>NC_074727.1:3933333-4600000 GCF_947242115.1 Biomphalaria glabrata | reverse complement strand
AGTAACACACTTTGCATTCGTAGTGCAGCGGTAAAACATCTTGCTACGAAAACAAATGGCTTGAGTTCTAATTCATGTGAAAACTGAGTCGAACAGTAAAAGTTCGCCATTCAGATCTTGAGGTCTATATGGCAGATCTAAAAGTCATCTGTTTCTGTGTCCTGTAATGAGGGTATCACGTGGCCAGCATAACGACAAACCGCCTTAAACTTCCCCAAATATTGGCAGAACAAGTTAGGTACCCATCAGAGTTGGATGAACTCAGTGGCTTGTTTCTTCAGGCGTTCACCCACTGGCGGATCCAGGGGGGGGGGGGCGGTAGGGGCGATCGCCCCCCCCCCCCACTCGGCCGACCCCCCCCCCCCCGAAAGGGGGGGGGGGCGGACGAATTATAGTATAGAATTCACACAATTTGTATGGGAATTTATTACTTATGTTAATAATATATACTAATTATTTATATTTCAACCTATTTTTAGATTATTTCGCCCCCCCCCTTCTAGTATTTTGGCCGATTTGGTAGGGTCGGGAGGGGGCGATGGCATCAATCCGCCCCCCCCCCCACCATAAACTTTCGAGTGGGGGGGCGGTCCTATTTATTTGTAGTAATCACAGCTTGCTAACAGAATCAATTAAATATCTATATGATTAAAACTTGTTATTGGTATTTTAACCGGTCTTTGTATAATTTCGTTCACCTGTTGGCCGATTGGAAGGGGAAGAGCGAATACCTCCAGCGCCCTTCCCATCTAAACCATTTGAGTGTGGGGGGGGGGGCGGTCCTACTTTTATGGAGAAATCATAGTATGTGAACAAAATTAGTCGAATATCTATATAATATAAACAGGTGGAAGTGCGATACATGCAATCCCCTTCCCCCCATCGGACAAATCAATACTTTTTCTTTTTGTATTATAGTAAGAAATTACAAAATTTTAAAAAATCTGTCACTAATATAATTTATATATGCTATAAAGTAAATTCTTATATCGAGTCGCCCAACCCCTATTCTTTAATGCAAAATGCAATCAATAGCAGAAATTATAAAGGAGCGAGAATTAATCGTTTTCATTTTACCGCCCTTCCCCTTTCCAGACAGAGTTTATGTAATTTCATATGAATTTATCATAACTGTTTTAAGAAAGACTTTGCTTTGTAAAAGTTATAATTCAAACGAAATTTTTCAATATAACAGTCACGGTTGAGATGAGTTCAAAAGCCAGATAATCTTTTCCTAGTCGACTTTTTCCAACCTTTACTCTATCTCATATTTTTCTAGTTAAATAAATTTAGGACTATAACTCACAATTTATGCTAGAATTTTATTGAATATTATTAATCGAATTTTTTTTTTCGGCGGCGATCCTCAAAACCTTAATCTAAATATTTGGGGTATCATTTCTTTTCAAAGAACAAATCAGTTGTATTTGCAATGTATTATATAAGGGACTATAAATTCATATTAGAATATTTTTCTCATTATTCAAAAGGCACTTTATAATAGAATAAATGCGTTACTGCAGTGAAGAATGCCAGAAAACGCTTTTAGCGTCCAGGCTTCGCCCCGAACCTAACTGATAAATAATAAGCTTTAGATGTCAGGAGAATGCGTTTCAGCCGTGAAAAATGCAAGAAAACGCTTTTGGCGTCGGGGCTTCGCCCCGAACACAACTAATAAGTAATGAGCTCTAGATGTCAGGAGAATGCGTTTCAGCCGTGAAAAATGCAAGAAAAAGCTTTTGGCGTCGCCCCGAACCCCACTGATAAATAATGAGCTGTAGATGTCAGAAGAATGCGTTTCTGCAGAGAAAAATGCAAGAAAACGCTTTTGGGCGTCGGGGCTTCGCCCCGAACCCCATTGAAAAAGCTTATAGCGCTCTCCCAGACTCCCAAGCTTGCAAGAGAAAGACTGTTTTTTTTTCTGTTTTTTTTTCGCCGAAGATTGAGAAACAGTCTTATTTTATTCTCATATGTCGAATATATATATATATATATATGCTGTACGCACGTATATGCATAGGGTTAGGGTTTACTGGGCGTTAGGGTTAGGGTTTGGAAAAAAATCGCCCCCCCCCCCACTCCAAAGTTCTGGATCCGCCAGTGCGTTCACCCCCCGTATTTCTAGACTCGTCTTCCCGTGTTCTACTTATGATTACATCAGAAAACCTCAGCCAATACAAACACACATCATAACACCCAAATCCACTTTCAACAATTAACCTACACTAACATTAACCCATTACCTGACCACGTTTTTCAAATCCGACAGAAGCCATTTTCTAGATCAAGGAGACTGAGAAAAGATCAAAATAATTTCAGGTCAATTCACTTTTCTTGTTAATATGTCTACAATGGAGAGAGAGAAAGAAAAGAGAGAACGAACGAATAAATGGAAAAAAGAGAGTTGGAGAGACAGAGAGAAATATTAAAAAATAAAAAGACATAAACATAAAGAGCTAAGAAGAAGAGATACACACAAAAAGATAGAGAGGGAGAGAGACAGAGAGGGGAGAGATAGAGAGAGGGAGAGAGAGAGGAGGAGAGAGAGGGGAGAGAGAGACATAGAGGGAGAGAGACAGAGAGGGAGGAAGAGAGAGTGGAGAGAGAGGGGGAGGGAGAGAGGGAGAAAAAGAGAGACGGAGAGAGAGGGAGAGAAAGGGAGAGAGGGAGTGAGAGAGAGAGGAGGAGAGAGAGGGAGAGAGACCGAGAGGGAGAGAGACAGAGAGGCAGGAAAAGGGAGAGAGGGAGAGAGAGGGAGAAAAAGAGAGAGGGAGAGAGAGGGGGAGAGAGGGAAAGAGCGAGAGAGAGGGTGAGAGACAGAGAGGGAGAGAGACAGAGAGGGAGAGAGACAGGGAGAGAGACAGAGAGGGAGAGAGACAGAGAGGGAGGAGGAGAGAGAGATGGGAGAGAGAGGGAGAGAGAGGAGAGATAGAGAGAGGGAGAGAGAGAGAGAGAGAGAGAAGAAGAAAGAGAAAATAAAAAAGAAATAGAAAAGTAAAAACCAGACATAATGAATGGTGCAAATATTTTTCTTGGAAACGCCAAAACATTTCCTTTTCTAGAGATCTCTTTCTTTTTTTTTCTCTTTCAGTAGCTCCGTGACATAAACCTAAAAAAACCTGTTCTGAATAAATAAAGCATATAATGAACCATCGTAAACCATTGTCAAGCCACCCTTCGATCATCAGTATTCCACATAAATAGGCCGACGATTGATTTTCTAGCCTGGTCCATTGTTTTTATAGTGAATTTGTATGTGTCTCAAGGAATGGGTGTATGTGAATGTGTGTATTTGCTATTTGTATGTGTCTCAAGGAATGGGTGTATGTGAATGTGTGTATTTGCTATTTGTATGTGTCCCAAGGAATGGGTGTATGTGAATGTGTGTATTTGGTACGTCATTGACCTGGATAATTGATACCTTAAACAGAAAACGAAAGCGGAAGTTGTTCGTTCCTGCTTTGTTTCTGATCGCTTCCTGATCAATTCTTAATATAGAAAGTTATACAATATTTAAACTCCAGTGAGGGGTTCCGTTAGTGTTCTTTTTTTGTGTGTAGATATACAAACAAAGGACTACAGTTAGGTCTGCATAATTTTACACGGGGTATTGACGAAGTGACCTTGACCTCCACCTCCTCACTACGAGCATTTAACAAGCAAAATATTTTTTTAAATCCTTAAAAAAAAAAAACAAAAAAAAAAACTTTATCTATAAGGTAAGAACTCCGTCCTTAAAACTATATCTACCGATTATGTAGAAGCTATTTCCCTTGTTCGACATCACACAAAATAATTAATTGTGTAATTGGGTATTTTTGTTTATTGCTTTATATTTGGTTAGTTACAATAAATAATAGTTTAAAGTATCAACTTGATCTGAGAATGCGTGAGAGAGCAATAGCGTTAAAAAATTTTAAGGGGGGGGGGGGACAAAACCCAACAAAGTTAGCCATATATGTGAATACTGAAGTCTTAGTTTCCCTTGTGGCTATTAAACAAAAAATAATAAATTACCAGTTATTAATTGTCTAATTTTTTTTAATCGATTCATGTCATGCCTTTGTTAATGAATAATTGTGCGACGTTTCAGCTTGATCCGAGAATGGGTTCGGGAAAAATTACGTGTACGTGTACACACTTTTTACCAGACAGACAAACAGACAGACAGAGTGAGTTGTTATGAGCTTTGTTAAAACAAGGTGTTCTCAACATGGTATAACGAAATGGATTGAATAGATTGCGCGATGGATCGTCCATCTTTGCTAAAAACTCAGCTTCAAGCTATAAGATATGATACTTATAAATACAAGTATATATAAGGTACATATACTTTTAATTAGTGTAAGAATCATTGGTCTGTCTTAAAACGTTACATTAGCTATAGAGGGTCTTCAAACAACTATAAATAATTAATAGTGAAGACATTCAGAAAATATTTTAAATAGTAAAGTTGAACATGAACATGACAAGAAATACAAATCTAATAGGAGCTTGACGATTTACATCATAAAGCATTCTCTTATATATTTCTATTCTCCCATATCCAGTTGGTTTTGAATATTTCCGAAATACTAAACACTAAGGCTATTACTAATTGTAGGGTTTTGTTAGGTCACTGTTGCTCATTTGTATCCAAGCAATCTTAGATAGTAGGCGCGGTGGCTGAGTGGTTAAGCGCTTGGATTTCGAACCTGGGGTGCTGAGTTCAGCATAAAAAGAAATTAGAAATCACATGCCTTGGCGGCACTTAACACTTGAATTATCGATATTACATTAACTCTCAATCAAACGAGTAGCAAACGCGGATCTTATGTTTATCTTGCGTTGCATCGATTATGGGAAAGAGATCGAAAATCACCAAGTCAACGAGGCCGCGTAACACGACAAACACTTTTCTTCCAATAATGGACAAGAGCAGTGATTGTCCGTTATCTGGTGAGGTCAGAAATTCTTAGAAAAGCTGCCAACTTAAAAGCGAGAAGACTTGAAAGAAGTTTATTAGTTTCATAGTGATGTACATCAACTGTTACATTTCTAGGAAAATCTTTAAAGTGTCACTATAGAGATCCGTGTCCAGGTTCCAGGTTTTTTTAACTCATGGCGACTTTGCAAGCTTAAAAGAGATACTGTAATATTAAATGAGTTCGCACTTGTTTTAAACCTATAATGATAGGAATTTAATGGAGTCAAGTCGAGTAGACCTATTGTGTCTTCTGCTGAACCAAAAATAAGACAAACAAACCGTGAATAGAGAAGAGTTCCTACAAATTTTATTACTATATATATGGCCACCATAAAGGCTGCTTATTTATTGCCTTTTATTGCCCTTTAGAGCGTCACGAGTCAATAGAAGTGTAAGAGATTTTCAAGCAATGGAGGCAAATCCGTAAATAGCTGTCCTTATGGTGCATCCGGTGTGCAGAACAAGTCAGTCATGATAAGCTATACATTTTGAAAACAGCAGATTTCTTTGAATAATAGCAAAATTAAGAAGTAATTTTATCGTGAGGAGTAGATACCCCGTTTATCATGCATCTGCTTTTCAAAGGCTCTTTAGTTCATCATATAACAATGAACTGCCCAAAGATATAATGACCATTTTCGTGATTATTTTAACAAATTGTTTACAAAAAAAAATAAAAACAGATATTCTTAATATTTTGTATAAAGCTTATATCAACTCATTGTTTGTCTGGTAAAATGTGTGTACACGTTATTTCATTCACACCCATTCTAGAATGAAGTTGAAACTTTGCACAATTATTCACTGGCGTAGAAGACATGAATCAATAAAATAAAAAAAAGTAACCGATTAATAAGTTAATCATTCTTAATTTCATTTGATACTAACAAGGGATATTAATCATTAAGTATTCACGGATGTGGCTACATTTATAGGGTTTTGTCCCCTTAGATAATTGATGACGCTTTTTCTCAAACATATTTCATCGGATCAAATAGATACTTTAAACAATTATTTATATTGTTATTGTTACAGTAGTTACGCTGAGGTGGTCAATTGTAGTGGTGTAACTGAATTTTCATTTGATTGGACCAATAAAAAGCATCTTATCTTATTTTATCTTATCTTATTGTACCTAACAAAACATAAATCAATTTAAAAAGTAATCAAATACTTAGTTGTTGGTAACTAATTGTGCTGTCTGATATCGAATAATTTAATAACTTAATACATAATTGAGATATACTTTAAGGGCGGAGTTTTTCCCCTTACATAAGCTTTTTTTAAATTTAAGAAATGATTTAAAAAAATATTTTGCTTGTTTAATCCAGTGTTTCCCAAATTTTTTCATTAACGGAACACTTCACACATTCTGAGTATTTAGCGGAACACTTTGCTTCTTTTTTAGAGACGTTAAATAGGTCTACTAGTCAATTATTTTGTTAGTTCCTGGAATTCAGGCCTCGCGGAACACAAGAGTTCCGCACAACACAGTTTGTGAAACACTTGGTTTAATCATTCGGATCTAATACAACATTTCGAGAGAAAAGCATTCTTGAAAAAGCTAAGAAGTTGTTAAACGCGTTTAACACTTTACCAGCATAGAGATGACATAAGACACCGATCGCATAAACATAAACATACTCAAGAACTCTTTTGTTCTCTTGGCAACTGAATCTCTGAATCCAATCCACCTTTCTGATGTCTAGCTACACGTGAAATGTTTGAGCGAAATTGAGACATGAACTCTTTTGTTCCCATGGCAACTGACTCTCTAAATCCAATCCACTTTTCTGATGTCTAGCTACACGTGAAATGTTTGAGCGAAATTGAGACATGAACTCTTTTGTTCCCATGGCAACTGACTCTCTAAATCCAATCCACCTTTCTGATGTCTAGCTACACGTGAAATGTTTGAGCGAAATTGAGACATGAACTCTTTTGTTCCCATGGCAACTGACTCTCTAAATCCAATCCACTTTTCTGATGTCTAGCTACACGTGAAATGTTTGAGCGAAATTGAGACATGAACTCTTTTGTTCCCATGGCAACTGACTCTCTAAATCCAATCCACTTTTCTGATGTCTAGCTACACGTGAAATGTTTGAGCGAAATTGAGACATGAACTCTTTTGTTCCCATGGCAACTGACTCTCTAAATCCAATCCACTTTTCTGATGTCTAGCTACACGTGAAATGTTTGAGCGAAATTGAGACATGAACTCTTTTGTTCCCATGGCAACTGACTCTCTAAATCCAATCCACCTTTCTGATGTCTAGCTACACGTGAAATGTTTGAGCGAAATTGAGACATGAACTCTTTTGTTCCCATTGGCAACTGACTCTCTGAATCCAATCCACCTTTCTGATGTTTCTTTTCACGTGGAATGTTTGGGCGAAATTGAGATATGAACCTTTTTTTTTTTTATTCGTTCGCTGCAGTTTTGTTTTCTTATGTGTCATTGTATGTCAAAATTGTATAACAAAAGATGACAAAGATGGCATAGATTTAGTTTTATTATTATTATATTATCTATTATCTATTATATTATCTATAAATCAACCAATATGTACTGAAGAAGCAGCCTTTGCGATTTGCTAATAACAAGGGTACATAATTTAAATTAACTTTGGTTTGTTACTTCCCTTACCTTAGAGATCTATCTATGTCCACTCTGCGATCTTCTGGAAAAACGAGTCCCTGAAGTGGAGCAGGTAACTGCTTCTTTTTGAAAAAAAACTTCGATCTGATTACATGACTATGGGGCTGTCTCCATGGCAGTCACACCCTGCATTCTGTCTCTCTATGTTTGTAGTCGTATTGAAATCAATATTAACAATAGAGTGGCATCAATAAAATGAATCGATAAATTAAAACGTAAATGTCGGCACAATTCAAGTTATTTATTGGCTTCCCCAATCGTAAAAATAGTTATAGGAAAATGTGATAAGGTTTTTGGTTCTAAGATGAATACTCCAGAAAGATTCGCTAGAAGATTAGCATCGAAGATAATAGTATTGATTATATTACTTAATGTCTACTCAGCTGTATCTAAATTTTAATACTAAAATATCTGATGTTCTTTTAAAAGAACTCCATCTGTCTGTCTGTCAGTCAGTCTCTCTTACTGTCTAGGTCTCTGTCTCGGTCTCTCTTTGGAACTCTCTCTCTCTCTCTCTTACTGTCTAGGTCTCTGTTTCAGTCTCTCTCTGGTTCTCTCTTACTGTCTCGTTCTCTGTCACGGTCTCAATTTCTCTCTCTCTTTCTCTCTCTCTCTCTATCTTTCTCTCTCATTTTTCAACTTAAAGTGGGTGTATCAAGTGTCATGTGAGGGTAGCAACTCTAGTATTCAAGAAGTCGTAAATTCTATGTAAGAAGATATCTTGGCTCTCTCTTGGTCTCCGGCAGTCTTCCAACTCTCCCCTGTGATTACCCGTAACTGCAAACATGCTCAGCGCCCACACCACGGAAACGACTTTGATTGGCGGACAAACAAAGTGGAATGTATCTGACGCAGCCTTGACATTCATTAAATTTGATGATATTTGTCAAAGCTAACATTTCAAGTCTAAATATCACTGAATGTACGTGTCGAATTTGCCAGGGATATATTTTACTAAGCACGTTTGAAACACGTACAATTATTTACATTTTGCGAACTAGATTGAAGCTCTGCCCCTGCTGGCATTTCTTCTTTTATTGTATTTCTTGTTGTACCCTATTACTGGGGACTCGGGCTATGGACTTCGTGTTCAGGCTTATTATGGGTGTGGTCATGTGATCTGAAGGTTTTTTTTATGGGCCGTACTTGGAAGTGGGTCCGTGTTGTGTCTCAAGCCTTGTGACCAAGGTGTGCATTTTTTTTTAATGGGTGTTCCTTTGATTGAAAACGTAGGATATTGTATTGACTATTTGACTTCTTTGATTGCTATGAGCCGACTCATGAACTATTTGTTAAGTCACACTTGTTGTTTAGTGCTGTACGTTCCTTGACTTGCGTTACTTGTTTCACTTGTCCAAGGTCAAGAGACAAGGCTTCAAAATACAACCCGACATAAGTATACAGGGCCGGATTTAAGGTAAGGAAGGTGGGGTTACAGCCCAGGGGCATCCACAAGAAAGGGACCCAACAACAGAGAGGAAAAAAAAACCTATTTCGACTGTTCAGCAGCTTTTCTTTTTTTTTTTCTTTTTCATTTTGTAATTTAATTTTGCATTTTGACCAACAATACTTTAATTAAATCTTACAGTTGGCAACACTATCGTGGTTAACAGTGCACGCTGCAAATGTGCTCGTATTTTCCGGATGTATACCACGGCGTAAACCCTAACAATTTATTTTTGGTTACTAAAATATGCATAGTAAATAATTTTTTTTTTTTTTGTAACGAAGGAAAATTTAATTTACAAGTATTCTGTTTCTTTTATAATATGCCATGCTTTTAGATATTAGTATTTTTGATAATAAGTGGATTTTTATTAAAGCTTCGGAAAAAGTGTAGGGACCTCCACAAAAAGTCCGCCCAGGGTTCTCCTCATACTTAAAACCGGCCCTGTTAGAATATGTTGGTCTTTAGTAGAAGGCAAATAATATTGGAGAGATGATTTGAATTGGCATTTTTTTATATTTTCGTTTTAGCTGATACGAGATTTGACAACAGAGACTATAATAAGAAAAGAAAATTTGTTTTGGGGGTCGAATAAGTTCATCGAGTATATAAGTTTCTAGCATCATGTGAAGTCTACTATTAGGAGCGGTGTGAGGTGGGCTGTTGAGCTATGTTTAGTTTGAATTTTAACATGGGTTTTCCATGGATGTGATATGTTTGTGTTCAGATATCAGTAGCAGATGTTGCCATGGATACATGTTTGTATGGGTTGTTTTTCTCTCTTTTAATAGGTTCCGTAACTCGTATTTTCCAAAATAGACATTCAGCATTGCACAACATAATGTATTTATGCAATTTATGATCACCAATGTTATAATACACTATAACTTTATAATTATCGGATTTCTTATAGATTTAAAGATCGATACACTTAAAGAAAGAGTGAATATACAAAGCGATAACTCTAAATCAAAAAGGATACTAAAGAAATTTCGACCATTGGTAGAAATTGCAACTCAAGTTTCAGACCTAACCAAAGTCACATTGATGCTTCTAACGGGATGGCCTGTGGTTTTAAATCGTTAAATGGGTATCTTCTTTTTCGCTCTCATTTCTATGTTGGAGTTTTTAGACGAGTAGCGCTGTATTTGCCATGAAGTGAGCAGTGGTTTCCAGAGCCGATATTGCCTCTACTCAACACCATCATTAGTATGACCGTTGACTTGCGTAGTAGCGATGTTGTGACGGTTTGCGAAACCAAATCCCTCCACTTTTCCAGGTCAGCATCAGCGGGGTTCAAGAGAAAGGCCTCTTCACTCTTTCACATTCTTTAGACATATTTTCTTTGCACAACACAATACGACCAATTTGTTTTCAAAGCTTTCCGTTGATTTGGAGCCAGGCGCAGACTCGCTGATCTGTATTGTCCGAGATGACTCCAGGTTGAAGAGCCCTTGAGATTTCATTTTGTTAAAAATTTTGTTTGTTGATTTCTGCAGCATGAAACGTCAGAAACTCTTATTATCTTATCTTATAAAAACAGACGTTAATTCAAAAAGATGATGACGTCCTACGCGTATTCCTAGGTCAATCTGGTCATGCGTGTTAACCAATGACTCTAATTCCGCCAAGTCACTGGTTTTCCTGGCAAGCACATGCAATATGTTCCATGCTCGAATAGCACTAGGGAAGAAGGAGCATTTGTAGAAATATGAACTATTATTATGGTTTGTCCTTCTCTAGGTGGGAACTTCATTGTCTAGATGTAAAGGGCCGGAACATTACGGGCACGGTAAAATTATTCGGATGTACATTTTTTTTTAATCGTTAGCAAAATCTTAATCTAAAATATGTAAGCAAATATTAACTAGACCTATATCTATATCTATTTATATATAAACAGTCCTTTTTTGTGACGCTACGCACCGTTATGGGAGGCGCGGTGGCTGAGCGGTAAAGCGCTTGGCTTCCGAACCGGAGACCGGGGTTCGAATCCTGGTGAAGACTGGGATTTTTAATTTCGGAATCTTCGGGCGCCTCTGAGTCCACCCAGCTCTAATGGGTACCTGACATTTGTTGGGGAAAAGTAATGGCGGTTGGTCGTTGTGCTGGCCACATGACACCCTCTTTAACCGTAGGCCACAGAAACAGATGACCTTTACATCATCTGCCCTATAGACCACAAGGTCTGAAAGGGGAACTTTACTTTACTTTACTACGCACCGTTGTGTGTGTGTGTGTGTGTGGGGGGAATAGATCATTACATTTCTAGTATTTTAACGTTTATTATTAATGTATTAGTTGTTAAAAGTTATATATATATAACACAGGTGAATGCAATGATTTCCAAATGTTATGACTTTTGTTGGGAGTTATCTCCATTGAAACATCAACACAGCAGGAAAACAGACATTTACATTTAATTGAAAAGACTTATTCGGGTTCAACAATGAAGAGGATTGTCTTTAGTAACAAGTGGGTGTTGAAACCATCAATACGCCTGAACATTTGTTGTTGTTGTTGTTGTTGTTGTTGTTGTTGTTGTTGTTCGCAATCGATGAAAGAAAAAAGTTACTCAACTCGACATATTTTATTTTGTGCGACGCTTACATCAACTCTGTCTGTCTGTCTGTCTGTCTGTCCGTCTGTATGATAAAAACAGTGTAAAAGTTATTTCTGCCCCACGGAAACGCTTTTTTTTAGAATACAAAAGCAATTTTTAAAAGTCTCTTTAGATAAATTGTTCCATTTTAATTTGTTACAAAGTGCTTGTTCTACCCTATAACGTAGAGATTTTTTGTCACTTGATGTTTAGTACTAAAGCCATAATAAAAATACTAATTGCAATATTAATGTCTGAACGTAACCATTTGAAACTTTACACTGCATAGAGTTTCTTCCAAGCCAATAATAGCCCAATACTTTTAGGCAATGAAAACGACTCGACGTGAGCTGCGGTTTTCTAGACTGTATCTTATCTTATGAAATACAGACGTTACTTCAAAAAAAAAGAAGATGATTACGTCCAACACGTGTTCTGTATGGGGACTTGAGAGACTTTCTATTCTAATCGCCATGTACATTAACATTTAGAACTAAAAGAGCAGGAAAGCTACTTTTCGAATTGAGAGTCTTTACCCGATCCAAAATAAGTAAATGTATTTCCTCAACAAATTATTCTAACGAGCGAGGCTCGGTCACCAGGTACTACTACTACTACCACTAATATTAATAAACATCTGTTACTACAAGTAGTACTAATCATTTGTAATAGTTCAAGTAGATACTATTCTGTTTTTATTTAACGTCGTTAAATCCTTAATTCCATTACTATCACCTACCTATTAAGATACAGCAATTAATATGATATAAAGATAATAAACAATACTACCTTCATTTCTATCTCATAGATAAATTGGAAAGTGCCACCAGTATGAAGTCGATGCATGTGATGCTCGTACATCATCCTACATATTCAGTATGAATATTACTTAATGAAACCTAATCACTTTTAAAGTATTTCTTTAAAAAAAAAACTTTCTTTAGATCAAAATTGAATGAATAATCAGCAACATGATCTTAACAAAGATGCTTCAGAAAATATTTTGTTTCCTTAAGAACTGATGTAAAACAGTCAAGTCAGGACAACTGCGGCCGTGGAAAGTCTTCAGGTTCCTTACCTTGCAAGAAGCAATGCAAATTTAGAATATCAGTAGATTCAGCTTGTGACTCGGAAACCTAGCACGTGACATGGTTGACCAATGGTACTCATTTTTCAATTGACCGGAAATTTGAGGACCTCGTTCTCGTTTACCCCATCATGAACTTGTGTACCTCATGTTTTGTCCAACCTTTGTGGGGGTTTTTTCTTGGACATACTCTTTTACTTTAGAGACAATAGGGCTCCATTAGGATTCAGTCATGGTCAATGACCGGAAACAGCCCCACGTCGTATGCCTGAAATCGGACCATCAGGAACATTGCTACGACACCGGAAGTTTGTCAAATGTTTTACAAGCTTCCGTTGTTCTTTCAGAGTTGAGGTCAATTTACTTCTTAGTCCAAAGCTCCCGCAGGACGATGAAGGATGGCAGCGGCCATGGTATGAACCCGAGACCGTCGAGACGATCGAGTGACAGTCCAGAGCGCATGCCGCTACCAGACAGCCATTCCGACGAGGCAGTATTTACCATAGAGTTGTCGGCGAATGTGATTCGTGCATAAAACTTAATCAGGCTTTATACATTACCCTTAGCGTTGGATATCCCTAGAGGCAATACAAGCTATTGATTAGAAACAGCATTTACTTGGGGGTCCTCCAAAAAATCTGGATTTTTGTACAGTTGCAATCATTTTGAAGAAAGAGCAGGTTTTGTTGATTCTAAAAGCAGAACGTACGATGCAAGCCACATAGTGTATTTCAAGAGAAATAAAGGAAGGGAGATAACTGAGGAAATGTGTTGGCTTTTTTTTGTGATTAGCCCTAACCCAAGCCGTAGACAACAGAACTACATGTTGGCAAACTTTAAATCAATGAAAGAAAATCAAATTCTTCCACAACATACAGTAAATTATCAGCACCCATCGCCTTGTCACACACAACTGTTAGTTAGAAAACTAATCAAACACCTGCGTGCAGGGGTGGGCCTGCTGAAACGGCATTCGAGCAAATGCCCTGTGGGTCGGTAACAAAATGGGCCGGTAAGGCACCTAAATGGCCTCATGGATGTCATTAAGACATGTATTTAATTGAGGTTCTATAATACTATCTTATAAAAGTGACTTATGAGCGTCGTGCTAAAAAAATCTTGTACCGTGTAATACTAAATTAACCTAACACATTTGGCCGAAATAATGTAATAGCCTACATCCGTAGACGAGTGCGGTGGCTGAGTGGTAAAGTGCTTGGCTTTCGAATCCTGATGATACTGGGGTTTTTAATTTCGGGATCCCCTAGCTCTAATGAGTTCCAGAAATTGACTGGGGGAAAAGTGAAGGTAGTTGATGTATATTTTCTTATCTTATATGATTATGATATGCAATTTATGGGCCAGATTGTAAAGAAATGATAGGGCCAATGTTGACACCCAGTCCGCATATGCCTGCGTGACTTAAAAAGTACAACCGTTCGGTAGCAGACTAATCAAATGCCTGTTAGACTTGCATTTGTCAAATACTCTTCCAAAAGTCTTTTTCATGCATCCACTGCTGAGAATAACGGGACAAAGATTGTATAGATAACTTTTTTTTTTTCAAATTTAGTATATACTAATAAATGCAAAAAACATATAATCCTAGTCTACTGAGCATAGATAGACAGATAGATAGATAGAGTGATAGAGAGATAGATAGATAGATAGATAGATAGATAGATAGATAGATTGATAGATAGATAGATAGATAGATAGATAGATAGATAGATAGATAGATAGATAGATAGATAGATAGATAGATAGATAGACAGACAGATATATGTATATATTTGCAAGAGAAAGAGAGATAGAAAGCGAGCTAAGACATGGGGTAAATAGAAAGAAAAAAAAACAGAGAGAGAGAGATAAAGAAAGAGAGAGAGATAAAGAGAGAGCTGAGCAATGGCAGAATGATTGAACAAGTATAAGAGAGTGCGAAGAAAGGATGGTAAAAGAAAGACAAGAAAGAAATCAAGACACGAACATATCGGTACAACAAACTCGTTCGTTCCTCACTCGGTCAGACTATATTCACGCCACTCGTTGATCAGGAAACATGAAAAGGACCAGGATGACTGTGTGTAGTCGCTGAATGAACTCTTTGTTCTATTTATGTGTATGTTTCTGCTGTGTTGTCTTTATATGAGAAAAGTGTCTATGTAATCACAACAAGTTCCATAAGGATCAATAAAGCAAGTCTTAGTCTTAGTCTTAAACACACAAAAGGTCCTAGCTTGTATTCATTGTTTGCCCGCTGTGCTGTTCTCGTTACGTGTATTTGCAAGTTTGTTGAATACTATCTTGTAGAACTGAAAAAGTTTTTTTCTTGACGATGTATATAATGAATCATTAGAGACCTTGTACGCCCACCTTCTGTCTTTTGATTTCTGTATGCATACATCAAGCAGAATATGCACATGACCACTGGTCTCTGATGACTTCCACGTTTCAGGTTTCTGAACAATCGAACTATTTAAAACCTTCAAGTTATCTAATCGAAACCACCAATAGATCAGGCTCTAATTACAGAGTGTAAATGTTGAGTATAACCATATAATATAATACTACATTTGATTATATTTTAAAGTAATCTATTTAAAATAATAACAATAATAATAATCTTTATTGTCCGTAAGGAAATTTGTCTTACAATTTGTGCATTACACCAAACAAAAAACATTATAACTATAAGAAACCAAAGTGTACATTCACACCAGACTCACTCATAATTTACATGTGACAAAGTTTATACCAGATTGTTCTTATTTAATGATTTGATTGCCAGGGGAACAAAAGAGTGTTTGTGTCTGTTTGTCTTTGCTATCGGTGTCTTGTATCTCTTTTGTGATGGTAGAATCACAAAATCCTGACACAAAGGGTGATTCTTTATTTCGAGGATCTTGTAAAACTTTCTGAAACTCCCACTCACCTGCAACGTTACAACCTATGGGCTGTGGAGACCAATAGCTCGTTGCCACGTCGTGAAGGCCTTGCATAACGAATGGTCACGGCTCCATCCCCTGGGCTCATGTTCCAAACAAATATCCTTTCGACCGTTACTTCTCCATTCAAATAGTTTACTTGATTTGATCTGCAGTCCAGTCGGCTGTCTGAAGATATAACCGATTTTCAGTTCGGCTCATTGTTGACACTATACGTATATTTGAGCAGGAGAATTGTAGGTTTTCGCTTTAAATAATGCAATAATCGGGTAATTTCCCTTTGGTTAATTTTTATTGTAAAAAAAACAAAAAATCGGCAACAATCATCATCATTGTAGTGCCACAATCATCATCATTGTAGTGCCACAATCATCATCATTGTAGTGCCACAATCATCATCATTGTAGTGCCACAATCATCATCATTGTAGTGCCACAATCATCATCATTGTAGTGCCACAATCCCATAACGTGGGGAAAAAATGACGAAAGAAAAAAAAACACAGTTGTGATGTCGCTCAAAAGTGTTGTGACAACTTACCTGGAGGGGATCCTCGTGACCCTGAACATTGCTAGAGAAATGGTCATTACTTGACACAGGGCGGTACTGCTGCAGACCTATCTTATCAACAGAAACTTTCACAGTGGGAACTTTTAATCGGACTGCAATGTTTCCTTTTAACGGATTTCTACTTATATGAAACTTTAACAAAAATGTGAAATCTCATGTTTAGGGACCCAAACTCAATCAGCAGTAGCATACTTTACATAAGGTAACTCTAAGAAAAGAAATGTAATGAAAGAAGATAAAATATAAAATGCATTAGCCCTCTCAAACGTATCTTAGGGTAAGAACTCCACATTTATAACTATATATATCAATAATGTAGAATTTATTTCCCTTTTTATATAAATACCAATGATTATTTTTTAATCTATTCATGTTGTGTTAGGTAAAATAAATAATTGTGTAAAGCTTCAACTTGATTCGAGAATGGCTGTGGAAGAAAAAACGTGTACTATTTTCTATAGAGACGAAACCCCACATATTTAGCCATATCTTTTAATGTTGAAGGATTAAATTGCCTTTTTTGGTATAAAAAAAATAATTATCAGTTAACAATTGAAAAGTTGGTTAATTTAAAAAAAATTGATGTTTTCTTAGGTAAAATAGATAATTGTGTAAAGTTTAAATTTGACCAGATCAGGGTTGTGGGAGAAATAACGTGTGCATAATTTGTACAGGACAGACAGAAAAATGCTTTGCATAAAAAACAACAAGTCTGAATCTGTGCAGAATTATTTATTTATTCTTAATTTATTTTAAGACACTAAGGCTGATTTTATGTTGTTAAAATTATTAGCTTCTCCCAACCGTTTAAACAACAATCTCCATTACAGAACAATCTCTACAAGAAGCAACACATAGCAAAAAAACACGAATTATTTATGTGGTCAAACAATGTCAAGTTCTTCAGACGTAGTCTTTATTACTCTTAGGTTCTTTAGACGTAACCTTTGGTACTCTTAATGTACTTGACCTCACGTGCCAGTTGTGCCAGGGCACAGCAGTAGCAGCAGCTACAGCATCCTCCGGTCAGGTTAAAATCATTCCACAGTGTCCCCTAGAAGAGAAAAATATTGAAAGGTGGTGTGAGAAAAAACAATTGTTATGTAATAACTAGACGGAAATATAACTCAGCACTTAGTGTGTGTCTGATTCTTACAAGTATGATTACAAGGTGAATGTAGTCTACACGAGAAGTTATCTTTCAGCTGAAGAACACCAGTGGATCCAGACACCAGCAGGGGATCCAGAGAAATAAGCACCACCAGGGGATCTAGAGAAATAAGCACCACCAGGGGATCCAGAGAAATAAGCACCACCAGGGGATCCAGAGAAATAAGCACCACCAGGGGATCTAGAGAAATAAGCACCACCAGGGGATCTAGAGAAATAAGCACCACCAGGGGATCCAGAGAAATAAGCACCACCAGGGGATCTAGAGAAATAAGCACCACCAGGGGATCTAGAGAAATAAGCACCACCAGGGGATCCAGAGAAATAAGCACCACCAGGGGATCTAGAGAAATAAGCACCACCAGGGGATCTAGAGAAATAAGCACCACCAGGGAATCTAGAGAAATAAGCACCACCAGGGGATCTAGAGAAATAAGCACCACCAGTGAATCCAGAAAAATAAGCACCAACAGTGAATCCAGAAAAATAAGCACCACCAGAGGATCTAGAGAAATAAGCACCACCAGGGGATCTAGAGAAATAAGCATCAACAGTGAATCCAGAAAAATAAGCACCAACAGTGAATCCAGAAAAATAAGCACCACCAGAGGATCTAGAGAAATAAGCACCACCAGGGGATCTAGAGAAATAAGCACCACCAGGGGATCCAGAGAAATAAGCACCACCAGGGGATCTAGAGAAATAAGCACCACCAGGGGATCTAGAGAAATAAGCACCACCAGGGAATCTAGAGAAATAAGCACCACCAGGGGATCTAGAGAAATAAGCACCACCAGGGGATCTAGAGAAATAAGCACCACCAGGGGATCCAGAGAAATAAGCACCACCAGGGGATCTAGAGAAATAAGCACCACCAGGGGATCTAGAGAAATAAGCACCACCAGGGGATCTAGAGAAATAAGCACCACCAGGGGATCCAGAGAAATAAGCACCACCAGGGGATCTAGAGAAATAAGCACCACCAGGGGATCTAGAGAAATAAGCACCACCAGGGGATCTAGAGAAATAAGCACCACCAGGGGATCCAGAGAAATAAGCACCACCAGGGGATCTAGAGAAATAAGCACCACCAGGGGATCTAGAGAAATAAGCACCACCAGGGGATCCAGAGAAATAAGCACCACCAGGGGATCTAGAGAAATAAGCACCACCAGGGGATCTAGAGAAATAAGCACCACCAGGGAATCTAGAGAAATAAGCACCACCAGGGGATCTAGAGAAATAAGCACCACCAGTGAATCCAGAAAAATAAGCACCAACAGTGAATCCAGAAAAATAAGCACCACCAGAGGATCTAGAGAAATAAGCACCACCAGGGGATCTAGAGAAATAAGCATCAACAGTGAATCCAGAAAAATAAGCACCAACAGTGAATCCAGAAAAATAAGCACCACCAGAGGATCTAGAGAAATAAGCACCACCAGGGGATCTAGAGAAATAAGCACCACCAGGGGATCTAGAGAAATAAGCACCACCAGTGAATCCAGAAAAATAAGCACCAACAGTGAATCCAGAAAAATAAGCACCACCAGAGGATCTAGAGAAATAAGCACCACCAGGGGATCTAGAGAAATAAGCATCAACAGTGAATCCAGAAAAATAAGCACCAACAGTGAATCCAGAAAAATAAGCACCACCAGAGGATCTAGAGAAATAAGCACCACCAGGGGATCTAGAGAAATAAGCACCACCAGGGGATCTAGAGAAATAAGCACCAACAGTGAATCCAGAAAAATAAGCACCAACAGTGAATCCAGAAAAATAAGCACCACCAGAGGATCTAGAGAAATAAGCACCACCAGGGGATCTAGAGAAATAAGCACCACCAGGGGATCTAGAGAAATAAGCACCACCAGGGGATCTAGAGAAATAAGCACCACCAGGGGATCTAGAGAAATAAGCACCACCAGGGGATCTAGAGAAATAAGCACCACCAGAGGATCTAGAGAAATAAGCACCACCAGAGGATCTAGAGAAATAAGCACCACCAGGGGATCTAGAGAAATAAGCACCACCAGGGGATCTAGAGAAATAAGCACCACCAGAGGATCTAGAGAAATAAGCACCACCAGAGGATCTAGAGAAATAAGCACCACCAGGGGATCTAGAGAAATAAGCACCACCAGGGGATCTAGAGAAATAAGCACCACCAGGGGATCTAGAGAAATAAGCACCACCAGGGGATCTAGAGAAATAAGCACCACCAGGGGATCTAGAGAAATAAGCACCACCAGGGGATCTAGAGAAATAAGCACCACCAGAGGATCTAGAGAAATAAGCACCAACAGTGAATCTAGAGAAATAAGCACCACCAGGGGATCTAGAGAAATAAGCACCACCAGGGGATCTAGAGAAATAAGCACCACCAGGGGATCTAGAGAAATAAGCACCAACAGTGAATCCAGAAAAATAAGCACCAACAGTGAATCCAGAAAAATAAGCACCTTATTTCTAGTCTGTTGGTTATGAATTGTCCATGAAGCACATTCGTGATATCGGCGCTACATAAATTTCACTTATATGTTGATACAGGACGGTTTATCATTCTTGGCTTATTATTCGGACTTTTTGTGTGGCTACATTATTCACTTCGCCTTCCTATTTGATTCGTGTAAGGACTTCATTCTTCTAAGGCGGCCCTGATCATAGCTGGATCTTAGAGAAAATATAAAAAAAAAACAAAAAAAAAAAGAAAAAAAAAACACGCAAAAAATACTGAAAAATAAAACAGAAAAAAACAGCAAAAGAAAAAAACAAACAAACAAAATGAAGAATTTGTTGAAAAATAATCTCTACACAGAAAATCAAGAAAAATGTTTACCTTTATGTTTTCTTTGGCTCTAAGGTAAACTCTCATGCCAAACAAGGCTCCAGGGTTACACCAATTGTACAAACATGCCTCACAACACGATTCTCCCATATCCTGGGCAAGTTCACATTGTAGGTAGCAGGGGCAACAGTAGGCAAGCATACCTGAGGATAACAAATGTCATGGAGGTAGTTATTAAACAACAGCAGACTTGTATAAGGGGCGACCAAATGAGAATTTCGATGGAATACTTAGAGGACATGTTGTTAGTGTCGGCGTCTTTCATTTTACTGATAACAAGCTGTTATTTGATGAACTTGAGGCTAATATTTGGACGTTTCAAAGGCAAGTCTCTAGAGTCTAGTTGCAAAAAGCGAGTTGGTTAGCAACTTAGCATTCATTGTTGCTTTCTCATTAGTGCTTAGTTTATGTTTCTTTTGTTCAACCTCTCCATCTCAGTTTCTTTTTCTCTCTCTCTCTCTCTTTTTATCTCTCTATCTCTCTCTCTTCTCTTTCTATTTCTCTCTCTTTCTCTCTTTCTTTCTGTCTCTCTCTCTCTCTCTCGCTCTTTCTCTCTTTCTCTCTCTCGCTCTCTCTCTCGCTGTCTTTCTCTCTTTCTCTCTCTCTCTCTTTCTCTTTCTATCTTTTTTTTCTCTCTCTCTTTCTTTTCTTTCTTTCTCTCACATGAGACAATATCTTTTACTTTTATGTCTGAAATTTATGTTGCATTTATACCAACTTTTATCAACTCTCTGTCTGTCTTATACATTTTTGTGTGTACACGCTATTTCTCCCACACCCAATCTCAAATTAAGTTGTTATTTCTCACAATTATTTCTTGGACTTGACAAAACAAGAATCAATGAAACAAAACCTCAAATAGTGAATTAATTATAAGTAAATAATTGTTTTGCTTGGTATCGTAAAAGGGGAGAGAAATGGTATTTAATTAATGTAGTGGATTAAATTGAATTAGTCCCCCTTATCCTCCTTACAGATAATTGGGTCATCGTTTATAGATTTGAAACTTACAATAGATAACTATGAAACTTTCTAATTTCATTAGCACTTGAGTGGCACAGAGGTTTGTGTAATGGTTTGAGGAGTCTTGTGCCCTGGATTTTAAATTCAAGTTGTACAATAAAAAAAAATACATCTAAAAAGCTATCACGGTAACCTTGACCCAGGCCAGATACCCCCCTGCTCTCTCTTCCCATCCCTATCCTATCCAATCTGTCCTTACAAATGATTTGATCATAGAGTAGTGAGAAAGCTGAAAGCTAAAACCACGATATTCCGCTAAACAAAAACAATTCGTACAATATTTCTAATCGCACAGATGTAGTATTGTTAGTCCATATCTATTGCTTATTTAATAACATGGCTGATCCAAACTAATTGATAAAATTACACTTAATATTAAGCTTTTTCTTTCATATTTTTTTTTTTTTACATTTTTCTTGTTATTAATATAAATGTAATTTTACTCTTAAGCGTCATTTCTTGTGATTTATTTTATAAGGGAAAACAAGTGAGGGCTATAAAATAATTGAGGAAAAACTTTTCACGTGTGTGGTCGCCACAGTTTCGAAATGGTCATCTACTTACAGCTGCCCATGTCGGTGAAGCAGTCGCACAGTCCACTACTCCACTCTCTTGGAACTGGCCGGCCACTGGACCCGGGCTGCCCTGTGATGACTATATTGGTGGTCGTATTCATTTGTTGGGATGGTCCTACTTGCTGAGGCCAGGGTGCCTGTTGCGGACCAGGGTACTGTGGAGGAGGTACCATGCCTGGCTGTGTAACTGTAGGGACATCATGACCCTGTGTAAAATAAAAATAAAAAGTTTATTAGATTGTTGTAAGCATTTTGACTAAATAACTGTTGGAAAATGAGGCTGAAAGAAGAGTTATAGCTTTTGAGAGTAAATGTTATAGAAAAATGCTATATATCAGTTAACAGGAAAATAAGACAAAATAATTTGTACTTTTACAAGTCAACACTCTAGCTGGCAATGGTGAAGAAAGCCAGAATACTATGAAGAGATGAAAACTGAGCAGGTTCGGTCATATTGTAAGAATCGGCTCTCTTGTCAAAAGTCATCGTTCAAGGTACAGTGCAGGGAGCACGAAGACGGGATTTTCTGGACAACACAAACGAATGGACCGGCCTCTCTCTTGATATCCTGCTAAGAACAGCTGCTGACCGGGAAACGTGCAGAGATTTGGTGACGCGAACGATTACAGCAGCACTACGACGAAAGTCAAGGGAAAGAGGATAATGATGATGAAATAACACTGTTAACAATCTTCATACAAATAATACTGTTAAAGTTTTAGTACAAGAATATGATAAATACTAGGCTTTAGAGAGAAAATGATGGTAAAACAACATAAAAGAATGGACAAGCCTTTCGTGGATAACAAATCTAATCAAAGCAAAAGGAATGCGGAAGGATGGTCAGCAGATTAAAGGCTAGGTGAAGGTGCAGAGTTTCAAAGACCATTTCTTAATTTACAATAGTAGAAAAGGAAGTCACACTTTGTGTTCGTGGTGCAGTGGTAAAACATCTTACTACAAACAAGAATGGCTTGAGTTCTAATACCTTTGAAAACTTGAGTTTAAAAAAGTACACTTTCTCTTTCAGATCTTGCGGTGTATAGTGCAGATCTAAAGGTCATCTGTTTCTGTGGCCTAATGAGGGTATCATGTGGCCGGCACAAAGACGAACCGCATTTAATTTCCCCAAATCATGCCAGGACTGTCAGCCTCAGGTACCCATCAGAGTTTGGATGAACTCCGGGGCGTCCCGAAATTAAAATTCTCCGAGACTGGAACCCGAAAACCCTGGGCTTGGAAGCCTAGTACTTTGACTCCACCACGCTCCATGTAAAGACTGAGCTTTGAATATAATTATTTGTTTATCGATATGATGGTAACGTCAAAAGTTTGAAGGGAGAAAAGTTATAAACACAATGCCTCCCGTCTGTCCCGTCTGTCCTGTCTGTCCTGTCTGTCCTGTCTGTCCCGTCTGTCCTGTCTGTCCCATCTGTCCTATCTGTCCTGTCTGTCCCGTCTGTCCCGTCTGTCCTGTCTGTCCCATCTGTCCCGTCTGTCCCGTCTGTCCTATCTGTCCTATCTGTCCCATCTGTCCCGTCTGTCCCGTCTGTCCTGTCTGTCCTATCTGTCCTGTCTGTCCCGTCTTTCCTGTCTGTCCCGTCTGTCCTGTCTGTCCCGTCTGTCCCGTCTGTCTCGTCTGTCCTGTCTGTCCTGTCTGTCAGTATCTGATTTCATCTGTTTTATCAGGCGTTCACCTCCTTTTTATAAACTCGTCTGCCCCTGTTTGAGTTATGGTTACGTCAGAAAACCTCAGCCAATAAAAACAAACACATTTCATAACACTCCTTAAATATTACATTGCTTATGTATTCACTTCGCATCTGTCTGCTTACTTTTGGGTTTTGGTGTTTCATTTCAATATTATCAACCAATTACCTGATCGCCTTGACCACGCTTTTCAACTCCAACAGAAGTCATTCTCTAGATTGGAATATCAACGACGAAAGAAGACTGAAAAAAAAAGATCAAATCAATGTCAGCTCAATTCACTTTACTTGTAAATATGTCTTTTTGAAACACTATGAATAGAGATAGAATAGAGATAGAATAGAGAGAACGAATGAATGAATTTAAAAAAAAAGGAAAAAGACAGAAAGATAAAAAGCTAAGAAGAAGAGAGACATAAAGAAAGATAGAGAGAGAGAGAGAGAGAGAGAGAGAGAGAAGAAAGGAACAGAAAATAAAAGAGAACTAAAACAGTAAAAGCCAGACATAATGAATGGTGTAAACATTTTTCTTGGAAACGCCAAATCAAACCGTATAAGCAAAACAAAGAAGATTGATTGCCGGTTTCTACTCTATGCCGCTATATTTTTTTTTCAATAGCTTCTATTCATAAACCTGAAAACCTGTTTTGGTTAAATGACGCATACAATAAACCATTGTAACTCCTTATCACGTAAAGGGTGTCCCACAATAATAGACTGACGAATGATTTTTTTTAGTCTGGTTAATTATTTCTATAGTGTATTTGTATGTGTAAGTGTATCAAGGAATGTGTTTGTGTGTGTGTGTGTGTGTTTGCTACGTCACTGACCTAGATAATTGATACCTTGAACGGAAAACAAAACTTGGAAGTTGTCCATTCCTGCATGCTTCTGATCACTTCCTGTTCAATTGTTACTCGGTATTTCATTTGCCAGAACTGTGCCTGTACTTTATTTATATATGTTATAAACAAGTTATTTGCCCGTGAATCGGCTTTCTGAATCTTACTTCTGTCTTTATATTTGTCATTTATCTTCATGACTTTGTTACACCTGGTAGTCAGCATTGAAATGCATATATGTATATAAATTCTAACAAATTGTAAAGTTTTGTTAAGTGTCTGTAGATCAATTGTATCCACGCAATCTTAGATAGTAGGCGCGGTGGCTGAGTGGTTAAGCGCTTGGATTTCGTACCTGGGGTGCAGTGTTCAGTATACAAACAATTAGAAATCATACGTCTTAGCTGCACTTAACGCTTGAATTATCGATATTACATTAACTCTCAATCAAACGCGCAAAACGCTGATCTTCTTATGTTCATCTTGCGTTGCATCGATTAGATAAGTGATTATTGAGGCCGCGGAACACGACGAACACATTTCATCCAATAATTGACAAGAGCAGTGATTGTCCGTTATCTGGTGCAGTCAGAAATTCGTAGAAATGCTGCCAACTTAAAAGCGAGAAGAGCTGAAATAAGTTTATTAGTTCTTTGATGAATGACAGCTATGTCTAGGTGAAAGAGAAGAAATTGTAAGAAATATATTTTCAACACGAGAATAACTAAAGTAACTTAAGAATATTTAATGTTAGCCATTAACCCACTTAACATATAGTAAAGTTCCCCTTCAGACCTTGCAATCTATAGGGCAGCTGATGTTAAGGTCATCTATTTCTTTGACCAAGGGTTAAAAAACTAAGTGTCATGTGGCCAGCACAACCACCTTTACTTTCCCCAACTAAAGCCAGGCACCCATTAAAATTAGGTTGACTCAGGGGCACCCGAAAAATCCCGAATTTTAAATTCCCAGTCTTTACCGAACCCAGATGCTTGACAAATGCTAGTACCATTTGCAACATTTTAAACTTCTGCCTAGACAAAGTTAAAATAAATGATTTTAATTCCCAGTTTCTTCATGACCTAATTTTTAAAAAATCTTATTAGAATCTTAATAATTTTTTTTTTTGTTTTCTTTGTAAATTGTTTCTATACATAAGCCAAATGAATGAAGTAACACCAAGATAAGATTTAAGAAATAAACGAATGACTGAAGAAAGAAACCAATGACTGAAAAAAAAACAAACGAATGACTGAAGAAAGAAACCAATGACTGAAGAAACAAACGAATGACTGAAGAAACAAACGAATGACTGAAGAAACAAACGAATGACTGAAGGAACAAATGAATGACTGAAGGAACAAATGAATGACTGAAGAAACAAACGAATGACTGAAGAAACAAAAGAATGACTGAAGAAACAAACGAATGACTGAAGAAACAAACGAATGACTGAAGAAACAAACGAATGACTGAAGGAACAAACGAATGACTGAAGAAACAAACCAATGACTGTAGAAACAAACGAATGACTGAAGAAACAAACGAATGACTGAAGGAACAAACGAATGACTGAAGAAACAAACCAATGACTGAAGAAACAAACATATGACTGAAGAAAAAAAAACAATGACTGAAGAAACAAACGAATGATTGAAGAACAAGAAAAATTACTGACGCTACATTAATGAATGAAGAAATTTACAAAGAATACTCTAGAAACACAGGAATCAATGAAGAAACACAAAAAGTGAATAAATAAACCACAAAATGGACCGAAGAAACTCAAAATAAGTAAATTAAAATCAAGAAAGACAGTGAGAATGAGAAACATAAGAATTACTGAAGAAACAAAATGAAAAAGAAACATGAAAATGACCGAAAGAAAAACAATCACTAGCTCTCGATCGCTTCTCGTGGAGTGAGGCCGTGAGTGTCGAGTCCTTTCCAGCCAGTATATGTATATCGTCACCAATAATTCTAGCTTTGAAAACGTATGTTTTCTACATACGACGTAGCGAAAAATGTTACCGAACCTCAATTAATATATTCAACTCTTAACTGAATAGAAGCAAGAATCGTTTGATGTAAAAATGTTTGACATATTTCGGATGTTCCTTCAGAGTTGAAGATAGTTTACTTCCTAGTCCAAACCTCCCGCAGGACGACGGGGGATGGGAGCGGGCAGGGTTTGAACCCTCGACCGTCGATAAATCCGAACGACAGTCCAGCGCGCAAACCACACGACCAGGCAGTCCATTTCCATTGACAGGTGTTCAAAATAGACCAAATTTAATTTAAAGATGATTATATTTAGAAAAAAATTATAACGGTCAATTTAGAGATTTTACTTTAGCCATTTTTTTCCCCCCAACTGTCAATGTTCGACAGATCAGTGTCAAAGTTCCAGTTTCTTTAACCCATGACGAGTTCGCACTTGTTTTAACGTACAATGTTAAAGAATGTAATGTACGCAGTCCCGTTGACCTACAGAGTCTCGCTCAATCATGCCTAAGACAAACAAAACCTAGAAAAGATAAGAGTTCCAACAAGGTTTAGTGCCATAACATATATAGACCTCAATATCGCATAACCTCTTCTGATTCATTGCACTTTATCGAGTAGAGAATCCATAGAAATATAGGAGATTTTTAGGCAAGGGAGTTAAATCTGTAAATAGCAATCCTTTTGATGGTATCCTGTGTACAGAATACGTCAATCATGATAAAACATACATTTTTAAGACGAGATAAGAATATTTGGCCGTCTTTTTTTTTTTTTTTAAATCTCAGTAAAAGCTTATTAAAAACCACATCTGTTAGAAGCAGAATACTTTAAATAATACTTAGAAAAACTACTAAGTAGTTTTCACTTCGGCAATAGAGTCTTTATTACATTTATTGGATGGCTGCCTGGTCGTGCTGCTAGCGCGCTGGACTGTAGTTCAGACGTATCGATGGTCGCGGGTTCAAACCCTGCCCGCTCCCATCCCCTCGTCGTTCTGCGGGAGGTTTGAACTAGGAAGTAGATTATCTTAAACTGTAAAGGAACATCCAGAACATGGAACACATTTTACAAACAAACACACATTATTGTTGTAGCGCACTAGTGAACGTAAACAGGAAGACACTAGAAGAGAGAGAGAAGAACAGTGCATCAGGGATTATGAAGAGTCTGAATGTTTGGGAAACTAAGAAGCCAGCTTTTGGTGCTGCCTGAAGGTTGTAGAAGGGACCTGGAGCGAAGCGGGGAAGGCTGTCGTTGGTCCACATTCGGGTTGCTGTCTAAAGGACTGGTAAATTAGTAGCAAGACTCTGAAGAAGCTGAAGTCTTTATTTCCTGTTACACTGTGTTGTGTTGCCTGCCTTTACGTTGAGTGCCTACCCAAGAGTTACAACATTATCATATCTCATATATTTCAGAATTTACTTTAAAAAAGACGACAATTTTACCCGACACATGTACATCAGCTTTAGATTATGAATCTGCTTTTCAAAGGCCCTTTAGTTCATCATATAACAATGAATTTACCAAAGATAAAATGACCATTTTCATTGACACATTTTAACAAATTATTTGAAAAAAAAAATGCAAACAACTATTCTTGATATTTTTTTTACAAAGCTTATATCAAATCAGTCTGTTTGTCTTGTAAAAAGTGTGTACACGTTATTTCTCCCACATCCATTCTACAATCAAGTTAAGACTTCGCACAATTATTCATTGGCATAGACAAGAAATGAATCAATAAAATAGTAACCGATTAGTACATTAATTACTGATAATTAAATTATTTTCTTTGATAATATGGCTTGTCTTCGAGTCCGAAGATAAATGAGGAATGCACTATTTTACTTGGCTAAGCAGCCTCAGCTGTGACCTAAATATTTTGCCACATCCATGGCTAGCATAGCCATTGTCCGCCGGTGATCGATTAATATTTTCTTTCTGCCGTCTGCGTCTGTCCTCTGTAGTTGATTTTCTTTGATACCAACGAGGGAAACTAATACCTCAGTATTCACAGATATGGCTAAATTTGCAGGGTTTTGTCCGCTTAGATAATTGATAATTGTTTCCTACACACGCATTATCGGATCAAATTGATCACTTCAAACAATTATTTTATGTACTGAACAAAACATGAATCAATTAAAAAAGTAACCAATTAGTCAGATGATTATAATTAATTGAGCTGTTTGATATCCATTAAGGGAAATATCTTCTACACAATTAAGTTATATAGCAATAAGGACGGAGTTCTACACCTTATATAAGCCTTTTTGTTTAATTTAAGAAAGGATTTATTTTATACCTCCCTTGTTTTATCTAGAGATTCCAAATTTTTTTCCTTAACGGAACACGTCACTGATTATTTTGAAGAGAAATTTCTTTACGTGGAGGCCTGCTAGTTAATTATTTCATTAGTTTCTGGAATTCAGGCCTCGAGGAACGCTAGAGTTCCACAGAACACAGTTTGTGAAACACCTGGTTAGATCATTCAAATCTAATACAACATTTCGAGAAAAGCATCCTCTAGAAAGCTAAAAACGATTTTAATTTAACATTTGGTTATCACAGAGAGGACATAAGACATTGGTCATATAAACAGACACAAGAACTCTTTTATGTTCTCTTGGCAAAGAAATCGTTGAATCCAATCCACCTTTCTGATGTTACACTTCACGTGCAATGCTTGAGCGGAATTATGATATGAGCGTATTTTTCGCTTGCCACTGTTATGTTTTCTTATGTGTCATTGTATGAAAAAAGTTGTGTCACTAATTTCCTCAAAAAAAAAAAAGTCCTAGATTTATTATTATTATTATTAATATTATTATATTATCTATAAATCAACCAATCAAATATATGTTCTAAAGAAACAGGCTTTGCTAATTGCTAATAAAATGGTACATAATTTAAATTAACTTTGGTTTGTTACCTCCCTTACCTTAGAGATCTCCAGATGTCCACTCTGCGATCTTCTGGAAAAACGAGTCCCTGAAGTGGAGCAGATAAGTCGAAGTTTTTTTTAAAAAAATCGATCTGATTTCATGTCTATGGGGCTGTCTCCATGGCAGTCACTCCCTACATTCTGTCTCTTCCTGTTTGTAGCACTGGCGAATCCAGTAGGGGGGATGCGGTAGGGGCGATCGACCCCCCCCCCTCTCGTAGACAAGGGACGGACGTATTTTGGTAAAGAAATCACATCCTTAAAGCTTCTCTGAAGGCGTTCAGCATAGACCCCCGCCACCTGCGAGACAGAGGGACTTGACGGAGCATCATGGCGTCTCGCTGTGAAAACTGGCGCACAGGTTGGTGAGGACAAGAGAACCACGCTGGCAGAAGAAAAAACGCCAGAGAAGAAAAGCAAGGCCAATGACACTAGCTCCAGTTGGAATAACCTGCCCAGTGTGCAGCCGAACATTCCGCGCTCACATAGGTCTCACCAGCCACATGAGGAGGCATAAAACCCAGTGCAAAGCTCTCAGCCCCCAGGATGACAAAGTGGTCATCATCGAACCAGGATGGACGAACTATATATATAAATTTTTTTAGATTATTTCACACCCCCCCTCCCCCCGATTTGGCGGGGTGGGGGAGTAGGCGATGACATCAATCCCGCCCCCCCCCCCCCATGTAAACTTCGCATGTTGGGGGGAATACCTCAACTTAAACCCTTTGAGTTGGGGGGGGGGGCGGTCCTATTTTTGTGGTGGAATCATAGTTTTTGAACAAAATTAATTGAACTACAATATAATTTTTAGATTATATCGCTTTGCTCTGATTTCTAGGGCCGATTCGGTGGGATTGGGAGGGGGGCCGTCGATTGCTTCTACTGCCCTCCCCACTCAAGCCCTTTAGTGGGGGGCGGTCCTATTTTTACGGAGAAATCATAGTTTATAAACAAAATTAGTTGACTATCTATATAATATAATGTACTTATTGATGTTTTAACCCATTTGTATATTATGTCGCACACATACTCTGATCTCAAATGTTATAATCAGTAGATATAAAATGAAAAAGGGTTGTACCTGGTGGTAAAACACCCTCCTCCCATATGACAACTCTTTATTTTTTTTTTCTTTTTCTTTTATCCTAGTCGCCTTTTTCTAACCTCTACTCAATCTGATATTCTTGTATTGTATAAATAAATTTGGGACTGTATCTCACAATTTATGATAGAATTCTAAAAATGCAAAAAAAAAAAGTTAAAGTAGAACCTAATTGTTCTACCAAATTTCTCCTCCCACTTCCGAATTTGTGTGCGTTTTGAGCTTGAATTATAATTCTGTAACATAAGGAAGTTACAAATAAGTTTATTGAACACAATGTATCCCTTACAAATATTATTTTAAATATTATTTTTCGAATATATTTTCTACAGCGGCAATCCAGAAAGCCTCAATCTTTTCAAGAAACTAATTGGATGTATTTTCAATGTAGTAAGGGCCTATAAATTCGTATCAGAATATTCATATTAGAATATTTTTCAAGTAAAACATTAATCAAAAGGCTCTTGAAAATTAGATATTTTGAGCGTTTAACCATCGCTGACCAAAAACAAGCTTACTACAAGAGGTCTCGCTTAGCATGAAGATAGTATTACGATAGCTACGCCTAATAGAGATATACTTACGCCACTTGTTCTTTGACTGTTAGTCACACTTCAAGATCGGCTCTGGCCCCCAAGCTACTTTATCCTACTAAACTTGACCTGCCTTTTTAATAGGATGAATTATGAGCTCTAGATGTCTGGAAAATGCGTTTCTGAATTGAAGAATGCAAGAAAACGCTTGGCGTCGGCCAAGGTTTTCCGAAGGTTGAGAAACACTGCTTTTTCTTTAATTCTCATATCTCTCTATCACTCTCTCTCTATATATATATATAGATAAGATAATATTATTGATTATATTACTATATGCATACTCAGCTGTTTCTAAATTTCAATATTAAAATGTCTGATGTTATTATGTTCTTTGAAAAGCTTATATTAACCCTTTCTCTCCGTAACTTTTTTTCACGTTCGGATATGGAATTATTCATTTTGCTCAATTGTTTTTCACTACATTGTTATGGTTAAACTTCAATAACTTTTTTTTGTATATAATCAGTAAATGTTATATTAGCTATATAATTATAGAAAAATGCATGCTCTTTTAATATAACACAAGTTAAAGTTTTTAAAACAAAAAAAAATATTCAATTTAATGGGGTCGAATCAACATTGGTATCGTCAGTTAGGAGTGAAAGAGTTAAATCACTCCGTCCTCCTGTCTCTCTCTTACTGTCTCGGTCTCGGTCTCTTGTTCTGACTGTCTAAATGGCTGCCTGGTCGTGCGGTTTGCTCGCTGGATTGTCATTCGTTCTTATCGATGGTTCAGGCTTCAAACCATGTCCAATCCCACCCCCACCCCCGTCGTCTTGCTGAATATTTGGACTAGGAAGTAAATTATCTTGTACTTGTACTCGGAAGGAACATGTAAAACATTTTACACACAAATCTCTGTCTCGCTCTGTTTTTGGTTCTTTCTCTTGCTGTCTAGATCTCTGTCTCGCTCTGTTTTTGGTTCTTTCTCTTACTGTATAGATCTCTTGTCTCGCTCTGTTTTTGGTTCTTTCTCTTGCTGTCTAGATCTCTGTCTCGCTCTGTTTTTGGTTCTTTCTCTTGCTGTCTATATCTCTTGTCTCGCTCTGTTTTTGGTTCTTTCGCTTACTGTCTAGATCTCTTGTCTCGCTCTGTTTTTGGTTCTTTCTCTTACTGTCTAGGTCTCTTGTCTCGCTCTGTTTTTGGTTCTTTCTCTTGCTGTCTAGATCTCTGTCTCGCTCTGTTTTCGCTTCTTTCTCTTGCTGTCTAGATCTCTGTCTCGCTCTGTTTTCGCTTCTTTCTCTTGCTGTCTAGATCTCTGTCTCGCTCTGTTTATGGTTCTTTCTCTTGCTGTCTAGATCTCTGTCTAGTATCACTATTTACTTCCGAGAACGTCCGCACAAAATGTCCTTATTCTCCGGATATTCCTGATTCCAGCAGATTTAAATTTGCCCTTTACCTTTTCGCGCAGACTATTCACTGTTAGATTAGCTTTTACCATGACAATTTATAAAACACAAAAGCTAAACGTTAACAATGATTTGCCTGTATCTTCCAAAACCTGTTTTCAGTCATGGACAGTTGTATGTTGCTCTCTCCAGAGTTCCTTCTTGTCATTCACTCAGTCGTTCGCCCAAACTCATCCCATTGGACAACTGTGTTTTTCTGGAAGTGTTCACCCGTCACTAAATAGAGGCGTATGCTACGCCGTGGGTCGGGTATATGTATGATTAAGCACGTTTGAGACAAGTTTCATTATTTACTGTTTTTGAAATAAATTGAAGCTTTGTCCTTACTGGCATTTATGTCAGGTTAAGGATTTATTTGTGTTGTTAGCTAGCTGTACGCAATTAAGGTTCCGGGGTTCAACCTGAGAGAACGTCATTCACACACAGTCGTACGTAGAGTAACCAAGCATGTGGATAGTTTAAATAACAAACAAAATTAATTTAATTGTATGAAACTGATGTATGTATATGTACAATGAGAATGAAAAAAAAAGAATAGATAATAGATATATATAAATCATATATAGAAAGATATTAATCACTAATTTACATAAGCTCCTTGCTACTGCTACCAACTGACGTCACAATACTGCCAACATTGGCAATAATAACGCTAGACCTCAGCTGATCCCAACTGATACCAATGATGCGTAACGGCCTGACAATGGCACTCAAGACTGTATTATATATATATATTTCTAAGACGACAAGCAACGCCCACACTGGCATAGGATCGAGCTCAGTACCTACAATCCAACACTGGCACCCCTAAACAGGGGTCCAAAATTCCCACTGAATAATAAGTCCGAGAAACTAGTACAGAATAATAATTGATACGGACCAACAGGTTCGTTTCAACCAAATTCAGTGGGTTAACTGCCTCATAACAAAGAATGTCCAATTGATGTCACCGGACTTTGTGACGTAGCAAAAACAATTCAAAACCAACATACAAGGCACTCTCGCCCAGTACCAGTAATAAGAGTGGAGGAGAAAACAAAAGACACTTGTCTAAACTACGCGACAATTTATACTTTTGTTGTATTTTTTGTTGTTATTGGGGACTCGGGTTATAGACTCGATGTTTAGAGTCAAGCTTGATAAGGGTGTGGAAATGTGATTTGAAGGTTGTTCATGGGCGTACTTGGACATGGGCCCGTGTTGTGTCTCAATCATTGTGACCAGGGTGTGAATCCAATTTTTTTTTTTTTCAAATTAATCTGTGTAAATTTGATAGAAAACTTAGGATATTGTATTGATTATTTGCATTCTTGGGGAAGAGTGTCGTCTTCTCGCCCTTGGAGCCGTGTCTGCATCTAGTGTTGTTTATGAAGCTGCAGGGCGCCGAGATGGAGTGTGCTTAGGGAAGGTTTTTTTTTTTTTTTTTCAGGGGGGGGGGTGTTTATTTGTACAATTATTAATGCAATGTTAAGCCACCTGCCTGGTCGTGCGGTTTGTGCGCTGGACTGTCGTTTGGATTTATCGATGGTCCCGGTTGAAACCCTGCCCGCTCCCATCCCCCATCGTCCTGCGGGAGGTTTGGACTAAGAAGTAAACTATCTTCAACTCTGAAGGAACATCCGAAACATGTAAAACAAGCAAAGAAACAAACACCATGATTCATTGATTGGTATACATTGAAACATCTTGTTAATATGCAATTAGGTTATTATTAAATATTTTTCGAGTTGAACAATTGTTGTTTATTCCCTAACTGTTACGTTGAATGACATTTGTTCGATGTTTAGTTATGTCGTAGTTCTATACAGGGCCGGTCCTAACAGTTGCGGGGCCCTATGCGAAACTGATTGCGCGGGGCCTAGTGGGAATAAGGATAATAAGTGAAAATTAAGATTTTGTATTAGAAAAAAAATCGACTTTGAATATTATTCATTCTTTACTAAGAACAAAATTGCGATCAAATTAACTTTACTTTACGAACCTTGCAACCTATGACATATTTATATGCCAGTGACTATAAAAGTAAATAAAGTATTGGAACTTCCGACTAAGGTGAAAATTCGCCCGATTATTACATTTTATTACATGAAAGCTGACACTGATTTTTTTCTTTTATCGATTGGCGTTTTCCGCCATGAATGAAACCCACAAATCACAATTTAGCCTATTTTTCAGGAGATTTTTATGAATTTTCAGGAGATTTTAATAAATTCAGGAAATTTCCAGGAATTTTTCGTATATATTTTGCAATTTAATGATTACACCTAGAATTAGCGCGGGGCCTATGAAAGCGCGGGGCCCAATACGACTGCATAGGTTGCAGTGGCCTAAGACCGGCCCTGGTTCTATATGCTAGTACTCTTTTGGTTTTGGTTTATACTGTTAAGGTGGGGAACCCGGGAAATCAATGCAGTTATGTCCACCCCTAGATTAACAAGCTGTAAACCCACCTGACTGGGGCCTCCACAAAAAGTCCGCCAAAGGGTTCTCCTCATACTTAAAACCGGCCCTGTTAGAGTATGTTGGCCTCTAGTAAAAGGTATGGAAGAGATAATTAGAAATGGCATTTTTTAAATGTTATTATTAGGTGATGAGAGATTTGACAACAGAAACTAGGTGGGAACTTCGTTCTATCTCATGGTACTGGGAACATCATTGTCTATATGTAAATGATTGAAACATCACGGGCACTCTAAAATGATTGGGAATGTATGTAGCGTCGAAGAGAACATTCGGTGGGAAAATTTTCTTATATGTAGTACGAAGCAACAAGGGAAGTAAATGCAAGTTCTAAATGTTCTAAACTTTTGCTGGAGTTATCTCCATTGAAACAGCAACACAGCAGGAATACAGAGACATTGAAGTATAATTTATGCAAATGGTTTTAGTATTTTGTCAAAAATATTTTATTTTTTTTTTACAATTGTATTGCTAAGTTTAAGTAAGTTCTTTCATACTAACTACTACATTAACACACAAAAAAATAGTATGCATATAAGTTGGGCATAATTTAAAATAACAATTAATAGGTAGTTATCCATATTGTTACGTAAACAACTGTGCATACGCTGCGTATTAGAACACTTATATAAAGGGGAAAAAAAATAACGGAAATGTTTTTCTTTCTTGAGGCTTTGAATAAGAGACTGACCCTTTACAAAAACAATTAGATCAATTAGATACTCATTATAAGATATCAGTTAGGCCAGGTTCAAATCTAACTTCACATTCACTTTCACCTATTCTTTGGTCTGCTGGACCGCCGGGGCACCACACAAGATTTGTCAACCTTCTTTCTCCATTCTTCTCTGTCATTTGTCTCTGATAGATTTTCATTCTGATATTATTTCTAAAAATATTGAAACCTGCCCTTCTACATGCCTGGGTGGACCACTTCGACGGCCGATTTTCGAGTTTATGTTTCCACAAAAAAATGTCTTTGTAACCTTGTCTATTTCCGAATACATTTTCTTGATGCTCACAATTGATTATTTAAAAAAAAAACAGCAACACAAAACCAAAAAAAAAAACAAAAACCAAAACACGATAAGCTACACAACTCGACATGTTTTGATATGTACAAAACTTATATAAAGTCACGCCGTCTGTCTGGTAAAAAAATTTATACGCGTTATTTCTCCCACACCTCAATCTCGGATTAAACTGAAAATTATTTCACAATTATTTCTTTTATCCTACAACACAAGAAGCAATAAAAAAAAAAGTTATTAATTAATAATTTTGTTTGGTATCACGAACAAGGGAAAGAAATGGTACTTGACAGATGTGGTGTTTTAAGTTGAATTCGTCCCCTTGAGGAATCTTGAGCTCTGAGTGAAAATTTTGTTATGAAATTAAAAAAACAAAAAAAGATCAAGCAAGCATTCTTAAGATACCCCCCTCCCCCCTTCTTTGCTTCCCCATTTCACAACTGGTCTAGACAAGTGATAGGCTCATAACGTGAGAGGCGTGGTCGAGAAGCCAAGTACGCTTGAACTTGGCCTGGGGGCTCGAGGTTCGACACCCGACTCGAGCAGAGTTGAGTTTACTTAGCGCCCAAAGGCAGCACGGAAGGACCTCCTCCCAGATACCCCCTCCCCCACTGGTCCACAAATGAGATAGCGCTCTGAGCATGAAAGGAGCGCTGAATAAAAGCCATAATTTAATTTAATTTATTTAGAATTCTCAAAGTTAGACAAAAACAAAAAAACAAAGTATTTCAAATCGCACAGATTTATTATGTCTGGGTGTGGATGGAGGAAAGTACACGACTGATCCAAACTGCCTGATACTGTTACACTTCAAACAAGCTTTTTACAAAAGTATTTTGTAATGTTAATCTTGTAACTGTACAATGGGAGGTTCATATTATTCTAGTGTTCTTACCTTGTGAGTCTTGGACTCACTGCAGAGCTAGAGAGGAGGATCCTAGCAATGGAATTGAGATGCTACAGAAGGATCCTTGGTATCACGTTCAAATACCGCATCGCAAACCATGAGATTAGAGACAGGTCTACTGTAGCGATCGGACACCATGATGACCTGCTAACTATAGTAAAAAAAATGCAAGCTAATAATCTATGGCCACATTACAAGGTCTTCGGGGCTTGCAAACATCTTCCTTCATGGAACAGTACCAGGAAAAAGAAGAAAAGGTAGACAGAGAAAGCGATGGGAAGACAACATAAAGAATGGACGAGCCTGCCATGAAAGTGGCTTTAACCAAGGCAAAAGACAGAGGAATGGAGAAAGACGGTCGACAAATCTTGCTTGGTACCTCAACGGTCCAACAGACTAACGGGATTGGCCAAGACCAATCAATTACTAGGTGTCTTATATAATAAGCCGGATATTTAAAAGTTGGTTTAGAATAAACTTCTCATGAATTAGTGTTAGAACTAGATTCATCGGACTCAAAAAATGTGTCTATTTTTTTCTGTTGATTACTGGGTCACGTGATTCATAACTAAAGGAATTTCTGATTGTCGTGTCACGTGATTCATACATAATGGAATTTCTCAAAACCTCTTGGTTTGTGATGCGGTCTTTAAATGTCATACCTAGGATCTTTCTGTAGCACAGAACCTAGAAGTCTAGACCTTCCTCCGTAAGCCAATAGGGTAAAAAAGTATTTTGCACTATTCATCTTTGAAAAAAATCTGTCCTCAAAAATAAGAACATAAGTGCTTGCAATCACTGTAATCATTGTAATTGTGGGAAGCGTGGTCGAGAGGCTAAGTACGCTTGAACTTGGCTTGGCTTGGTCATGAGGTTCGACACCCGAATCGATCAGAGTTGTGTTTACTGAGCGCCTAAAGGCAGCACGGAAAACCTATTCCCAGATACCCCCTCCCCCCACTGGTCCACAAATGAGATTGGACCAAATCACCCTGATCATACTATAAGCGTGAAAGTAGCGCTATGTAAAAAAGCTATAATTTAATTTAATTTAATCATCCTTAACTCCTGTTTTTTCGGAGATATAGAAAGTGTCTGCTAACAGCACGGAGAAGAAATAGCTTTCTAAATGTATTGACATTGTGTAAGTCAATCAGTTCCAGATGCAGGTATATCTGGGCAATGGACACATTGGCCGCAGTCGATTTTTCGAAACGACGAACATTGTTCAGAATAAACACTCTGCCACCTAGATTTTGTTGGTGAATAATTCAATGAAGCAACAAAGATTTGGGAGGCGTGGAGGATGTGCGGTAAAGCGCTTGTCTTCCTAACTGGGGTACGGGTTCGAATCCTGGTGAAGGCTGGGATTTTTAATTTCGGGATCTTTGTGTGTCTCTGAGTCCACTCAGCTCTAATGGGTACCTGACATTAGTTGGGGAAAGTAAAGGCGGTTGGCCGTTGTGCTGGCCACAAGACACCCTCGTTACCGTGGGCTCCGTGGGCCACCGAAACAGATGACCTTTACATCATCTGCCCTATAGATTGCAAGGTCTGAAAGGGGGAAGTTTACTTCCCTTTTACAAAGCTTTGGTTCCGTTGGATTTGACAGCGTTTCTAAAAACTCTAATGCCAGCCATACTTCTGGCACCATCAGTAGTCACTCCAACTAATTTCTGCCAAGGGAGAGAAACATCCTCTGTGATGATTGAAAATTCGTAGACAAGATTTCGCTAGTGGTGGTCCCATGCTTGCTTCTCATTGTTTTCAAAACTACTGTACGTACCGTGAATAAATAGCAAGATTTTGAGCGCTATCAGCTGAGTCATCAGTTAAAATTGATGTATGCCTTGTCATCGGCAATTAATAATTGTGTTAAGTTTCAATTGGATACGAGAATGGAAGTGGGAGAAATAACATGTACAAAAATTGTCCAAGACAGACAGACAGACAGAGTGAATTTGTATAAGCTTGGTATAAAATACAAAAAAAAAAATTTTTCAAAACTATGGACAAAGATTTATTTAATCATTTAATTTTCAATACTTTATTTTGTCAAAAATTTGATATATAAATATATATGTAAATTTATCACATAAATATGACTATATTTTTTATACAAACATTTTCTTATATTTTTTTGAATTCGCCTATGTTCTTAAAACAGCATCTTCATCAAAAGTTATTTTATAACTGCTTTCTTGTTGACCTTGGAGACGTTACACATAACCTTTGACATTCTTCACAATCTTGACCTCATGTGCAAGCTGGGCCAAGGCACAGCAGTGACAGCATGGAGAAAGGCAGCCTGCGGTCAAGCAGAGGTCATTGTATAAAGTGCCCTGGTGTCGGAAAGAAAAATAATTTGAGAATTACGTTCAGTTCAACTTTCACCACCACATCTGTCAAGTTCAATTTTTTTCCTTTGTTCGATACCAAACAAAAATCTATTATCTAATAGTTAATTAACTAATAAGGTTTAAAAAATATATCTTCAAGAAGGTCCCCATGTTTCAATAAACTGACACATGACTTTAACCCCTTACTTGACCAGGCTTAACCGAAATTCGGGACGGAGGTGACTTAAGTGGTTAAGCGGTTGGTTTCCAAACCTGGGGTCCTGGGTTCGAATCGTGATGAAGACTGGTATTTTGAATTTTGGGATTTTCAAGGCGCCCCTGAGTCCACCCAATTCTAATGGGTACGGTTGGTTTCCAAACCTGGGGTCCTGGGTTCGAATCGTGATGAAGACTGGTATTTTGAACTTTGGGATTTTTAAGGCGCCCCTGAGTCCACCCAATTCTAATGGGTACCTTACTTTAGTTGGGAAAGTAATAGCCGTTGGCCGTTGTGCTGGCCTCATGACACCCATGGTCAAATAAACAAAAGACCTTAACATCTTCTGCCCTATAGATCGCAAAGTCTTAAAGGGGGAACTTTACATTAATAAGTTGCTAATTAGTGTTGTTTTTTTTTTCTTGATTCTTGTTTTGTCAGGTCCAAGAAATAATTGTGCAAAGGTTACAGATCGATACGAGATTGGCTGTAGGAGAACTCCAGTGTACACGGTTTGTACCAGACAGGAAGTGAGCTTTGGAAAAGAATAGAAAGAGAATACCTGGATGTTTTCCTTGCCTCTCATGAGAGCTCTGAGGCCAAAGAGTGTTATCGGGCTACACAGGGACACGTAGAGACAAGAAGAGCAGCAGGACTCGCCCATGTCTTGGAGGATACCGCATTGGAGGCAACATGGGCAGAACAACGCCATCAAGCCTTGGAAGGAAACAAAAAGTTAACAATGCACCTTTCTCTCTATCTCTCTCTCTCTCTGCCCCCCCCCTCTCTCTCTCTTCCTTTTCATCCTTCTCCCTCTCGCTCTCTCTTTCTTTCTATCTCTCTATAAATATATGTATATCTGTATCTATCTTTCTTTCTCTCTCAATATATATATATATATATATATATATATATGTATATCTGTATCTATCTATCTATCTATCTATCTATCTATCTATCTATCTATCTATCTATCTATTTATCTATCTATCTATCTATCTATCTATCTATCTATATCTATCTATCTATCTATCTATCTATCTATCTATCTATCTATCTATCTATCTATCTATCTATCTATCTATCTATCTAGAGGGAGAGAAAGATACTAAAAGATAAATAGATCGATATATAGATAGATAAATAGATCGATATATAGATAGATAAATAGTAAGATAGAGAGATAGAAAATCATACATATATATATGATGGATAGATAGATAGTACAAAGATAGATAGATAGATAGATAGATAGATAGATAGAGAGAGAGAGAGAGAGAGAGAGATACACAGATAGAGATATTGTTCAATGATTACATGTTAATAGTAAAATTAATTAGAGGACAAACACACACACACACAAACACTTAAATACTCACAACTGCTGATGTCAGAGAAACAGCCAAACAGACCGTGGCTCCAAGCTCGCTGTGCAGGGCGCCCAGTGGCGACAGTTTGGTTGTTGATGACGATGTTGGTGTTAGTGTTCATCTGCTGTTGCATAGGCGCCCCATGGGGCTTCCAGTTATGTGGCGGGTGATGCGGGTGATGCGGAGATGCATGAGAAGAATAGGGCTGACTGGTTGTCACTCCCGAAAAAGGCTAAATGAAGGAAAGCAAAGCTCGATTGCGTTAACATATAACGAATAATTACAGTATTTGTACAATAGGAGCAAGTAGACTAGCAGCGGTTCTCAACCTTTTAAGCTCGGCGACCCCTTTTTACAATATACCACTCTGCGCGACCCCCCCCCCCCCCAATTAGACACACACAGAAATAGAATAATAGACAATAACAATCCTTATTTTTGATGGTCTTGGGCGACCCATGGCAAATCCTCAATCGGGGGTCACGACCCACAGGCTGAGAACCCCTGAAGTAGAGGATCTATAGAGACGTGAATGGCAGTGAAGAAACCAGAAACTTAGGTATGTAAATTTTGAATAAGTAAACAAAAAAACAACAACATAAAAAATCCATTAAAAAAAAACAATACCTCGATTATACAACTTAAAAAAAAATTAAATATAATAAATAAATTATAAATTTAAAAAAGAAATTAGATAATTATAGGTATTAAGCTCGTACTTTAGCATTTGATTATTTAATTTTACTCTAGCTATCTTTTAATTATTATAGCTTCATTCGCTACACGGAATCTTTGTGTGCCTCTGAGTCCACCCACCTCTAATGGGTACCAGACATTAGTTGGGGAAAGTAAAGGCAGTTGGTCGTTGTGCTGGCCACATGACACCCTCGTTAATCGTGGGCCACATAAACACATGACCTTTACATCATCTGCACTTTAGATTGCAAGGTCTGAAAAGGAACTTTATCTCCCTTTATCCCCTTCTGTCTTAGTGCGTCATTTTGTAAATCAGTACTCTTTAATCGAGCAATTCGTGTAAATAAATATATATATTTACACTTTACTTCTACAAAGGTTTGGTTCCGTTTGATTCGACAGCTTTTCTCAAAACTCTAATGCCAGCCATACTTCTGGCACCATCAGTAGTCACTCCAACTATTTCTTTTAGCATCATTCGCCACACGAGGATGATCTCTCTCTAACTTTGTGCTCTTTGTGTCTTTACACAAGGCTTACCTCCCTTTGGCGGAGCGGTAAAGCGCTTGGTTACCAAACCAGGGGTCCCAGGTTCGAATCCTGGTGAAGACTGGTATTTTTAATTTCGGGATCTTTGGACGCCTCTGAGTCCACCCAGCTCTAATGGGTACCTGACATTAGTTGGGGAAAAGTAAAGGCAGTTGGTCGTTGGGCTGGCCTCACGACACCCTAGTTAACGGTGGGCCTTATAAACAGATGACCTTTACATCATCTGCCCTATAGACCACAAGATCTGAAAAAGGAACTTTATCTCCCTTTATGCGTCGTATATATATATATATATATATATATATATATATATATATATATATATATATATATAGTACCAGGTGACCGAGCCTCGCTCAGTTGAATAGTTTCTTAAGGAAGGATATATACATTAAGTCATTAGAGAATATTTGTGTAATTACGAAAATGAACCATCTGGTAAAGACTTATCAGAAGAGTTGCTTTTGTGTTCTGTTAGTTCTTAATATAATTGTAGGACTACATGGCGATTAAAATAGAAAATCTCTTAAGTCCCTGATTTTATTAATTGAAGCTTTTATAGAGCGCTACTTTCATGCTTATAGCATGCTCAGAGCGCTATGGTTCAATTTCACCTGTGGACCAGTGGGAGAGGGTATCTGGGAGAAGGTTTTCCGTGCTGCCTTTAGAAAAACCACAACTCACGCCATATCGTTTAGCATTACATCTTTTGATTAAAACTATTGGCTTGGAAGAAATCCTTTGCAGTGTAACTTCTCAAATGGTTACATTTAGACATTTAATATTGCAATTAGTATATTCATTTTTGCTTAAGATCGAAAATCGTGATGCAAAATCGCTACGTTTTTGGGGTAAAATATGCATTTTGTGACAAAGTAAAATGACTCATTTTTATATATGAGACTTAAATCATTGTGTTCATATTCTAAAGAAGCGTTATTGTGGGGCATCTCTGTTACGCCGATCCCCTTTCAGCTCAATAAAGTTGACACCTGTTACGTCACTAGGCTTACAGCAGTACACTAAGACATTTCTTCGCAAACAAGAAAAAGTTTTAATGATTCAATTGGCGTAATTAAACATTTGCGCACCATCGTATTGCAGATTGATCTATTATGAAACTATGGAAGAAAAATAATGAAATTAAATTTGTTGATGTATGATTAGCTATTGTGTTTTAAAGGCTTTATATATTGCATACACTTTAATTGCGTAGAGCCGTAGGTAGCTTTTACTTTGTTATTATTTTGCTGGTGAATTTTTCAAAGTCTACTGTCCCATACCAAAACATAGGAAATGGTCATAACACAGCTTATCTACGCCTAACTTGCACACACTAAACATGATATCCGGGGCCGGCCCTAACTTTTGCGGGACCCTATGTGAAATGGAATGCCTGCGGCCCAATCAGGTTAGGGATAAGTATAATAAGTGAAAATTAAACTTTTTTATTACAAAATAAATTCATTTTTGCATTGCATTTTTACTAAATGAAAGCTGACGATGCCGTTTTTTTTTATCACGCGTAGGACTGGCGTTTACCATATTAATTGACACCCCAAAATGACAATTTTGTCTATTTTAAGGACATGAGTTTCAGGAGATTTCCAGGAGAAAACAAGGAGACCACGGGAACCCTATTATAAGTTATGATGGTTTAATTTAATAATTTACTCGTAGAAGTAGCCACTAAAGACAGACACAGAGCGACTTAATATAAACGTTCAATTTTTTAAAAATTAAAATTATTTTACTAATAGATAATAATAATTTTAAAAAAATTACTTCTACGAATCCTCTTTCAGAATTATATTTTCATTTGTATCTTATATTTTCATTTCTATCTTCTATTCTCATTTCTATCTTATCTTTTTCATTTCTATCTTATACTTTCATTTCTATCTTATATTTTTCATTTCTATCTTATATTTTTCATTTCTATCTTATACTTTCATTTCTATCTTATATTTTTCATGTCTATCTTATACTTTCATTTCTATCTTATACTTTCATTTCTATCTTATATTTTTCATTTCTATCTTATACTTTCATTTCTATCTTATATTTTTCATTTCTATCTTATACTTTCATTTCTATCTTATATTTTTCATTTATATCTTATACTTTCATTTCTATCTTATACTTTCATTTCTATCTTATACTTTCATTTCTATCTTATACTTTCATTTCTATCTTATACTTTCATTTCTATCTTATACTTTCATTTCTATCTTATACTTTCATTTCTATCTTATACTTTCATTTCTATCTTATACTTTCATTTCTATCTTATACTTTCATTTCTATCTTATACTTTCATTTCTATCTTATACTTTCATTTCTATCTTATACTTTCATTTCTATCTTATACTTTCATTTCTATCTTATACTTTCATTTCTATCTCACCTGATCATGTCTCTTATGAACGGCGAGCTCAGCCATGGCAGGAGTTATGTCCTCTTGCAGTGAAACTATCAACAGAATAAAACCAATGTTTGTTTGACTTCATTTAATATAGTACATACAAGTATAGTTTATCTTATTAAACGCCCAAACGTTTTTTTCTACCCTCGGGGACACTACACCCGAAATTTCAGTTTCTGTTATTTCTAAGAGATAAGAATTTTAGTTTGTCGAGTTTCACTTCCTTGTATAAAAGTCATGACAACCAATGAGTAGGGTCCTAGTAACCAGCTCCATCCACTTTTGTCCCTTTTTTAACGCCCCCAACCCAGAATGTGCGCCCTTTTTCGTTCCTTGATGTTCTATTTTTGCTTGCCTCTAGCCACTTAGTCAAGAAAAAGAAAACTGTCCTATCAGCTAGCCCTAAAACAGGTGCATACACATGCACAAACTGTGGCAAAATTTGCAGCTTCTGAATTGGCTTGATCAGTCACTTTAGCTTCTGCCCCTGTCTCAAGACGAAACCAGAACCAGTGACTCCTCTAGGCGCATCCATTGTCTTTCCTAGACAGGAGCCATATATATCCACTGGTCTCTCAGAGAGCACTGCGCTTCGTGGAATCATAACTTTCTCGTCAATACTAACGGTGTCACGGCCTCTTTAGTACAAAGTCTAAAAGTTTCGAACTGGCGCCTAATAGAATTAAGACAGATTACTCTAACCAAGAATAGTAAGACCTACCTGTCTACAATTTCTTTGGATTAGCTGCGCTTTTAAACGCCTCTCTGTATGTTATGACCTCGGAGCGCCTTTAGACTAGGTTACGTTTGTTAACGCTTTTTGAATTAAATTATTTTTCCTCTTTTCCTGTCTCTAAAGGAATACATTTAACAGATCACGTGACATGACCTCACTTTATTAAGTTTATCATAAATTTACACATGTCATCATGATCTACAGCCATTCGATAAACGTCACTGTTCATTTGGAAGGTGGGTCCTTGGGAGGAGCATAGTTATTTCTAAATAAATTAAACTAAAAATCATCCAGATAACTAAAAGCCTTTTAGTCAAGAGTCACAAGTTTTCTTAAGTTTAACTCTCAAGCGGGAAGTAAAAATCTCCTTTGACTCAATTCTGTTTTGTATATACAATCCCAGCTGCCCAAATGAACTCGCCCGTTATCTGTTGGTTTCTACGTGTTCCCCCCGCCCCCCGCTCCCCCCCCTTATCACACGGATACCAAACCTGTGGCGACATTTAGAAGAAAAAAAATTCCGACAACTTTATTTTCGCATCAACATTTTTTTTCATTTTTACTTTATTTATTTGTTTCATATCTTAAAACAGTTGAAGTTTTTGGGTGTTCTGTTCGAGACAAACATCCTGCCGGTAATAAAGTTCCTATTTCAGATCTGGCGATCTATAGGGCAAATGACGTTGAGGTCATCTGTTTATTTGGCCAACAGTTTAACGAGCAGGGTGTCATGTGGCAAGCACAACGACCAACCACCTTTAATTTCATCAGCAACCCATCAGAGCTGTGTGGACTCAGGGGCGCCCTAAAAATCCCGAAATTCGAAATCCCAGTCTTCACCAAAATTCTAACCCTGGACCCCCAGATTCGGAAACCAAGACCTAACCACTATGCCATTGCGCCAATCCTGATTAATAATGCTACAGTTTATTCCTGTTGAGGTTTAGCTTCTAAAAAATGTAGTTTTGTCACATTCCACAAGAAGAGAACTTTAAACTTGACTTTTGTAGCTAAATGTATGGAGAATGTAAAGGGACAAAAATTTATCACTATATAATGATATAAGTATTACCTCAGTCAAGAAGCGACTACAGATCATGTTATTTCGCTGAGATGGATGCCTTGGAATTAGCTATGGTCGGAACGATGTCGCCCACACGGCAGTTCCCCACCCCTCTTAATGATGTATCATTAGTAACGGCAAGTGTCGATACAGTTTGACGGAGGAAAATCTTGATTCGCCTCAGCGTGACGCCTCGGGTGGATACGTCAGCCCGGGAAAATGAAAAGTCTAACAGAGAGAGCAAACACAGTCTCCAGTGGGCTTCCACAGTAATACTCTTGCGAGTGTATTAGCACCTGGTGAGGATGTAAGATAGGCTTGGTAATCCGTCCGCATCCATTGCAGCTTTCCCCATACGGGGGGTGATGCCCTCCCCCTATGAAATCAACGGTACATTATAGGAAAAAGGAGTTAGTTCCCTCGTGGGCTCGTCCTCTGGCCTCTCATGGGATGGGGACGCCCACTGTAAGGGCTCAAGAGACCGTGACCATTGAACAAGCGAATGCGATTAACTGATCACCTAGTTGACGGGGGCCTCCAGACAAAGGAGTCGACGAAGAACCAGTCTTTCATCCTGGCTCTGGGATGAAATCCTTTCCCGGATCAAAAGTTCATAAAAGCGATTTATCTCGAAACTTTCGGATATCTCAACGATATAATTTTGTGTGAGCGGCGTTGCAGGATGCTCTGCAAGGGCTCGGGTACGCTGTTCTGCCTCATCGTGGCCCCCGGGTTGAAACGACCATTAGAGGAAGTGGTTAGGCTAAAAGAATGGCGAAACAAAACCCCCAGTGAGAGTGTCCAAGGGTAGGCGAGAGCTTAACAATTTACACGGCGCGGGTCCACAGATGAGATTGGACCATAGCGCTCTGAGCATGCTATAAGCATGAAAATAATAATATAACTATTCACCGTATATATCTTTTATATTTTGAAATCTGATTTACATTAATCATAATTATTCATTTCTAAATCAAAGTGTGACAGATAGTCTTCAAAGTACTTACCTAGATGTCTGACAGTCGCTGTAACCACCTCAAGTGATATGCCGATGACAAATTTGACTATTTTTACCTTCCTGATACGACAGGGACTGTTTTCGGTCAATCTCCGTGACTTCCTATATCAAATACAGCCGCCTTCCCTTCCAAGAATGTGTGTTTCGTGTAACATTATTGATATTGATATTTTTCGAGCTTATCTCCATTTTTTTTAACTTAGTTTAGAAAAAAAAGTTCTAGAAATGTCCGAATTTATTGATCAACTTAATCAACTTGATATTCTCCTTAATGATATCCAAAAGACCCAAGGGAAGTAACGTTTATTATTAATGTATTAGTAGTTAATAGTTAGGTGATCCATCATAAACATCAGATACCTGTCCCTATTTTGTTTTTAACCCCAAAAAGCACTGAATATATATATATATATATAATAATATATTGAAGCCTTTTTTTCTTTCATTGTGTAATGGAACCAGGCTTCTACAAGCGAGACAACTCACAACCTTTGGCATAATCTAGTTCTAGAGGTTGTTTACCTTTGGCTTCTTAATCTTTTTGAAGGTGTAAGGGACAGTCATCCCGGATGTTACACGAGATACAAATGACATGACACTTTTGAAATACTGCCTAAACTTTTACTGCCTCTAAAGACTGACATCGTTAGCAAAAAACATTCGGATGTAATATTTCTATCTATCTATCAGACTTTTAGAATTTTGATTTACATGTCTTCGTGTAAAATTACAGTTCTCATCACTACCCAGTATTGTAAATTTGGGTTACAGAACAGGTCCAGGCCTTTGAATTACATAAAAGTGAAAGAATGTCTACAGACTACACAACGAATATCTTTGTTGATATGCTGAGTTCAGGGGCGGACTGGCTATACGGGCATTCGGGCAAATGCCCGGTGGGCCGGTACCTAAATGGGCCGGTAGGCCACCGAAAGGGCCGCATGGATGCCACTATGACACGTATTAAATTGTTAAAGGTTTTGTAATAGTCTCTTCTAAAAGTGATCCTTTGAACGTCGCTTAAAGAAATCTTTCACACACTCTACAGTGTAATACTAATTTAATCGAACACATTTTCCGACATAATGTAATATCTTACATCCGTAGACAGTGCTACTAGTAGGCTCCATCCCTTTAGGGCCGACACGTTTAGTGATTAAAAATCAATATATGGCCTACATTTATTACAAAGATATTGAGCATGTTACAGTTATCGATACATTATCATACTTAACAATGATTTTTAGGACAGATAGACATAGAATTGGATGCCCATCATATTATATACACATTTTTGGGCCGGTTTGTATAGAAGTGCCCGGGCCGATTTTGACATCCAGTCCGCCCCTGGCTGAGTCCTCTCCTTGACAATATACTTTATTTTAGCTCTGCCAAAGAAAGGGACATAAATCCATGGAAGTTGGCTGTAACTCTTTATCTCCGTAATTATTTTCCACGTTCAGACAACTAGGTTCAGTTTTCACTTGCACATTCTACCCTGTTATAATTAAACTTCAATAACATTGTTGTTGTTAATCAGACAATGTTACTATTGGTATAGAATTATATGAGCATGCCTGCTTTTTTATAAACACTAATTCAAATTTATAAAACCAAAAATTAATTGAATCTAATGAGATCAAGGAAGCGCTGCACTAACATGAATAAACACAGGCCGTATGATGCGCATGAGAACTGGGATTTTAATTTTGGGGTCCTTGGGCGCCTCTGAGTCCGCCCAGCTGTAATGGGTACCTGACATTAGTTAAGGAAAAAGTAAAGGCGGTTGGACGTTGGGCTGGCCACATCACACCCTCGTTGACCATAGGGCACAGAAACAGATGACCTTTACATCATCTGCCCTATAGATCACAAAGTCTGAAAAGGGGAACTTTTCTTACTTTTTAATGGGGTCATCAACAGTTTAATGATATATTTGCCAAGGAAACAAACTTTTTTTTTACATCCACAAGCTTCTGGTTATCTTACTTAGACTTAGTCTCGACCTTGGGTTAGGCCCAGGGTTCTTCCGGCTTATATGGTGGCAAGGTCTCTCCATAGTGATCGGTCCATGGTGAACAACACAGCCATAGTCCAGCTGCTGCCCACGGAGATTAGGTGAAACGCAGGGCTAGATGTGGACCGCCCTTTTTTTTCGATTTCCTTGTCTCGATTTCCAAGTTAATGGTTTACTGTGGTAAACGTGTTTCGTCTTGTCTAAGCATTCGTCCCGGCAATATCATTAAAAGCTAGACCGCTACTTCACATAGAGGGCGAATGTGGGAAAGAACTTGGCATGATCTCGTTATGCTATTTCAAGGAACATTCTGGACCATGGCTGCTTAGCAACGCTGAGCCTCTTCTCAACATGTATGGGATAACTTCCACGTCTCGCAAGCGTTAGAGGCGGTTGGTATATGTTAGTATATCAGTAAATAAGATAATAATAATAATACTCTTTTATTGTCCGTACGGAAATTTGTCTTACAATTTGTGCATTGCCCCAAACAAAAAACATTATAATTTAGAACTATAACAAACCAAAATGTACATTCACACCAGACTCACTCATAATTTACATGTGACAAAGTTTATATCAGATTGTTTCTTTTTTAATGATTTGATTGCCAGGGGAACAAAAGAGTGTTTGTGTCTATTTGTCTTTGCTATCGGTGTCTTGTATGTCTTTTGTGATGGTAAAATCACAAAATCCTGACCCAAAGAGTGATTTTTTTTATTCCTAGAATCTTTTTAGCTTTATTATAGATGTTTGTCTCAAACAGCTGCCCAAATGGGGTTTGATTTTTGCCAATGATTTTACCAGCAGCATTAGGATTCTATAAAGTTTATTTTTATTTTTAATACTCAGATTGCCATACCAAGGCAGTGATACTAAAACTTAAAATATTGCAGATGTGAGCGTGATAAAACATAACCAAGGCCTTTTCGCTAACATTTAATGAGGACTGTTTTCTCAGTAATCGTAATCTTTGCTGCCCTTTTTTGCGGATATAACCAGTATTTGCACTAAAATTTAGTTTATTGTCTAGGATTATAGTATATAATAAATAGGAGATAAGACCAACAGTCCTAGCCTTTCTGTAAGTAAGGTAAAGTTCCCCTTTCAGACCTTGTGGTCTATAGGGCAGATGATGTAAAGGTCATCTGTTTCTGTGGTCTACGGTTAACGAGGGTGTCATGTGACCAGCACAACGGCATGACGCTTTACTTTTTTCCACAAACATCCCGAAACAAAAAATTTCCTTCTTTACCAGGATTCGAACCCGGGACCCCCGCTTCGGTAGCCAAGTGCTTTAACGCTCAGCCACCGCGCCTCGTAGCCATTAGTTAAAGTTAGTTGAATTATATCATTTAAATTGAATAAGGTCTGACTGGTTGCTTAGATAACTTTTCGTTGATATATACAAGAATGTCCTGGACTCGTTATCATATGGTAAGCAGGAGAGGTGTATATTGTCCATTTCTCCCATTGTAGCCAAAGAGCAGGTAATTCTTTTCTCAGCGATTATATCAACTGTTACATTTATAGGAAAATTGTTAGAGACGTTTTAAAGAGAGTGTCCAAGTTACTCCATGAAGTAGTGACTTGAAGTCAAATGCTTTTTTTTTCTTTTTTTTTTTTCGGTATTTTTGATCAAGGGAAGTAAATGCGTCTGATTATTGCAATAACTTTTTGTGGTGTTATCGTTCTTGAATATCAGCACATTCCAGAAAACGAAGCCAACTTCTAGATCTAGAGGGAAGAATAAGAGCGTTATAAACGAAGTCATTTTTCGTTTGTACACTTTTAATTATGTCCAACGAGGATATCAATAAAAGAAAAAGAGACAAAGAAATACAATGTACCATAAACTTTTTTTTTTATTATACTCCTGTGAACAGTGACAATCACAGTCGTAATATTTTTTACTAATTGTGTTTGTTTAGCGCTATTTCATATTTTTAGCTTTCTCACTACGCTATGATCCAATCAATTGTCTGGACCAGTTGGGAAGGGGGAGAGTGAGGAAAGAAGGGGGTATATGGGTGAATTTTACTATAATCCTTTTTAATAGCATTAAAAAAAGCGGGGGGGGGGAACAACATGAATTCGAACTGATGGTTCAAGCCTCCTCAAGCCAACGTACTAACCACTATACTTGTGAAAATAGAAGATTCTATAATTATTTGTGGTTTGTTTCAAACTTACTTTAAACCGGCGACCTATAAAGGGGACTTATTCAGCTTATACCATCATCTCAGTCGTCTCTTGTTAGAGATACCAAACAAAATTATTAATTACCAAAAGTTAATTAACGAATTAGTTGTTGTTTTTTTTCAATTCATTCTTTTTCATTTGTTAGTTAAAAGAAATAAATATGCACAATTTGAGCTTGATCCGAGATTGGTTGTGGGAGAAATAACTTGTTCAAACGTTTTATCAGACAGACAGACAAACAGAGGGAGTTGATATGAGCTTTGTAAAATAGATATCGGGTGGTAAGTTATCACTCTAGCCTGTGATCATCAGAAAGTATATTACAGTGTTGTTGTTTTTTTAACAATAAAATTTATTATTTGGTTTACTTGAATTGATCCTGTACAATCCCAGGGGAGCAAAGGGCCGCAACCACACCTCTTCACCGAACTCGGTTCTGGGCAGCTGTCTTCATCTGCTCCCATGTCATTCCAGTACCCTCAGCTTCACTGATGACCGACATCTTCCAGGTTTGCTTGGGTCTGCCCACTTTCCTCTTTCCTTGTGGGTTCCAGTCAAGTGCCTGCCTTGCAACGTTGGTAGCTGGTTTTCGCAGGGTGTGTCCTATCCAGCTCCATTTTCGTTTTATGATGTCTTGGCCTATGGGCTTTTATCTACTTCTCTCCCAAAAATCGATAGTAGTTATCTTTTCTGGCCACTTAATTCCTAATATCCGGCGTAGGCATCTGTTAACAAAAGTCTGGAGTTTTTCCATATGTTTTTTTTTAGTGATTCTCCATGTCTCAATGAGCCGTAAAGAAGGACCAACTTCACGTTTGTGTTATAGGATGTGTACCACTTGTTTATGTTCCATATGAATTTGCTCAATGCTGGATTCATAGTTAACCGAAAAAGGCACATTGAAGTTGTAAGTGCTAACAAATGAACGACTTCAACCACTCAAAACGGAAATGACACAAAAAACAGACAACTGCTTTTCTTTCCTGTCTTACAAACAAAACCAAAACCATGACAACTGCCTGGTCATGTTCTATGTGTTTCTGACTGTGTTGCTATGATCCAGTGTTCGAAGCCTGCCCACTGCCACCCCTCCCCTATTACTGGAGGGTTCGGCTAGATGTTAAAAAAAAAAAAAGTCATTTATGGAGGAATGCTCTAGAAGAAAAAAACTATTACAAAATAAACTAGCAACAAATATATTTTAAAAAATAGGTTTGGTTACAATAAAAATAAATAGTACATATTTCATCAATTATTTATGATATCGTCAACAACTAAACTAGTAGGAAAATAAATATGTATGTGAATGTTTACCATAATAAAAACGAATAGTACATAATTGATCAACTATTTGTGATATTATCAACAGCATTTCTCAAATTACAAACTTAAATGAATATATATATATATATGTGTGTGTGTGTGTGTGTGTGAATATTTCCGCGCACTGTTTAAAAGCGATAATATTTTACAAACTTATGGCAGTACATTTTGACACACGCTATAATATAAAGAGGCGCAACTTTCAGAAGCAATAGCAGGTTGATCCTCCAAGACTTAAACATAACCTTTAGCGTTCTTCACAGTCTTGACCTCTCGTGCGAGCTGCGCCAAGGCACAGCAGTAACACCACAGTACACAGCAGCCGGCTGTTAAGCAGAAGTCGTCGCAGAGAGACCCCTGGAGTCCGAAACAGAAAAAATGACATTTAAATACAAAAAGAAGAAAATTTGACATACAATTTGATACAAATGTGTGATAAACCTGACCTGACTAGATGTCCTAATGAAGGAATGAGGTCAAGGTGAAGGAATGAGGTCAAGGTGAAGGAATGAGGTCGAGGTGAAGGAATGAGGTGAAGGAATAAATAATCACGAAATAATAATGAACGGAACAATTAGCTACTGATTCAGTGACCCATCACCCAAGGGCAGAATTTAGATTGTGAAAGCCCCGAGGCAGAGTTTTTGTAGAGGCCCCTACACTTTTGTTAAAATAGCTTTAATAAAAATCCACTTCTTAATAAAAAAAATAATTGTATTTTAATTCTCCTTCTTTAAAAAATAAGTTATTTAATATGAATAATTTAGTAAAAAAAAAAAAAAGTAACTTTAGTCCCGCCTGCCTTAAATCCGGCATCACCATCGAAGACAAATAAATTCGCTTGTTACCTCCCCTCCCCTTTTTCAGTCGTGTCCAAAAGCATCAGACCGCCTTTGAAATATTTAGATAAAGAGCTGAAAAAAGTGGATGAATACTCAGAGATTGTGTGTAGATCTGGGACTATTTTCTTTCTAAGCAAGGCCTGAAAAGGGTCAAATCAATGTTAAGTTCAATGACTTGAGATGAAGCCCTTACCTGTATATTTTCTTTCCCTCTCATGTTAGCTCTCAGTCCAAAGAGACTAGGTACCGAACAGCACACGTAGCAGAAGGCACTTCCGCAAGACTCGCCCATGTCTTGGGCAATACAACACTGCAAACAGCAGGGGCAACAAAGTGCGAGCATGCCTTTAAAGTCAAATAAAAATGACTGATTAGAAAAAAACTAAACTATAAAATTAGATTTACTAAAAGGTTTGACAATTCGGGAGATTTTTGCATACAGGTCTTTGAAAGTTATTATTAGATCAAACTTTGGATCGCCATATAGCCTGATCGTTTAGAGCAGCGGTTCTCAACCTTATAAGCTCGGCGACCCCTTTTTACAATATGCCACACTGCCGCGACCCCCCCCCTCCCAATAGACACACACAGCAATAGAAGAATAGACAATAACAATCTTTATTTTTGATGGTCTTAGGCGACCCCTGGCAAATCGTCAATCGACCCCCAAGGGGGTCGCGAACCACAGGCTGAGAACCCCTGGTTTAGAGATTATTTATTATTTATTTATTTATTATATGACTTGTGATGCGCTTCAGACTATTGTTTAGAGTATAATTATAAGATTGATTGTGCTGGCCACATGACACCCTGTGAGCATTTTTATTGTAAATAAACGTGTGTGTGTTTACCCGGAAAATTGTTAAGTAATAATTTGCATTCATTTGTATAAAATATTATACCGCACCGGAACGGTTTTGACGATGCATCTCAATGACTATTTTTAAATATGCCCCTACTAGGTAAAATTATTAGGTCACATTAATAGGTCACAGTAATAGGTCACATTAATAGGTCACATTAATATGTCATATTAATACGTTACATTATTAAGTCATATTAACAGGTCACATTAACAGGTCACTTTAATAGTTCACATTTATAGGTCAAATTAATAGGTCAAATTAATAGGAAAAATTAACAGGTCACATAATTAGGTTATATTAATAAAGCATATTTATTAGGTCACATAAAATAGGTCACACTATTGGTTCACATTAATAGGTCACATTAATAGATCCTATTAATAGGTCACATTATAAGGTCACATTGATAGGTCACAAAATAGGTAACGTTATCAGGTCACATTATTAGGTCACATTTATAGGTCAAATAAATAGGTCACATTATTTAAATCACATTTATAGATTTGTTCGTAACATGGATGCGCATTTTTTTTCTCAAGAGTTCCTTAAAAACATATTTCTAGCGACCCGCTTATTTGTTTTGAGATATCTCTTCAAGAACTTCCCCATGTTTTTATTCTTGTCTTATCTCATATAATACGGACGTTACTTCAAACAAGACGATGATTACGTCCTACGCCTCAAAACACCTGATAAAATACCCAGAAAGACACAAAGATAAATGCACATTCTATATTTCTATATGCTGGGACGAATCCGTAGAAGTGTTCCTTCTTCCCTAGTGCTATTAAAGCATGGAATGAATAGGCTGAATCAGCTAAGACAATCAACGACTTAGATCATTTTTAAGTCACTGATTTAAAATACATGACTAGATTGCAGTAATGCCTATAATTATAAGATGAAGTCTTTCTCTCCTAATCGACGATACCATCGTTGATTTGTCCTAATTAAATTAAATTAATATTAATTTTTAAAAAAATGAATTATATAAAAAGAGAATGCATTTCCCTTTAATTCTACACCAAATACAACATTTTCTGATATAACAAAGCTATTAAAGCCCAATCTTATCAGGGTAGTGAAATGGTAATGCGCAAAATAAAGAATTCGTTTCAAATGTGGGAAAAATAATTACGGAGAGAAAGAATTAAGATACGAGAAATACTGCAATTCTCCGTAACCTTCAGACTCCAAAAAAAACCTTAGAGCAGATTTAAAAAGTAAAAAGATTTTTAAAAAAAAGAATACAAAGCAAGAGACCTGCAAATACTTACAACTGCTGAAGTCCGAACAACAGCCACACAGGTTGCTGCTCCAAGGTCTCTGGGCTGGACGAGTAGCGACTGTAGGCTGAGAGGTGATCACGACGTTCGTGTTGGTGGTATGCATCTGCTGTGGCGGTGGCGCCATCTGGGGCTGCCAGTACGGCTGCTGTTGCTGCGGCCAGGGCGCCACTTGCCCATTGTTTGGCCAGGGAGCATATTGTTGTTGTTGAGGTGGACCAGATGATGACGCCTGGAGAAGTCAAAGGAGATTGTAATTTGTGTTAAGATTGAACGGAACAAAAACTTTTTTTGTTTTAGACTGAATCCACAAACGAGGAAATTAGAAACACGATAACAACAGTTGAGCCCACAAGGGAGGAAATTGGAAACACGATAACAACAGTTGAGCCCACAAGGGAGGAAATTGGAAACATGATAACAACAGTTGAGCCCACAAGGGAGGAAATTGGAAACATGATAACAACAGTTGAGCCCACAAGGGAGGAAATTGGAAACATGATAACAACAGTTGAGTCCACAAGGGAGGAAATTAGAAACATGATCACAACAGTTGAGCCCACAAACGAGGAAATTAGAAACACGATCACAACAGTTGAGCCCACAAACGAGGAAATTAGAAACATGATCACAACAGTTGAGCCCACAAACGAGGAAATTAGAAACACGATCACAACAGTTGAGCCCACAAGGGAGGAAATTAGAAACATGATCACAACAGTTGAGTCCACAAACGAGGAAATTAGAAACACGATAACAACAGTTGAGCCCACAAACGAGGAAATTAGAAACACGATAACAACAGTTGAGCCCACAAACGAGGAAATTAGAAACACGATAACAACAGTTGAGCCCACAAGGGAGGAATATAGAAACACGATAACAACAGTTGAGCCCACAAGGGAGAAAATTAGAAACACGATAACAACAGTTGAGCCCACAAGGGAGGAAATTGGAAACACGATAACAACAGTTGAGCCCACAAAGGAGGAAATTAGAAACACGATAACAACAGTTGAGCCCACAAGGGAGGAAACTAGAAACATGATAACAACAGTTGAGCCCACAAGGGAGGAAATTAGAAACATGATCACAACAGTTGAGCCCACAAGGGAGGAAATTAGAAACACGATAACAACAGTTGAGTCCACAAACGAGGAAATTAGAAACACGATAACAACAGTTGAGCCCACAAACGAGGAAATGAGAAACACGATAACAACAGTTGAGCCCACAAGGGAGGAAACTAGAAACATGATAACAACAGTTGAGCCCACAAGGGAGGAAATTAGAAACACGATAACAACAGTTGAGCCCACAAGGGAGGAAATTAGAAACACGATAACAACAGTTGAGCCCACAAGGGAGGAAATTGGAAACACGATAACAACAGTTGAGCCCACAAAGGAGGAAATTAGAAACACGATAACAACAGTTGAGCCCACAAGGGAGGAAACTAGAAACATGATAACAACAGTTGAGCCCACAAGGGAGGAAATTAGAAACATGATCACAACAGTTGAGCCCACAAGGGAGGAAATTAGAAACACGATAACAACAGTTGAGTCCACAAACGAGGAAATTAGAAACACGATAACAACAGTTGAGCCTACAAACGAGGAAATGAGAAACACGATAACAACAGTTGAGCCCACAAACGAGGAAATTAGAAACATGATCACAACAGTTGAGCCCACAAGGTAGGAAATTAGAAACACCATAACAACAGTTGAGCCCACAAACGAGGAAATTAGAAACATGATCACAACAGTTGAGCCCACAAACGAGGAAATTAGAAACACGATAACAACAGTTGAGCCCACAAGGTAGGAAATTAGAAACACGATAACAACAGTTGAGCCTACAAGGGAGGAAATAAGAAACATGATCACAACAGTTGAGCCCAAAGGTTTACCTTCAGACCACAGTCAGAAATAAAACGCAAACTGAAATTTTATGGCCATACCTCAAGGTCGTCATGGTTCGTAAATACTTTTTTCTTAGGGAACGATGCCAAGAAAAGAACAAGAGACAGGCAGAGAAAGCCATGTGACGACAACATTAAAGAATGGACGGGCCAATCATTGATAAAAGACTCTTTTTAACGCAAAGGGCAGAGAGAAATGTGGTGCCCCAAACTTTCAATAGACTATGGGATTAGTAAAAATGAAGGTGATTTTTCTCTTTGCCGAGGAGGGGATAAGTAAATGTAGACTCTCCTGTGTATATCGGTACATCTGAGTTAGCGGAATGATTTCACCTCTCTACCTTCTAGTTCAGGGGTTCTCAACCTGTGGGTCGCGACCCCCTTGGGGGTCGATTGATGATTTGCCAGGGGTCGCCAAAGACCATCGAAAAAATGGATTGTTTTTGTCTATTCTTCTATTGCTGTGTGTATTTTCGAAAAGAAGGGAGGGGTCGCGGCAGAGTGGGGGATTGTAAAAAGGGGGTCGCCAAGCTTAAAAGGTTGAGAACCGCTGTTCTAGTTCATCCTGAGATTGTGAATGCTCATAACACACGAAAAAGTAAATAGGAAATTTTAAATTTTCAGAAATTTTTTTTTTGGCTTGTGATGTGGGGGAAGGGGGGGGGGGAGGGAGTATTGAATCCAATCTTCCTCCATGTAGGACTTGAGCCCTCATATTTTTACTTCGCCAGAAGACTGGGTTCAATGAGGTGTGTTGGATATTAACGAACAGGCTGCAAGTGGTTGTAATAGTTGAGGCAGTCCGAAAAGGATTATAATATAGAGGCTCTCTACTGGGTTACTCATTGTAGCAATATAAATAACAATAATCATTATTATTTTTTTATACATGAATTTGTACAGCGCGTCTTCCACTCTCCTCTACCATGGCCAGTGTGCCCCGTTCCCATCTCAGCAATGAACAGGTTGGAGGTGGTGTCTTTCTGGAAGAAAGTTTCCAAACTAACTTTAGCTGCTCAGCAGACGATTCCTGGCTCATATTAGATCTCGAAGAAAATTTTTAAAATAATTAATTTGATAAAAGAATTCAGTAACAGGTCTTAAACTCGATCTCCCTTGTGCACCGTGGCAGTGTTCTTATACCCTTATTTTTTTCTTTTAATTTATTTTTTTTTGTATTTTTAAAAATATTTTTAATTTTTAATTATATTTTTTTATTAATCATGATTGAATATTCTGCTTTTTTTATTTTTTTACCTCTATTTTTAAAAATCTCTAATACAAGTTTTACAAAAGCTTAATGACTTTGTGCATGCCAAGTAGAAAACTACAACATTCCATTTCGCCAAGTCTCGTCACAAGCGTATGTTTACATCTTACCGCACTCTCTTGTTTCATATGAACTGCTAGCTCAGACATCACCACTGGCTTTTAGTTGAGTCAAGCTATAAATAAAATAGACAAAAATATGATGAAAAATCGAATATTAGTGAGAAACGTATATTTAAATTTGACTAGAGCAACACACATTAGTAAAATCACTGAACTTAGGAGACGCTTTGGTACAGAAGACTAAAAAGTGAAGAAGCAATAATAGAAAAAAAAAATTACAAATATAAAAACATAATCTTATAAAATACCCAGAAAAACTTAAAGGTAATGGAACTTTTATTATTTTATATGCTAGGACAAATTCATGCAAGCGCCTCCTTTTTCCCTAGTCTCATGGATCGGTTTGCCTTAATTAGCCAGGAAAACGTATGACTTAGCAGAGTTTAATTATTTAATTAACCTGCACGAGTAGATTAACACCTGGAAACCACTTGGTTGTAACATATCATTTCTTTTAAAGGGCAATCTATGTTTTCTAGGGTACGAAAAGTACACAGATAAAGAATCCCTTTGTGTCAGGACTTTGTGATTTTACCATCACAAAAGAGATACAAGACACCGATGGCAAAGACAAAACAGACACAAACACTCTTTTGTTCCCCTGGCAATCAAATCATTAAATAAGAACAATCTGATATAAACTTTGTCACATGTAAATTATGAGTGAGTCTGGTGTGAATGTACATTTTGGTTTCTTATAGTTATAATGTTATTGTTATAGTGCATTCAATTATATTTAAAAAATGGATACATTCAGTACCAAAGCAATCTTCTTCTCTCGGTGACATGACATCAGCTTCTGTCAACTCTAGTAGATATAGCTTGCTACTCATTATTAAATGCTACATAATATCTACTAGCTTGTCTACCAGTTATTATCTTCTGTTAAAGAGACGCCAGTGAACAGCTAGACAATTCTTTTCTCTTCAGTAATGTTCTGTTCCCCAGTCAGCGCCTAATACACTCATTCATGTCTCTTTTTTTCCTTCATTGACTTTCTAATGTTTTCTGCAGTTGTCATTTGTATGATTAATTAATCCCAATTACTAGAAAAAGGACGCATACTTTTTCGACTCAGAACCGGACACAGCTGAATGAGACAACATATGTTCCGAAAGCTAAAAGTCTGGACGAGCGAAACCTGCCATTGAGGAGCATCACCAGCGAATGCTGACCATGTCCAGTAAAGCTGCATACTATAACAAGAGACCCAAACAAGACTCTGGCCCCAAAATACTCTTATATATGAAAAATTATAAGAAGAACTGCTCTGGAAACCATGTCGCGGTTCATCTCAGATATAGGATTACTGATCTGAACCCTCCGACATTCGAAATGAGAACGAAGAAGAAGTATAATAAACTATTAAGTCTTTTTTTTTTTCAATTTTTAAATTTAGACATGAGAGCAATATTTCACCTGACTATACAAACCCAGTTTGATTTATATATTTGGCCACATCTGATTCAGACAAAGCCGATCTCTGCCAAAGGTCTATATAATTTTTTTTTTCATTAGCGCTTGTCTTTAGAGAGGGGTTGTCTTTGGAGAGGGGTTGTCTTTGGAGAGGGGTGGTCTTTGGAGAGGCATTGTCTTGGGAGAAGGGTTGTCTTTGGAGAGGGGTTGTCTTTGGAGAGGGGTTGTCTTTGGGCCACAAATGTGAGTCCCGCGACCTTTTTGGCAGCTCTTGTGTTTATTTATTAATTTATTAATTTTTTAAACACTTTCGATCCGGGGAGGAGGCACCTCAGGCCCAGTTAACAAACAAAAAAAAAAGATCGCCTTGACCTACGGTCATAACCTACACGAAAAACGTGTTCCACTCTGCGAGTCAGTTTAAAACGTAATAATTCCTCTATCTGTCTACATATGCTTCCGCAAACTATGCTTATACATAAGGCAGTCGTTCCTGAAGACTGGGGATCATAAAATAGCAAAGATAACTCTAGAGAAGGAAGTAAAAAAAAATATTATTTTTTCAAACCCATCTACTATTGTGTATTTTATTCCTGCGTTCCAATTTAAAGACGCTTTTATCTACTAGTTTTAGGGTTAAGGCTTTTTCTTATCGCTTGTTGAATTCGTCTAAAGAAAACTTATGTAGGTTTTTTAAATATGAAATCAGTTATTGATTTAATCTTTTGTTTGCATAACTGTGTATGACTATGAAGATAACAATTTCCTCTAGTTTGTGTACTTTTTAAATGCCGCGTTTCAAATACGTTTTGGAAAAATGTCAGAAAAAAAATTATGTTTAAAGGTCTAAACCTATGCAGAGTTGAAGAGAATATGGAGTCGTTTGGGCATTTAAATTTTTTTTTTCTACTTACAAAGTTTGTAATTTAATACTTGTGAATTATGAGAACTTACAAATAAAAACATAACAAAAAAAAAAGCCCACAAAAGAGGCGAGATGGCCCATAAAAGAGGCACATAAAGCCCAAAAAAGAGGCAAAGAAAAGAGGCCTAAGGCCCAAGGATTCCTATGATGATAAAGCTTAAAAAAAAAATAGCGCAAATTCTGAGGTTTCCTTTAAAAAAAAAATGGATAAAAATGTATATCTCATGACAATTTCATAATTTTCTAAATGCATCCGTTGCTATGGACAGCCTTTGAAACCTAAATAAAAAAAACAAAAACATACAAAATAATAAAGAACAAACAAACAGATGTTATGGAATGTGGGAGACTTGAGAGCGACACAGGGAGAGAGGGAGAGAGAAAGAGAGATAGAGTGGGAAAGAAAGAGTGTGAGAGAAAGAAAGAGAGAGCGAGAGTAGGATAGAAAGATAAAGGGAGAGAGAAAGAGAGAGAGAGCGAGAGTAGGATAGAAAGATAAAGGGAGAGAGAAAGAAAGAGAGAGAGAGTAGGATAGAAAGATAAAGGGAGAGAGAAAGAAAGAGAGCGAGAGTAGGATAGAAAGATAAAGGGAGAGAGAAAGAAAGAGAGAGCGAGAGTAGGATAGAAAGATAAAGGGAGAGAGAAAGAAAGAGAGAGAGAGTAGGATAGAAAGATAAAGGGAGAGAGAAAGAGAGAGAGAGCGAGAGTAGGATAGAAAGATAAAGGGAGAGAGAAAGAAAGAGAGAGAGAGTAGGATAGAAAGATAAAGGGAGAGAGAAAAAGAGAGAGAGAGGGGGAGAGAGAGAAAGAGTGAGAGAAAAAGAGATAGAGAGAGAGAAAGGAGAGATAAAAAGAGAGAGACAGAAAGCTGTAAAAGATATTTCTGATAAATTACAAACTATGCGATAAAAAAAAAGCTGATTTTAAAATTATTTCTATTAACTTTCTAGAGCAGAAATATTTTTAAAGAGAAGTTCTTTCATAAATTATCTTCAGCTATATTCTCGACCCCAGGTTTTGTTATGTAAATGGCGATGTTATGGAATACTTTTGTCTCTTTAAACCTAATCATACTTTTTGTTATATGAATCTACTTTTCACTAATAGTTTGAAAACTGCTTACCTAAATCTCTGGTGGCAACCTCTCAAACTGATCTGCCAACTAAAAAAGGGGCAGATATTTTTGTGTGTGTCTGACACCACATCCAGGGTTGCTGTTCATTGTAAATCTTGGTTATCTCATTGTTAAAATACAGCGGTCCCCTTACAGACGTCCCCTTACAGAGGTCCCCTTACATTTTATGCTTTCTGAAATTTCTTTTTTTTTTAAATTTAGTTTTTAAAATCTCTTGTGATGTTGTTATGGAATATGTGTATTTGTGTTTCCGAAGTGACATAGAAAGGGAGTATTTATTGTTAGTTGTGGAGGGAGAAAGAGAAAGAGAGAGAGAGAGAGAGAGAGACAGAGAGTGGAGAGCATTAATTAAGTGTTAGTCTTGTAGAATGATGCAAGATTGGCGGCACTGTCGTAAGCTGCGTGATGTAGGCCAGACGATTCCAGGACACCAGAGTGTAAAGTCGTGTTTTTATTGTTATATTCAGTTAAATAACAGTACATTTAATTTCTCCTCTTATTTAATTTGTTTATACATTGTAACTAATCTCTTTGTCTCTAATCTCTTTGTTTGTGATGCGGTCTTTGAAAGAGATTAGAGACAGGGTTACTGCAGCGATCGGACCCCATGATGACCTGCTAACTATTGTAAAGAAACACAAGCTTAAAATAATATGGCCATATTTCAAGATCCACGGGGCTCGCAAAGACCTTCCTTCAGGGAACAGTACCAGGAAAAAGAAGAAGAGGCAGACAGAGAAAGCGATGGGAGGACAACATAAAAGAATGGACCGTTGATAGAGGTTTTAAACAAGGCAAAAGACAGGGAGGAATGGAGAAAGACGGTCGACAAAACTTGCTTGGTGCCCCCCAACGGTCCAACAGACTAAGGGATAGGTAAAGGTGAAGGTAAAAAAAATACATTGTATTAAAAGTTATACTTAGTTTTATTCAAAAAGATGTAATCTAATTCAGAAAACTAAAATTTCAATTGAAATAGTAAGAAACGAAAAACCGCCAGTATGTGTAATGACTCTGCAGGTTATGCACATAATTTTACCTAGCATAAGACAAATTTGAGAAATGACTTGGGGCTGGGCTGGTGGGGAGAAGACTGATAAAGGGAAGGGGGAATATTTATTTCAGAAAACCCCCCAATGAGTTTATTATAGTAACACATTTTTTGTATGTCTCATTATTTCTTTCCTGAATTTTTTACTCGCCAAAATTGTGTTTTTAGAAGTACTAACGGGAAAAGGGATGGTGACAAAATACATAGAATTAGCTCAAAACTCTCAGCAATCGGAACACTGTACGTTTTATGCTCAGCACAACAAAAGTACATCGATTTAGTTTAAAACACTCAGCAATCGGAACACTGCAAATGTTTTAGCTAACTACACATGCAGTCCTACATGCAAACATTTTTCCTGAAGCATGTTAACGATGATAGTAGATAGAGAGATAAAAAAACAAAAACAACCAAGGACTTATTTTCGTTTTCTCACTAAAAGTCCAATATCTCTTGAGAAATGAAACATGGTGATGAAATATGGAGTCACGTCTCGTAGCGACAGATTTACACTCCGATGGTCCTAATCATTTTGAGTATCTTTCAAGTGTTATATTGCCCAGGCAGCGAGATACATGCTTTAAAATAAATCTACATTTGGAAAGTGAAGCAATAGAGAAAATACGTGTTCTGTAACAAGTCCTTCATGTCTGATTCTTTTACTGGGGGGTAGAGGGTACCTTTCGTTATAGTTGTTTCTTGTTGCTGTAGCGGTTGCTATCTCTGTATTTGTTTGTTGTTGCTGTAGCGGTTGGTATAGTTATATAATTGTTTGTTGTTGCTGTAGCGGTTGGTATAGTTATATAATTGTTTGTTGTTGCTGTAGCGGTTGGTATAGTTATATAATTGTTTGTTGTTGCTGTAGCGGTTGGTATAGTTATAATTGTTTGTTATTGCTGTAGCGGTTGTTATTGTTATGGTTGTGTTTTTTTTGTAGAGGTTGCTTTCGTTATAGTTTGTTGTTGCTGTATAGTTTGTTGTTGCTGTAGCGGTTGGTATAGTTATATAATTGTTTGTTGTTGCTGTAGCGGTTGGTATAGTTATATAATTGTTTGTTGTTGCTGTAGCGGTTGGTATAGTTATATAATTGTTTGTTATTGCTGTAGCGGTTGTTATTGTTATGATTGTGTTTTTTTGTAGAGGTTGCTATCGTTATAGTTTGTTGTTGCTGTATAGTTTGTTGTTGCTGTATAGTTTGTTGTTGCTGTATAGTTTGTTGTTGCTGTAGCGGTTGCTATCGTTATAGTTTGTTGTTGCTGTAGCGGTTGCTATCGTTATAGTTTGTTGTTGCTGTAGCGGTTGCTATCGTTATAGTTTGTTGTTGCTGTAGCGGTTGCTATCGTTATAGTTTGTTGTTGCTGTAGCGGTTGTTATTTTTTATAATTGTTGTCAGGGTTAGATTTATATATAGTGCTGCTTGTCTCTTGTGTTTCTTGGCTTGTTAGGGGTATGAATACTCAATACTCAATTAATTAGTACTTGCTATACGAGTACTTGTTACACAAATAGAAACAATCAATACTTAATATACTTCAACTCTAACTCCAGTTTGAATGAATAGTAATACTAATACTTTAATAAACTGTTAAGCACACAATGAAATATCTCAATAAATATGAATAATACAAAAACACCATTCCAGGAAGTAAACGTCCAACCTTCCTGGACCGGGAGCAAGACCTTACTGACTTAACACACTCTCTCTTACATTCAACGAAGGCTAAATCATTCAGTCCATAACACGTGCAACACTTCGCATTCACAACAAGGGGATATAACAATCCTACTAAAATATTAATAGTAACATTCTCGCCATACCTCTCCATGACAGTTGTTTCTTGTTGCTGTAGCGGTTGCTATCGTTATAGTTCTTTGTTGTTGTTGATTGTTTTTGTTGAATCAGAATAAGAAAGGCAGAGTTATTTTTTCATAGGTTAGGACCTATAGGGACAAGCCAAGCTTTTGGTCTTGAAACGAAAGTTTACCGTTTCAAACACAATCGTCCCCCCAACGATGTTTTGGCGCAGTCGTCTTAGTGTAGCCGTTAAGGCAGTTTTTTTTTTTGGTCATTTTATAAAGTCATAAAAGTAGATACATTTGTATGTTTTGTACATTGTATGTGTATTTCTATTCAAACGTATATTTTTTACGCACGAAACAATGTTCAAGTTTGTCCCCTAGATATGGAATTCTTGTTTTGTCAACGAAAATGAGAATTCTGCAAAGTTTCTATTAATCCAACAATGAAAAGTCGCAGAAATTACATGTAGGCCTACAAGATTATACTGGACTAGATAATGGGTTGATTTAGCTTTGTAAAAAGTAGGTCATGCAATCCTTCTTCATGATGGTCTAGTAAACTTAGTTATCAGGAGATAGAACTAGGTGAATAAATAAACATAATCTATATAAATATATAAATTTATGTGTGTGAGTGTATTTCTGAAAACGTTGTTTTTTTTTTCGGCAAGTTAAGCTCAAAATTTTTTCTTTTGCAAGCGAGATAATCAGTAATATTCAAGACGTTTTGTTTTTATAAGTTGTGTCCCCTTCATAGAAATTAACTGTTTCTATTTGTTTTTATAAGCAATGTCTGTAATTACAGTATGTCTGTGTATCTTTCTGTCTCTCGTGTAAAATGTGTGTACACGTTATGTCTTCCACACATAATCTGGGGATCAATTTGAAATTTTACATAATTGTTTTTTTTACGGTACTTAAAAAAACAATAATTAATTTAAAAACTGCAATTTTGCTAGGTATTGAAGAAGGGAAAGAAATTGTAATTGACTGATGTGTCGATATAAGTTGAATTACTCCTCATTATACTTTGTGTAGAGAATTAGGTCGTCGCTTCATTTGTTTGAAACTAACAATAGATAGCCAAGAAATATAATATTTTTATAAGCACTTCGCTGACACAGTGGATAGCGTCTTGGCTTGAGGAGGCTTTAGCTTTCGAGTTCAAACTCAAGTCGATCAATTTTGACTTCCGAACCGAAGGGTCCAGGGTTCGAATCCTGGTGAAATCTGGGATTTTTAATTTCGGGATATTTAGTTGGCCTCTGATTTCACCAAGCTCTAATGGGTACCTGACATTAGTTTGGGAAGAGTAAAGGCGGTTGGTCGTTGTGCTGGCCTAATGACACCCTTGTTTACCGTTGGCCAGAGAAACAGATGAACTTTACATCTTCTGCCCTATAGACCACAAGGTCTGAAAGGGGAACCTACCCAAACATATCAATGTCTTCCAATCAATAATAACAAAACAATAATTACATAACAGTGTCCACAAACAATAACATAAAAATGTCTTCCAACCAATAATAACAAAACAATAATAACATAACAGTGTCCACAAACAATAACATAATAATGTCTTCCAACCAATAATAACAAAACAAAAATAACATAACAGTGTCCACAAACAATAACATAATAATGTCTTCCAACCAATAATAACAAAACAATAATAACATAACAGTGTCCACAAACAATAACGTAATAATGTCTTCCAACCAATAATAACAAAACAATAATAACATAACAGTATCCACAAACAATAACATAAAAATGTCTTCCAACCAATAATAACAAAACAGTAATAACATAACAGTGTCCACAAACAATAACATAAAAATGTCTTCCAACCAATAATAACAAAACAATAATAACATAAGTGTCCACAAACAATAACATAATAATGTCTTCCAACCAATAACATCTAGTCAAATTGTGTATCCATTTCTTCGTCTTGTGGCCATTATTCTTTGAAACAATATGAATCTACGTATTACTATGGCGCCAAATCTTTTTTCTGAGGTTATAGATATTATACGACCTGGCCGTCTTCAATATAGGCATTTTAGTTCATAAATGAATACATTCTGATGATGGGTTTTTGTCGATTATTGAACATTCGTGGAATAAGATTCATAGCCTAACAATCTTAGACTGGCCTTCTTAGATTGACAATCATGGACTGACATTCTTAGACTGACATTCTTAGACTGACATACGTAGACTGACATTCGTAGACTGACATTAGCGTGTGATTATTGATTGTCTGACATTCGCATTTGAATGTTGATAGATTGATATTTGGTTTGTGATTTTCTGATCGCTGACTTTCGTAATTGAGTGTTGAAAGGCTAACATTGTGTCCGGCCACTTCATCGTTACATTTTGTATCCCTTCATTGTCTGTTTTGTTGCGTGCCTGCTTCCGGTATATCTCTGATGGCCCAGCGTGTTGCACATTCAAAATAATCATCCCCTAGACACCAAACAGGCCCCACTTACAAGTAATACACCAGGGCCGACATATAGTCTAGAGTAGAAAATCTGATCTAGATATACAGTATAGAATATTCTATTTTTGGTGTTAGGTCTCTAGGTCAAGATCTAGAAGACTGTGCGCGAAATGTCCCTGGAAGTCTGTTTGTTAAACTCTTTAGTGAAAAACATGCTGGAACACACATTGACGTGTTCGAGATATAAATTTACAGGCCTCCAGGCCAAATCTAAGACTTAGAAGATAATGATTTAAAACATAATAATGGTCTAACCCGAGTTTTCCCTGTGTGGGTAACATTTTGTTCCTAAAGATATGCATAAACTTTATAATTTGTAGGGAAATCGTTAGAGCCGTTTTCGAGATCCGTGTCCAGGCAGGCTTTTGATGCATCGGTCCTACTTTCTGTTTGTTTTTTTTTTCCAACGAGGAAATGCTATAAATATTGATTTCAGAATTTTTATAATAACTTTTTTCCAATAAAAATATAAAAATGATCAGGTGATTAATTGACCTGCGGATGAAATGACCTGAGATAAGGTGACCAGCGGATGAAGTGACCAGAGAGTGACATGACAGTATCATCGCCATTCATATGTGATTGTCTATAGGCCGACATTGTTATGTAACATCTGATAGGCGAACATTCGCTTGTTAATTTTGATAGTCTGACACAAGCATGTGATTGGTGATAAGCCAGAAATGACACCGAGTAGAGACGTAAGACTCGCATATGATTTCTATTTATTTTCTTTTTCTATTGATGAATGATTAAGTTAATAACAGGAAACCAGACATTACAACACTAAAACACTGTAGCCTGGTACCTGCCAAAGTGTGAGAATACGCCCCACAAAAGGATAACATGTCCTCCTTTTGCCGGACGTTTGGTAACCCTAAATCTCTCTCTCTCTCTCTCTCTCTGTATATTGTTACGTATTTCTGAATCTTCTGGCTAGAAGTATTAGTTGGCACACAAATAAAAACACTGTAAAGAACTTGACGACTAAACTTTCAGTTTCATATAACTTTAATGACTATTAACTCTAACATTACTGTAACATGTAGCGTAGAAGACTGTACAATATCTGTCAGTTTACAGTTAGCTATACTTCGTTGCACTGCATCTCTTCACTTCGTTGCAATTCCTCTCTTCTCAATTTGCATCGAGCCGTATTCCACAGAACAGACCAACGACACACTTCCCAGTGTCGCTCCAGGTCTCCCAAAGCTGAACCAAGTCGTACTCAAGTCTACCGAATCAGAGCCGCACACGTCTTACATCGACTGTTTCGACTGTAACGGCTCAAGTCCACTGTAGTTCGCTGTATAGACTTTAACGACAGAAGTCCACTCCAGTTAACTCTACCCTAGTTAACTTGCATCGAGTCGTACACATTTCTCTTCCACAGAGCCGCACACGTCTTACATAGTCTGTCTCGACTGTAACGGCTCACTCACGACTCCATTCGACTGACTTTCACATGAACTCTCTGGCTTATATAGAGTCCCTAATCGCTTGTCCAAAGTTGCACAAACACGGCTAGTATTCTCTGGAATAACAAGTGAGGAAACGTCACATCCTGTCTTTGTTTATACATGTAGATTCCAGAAAACATCGGCTGCAGTGTCATCCAGCCAGGGTCACAAGTTGTGACCTCTATCTGTCACTGGACATTTTTAGTACCTTCTGGAATAACACGTAAGGACACGTCACATCCTGTCTCTGTTTATACATGTACATTCCAGGGAACACCCACTGATGTGTTATCTCGTCGGGGTCACACGTTAACCTCTTCCTGTCACTGGTCATTTGTAACACTGCCCCCTTCTTAGATCTGTTCGTCCCGAACAGATTCCATTTCACCACTATACTGAAGAAACCGATCGATGATCAAGAAGGAAGCTTTGGTGGTTGCCCCCTTCTCAGAGATGTTCTTTCAATCTGGCAGTTGTCCATCTTCTTTCCATAGAAGAATGGGAGCCAAATCCTCATTTTTCAGCAGTTCCTCACAAATGTTTTCATCAATCTTGGTATGGAAACATCGACCTTCAGATGACTACATTGGGCACTCTTGTCGAGAAAATTCATCAGCATTCTAACGAGTTCGTGCTTCACTGGCTGAGTTTTACATTTTCAAGCATCTTTTTACAGAGCTTCTTCAGAGATAACTAGGTTCATCACACTACAGCAATATTCACATGCTCTTCTTTTAAACAACAGCAACTGACTTGGGTTTGTACGATGTTGGGTTGATCTTCTTGTACAGTTCTGTCACAGATGGTTACTCACTACAGTTCTGACATCTTAAACTACTTCTTTTCTGTCCTTCTTGCTTCTGACTTAATTAGCGTTCTTCTAAAACCTCTGATATACTTCATCAAATCTATTCTCATGAATGTTCTTAGATTATTCTTTAGTGGCTTCACACTTTCAACTGATTCGTAAGGCTTTCTTCTTTGGTTTATGGTCCCGGACAGAATCTTTCTAAAAACATGGGCTGTGGAGTTTCATTAGTGCAGGTGGGGGTCTATCAGTGGGAGAAATGGTGGGCTTGTTTTCTAACAACATGGGCTATGGAGTTTCATAAATGCAGGTGGGGGTCTATCAGTGGGAGAAGGGGTGGGTTTGTATCTTGATCTTGTTGGAGCCATCCACGTTGCACTCTGCATATGTCGCTTTCTCCGCCTCCTCAATTTGATATTTCTTTGGTTGCGTTGATGTCGTTGTCGTTGTCTTGCTTTCCTGTCGATCAATGCTGATGGCAGCGACTTAGCACATAGGAAGGCATTGTATTTCATAGCTGTAGTCATCAAGACTGTTGATCTAACAAGTTGCTTCAGCATTATTCTTCGATGGGTGCTTTGCGAATGAGCTGCAAGTCCACTTGAAGGCAAGTTGTCAAACACGTCATCACCTTCATCCGAGTCTAGAGGACTCGACTGTGGGGCAGGTTGATAACATTCAACGTGCAAAGGTCCATCAACTTCAGCATCAGATTCTATTGTGTTTCCTTGACTTTCACCAGGGCTTCTCGCGCTGATCTTGACAGCTGGACATGCTTCTGTTAAGTCCAGACCTTGCTGGTGTATTTCTTGGCATTCACAGTCTTCTTGCATAGCTACGTACGTACAGTTCTTTTCAAACGCATCAGTGCAGTAATCAAGCTTCGAGTTCCTCTCGTAGACACTGGCAGATAGAAGACAGAAGTCTTTAAGGCCCACAGCAACAGGCTTGGACGCAGACCCAACGTTGTCTTGATCTGTTTGGCTGGTTGAGGTACTCATATCAGGTTTATCTGTAGCTAAAGCTTCGGTCAAACTATAGGTCTCTTCTAGTGTTTCTTCAGCGGTCTCATTCTGCTTTTCGTTGAAATAGTAACAGCTACCGTCTCTTTTCATTTCTTGTGGGCCACATTCGTTTGGTTTGCCATCACAGTCACAGACAGCACAACCATCACCAGCATCCCTATCGTAATTGTCTGTAACGCCACATTCTTGGTTGGACAATTGTTCGCTGTTCATCAATGGTGTAGCTCTTTTATCTGTCGACTCAATCTGATACTGCTGGGTGTTCAGCAGCTCGTTCATCATGGTCCTCGTTTGATCTTTAATCGTATCTGTTTGTTCTTCTGTCTTGTTGTTCGTGGTAGCTATTTGCTCATTTTCATTCATGGCTTTGATCAACTGGTTACATGAAGAAAATCTGGTGTTGATTTCTGATTCTATCTTCTTAATGCTCTCTTTCACCGAGTTCATTTTGTATTGCAAAGTTCTCAGAAGCTCCATCGTATTAGGTTTGATATCAAATTGACAAGTGTCAGGATTCTCATCTTCCTCCAACAGGGCTTGTCTGAGACGTGCTGTTAGCATTTCCTTATTTCCGTTAAGCTGTAGACCTCTTTCTCGAAGCTCTTGTCTAAGTTCTTTCATGTCAAGTTCAATAAGAAGTTTGATGGAACACATTCTAGCCAGAAATATCCCACTTCTGACACCAATTGTTACGTATTTCTGAATCTTCTGGCTAGAAGTATTAGTTGGCACACAAATAAAAACACTGTAAAGAACTTGACGACTAAACTTTCAGTTTCATATAACTTTAATGACTATTAACTCTAACATTACTGTAACATGTAGCGTAGAAGACTGTACAATATCTGTCAGTTTACAGTTAGCTATACTTCGTTGCACTGCATCTCTTCACTTCGTTGCAATTCCTCTCTTCTCAATTTGCATCGAGCCGTATTCCACAGAACAGACCAACGACACACTTCCCAGTGTCGCTCCAGGTCTCCCAAAGCTGAACCAAGTCGTACTCAAGTCTACCGAATCAGAGCCGCACACGTCTTACATCGACTGTTTCGACTGTAACGGCTCAAGTCCACTGTAGTTCGCTGTATAGACTTTAACGACAGAAGTCCACTCCAGTTAACTCTACCCTAGTTAACTTGCATCGAGTCGTACACATTTCTCTTCCACAGAGCCGCACACGTCTTACATAGTCTGTCTCGACTGTAACGGCTCACTCACGACTCCATTCGACTGACTTTCACATGAACTCTCTGGCTTATATAGAGTCCCTAATCGCTTGTCCAAAGTTGCACAAACACGGCTAGTATTCTCTGGAATAACAAGTGAGGAAACGTCACATCCTGTCTTTGTTTATACATGTAGATTCCAGAAAACATCGGCTGCAGTGTCATCCAGCCAGGGTCACAAGTTGTGACCTCTATCTGTCACTGGACATTTTTAGTACCTTCTGGAATAACACGTAAGGACACGTCACATCCTGTCTCTGTTTATACATGTACATTCCAGGGAACACCCACTGATGTGTTATCTCGTCGGGGTCACACGTTAACCTCTTCCTGTCACTGGTCATTTGTAACAATATATATATATATATATATATATATATATATATATATATATATATATATATATATATATATGATTCTTAGCAAACACATAAAAATCATGTAAGTATGTATATTCTTTTGTGAGCTTAGACACGTTAAAGGAAAGATATGTGTTAAATTGACGATGAAACAAAAAAAAAACTAGTTGTAGAGCTACAAATAAAGCATAAAGCCGTGAATAAAAAGGTCTTCAAGAAATGGACGCGAATTTCTAAACAAATCCTTTGGTACTCTTGACCAGTTTGACCTCACGTGCAAGTTGTGCCAGGGCCAGACATCCGCACAATGAGGTCTTGTTGAAGTCATCAAAGAGTGACCCCTGGAGAGAAAAAAAAAAGAGTAGTATTCTTTGAGCGTTCAAACATTGGTGGATCCTACGGCGTAACCCTATTTACTTTCGAGCAGTAGCGTGGCAAGAGAATGAATGGGGGTGCGGCCACACTTATCAGGTGCTATTCTTTTTAGGAAGAAAATTATCCTTTATCTCATTGAGTCCTTTGAGGAGAACAAGGTATTGTGCATGATTTACCCTGCAAGTGTTAATTTTTTTAGATGGCGTCTTTCAACGAAAAAAAAAAATTGCATATTTGATCTCAGAAAAGTAAATGTTAGCACAAGTAAGTTATTACTTTTATAATTATTATTACTATTATTTTTAATATTATTATGTTCTCAGCACCAATCAAATGGAAAGACAGACAGAAAACACAAAATTAATTTATAGCTGCTTTACCGTAATGTAGGCCTACCCATTAAGTTATTTCACAGCCATATTGATAGTTTAATGACGTATATATATATATATATATATATATATATATATATATATATATATATATATATATATATATATATATATATATATATATATATATATATATATATATATATATATATATATGTGTGTTTGTGTGTAAGCGTGGTCGAGTGGCTAAGTGCGCTTCAACTTGGCTTGGCTTGGCTACCTAGAACGACAGCCGACTCGGGCAGAATTGTGTTTACTGAGCGCCTAAAGGCAGCACGGAAAACCAACTCCTAGATACTTCCTCCCCCCCCCCCCCCTCTGTTCCACAAATGAGATTGGACCAAAGCGCTCTAGCGCTCTAAGCATGCTATAAGCATGAAAGCGCTATATAAAAGCCATAATTTATTTATTTATTTACATATTTATAGCTTTTATATAGCGCTACTTTCATGCTTATAGCATGTTCAGAGCGCTATGGACCAATTCCAAATGTGGACCAGTGGGGGGAGGGGATATCTGGGAGTAGTATTTCCATCTTGCCTTTAGGCGCTCAGTAAAAATATATATGAGAGATGAGTAAGAGCAATAGAGTTAGATAGAGAGGTTGCTAGAGAGATAAAGCAAGAGAGAGAGAGCGAGAGAGAAAGAGTGTGTGAGAGCGAGAGAATGCGAGAGAGAAAGAAATATAGTCCTCAAAACTGAATGTTATCTTGAGCAGTATCCACTGTATTTACACATAACTCTTGATGACTGAACATGAAAATGTTTGAATCGCTATTGTAATAGTTTTCATTTGTACATATTTTCCCCCTATATTATTTAGATAAAAGCGTGAGTCAGAACGATGTCGCCCCCTCTCTCTATGTAGCTGATGTAATGAAACGAAATGTAAGTACAGATACAATTTGGTGTCAGCGGCTTTACGGGAATTTTTGGCACTTTATACGAGAAGTCTATTACAGTCAAAAAGTTATCAATACTCCACATACCTTGATGTTTTCTTTGCCTCTCACGTAGACCCTCAGACCAAAGAGGGTCGGAGCGGCACAGATCATGTAGCAGAAGGCGTCACAACAAGACTCCCCCAAGTCTCTGGCAATCATGAACTGCAGGCAAAATGGGCAAAACCATGCAAGCATGCCTAACGAATTAAAACATATAGGAAGGTTAGAATCAAATGGACATCAGCAAGTAAAGGTAAACAAAAAAAACGTAACCTATATTTGGGATGTAGTTTGCAAATAACAGTTGGGTAATATAGGAAACAAAGTTTACGAGGGTGTCTTGTGGCCAGCACAACAACAATTAACTACATTTTATTTCTTCAACTGATATCAGGTCCGCATTAGGGTTGGGAGGAAATGGGGACTTCCTGTACAGATGGAGGTTACCCCCCCCCCCCCCCAGTGTTAAACGAGATTTGAACTTGTGTACACTTAGTTCTGATCCCAAGTGTTTTATTACTCTGCCACCACTTTACTCCAACATTGATATAGTTAGGCCTAGGACGTTACTTTTATTTCTTGATATAAGTAAAAAATCTGATTTATAATAATTTATCAAGTAACATTTAATGTCAAAAGTAAAAAATCGATTTACCGTACACACATGTTAATATATCCAAAATCTAAATCTGTATGACTAACTAATACTTCTCTTTTGGGTTAAACTAAGTGTTTAATACCTAATGCTTTCCTAATCTTATACTGTGACTAATCAGTCATATACCCCACTAAATAATATCAAAGATTACCTGACCATTGTTAAGGACATTATTGATACCTTTATAGTAATTTTACCTTCTCGAAATAATAAAAAGGAATGTTGGTATTTCAATAGAAGAAGAAAGGCTTAATTGTTTTGGTAATTTGAATGACATGTTTTGTCGACCAATTGGAGTTGCGTGGCTGAGCGGTAAAGCGCTTAGCTTCCGAACCGGGACGCCCGGGTTCGAACCCTGGTGAAGACTGGGATTTTTAATATCGGACTCCTTGGGCGCCTCTGTGTCCACGTAGCTCTAATGGGTACCTGACATTAGTTGGGGAAAAGAAAAGGCGGTTGGTCGTTGTGCAGGCCACATGACACCCTCGTTAAGCGTGGGCCAAAGAAACAGTTTTACTTGGACAAATGTTATTTAAAAGACTAGTCCTTACGCCCAGTGGAGCTATACAAACACACACACACACACTTATACAAACGTACAGGTGTTCATGTCAGTGCAACAGTCGCAGATCCCCGTGGACCAGGGACGCTTGTTGGCTCCAGGCTGGGCATTAATCACGACATTTGTATTGCTATGTATTTGCTGAGTCGAAGGCGCCACTAAATTTTGCGGAGATTGCCAGAACGGCTGCTGGTGCTGAGGCCAAGAGGCAGCCTGGTGAGGCTGTTGTGAAATCACATCGGTAGCAGAGGGCTGAATGGTAGCCGCTGGTGCTGGTGGTGCCTGTGAAGCAGCAATAAATATATAAAAAATAAATTATCTTATGTATTGCAGATGTTGTTTAAAAAAAAAGAAGATAATTAATTCATACGCATTTATGTCAATCTAGTTATGCATGTTAATCAATGACTTAAACTCTACTAAGTCGTTGGTTTACCAACCTATTCCATTCTCTAATAGCACTAGGATGAAGGAACACTTGTACAAATTTGTTCTGGAGCTTGGAATAAGAAATGTGCCTCTGTTTTCGTATTTTTCTGAGTTTCATTAGGGTTTTTTCTCGATACTCAATATTGTCTTTTACGTACATAAAAGTATGGGATGAATGCTACTTACACTCACCCAACTAGCCTCCAACTCACAACCACGTTAGAATCACCCAACTATAGAGTATGCAGCTTTGAAGGACAGCATTCTCTGCTACAGCTCCATCAGGTCGAGAACACATTTCCAAGGCCAATATCTAGCTTCTGGAAATGATTTTTTTTTCCCGTTTCTGAGATCGTGTCGGGACAATTTTGTAAAAAGGCAACATGTAGTTTAGTGTTAGTGTTGTGTGTGAGAAGGTTCCTTACCTCAGGCTTCTGTTTCTTGTTCTTGTCTGTGTCAGACATTCTCAGAATATGTCTAGAAAGATTACATCAAAAAGGAAATCTCTCTATACAAGAAAAAACACTGCAAATAAATACAAGCAAAACACATTTAAAAAGAAATGCGTATTTTAAAATAATCTTTTGCAAACAATAATGTTTAAACCTTGCAATATTTAAAAATGTGGCAGTAATTGTGGGGTTCTTCTCCTTAGAATAGCATTGTTTAAAAAAATGGATTTTAGAAAAACATATTTAGCTTGTTTACATTCATATAATTTTTTAGTCAAGTTATTTTAGTATTTATAGGATTGGTACAAATGTTGTTTTTTTTTAAATTTCCGCATACAAATAATAAGGCCTGTCTTTGAAATCGAAGATTAATGTGGAATGCAGTTTTTCCCGTGGATATGCAGCCCCAGCTGTGACCTACATATTTTGCCACATCCAGGAAAAGCATAACCGTTGTCCGCCGATGGTCGATAAACATTTTCATTTCGCCGTGTAAGTCTGTCCACGGCAGGGGATTTTTGTTTGGTCTCAGATAGTAGTGCATATATTGTTTTGAATTACATTTGAAGATATTAATTTCAAGAAAGATTGTATCAACACTGTGGTTCTTCAGTGTGTTACTCTACAGAGGCAGCTCCCGAGTCCAAACCTGCAAATGTCACTTGACTTTGAGAGACAGAAAGTCTTATTTGAAAGTGTGAACGACACAACACTGAAATCAATCGTGTCAGCAATTTTTATTTTTTTCGGTTGTTGGTTTGTATCGAACTGATATGCAGTTCTATGAGGATGTTAGTGATAAGTTTATTGTTTGGTCAGGCGATAATAAATGTAATAATATGTTGCTGACTACTTTAGGGTATTAGTGAAGGATTACCTTAATCCTGCTAAATATAGGGGCTTTAGCGTTATCTACAAATCGTACTAGGTGCAGGGGACGTTTAGGTTAAAGCTGTAGAAAACGAGGGTTGAAACATTGGATTAAATCCAAATTGTTCTTAAGTGACTTTTGCTGCACCACCGACTCCCCCCCTCTAAACATACACTGGAATACTAAGAATAGGGTGGGGGTTAAGTCTAAGAGACTATGGGGAGACTACTCTCGCAAATTCTCTGTGTGGATTTTATTTATACATGCCATTATAATGTGGGGGCGCGGTGGTTAAGCGCTTGGCTTTCAAACCTTGGGTCCTAGGTTCGAATCAACGCTGTGTTTTTTCAGCGTGTTACTACAGAGGCAGCTCCGAGTCCAAACCTGCAAATGTTACTTGATTTTTTTTTTGGCGCCCCTGAGTTCACCCAACTCTAATGGGTACCTGACTTGATTTGGGGAAAGTAAAGGAGGTCGGTCCTTACGCTTGCCACATAAGACCCTGCTTGCTAATCGTTGGCCATAGAAACAGATGACCTTAACATTATCTACCTCACGGATCGCAAGGTCTGAAAGGGGAAACTGTTATGTCCGATATAAATACTATACAATGTGTATCGACCGAAATTTAACACAATAAGTAAAAGTAAAATACACCTATTCACACCTTGTGATCTACGGAGCAGCTGATATAAAGGTCATCTGTTTCTGTAGACGACGGTTAAATAGCAAGGTGTTTAGCAGCCAGCACAACGACCAACAAGTATGAAAGTGTGACGTCAAGTTATACGAGGACGTCCCTGTTTGCGTTTTCCTCGTATTGGCCTCCATGTCATCGCAACTCTTAATTAATATGCAAAAAAAAAAAAAAAAACGTTCTTTTTGTCGGAGACCATGTCTTGCAAATCTCATGCGACGCTATGTCACAGCTTCACTTAGTGGTCGACGCCCAGTTCGGCATAGGATTTATTTGTTTGAGATCCGACTTCTGCAGCTGACTTTTAAAATACGTCTTAGCCATTTGGGCTGCGTAGCTTCATTAAACACATTTCTTGGAAGCTTTTATAAACACAAATACCCTCGACGTTCATTTGAATTCATTCACAGATATGTACTGCTTTACAGTTTCAATGTGGTTGAATGTAGAACATTTAAACTAACAAGATGAAGATTCTGTGGCATTTTACGTCTCAATACATCATCTTTTCCCTTTGCAACTTCTTGTGTGATTGAAGAGGCCGAACCTTGAAACACAGCTGCGGTCTCAGGTTGGGTATCTGTAATCACCAGGCGCCGTTGTACTTTCACCCTTTAATCTACTACTGTTGTGTATGGCATCTGCAATCCGGATCCATGTGCATCTATGGATTTATCCAAGATGAAGAACGACTTCAATAATCTACATCAACTCACTTCAGAACTACTTTCATCGCGTGCTTCTGTCTCCAGTTTCCAAATGTAACTTTTTTGTATCAGTCGTTCTCAATTCTACTCAAATATTACATCAGAATTCATCTTCCATTATAAACGCGCATACATACTTCATAAAAAAGTTAAAAATTTGCTAGTTGAAATAAGGCGTTAGAATATTTCAATTTTGGAGATCCTTTTGTTACACTTTTTTTTTTTCAAGTTTTATGTAAAAAACACCACAAATTATTTTTAAAAAATACATTTTCAAAAAGATTATAGCCCAATTATTAAACTTCATATATAATAAAATAATTTTAAAAAGTGTTTTTAATTTTTCAATTTGGGTAGTGAACCCGACACACCGTCAGTTGCTAGCAAATATGCATTTTCTGATTTGGCAAACAAAGAAGGTTACATTGTGCGATCATTTATTGGTATGTTAATTATATGGACATCTAGATCTAACACTAGACCTAAAGTTGTGATTTAGAAGTTCTAGTCTAGATCTAGAATATTAGATTTACGTGAAAATATAAGCAAAGCTTATAAAATTCAATAAAATTAAAGCGACTTTACATTTATTCGGTTATCGCATTTACTGTAATACGGCTGACTACGCAATGTTTGCTCTAGATCTTCAGCTAGTTTTACAGTTGTTGTTTTTTTAACTTAGAAAAAATTATAATGTTTAAACTAGACTTTCCCGTTGTCGTCAATGAGCTCAAAATGTACAACAAAAATGGTTAGAGCGGTTTTTAATATCAGCTGTCCGCCAAACCACCCAAGCTCCATGAAGGAGTGACTTGAATAGAGGTATTGTAAACCAAAACAAAACATCAAATCTACGTTTAAACCGTTTTTTTTTTATGTTAGCTGCTATGAATTTCTACATCTTACCTCGACCAAGACTTTGCCACTTTATGACATGGCACTGAGACCTGCAAGTGACATGTTCTGGCAGCTCTCCATGTCGTTTGACACGTTGATCCATTTAGTTTCCATAAGTACGTAGTGGTCCCTCCCCCTCCCCCCCCCCTTCCTGTTTTTTTTGTTTGTTTTTTTGTCCGTTGAAATGTTATGTTTTTTTTGTTTTTTTTTAAATCCTAATTCCTTATATACTACAAATACTGGTAACAAAGCGAGAACAAAGATAGAGTTGCTTACAAACCATGTTTCTTTGTGTTTCATGGTAGGCAGTGGCGTAGTTAGGGTGGGGGAACGGTGGGGGAGTTTGAAAATTCCCAGGCTCCCACTTAAGGGGAGCCCCGAAATGAGTGTTCGAAATTGTTTTTTTTTTACATCAAATATTAAATATTACGCAAAATGCAGGGGCCCCCAAAGAGGTTAAGCCCCTCCCCTACAAGACCCCAAAAGATTAGCTACGCCACTGATGGTAGGGCTATATTTTGGGGGTTCACTTGGGATTATCGTTCTAGAAGGCCTCAGCAATGACCTGCAATGTCGCAAACTGTGGGTAGTCTACAAATGTAGTTGACTCTTCTTGTAAATAAACTATTTGTATATATGTTTACTTGAGTTTTGAGTTGTATACATTAGTGTAATTATATACCTAGAGGTTATCTATACTATAAAGTAGAATGTAAGGCGTACGTATGTATGTATGTATGTATGTATGTATGTATGTATGTATGTATGTATGTATGCAAGTATGTATGTATGTATGTATGTATGTAAATATGTGTGTGTGTGTGTGTGTGTGTATGTATGTATTATATTTATGTATGTATGTATGTATGTATGTATGTATTTATGTATGTATGTATGTATGTATTTATGTATGTATGTATGTATGTATGTATGTGCCGAATAGAAATCAAAACCGTTTGACCAATCTTGATAAACATTGGCAGAAATGTTCCTTGGGTACTAAATTAGGCCGTAGTGTATGTATTGTAGCCCTAAAACAAACTTAAGACCCTCAAAAAAAAAAGTTGCCCAGCTCTATTAAACTATTAGTATCTAATAAATCTAGACCATGTTTATCCTATACTCTTAAGCAAGCAATTCTTGTATGTATGTATGTATGTATGTATGTATGTATGTATGTATGTATGTATGTATGTATGCATGTATGCATGTATGTATGTATGTATGTATGTATGTATGTATATATATATGTATGTATGTATGTATGCATGTATGCATGTATGCATGTATGCATGTATGCATGTATGTATGTATGTATGTATGTATGTATGTATGTATGTATGTATGCATGTATGCATGTATGCATGTATGTATGTATGTATGCATGTATGCATGTATGCATGTATGCATGTATGTATGTATGTATGCATGTATGCATGTATGCATGTATGTATGTATGTATGTATGTATGTATGTATGTATGTATGTATGAATGTATGTATATATATTTATATATAAATTTTATTTCGAAAACGGGTCTAACGATTTTCTTTAAAATTTCAAGTTAAGTGCAAATAAGTGAGAATAAAATTCTCAACTCATTGGCCACATCGGGAAAACTCGAGGTCGACCGTTATATCGGTTGAAAATGCCTCATTATTGAAAAATATATTTTGGCTAGAATGTTTTATGAATGAAAATTTTCCATGACGTAAACGGGAAAAACGCTGCTTACGTCACTAAGTACACTAAAATATTTCTTTGCAAACAGGAACGAGTTTTAAAGAACCAATAGACCTAATTAAACATTTGCGCACCATCTTACTGTAGATTGATTTATTATAGAACTATGAAAGAAAAGTAATGAAATTAAATGTGCCGATGTATGATTAGTTATTGTGTTTTAAGTGCGTAATAAATTGTTTACACTTTAATTGCGTAGAGCGGTGTGGATACCTTTTACTTTGTTGTTTATTTTGCTGGTGACCTCCAGCTGTCTCGTTCTGAGGCTGCATGCAACCAGGTGCTCTCTTCTATGTCAGCTAAGGCAAGTTGGCGCCTAAGCGTTTGGTGTTACGTCGACCACTTTTTTAGCTCACCAAAAAAAAAAAGACTGCCTTTGGCATACAGGATACTGCTCTGTCCAGCGTAACTGTCGGACTTAAGGAATTCCCTCAATACAAAGGCGTCGGATACACATTTGAGACCTAAAGAAAATCTTAATCGAGCACCTGCGGACAATGGTTATGCTTGCTCTGGATGTGGCAAAATATGTAGGTCACAGCTGGGGCTGCGTATCCATGGGAAATACTGCAATCCTTATTAATCTTCGGACTCGAAGACAAGCCTTTAAATTATTATTATTTTGCTGGTGAATTATTACCATGTGGTCATGCTTCGGTGTCTACTGTCCCGTACTAAAACAAAGGAAATGGTCATAACACAGCTTCTCTACGCCTTTTTGCTCACACTGAACACGAGACTTTATATTTAATCGCCATGTACAATTACATTTAGAACTAACAGAACACTAAATCAACTCCTCAGATTTGTAGTCTTTTTCTGATCGTTCATTTTCTGTCTAGTGGTTGACGAGTTTGCGTACGCTGCAGCCTCTTTTGCTTTAACTATGAACCTCTGTAAAAAGCTTGGGGTTAGGGCGTGGTGACAAAAGGTTCAGGAGAGTTCTGAATGGAGGGGTGTGTAAAAGCAGGGCCATATCCCTCCACGGGCTGTAGCACCACTGGGATAAATGGATGACTTCTTATAGTCCGACAGTCAGGCTGGGCAATGCACATATCCCGTATGGGGGACGAACTGCAAGAAATGCAGATAACATGCACCCTAATCTTACATCCGTCTCGATGTTGAAGAGTTCCACCGTCTGTTGTGACACAACAGCTTGATTTTCTTTAGACATTTCGCTGAATCTGGACAAATTATTGCGAGATGCCTTATTCTCTTGCTATTTTCCAGAGTGATTACGGTGTACGCTATCTAACTTTTTTTTAAATCTACAAAACTGATCAACATCATTTGTTGGTATTTCAGGCTTTGCTCAACGATGTTTTTAGTGATTTCTCTTTTCATAAGCAGCTGTTAACTACTAGTATACTTAAAAACCTGTTCCCCAAGGAAGCTCTTAAATAATATCTCAAAAAAAATTAAAAAATAGGTTCAACTCAATTTTTCTCGATTCAATAATTGTACATTTTTAATTTATGTAATAACTTTTGATAAAATGTAAAAAAAACCGACATTGTAAAATAGAATCAAAAACCATTTTAATGCTTAACCAATCCATGAATTAGCTTGCAGTTTTATTGTTCAACATAATGAAACAAAATAAACAATATTTGTTTGTTTTTTTAGGGGGAGATTATATTTTCTTGGGGGGGGGGGATGACACCCCGAGATTACGGCACCGGGTGACACCGACCTTAGTGACGCCACTGATATCCGATCCTAGGTAGCATTAATAGATCAAATTTTTATTTTACATGGGGACTCTTTAGATGCGACTTTATCCATACGTGACACACTGATAGATGTTCCTATGTTCCTGTCGTTAAGGGACTGAACTAGGTCTTACAGTTGCCAGCGATCCAACCCTCTAGACAACGACCTTAACAGCCACCTAAGGCAACCCCTGTATAAGGGCGGTTAGTTACAACGTTGCCACGAAAACAAAGCTTTCCATGTACTAACATATGATTTTAAAAACGTAACTTGGAACCTTGGACTACTTAGAGCATTGAAAAATTAGAATCCGCTTTATACAATGGGGAATAGCTACAGCACTTCAAATTAATAGCGAGTATCACGTGATAAACTGATTACAGATTGAATACAAAAATTAAAGTTTCGATACACGTTTTACGGGTTCGATACGGAGATTACAGATTCGATGTACAGATTTAGTGTACATAATACATATTTGATACAACGATTACAAATTCAATTTAATTTATTATAGATTCGACACATTATTATTATCTATTGTCAACAAGAATCATTGTTGAATTTTCCTTCTTTGATTGACAAGATCCTGAATTTCTTAATATATTTATTTGACTTTATATAGCTGCTGGATTGTTTTCTAAAATGTCTTTTAATTACGTACAGTAATTATTGTATCATTTCATTTGCCTTTAGAAACAGAAGCCTCAATAGTTAAGTTACAACGGAGTCCCTCCCGTTACTTTCTCCGATGAACCAGGTGTATGGTGTCACTACTATTCTATGTGTCAGGTGGCCTACGCCAGCGACGACCGTCAAGATGGAGAGGCCACGTTTGTGTCGAGAGAAACTTGGTCAACTGGAGAAGGAGAAAAGCGGCATCTGCAGAGAACAGTGTGGATGGCTTTGTGGGAAGCACGCTCCATGCAATCTGTGATTCCCACTGACCGACCTCCACCTGCACTGATCAACCGTGAACGTGTTTCTTTTCGGGACGAAAAGACTAAGGTGAGGGTAGTGTTGTAACCCAGCCTTGCACCAGTGCTTGAGGTGCGCACCAGCGCACTAGTGAACGTAAACAAGAAGGACTGTTGGGAAGCCGGCTAGAAGTCATGGGAGCCTGAACAGTCTGGTGCTGAGTGCTGTCCTGTGTGATACTAGGAAACTGTGTGGGAGACCTGGAGCGACACTGGGAAGTGTGTCGGTGGTCTGTTCTGTGCTCTGGTATAAAGTAGGACTCTTAGAACTTAGTCACTCCCTGTGACTTTATAGCAGAAGTCCAAGTCTAACTAGTTACTATTACCCGTACCATTTGTCGATGCTTCATTAGCATTTATCATAAATAAATACATCGTTTACTCTTGTCATCCTGTCTTTCGTTGAGTGCCTGCCTTAGAGAGTTACAACAATATATATATATATATTTATATATATATATATATATATAGAGAGAGAGAGAGAGAGAGAGAGAGAGAGAGATAGGTATGTAACTTTTCAGACCTTGCATCTATAAGGCAGATGGCGTATGATGTAAAGGCCATCTATTTCTATTGCCTTTACTTCTCAAAGTAATCACTTTAATTATTAAATTCAAAATGTTATTATGCAAAAATATGCAAACCCATTTTTTATTTTGAAAGATTATTTTATGAATCTGGTAATAACAAATCTTTTATCATAATAGCCGGAAGGCATAATACCATAATAATACTGCCATGTATTTGGAATGTCCATTATTCCTTCAAGTTAGAAGTACTGTAATGGGCCTATTGGAAGCAAACTGTGGCAATTATGTAAATGTTAACTTGTCTATTATTTTAAACAAGCTGCCAAAACTAAAAAATAAAATGATACATAACTTTAACTTGATTATTGTTTCCGAATACAGGAATCTTGTTTGGGCTACCTGGCTCAAATGTCTACATAATAATAAGGTGTTTGATCCTAATCACTTGGAATTAACATTTAGAAAAATAATGGACTTTAGGGTAGAGAATTATCTAGTTTGATTTTCATATACCTGTACAATGCTCATGTAGTTTTTCAGAAATAGGGTGTTGGGGGTCAGGGATATCTGATATTGTGTTGATTGTTCTGGAGTAGAGTATACTTGTATCATTTTTCTGTCTTTAGGGGGTTCATTGGTTAGATAGTATGTCTTTGATATTAAATAATATTTCTATTACTGTTATTATATTTTTAGGTTAATCACTTTTCAATTGTTTATGATTTAATACTTGTGAATTATGATAACTTACAAATAAAAACATATTAAAAAAAAAAAAAAAAAAAAAAAGCCCACAAAAGAGGCAAGATGGCCCATAAAAGAGGCATATAAAGCCCAAAAAAGAGGCAAAGAAAAGAGGCATAAAGCCCAAGGATTCCTATGATGATAAAGCTAAAACTGAATAGCGCAAATTCTGAGGTTTCCTTTAAAAAAAAAAAAAAAAAAAAAAAAAATGAGCAGAAAAAAATCTGAATGCTTGACTACTCGCTATGCTCGGTATGGATGGCTTCCTGGTCGTGCGGTTTGCGCGCTGGACTGTCGTTCGGATTTATCGACGGTCAATGGTTCAAACCCTACCCGCTCCCATCCTCTGTCGTCCTGCGGGAGGTTTATCTTCAACTCTGAAGGAACATCCGAAACGTGTAAAACATTTTACAAAAAACAAAACAAACATTTTTGCTCTCATATTTGCGACTATGACTTAACAATTGATGAACTCCAGCGGGAATATTACAATGAACAGTGTTATCTGATCATGAACTATATACAACCTCTCAATAACCTTGACTGGATCAACAGTATTATATGGTCTGGACGTGGATGAGTTAACCTGTTTGTCTTGTGTGTCAAGTGTAAATGAAAGTATAATCTGAATAAACCATTTTTAAAAAAGTACTGCCATATTTCGGCTGCGTTTGCTTCTATCCCCATTGCGAAATTTACAAAGATGCTCAAAGCAAAACCAGAAATTTAAATTTCCAGATTCACCTCACAAATATAAGGCTGCTGCTTTTGGCAGACTTCAAGAACAAGTGCGGCAACGGAGAGGACTCAGCATATCCAAGAAAATGAAAGTCTACAGTGCTGTAGTTCTACCGTCACTCCTATATGCATCACAGTCCTGGACCCCTTATTCCCGCCACACCAAAAAGTTAAACTCCTTCCATCTATGCTGTCTTAAGAGTATCCATAAGGTGCGTTGGTCCGACCACATACCAGACACAGAAATCTTAAAGCTGTCCAACATGAACCGTATCAATGCGACACAGCAACTTCGATGGGCGGGACATGTAGTCCGCATACCAGACAATGGCCTTCCCAAACGACTTCTTTATGGGTAGATGTGTGCAGAAAAGCGCTACCAGGGAGGCCAATGAAAGCGCTACAAAGACGCTCTCAAGAGCTCCTTAAGGGAATGCGATATCGGCACTAGCTCTCGATCGCTTCTCATGGCAATAAGCTGTGAGTCTCGGAGTCTCAATATATGAAGCAAGAAGAGTGGCCAGGGTGAAAGAGCGCCGAACCAACAAAAAGCTGAGAGAAGAAGCAGGCCTATCTGCAACTGAACAAACCCACCCATGCCACGTATGCGGCGGGCTTTTTAAAGCGAGGATTGGACTTTACAGTCATCTTCATCTTTGAGTCGAGGGTGAAAATACCCACTTATAGCTTGTTTAAAAAAACACACACACACACACACACAAAGAAACAAACAAACCTGATTGTGGGATAAAAATGAAAAGAGAGCTGTTTTAATTGACAGCAGTCGCCCACTTCGCGACGACCTGACGTAGTACTGATGGAGCGGGTTGTCCGTTGTCTTCGAAGATTTTTTTTTATTTTTCTTCGACACTTTTGTTCAAAAAGTTCCTTTAAATGTGGTAATGCTGTGAGTGTAATTTTTGATGCCCTTTTCATGATGGTTTCTAGACGGCACAACAGTTTAGACGAAGCATTGCCTTGCCAACAAGTTATTCCGTATTTTAGCATATATTGTATAGTCGCACCGTAAAAAGTATTTAGGATCTTCTTGTTTAGTTTAAAGCTATTGAGTTTGTAAAGAAAAAAGTCGCTGGGCCGTTTTCTTTGCAAGAGTTCCAAGATGGTCTTCCCATGAAAGCTTGTTGTTGATGATAATGCCTAGATATGTATATGCCTTTACTTGTTCTTTAGATGTAGTGTTTATTTGCAGTTCACGTATAGTTTGTTTTTTCTTTCTGAAATCTATTATAAGTGCTTTAGTTTTTGTGACATTCAGTTCTAGAAAGTTGTCGGTGCACCAGTTTGTAAACTCTTCTATCGAGCTCCGATACTGAGTTTCGTCTTCTAAAATAAGACCGACTACGGCAGTATCATCAGTGAATTTAATGAATTTAACTGAGTCATAGATGCTTCTTATGTCATTAGTGTAAAGAGTGTACAGTACAGGAGAAAGTACACAACCTTGTGGAGCACTCGTACATAGTACTCGAGTTGACGATTTGGTGTTGTTGACTTTAACATACTGGGGCCGTTAGGTTAAAAAGTTTAGAACCCATGCTTGGGCGTAAGGGCTTACATTTAAGTTACTCAGTTTGTTTATCATTAGATGTGGCTGTATGGTATTGAAAGCCGAGGAGAAATCTACGAAGAGGACTCGTGCATATGTTTTGGGTATATCGAGATGCTTATAAAGCTAGAATTATTACTTTAAACTATTATTTATTATTATACTTAACAAAACCTGAATCCTTAACTCTTTATCTCCGTAATTATTTACCACATTCTGGTGGAATCAACGTTGGTATCGTTAGTTAGGAGAGAAAGAGTTAAACCAATTACTCAATTAGTCTATTAAATATTGATAATTAATTATTTTGTTTGATATCGACAAAGGGAAATAATGCGTAGAGTCAGTGAATAAGAGAAATACTTGGTTGATATTCTAGATTTAACCTTTATGTTGATGCAATCAGTTCATATAATCCATTTAACTGTATAAAAATTGTCCCTTGCGGTCAGACTTTACGTTAGATGTAATAGAAGTTTAACAGCGATATGGTCCAGTCTAATTAGTGGACTAGTTAGGGTATTGGATATCTGGGACTGTCTGGGAGAAGGTTTTCGGTGCTGCCTTTTGGCGCTCAGTAATTCAATTCAAATTACAGGAACACATTAATCAGGTGAAGAAAACAATTTCAGCACTTATGTAAGTTATGTCAACTTTGGCATCTGGGTCATGTCTTTAATCTCAATGCTGACATAGACATTGTTAATAGCTTATCATTGACACGATGGCATTATTCAACACCCAAGCTGCCAGCATGCACACCTATATATACACTTGAAATCTGTGAATATCTAAACTCGGAATCCTAAAAGATCGCCCATGACTGATAAATGGCTTTAAAGTGGGAACCGTGGTCAAGAGGCCAAGTGCGCTTGAACTTGGCTTGTCTCGGCTACCTAGAAGGGGGCCTCGAGGTTCGACACCCGACTCGGGCAGAGTTGCGTTTACTGAGCGCCTAAAGGCAGCACGGAAAACCAACTCCTAGATACCTCCTCCCCCCACCGGTCCACAAATAACCCAAAGCGCTCTGAGCATGCTATAAGCATGAAAGTAGCGCTATATAAAAGCTATAATTATTAAATGACCCCTGAGGTGGGCAACGTCCTTGTATGTGTGCTTACGATCCATGGTGGAGGCTAAAAAGGCCGGAACAATCTATCATTGCGCAGTGTAGAACGGGCCACTGCCCTGTTGGTGCTTATTTTGCCCGGTTCCGGCCAAATTTTGATGCCCGTTGCCGACACTGTGGAGAGTCTGTGGAAACAGTGACGCATCTCTTGCAAGAGTGTCCGCAGCTCCGAGAGCTTCGGGGTAGTTTGTCTGCAGACTCACTTGACCTGCATGGGAGCTTGAAGGCACTACGCCTAACAGCAGAGTTTCTCGCCAAGGCTTTACGGGAGGACTGATCCTTCCAGCCTTGCTACCTATTGGAGTTCATCTCAGGTATGTGTGCTTGTCAAATGATGTATCATGCATTGTTTGACCATTTTATTGACCTCACCAAGTTTGTTGACCTCCGGCGTCCTCAGCCCCATCCGACATGGTGTCCAAGGTTGTTAAGTCTTTAATGGATGTCGAACGCATTGTTACATGGGAATGAAACTTTTACAGTTTTCTTTGTTACATGTTGTTGAGGGTGGTTGACTTGTAGCACCAAACTGCTGATAGACAGCTAAGCCGCTGTCGGCGTAATATATCTTAACTAATAAAACTTCAAATAACTTGAATAACTCCTTGTGAACAATGCTAAATATAACTTTATTTATAATAAAGACAAAATCAAGTTAAGATGAGATCAAATAAGTGTAGTAGACTTTAGTAATACTATTTCTTAACACAATCTAACTCACTACAATAACACAACCTTTCAGTCTCATAAAGCTAATAAGTTTAGCCATTTTCTGGACCCTAATCTGTGGTGACACGGAGACAAATCTAGGATCTTGATTCTTCTTCCTTAAGAACAACAGAGCTATTCAATGTTAAAAGTTATATGAAAATATATAAGCATTTATGATTGAAATAAATTATTTGAAAGGCTTGTGGTTTTTCTTTTTTTGGTAAATGAAACAAATTGACAGGACATGACATCAAACAAAATCAAAAGTAAAATCAAGAGAGAAAAACTCTCAAGAATCTCGGTGTAAACTATAATTGACACATAAAGACTTATGGAATAGGGATTGATTTATTATCGAACTCTTTAGAAGCAGTCACATTATTTACATCAACGCTGGCAGAAGAAATTTGCCAGAGAAAAAGAAATCAAAATCAAAGGCAATGGACAAAGATCCAGCTGGAATAATCTGCCCAGAGTGAAGGGTTCACAAAGGTCTCATCAGCCACATCAGGAGGCCGCAAAACCACAGTGCAAAGCTCTCAGCCACCTGGAAGTCTAAAGTGGTCATCATCGAACCACCACTGACAGGCTAAATTTACACAGGCTATTCCAAAGACACTCTTTTGGTTACTTGAGTTAGATAAAATAAAAACAGTAAAACTACTGTAACAATGACATGACAAATAAAACGTGTAAATGTATAATTCTTACTGTGTACAAGGTAAAAAAAAAATCCACTTTTCAGACCTTGAGATTTATAGTGCAGATGATGTTATGGTCATCTGTTTCCTTGGCCAACGATTAACGAGCAGGGTGTCATGTGGCCAGCACAACGACTAACCGCCATTACTTTCCCAAACTAAAGCCAGGCATCCATTTCAGTTAGGTGGACTCAGAGGCGCCCTAAAAAAAAAATAGAATATCCCAATCTTCACCGAGATTTGAGTTCAGAACCCAAGGTTCGGAAGCCAAGCGCTTAATCATTCAGCCACCGTGCCGCCAGGTAAACATAAATAATAATGACAGTAGTACTGCTGGAAAATTAAGATAAATTGATGATATAAGTAGAAACAACAATCACAACTAGAAATTCAAATAAGAATTTTTGTTTTAGCTCCGAAGAGATCATATATTGAAGATAATGTAGCTGTCTGATCCTGTGTATAATCGCCGTGAACTGTTGTTCGATGGTCTCTATTGTTCTGGGTTTGAATCCTGCGGGAGGTTTGGGCTAGGATGTAATAATGATTTTCAAATAAGAAGGAACATGTCAAACATGATCACTAGACTTTACAAAATGGTTCATCATTTCAATGACATACAAAAGTACCAAGAACGTTTAACAATAGTGTTTGCTATGTGTTGCTCCAAATTAAATATACATGCCTCAAAAGAGATTTGAACTAGAAATGCTGGGTTTGAATGTCAAGAGCTTGCCAGGTAGTTAACTCACTGTACCCGTTAGAGTTGGGAGGACTCAGGGGCGTCCTTAAATCCCCCACATTAAAAAGGACAAGTCTTCTCCGAGATTTAAACCAGTGCTATCTTTATTCGAAAACCAGGCGTTTTACCTCTAGAACACCCCCCCCCCGTTATTGACCAAACAACTAATACAATGTTCAACTTACTGTGTATCTCCTTCTTCAGTATCTTAGGCAGAAGCTAAGACATAACATCGTAATAAAAACTCTGGTATTGGTAATAAATTAATGCCCTTTGTAGGAACTATGCGACTATAATAATGTCTAACGCAGTGTTTCACAAACTGTGTTTGTTACACGAACTATTGAAATAATTGATTAGTAGACCACAATGTGAATTAATCTTCTGAATAGATGTTACACGAACTATTGAAATAATTGATTAGTAGACCACAATGTGAATTAATCTCTCATAAAAAAATAAGCAAATTGTTCCGCTAAATTCTCAGAATGTACCAAGTGTTCCGTTAAGGAAAAAGCTTGGGAAACACTGATCTAACCTTATTATTATGTATGAATATAACTTATGAAGGCGTTTACAATTGCAGCCAATAGACATGGATATTGATAATCTATGTATCTATAAATACAAAACAAAGTTCCTTAATAGATTGACAATAAAACCATACAGGAACATTGTTTTACATTTCTTGTTATAGCAGTCAACAGTAGAAAAACTAGGAGTTAGTCCGACGCAGTTCAACATATAAATAGGACCTGAAAAAGAAAAATTCATTTACTTTTGTTTTTGAATAAATGAAATGAAGAATTAAAAAAATAGCGAGATGTCATGTTTATATATCATGTTTATTCCGATTCTTGTATCACCTCGTCAATGATTATCACGACACAACCCATAAAAAAGTTCCCCTTTCAGACCTTTCGATCTATAGGGCAGCTAATGTAATGGTCATCTGTTTTTTTTTTGTGGCCCACTTTTAACGAGGGTGTCATGTAGCCAGCACAACGACCAACCTCCTTTACTTTTCCCCAACTAATGCCAATACCCATTATAGCTGGGTGGACTCAGAGGTGCTCTAAAGATCTCGAAACAAATAATCCCAGTCATCACCAGGATTCGAACCTAGGCTCGAACCCGGTTCGGAAGTCACGTAGTTTATCTCTTAGACAGGTGATCTAGTTACATATTAGGAGAAGGAATCATCTGACTCCAAACAAACTCCTTGCAACTATACCCAAACATAGGAAAAGCTTCAAGAGTCAACACTGGGGAACAGTCACCAGAGGCACCTTGTGATACACAATGCTACAACATGACAGAACCGTTTGATTGTCAAAAGAGCTGAGCCGTAGGCTCCCCGAGATCTAGGCATGTAAGCCTGCTTGAACAACCGTTGTGTCTGGAAGATATCCAAGTCATAGCATTGCTATTTCAGATATATCTGGCACTCGGTCGCATGGCCGAAGGCCTTGTACACCGGGAACCTTCGCCATTTTCCTATGTTGTGCCAAGCAGACCGTGCAGGACTCGCCATTAGTGTAACGGTCCCTTGAGGAACGGCGCATGGATTATCGACAGCGACGTGGAAGATCTCTTTCAACGTTGCACCGTGCAATGAGAAGGAACTACTTTATTAGTGACATCGTTCCGAACATGTATAAAAGACTTGGAATTCATCGCCAGACGGACCAATGTTTCAAAGAATAAAAAAAAGGTTAACAAGCTACATATTTCTGCAACATTTTCAGAGAAAATAAATGGTTAAGCTAAATTGCATAAATGCAAAGCTGTAGATTACTCTCCATATCTTACCTCTAATCTATGACTAGGATGACTGACAAAATAACAACTACGAGGTAACAGTTTTCTATCTGTTTCAACATCAAGGATGCACCAGCGTTGTCTGCAAAATAAAAAAAAATAACACTGAGTCACAGGCAAATAAGGAGATTATAAATTCTAAATAGTTTATAATTGTATTTCAATATGTTTTGAACGCCAGAGACATTCTGACTATCTTGATACATGTGAAGTCATGTGATAATAAGTTGTAGGAAACGTGTGATAATACTCAAACCTTGGGGAATTAAACCTAGGGTACTCAAACCTTGGGGAATTAAACCTAGGGTACTCAAACCTTGGGGAATTAAACCTGGGGTACTCAAACCTTGGGGAATTAAACCTGGGGTACTCAAACCTTGGGGAATTAAACCTGGGGTACTCAAACCTTGGGGAATTAAACCTGGGGTACTCAAACCTTGGGGAATTAAACCTGGGGTACTCAAACCTTAGGGAATTAAACCTAGGGTACTCAAATCTTGGGGAATTATACCTGGGGTACTCAAACCTTGGGGAATTAAATCTGGGGTACTCAAACCTGGGGTACTCAAACCTGGGGTACTCAAACCTGGGATACTCAAACCTTTGGGGGGGGGGGAATGTAAGAAAAGTGTGAGGGGAAAATTGTGGAATACAGCAAGTGTAAGGATACTACGATTTGGTAAGTTCTGGCAGGAACAGAGGAAGAGCTAGCGGACATGGTGACACTCTTAGGGAGGACACCATCAGCATATGACATGCAAATCAATGCCGAAACAAAAAACAACACATCACTAGTACAAACTAAACCGTGGCTTATATTTGCTTGACAAAAATTAAATTTATTCATAACTCGATCCCAAATATATGAAGCTGATGGGCGGTCTATCAAATCTCATTCTATTATTTTCTTGTATTATGTTATTATTGTAATGAGTCTTTCCAGTGAGTTGGGAACAATTAAATTATTCTATAATGTCAGGAGTTGGTTTGAGAATTGTGTTGTCCACACAATCAAATTGTAACCCTAGCGCATAGTATGTTGGTTTGGAGCTGCCATTGTTAGCACACTGAAGAAACACAGTGTTGAAAACAAATTTCCTTGAGTTCAATATCTTCAAACTGAATTCAATAAAATAATTATTCCATTGATCAATAAAATCCTCATTTAAACTAAATTAACGGTTATACCCTTACCTTGTAAGCTGAATTCAAACAATGACTGCTCCCCTAAATATTAACAACTAATTGTAAGTTTTACAGAGTGAAGACTTAACTAAGTTATACTCTTACATTGTATGCTGAATTCAAACAATGACTGCTCCCCAACGCCGTTGTCAACACTCAGAATACAATATGTACTTTTTGAAATCAGTTGGAGATCTAAAAATTCAACATAAATGCTGCCCAATGGTCCGATCTCTTTCTTGTAGACAAGGGACACTTCGTTTGAGAAAAAATCGTCCGAGACTGTTTGCTTGCCGGAATTTCGTCTGGATAATCTCATTTTCTTGGGCGCTGGAGATCCGAGGACAGGAATCGAAAGTTTAGTTGTATCATGGTAGTTGCCAATATATTGTCTGTTTGTTTCGTTGGAAGCTTTATAGAAATACCCTAGTGGACCTGAAAATAAAATTAGCAACATTTCTAATAAATGAATAAACAAAAAAATGCTGGTTGCTTTCGTCTCAACACAGCTCCAGGATTTGTTTTAATTAATTTATTTTGAGAATATAAGTCCACTTGCACACTACACGGTTTTGAACAATATAAAATAAAATTAAAAAAAAATTATAATTAAGTAGTAGGTCCTAAGGTACCCCTTTTTTAGAATTTGAAATCTATATACAAACAAAAAAACGTACGTCTCAGTGTGAAGAAAGGCAAGAGAGTTTTCACATCACACTTTGACGGAAAAATAGTCGTACGGTGTTCGAAACCATCCTTGTCTTGTCAATGCACTCTGCGAACACCGTGCAGCCTGTATGCGTAATTAAATGCATGCTCGGTGTTCAGAAAGTGAGGTAGTCTCCTTCTAGGAGAGTGTTAGGTCTGGGTTAATTTGTATATTAAGTATATCCATTCTGGAAGGCGCGGTGGCTGAGCGGTAAGGCGCTTGGCTTCTGAAACGGGCGTCCCTGGTTCGAATCCTGGGGAAAACCATGACACTCTCGTTAACAGTGGGCCACAGAAACAGATGACATTTTACATCTTCTGCCCTATAGATTGCAAGGTCTGAGAGCGGAACTTGACTAAATCCTTTTTGCTTCTGTGTTAACTCTGTACAACGCTTTAGAGATCGCTGATGATTGAAACTAGAACTTGTCAATGAGACAAAACATTTAAGGTGTTTGGACTAGTCCTCCTTCTTCTTCCATCTGATGGATGGGGTGCACCAAAATAAACCGATTTCCTTATATACAAAAGTGATGGAGAAACCACACAGAATTACTCCAGTCTACGGTTCATCTTTTACTGTGAATAAAAAAAAAAGGGGAAATATAAAGATAACCGGTCTATAAATGTGATACCTAGGATCGTTCTGTGCCATCACAAGCCAAGAGATTAGAGACAGGGTTACTGCAGCCATTGGACCCCATGATGACCAGCTAACTGTCGTAAAATTAGCAAGCTAAAAAATCAATGTCCGTTTTACAAGGTATTCTTGGCTCGTAAAGACCTTCCTTCAGGGCACAGTACCAGGAAAAAACAACAACAGAGAAAGCGATCTGAAGACAACATAAAAGAATGGACAGGTCTGCCATTGAAAGAGATTCTATCTAAGGCAAAAGATAAAGGGGAATAGAGAAAGATGGTCGACAAATCTTGCATGGTGCCCCAACGGTCCTACAGACTAAGGGTTAGGTAAAATATAAATATGAGAAGATGAATTCTCAACCAACTCGTTCGGCGCACTGTGCAAGCGACCTAGATAATTAATTTAATTAAAGCTGTCAGTCATGTGACAATACATTGTACAGCACTGACCAACATTAAAAAGTCACTATTCCCTTTCATACTTTGCGGACTATGAGGCAGATGATTTAAAGGTCATCTCTCTCTATGGCCTACGGTTAACAAGGGTGTCATGTGGCTAGCACAACGATCAACCGCCTTTACTTTCCGCAACTAATGTTAGGTATCCTTTGAGTTGGGTGGACTCGGGGTGTCTTAAAAACACCGTGAACAAAGATTACATAGTCAGATCCAGATCATTCTCTCCATATAATCAAATAATTCGCTCCACTTCTGATACCATTATTTTCTGTACATCCGACGATTCTCAATCAAAACCTCTGCTGCCTTGGGGCTATACTGTATTACACAAATATAAGAAAGGTTTCTGGAGTCAACTGTGATAGTAAGTGTATGTATTTTGAGTGGCTGGTAGTGCAGTGTGCGTGTGCCTGTGTATGAAATGACCAGTGGACCTTGAGTGTACATGGTTGAGTGAACAGCAGTGTGTCAGGACTGTGTGTAAAAGGAAGTCAGTTTAGAGAACAAGTGGCTGGAGTAAAGAACATAAATAGAGACGAATAAAATCATTGTGTTTATTGAAGCTCATGTTGTTTTAGTGTGTCAATTACAAACCCTAAAAAACAACAACACAGGAGCTGATGATCTTTATGCAGCTTAAAGTGCTACATCCTGGCGCTTTGGTCGTTGTGCTGGCCACATTTACCCTCGTTAACAGATGACCTTTGCACTATATAGATAGCGAGGTCTAAAAGTGGAACTGTGTTGATTACAAAGGGTCCCATATCTCAAATAGGTTAGAGCAGTGATGCCCAAAATGCGGCCCGCGGGCCAGATACGGCCCGTGATGTGGTTCCAACCGGCCCGCTGAAACGTCGGCAAAAAGTGTAGAACCCCCCCCCCCCTCCTAAGAAAAAATTGATGAGAAATGATCTCTAGTTACGTTAGGGCCCTCACTTTTTCTCTGATGGATTGTTAGAGGCATTTAACAAATTTGTACGTTGATGAAATGGGACTCTGAATGTATAATCTACCATGAAAATTGAACGGATCTTTCCTCGGAACATGATAATATGCCAGAAGATTTTATTGTACAGAAAGTGTGGCTATTTAATTAATCAACAACATATAAACGGCATTATAAAAAATATATGACGGCATTCATTTTCTGAAGCGTAAAAAAAATATAAACTTTAAATAACCCATCAATTAGTGTAAGTACTAGATTTGCGGGTTTCTAATCAAATAGTTTCAGGTTAATTTCATTTCATTTTTTTTGTACATTTTTGTTGATACTGCCCGCGACAGGAGTGTTGGATATTGGAATGGTCCGCAGACCAAATAAGGTTGGGCATCACTGGCTTAGAGCCTTATCAAGACCAAATCCAGTCTTGCCTGTGCTAAACTAATACTTACACGGTATTTCCACGTAGACTGCCTTGTCTATAAAATCCCATGCCGCTATCCGCCCGTAGCTTCTACAGGTGTACTTGCCAGCCTGCTGACAGTCGGTTATAGTGTAGTTCAATTGTTTGTCCAGTAGGTCTCTTTTATAAATGAAGTCCGAATAAAATGGTTCATGTCTTATGTATCTGTCCGTCGGTGGGTAGCCGTCTGTTGAGCAGGCGAATGTGACGTTGTCGCCCAGTTCGACTTGAATGATATCTTCGTGGCCGCTTATTGTAAAATTGATTAGAGTTTGAGCATCTGAAAAATACAATCATATCTTATCTTATAAATTACAGACGTTTACTTGAAAAAAAAAAAAAGAGAAGATAATAACATTTCATGTGTAAATCTAGTCATGCATGTTAATCAATGGCTTAAACTCTGCCAATTCGTTGTTTTTCCTGGCTGATTCAGGCAACCCATTCCATTCTCTAATGGGACTAGGTATCTGTAGTAACGTATATACGGTTTTAAGAGTCCAGTACTTAAAAACAAGCGAAAAATAAAATTATCTTTAAAAAAAAATGCTTATCTAGCTATATTTCTCAATAATGTAGAATGTATTTCCCTTTTCTGATTTGAAATAAAATAATTAATTACCGATAACTAATTGAAAAATAGGTTAATATTTTAATTTATTCATGTTTTGTCAAGTACAATGTATAATTGTGTAAAGTTTCAACTTGATCCGAGAAAGGGCTAGGGAGAAATAGCGTGTTTAAATTTAGTTCCAGTTGATATAGGCATTGCAGAAAAAAAAAATCCTAGCCGAAGTAGACGTCAATAGAGCGAAATATCCAAAAAGGAATTTCAAATCCTGTAGTGCAGTATTACTTACAAATGATACAACATTTTTATTAATGAAAAAAATATCGTAAATAGAATAGGTCTGACGATATTATCCTAAAACAATAAATAATACTTACGAAAACGAACCGGCGTAGTCCAGTTACTTGGTTTAGAAGAGGATTTCATGTCAGGATTTACATTGGTCATGTTGACTTGAAACTCCTGCAGCCCAGGTCCAAGAGAAACTAGTTCGTAGCTTAACTTGCATTGATCAAAAAATGTGTTCGGGTTTCCCTCACTAGGGGGATATATCTTTGTAGTACTATGCATTGTTGTTGATACTCCGGTCCTAACGAGCGTTCCCTGTTGGTGGAGTGACAAAATGTTAATGATACGTGATGTCATGTTACTTCGCACATTTGCGAAGTCATTTATTTAGCACATACGTGAAGTCTTGTTTTTAGCCAGCCTATGTGATGTCTAGTATGTAGTGCTTATACTTGATGTCATTCATTTAGCACATTCATGATGTCATTCATTTAGCACATTCGTGATGTCATTCATTTAGCACATTCGTGATGTCATCCATTTAGCACATTCGTGATGTCATTCATTTAGCACATTCGTGACGTCATTTATTTAGCATATTCGTGATGTCATTCATTAAGTACATAATTGATGTCATTTAGCACATAGTCATGTCTTGTATTTAACACATATACTTGATATCTTGTATTTAACGCTTAGTGGTAATTTGGCAAAAAAATTTTTTAGTGATATGTTTTTTTAGCACATTCGTTATATATTTTTAGCACATTCGTTATACATTTTTAGCACATTCGTGATATTATTTAGCACAATCGTGATATATTTTTAGCACATTCTTAATACATTTTAAGCACATTTCTGATTTATTTTTAGCACATTTGTGATATATTTTTAGCACATTTGTGATATATTTTTAGCACATTCGTGATACATGTTTTTAGCATATTCGTGATATATTGTATTTAGCACATAAGTGATGTCTTGTATTTAGCACTAAGGGACATGACTGATAGCTAAAATCAAATCAGCAATGCCATATAGCAGGAATATACTTCATCCATTTTATCTGTGTGGAGGCATAGGTCATAGGTCATAGGTCCCGACAAGAAATACACTGTTTTCATTATTCCATTACAGTTTCGGTTGACCCTTAAAGTGCTGAGCTTTTCATACAAGAGTGCATATAAAATAGAATTACAATTCTTCTGTTTAGACTAGACTAAACTACCACACGCGTGTAAAGGGTTAAGGAGCAAAATTGCAGACGATTAGATGTATTGATATGCTGTGAAGAGACATTGGTTTCAGTCATACAATTCAAAGAGTAACAACAAAAACAGAACCACCAAGAGCCCCGCACCAAATGGGGGATCACGTGAACCAATAGTAAAGCATGGGTGTTCAGCTGTGTATGCTTTTAACTCTCGACAATTCTCAGTATGTCCATTCACATTCAATATCATACATTTACTACATTTTCTGTTGGGTAATTAGTAAAGCAATAATTAGTACAGAAGAGTGTGCTATTCTGAAATGATTTAAATGCAATTTAAAAGGTTGATTCTTGAAGCCGCAATGATGGAAGTAGTACTGTGGTACGTGTGGGTTACCACAGCGGTTTCTTTGTCGCGACTGATGGATGCAAGCACATACACAATTATCTATCAGATTGATCTATGAATATTGGATCAGGAGACCACATCAGGAAGCGTGGTCGAGAGGCCAAGTAAGCTTGAACTTGGCTTGGCTTGGCTACCTAGAATGGGGCTCGAGGTTCGACACCCGATTCGGGCAGAGTTGTGTTTACTGAGAGCCTAAAGGCAGCACGGAAAACCAACTTCTAGATACCCCTTTCCCCCACTGGTCCACAGATGCGATTGGACTAAAAGCGCTCTGAGCATGCTATAAGCATAAAAGTAGCGCTATAAGGAAGCTATAATAATAATAATCTTGCCAAAACTAATATATGACTGATTTTGATTTCAATTTTTTGGTTTTCTAATTTTTAATTTTGGCAAAACTATCTGGAAAGACAATGGCATAGCTCTGGATAAAAAATTAAACTGATTTGATCCCCGATCACGGGCACATTCTTATATGCTTGCGAATTCTGGACACATACTGCAGATCTAAAGAGGAGGATCCTATCAATGTAACAAAGATCCTACAGAAAGATCCTAGGTATCATTTGCAAAGCCCCCATAAAAAATAAAGAGATTAATAACATGATAAAAACAGCAATTGGACCCGACGATGGCCAGCTAACTACAGTAAAAACAACAACAACAAAAACGAAGACTTAAACTCTATGGACATATCCCAAGATCCTCCAAGCTCGTAAAGACCTTCCTTGAGGAAAAGTACCAGGAAAAGGAAGAAGAGGCAGACAAAGGAACTTATATTTTAAAAAATCGATGGGAAGACAACATAAAAGAATGGAATGGTCTATCATTGAAAGACATTCTATCCAAGACAAAAGTCAGAGAGAAATGGAGAAAGACTGTCAACAGCTGTTGTGTGGTGTCCCAACGGTTCAACAGACTAAGGGATAGCTGAAGCTGGTGAAGGTAAGTGAGCTGCCAGGGGAGTCTGGCAGCACATGCCTCGCCCAAATCGAGAGGACCCGTGGTGGAGGCTAAAAAGGTCGGAACAAACAACAATAGCGCAGTGGCGTACGGGACACTGCCCCATAGGTGCGTACTTCACCCGGTTCCGGCCAAATTTTTGATGCCCGTTGCCGACACTGTGGGGAATCAGAAGAGACGGTGACGCACGTCTTGCAAGAGTGTCCGCAGCTCCGCGAAGCTATGGAAGCTATGAGGCACTACGCCACACAGCAGAGTTCCTTACCAGGGCACTACGGGAGACCTAGGTCTCCCTACCTTGTCACCTATTGGAGTTCATCTCAGGTGAAGATAAGTGAGAGTTCAATATATTCTTATTTACTTACGTTAGTTCTGACGTTCAATGAACAAGAGACACGTCCGTAAGAAATAGGGGACAGACACGTCACGTAGCCAATTTTCATTAAATAATCGAACTCAGTCGGAAGGCAAACTGGCTCTTGGACTTCTCCTGTGTGAAACATGAACATGAACGTGGAATGAACAACAATGTAAAACACATTTCATAGATTGATTCCTTGATGGTGAATACGTTATGGCATTTTCTAGACTAAAAAAGGATACATTTTGTATGTCTGTCATACATATAGCATAGCATAGCATAGCATAGCATAGCATAGCATAGCATAGCATAGCATAGCATAGCATAGCATAGCATTGGATGGATGGATGGATGGATGGATGGATGGATGGATGGATAGATAGATAGATAGATAGATAGATAGATAAATAGATAAATAGATAGATAGATAGATAGATAGATAGATAGATAGATAGATAGATAGATAAATAGATAGATAGATAGATAAAAATAGACTGACAGACAGACAGATGGATAGATAGATAGATAGATAGATAGATAGATAGATAGATAGATAGATAGATAGATAGATAGATAGATAGATAGATATAGACAGACAGACAGACAGACAGACAGATAGATAGATAGATAGATAGATAGATAGATAGATAGATAGATAGATAGATAGATTGATTGATTGATTGATTGATTGATTGATTGATTGATTGATTGATTGATTGACAGACAGACAGACAGATAGATAGATAGATAGATAGATAGATAGATAGATAGATAGATAGATAGATAGATAGATAGATAGATAGATAGATAGATAGATAGACATATAGACAGACAGATAGATAGATAGATTGATTGATTGATTGATTGATTGATAGACAGATAGATAGATAGATAGATAGATAGATAGATAGATAGATAGATAGATAGATAGATAGATAGATAGATAAAGAGACAGTGAGATGTTAGAGTAGATTAAATAGGATTTAGAGTGAAATTAAATCGATTTTATCAATATAGTTATTGATGTTTTATTTATTGATTGTGGGATTATGTGATTTCTATGAATGTAATTGTTGTTTTAATTTTGCTGATATCTCCAGATAGTCTGCTTATAATTGGGATACACTACGTCGTTTTAACAAGTTCGTAACTAGATGAGGACTAAACGAATACAGCATAGACATATCAATATCACAGAGTTAGCCCTGGCGTCTGGAGAAACTACTCGACCCACTATAATCAATACACACTTAATATCACACACATAAAATTAGTGGGATTGGTCATTGATATGAAATTATTAGAATAAGCTTGAAATCAATGCGACATATATTTTGTCATTATTTTGTAATTGAACGAAATTTAAAGCAAGTATTAAATTTTCAGTCATTTTTTTTGGTATTCACTAACTATTATTTTTAAATTAAGCGTTTGGACTTAGTCGATTTCGTTCTTGTACACGTAAGGTAGGTTGTTTCATCTAATGAGGGCATTCTAGAATGTCTTAGTCTAATGGGGATATTCTAGAATGTAAGCCTGTTAGTCTAATGAGGATATTCTAGAATGTCTTAGTCTAATGGGGATATTCTAGAATGTAAGCCTGTTAGTCTAATGAGGATATTCTAGAATGTATTAGTCTCATGGGGACATTCTAAAATGTACTTTTATAAACTTTTGGGTAAAGTTCGCTGTGTACCTACTATTTGTTTTAATAAAATCATTTTATTTTAATGCTAAAATTTACACATCTTTTTTTTTTACACTAGTAGTTAACTAAATTTCTGACAAATGTTTCACTTACCATATCTCCCTATCGAATAGTCTTAACGGATTCATTATTCACTGTGGTTTCAATGGTACATATAGTACCGCTTCAAAGTGTCTATGTATAATTCTACTCAAAGAGTATAGAGAATTATAGTTTGGTGATACAGATCCAGACATAAAAGACTGTAGTCTATACTAGAATACTGAATCTAGCTAGAGATATAGTATTGATATTGTGTATTAATACTAATATTGTCACGAATTAATTTTATTAATCCAGTTTATGATTTCTACAGTGAAATAAATTTAACTGTCAAAGCGGAGTTTTCCCTATTTATTAAATTAACTAGTAATTTTTGTCCCAAAGATATACAAAAACTGTCGAATTTCTATGAAAATTGTTATAGCTTTTTTTTTAAATCTGTGAACAGGTTCCATGTATTAGTAATCCTTGTTACTTTTAAACAAAATAATGAATAATAAATAATGAATTACCAGTAATAATTAATTGTCTAGTTGGTTACTTCTTTTTTTTATTGATTCATTTCTTTTATATGTCAATGAATAATTGTGCAAAGTTTCAGCTTGATCCAAGAACGGGTTTGGGAGAAATAACATGTACAAACTTTTTACCAGACAGACAGACGGACAGAGTGAGTTGATATAAGCTGTGTAATAAAAATGTTCCAAAAATTCTAAGAAAATAGGTATTGTTTCTTTTTTTCTATCCTCAGAAATTGAATTAAATTGTACATTTTGTCAACGCTGAAACGCTAATTAAAAAAAAAAAAGACTATGGCACCACTGACCAGGTAGCGGAATGTCCAGCTCAGTACTCGTCACTTGCGTCGTCTTGGGATCAGAACCATTGGCCCAGGCGGCAAAGTGAATCTTATGATTGCCAGGTCCAAGTAGTGTAGTGTTTACGACAAAAACACAAATGTAGATTTGAACGCTCCCAGTACCTTGACTATGTTCGCAATCGGACCCCACGACAGATCGATTCGTTGCCGAGACGTTCTGAAAGAAACGGGAAATACTTAAAAGAAAATTTTATAAGCGTTCCATAATGGTACAATTTAAATTATATATATATATAGATCGAAGATGAGCACATTTCTCATTTACCTATGGACTCGAAGATGAGCACATTTCTCATTTACCTATGGACTCGAAGATGAGCACATTTCTCATTTACCTATGGACTCGAAGATGAGCACATTTCTCATTTACCTATGGACTCAAAGATGAGCACATTTCTCATTTACCTATGGACTCGAAGATGAGCACATTTCTCATTTACCTATGGACTCAAAGATGAGCACATTTCTCATTTACCTATGGACTCGAAGATGAGCACATTTCTCATTTACCTATGGACTCGAAGATGACTCTAAAAGTCTAATCCTCGTTTTGATAAAGCCAGCCGCATACGTAACATGGGTGGGTTTGGTCAGTTGTAGATAGGCCTGCTTCTTCTCTCAGCTTTTTGTTGGTTCGGCGCTCAATCACGCGGGCCACTCTTCTTGCTACAAATCTCCGAGACGCCATCAGGAGCAATCTTAGCGAAATGGTTGTAGTGAAATACTGGTAACACATCTTCTTATCTTATAATATCTTATAATAAAGACGTTACTTCTAAGAAAGAAGATGATAAAATCCTACGCGTGTTCCTAGTTCAATCTAGTCATGTATGTTAATCAATGACTTAAACTCTGCTAAATCTTTGGTTTTTTCTTGCTAACTATCAGCCCATTCATTGTGCCAATAGCACTAGGGAAGAAGGAGCATTTGTACCTATAATCTCCGTGTTATGGATCAAGAAATGTACATTTATCTTTTCGTCTTTGTATTATAATCTTTTTTTTTTGGTTGAATGTTTTATGTATAATTGCTAATTTAATTTTAAGTCTTCTATCCCGAATTTAATGTTATAGTCCTACTGAAGGTGTTACTCTAGTCAAATGTGAATAGTTTGTTATGAATCTCACTGCTCTATTTAGTGTCTGTTCCAGTTTCTTAATGTTTTCTTGAGTTGAGGGGTCCCAAAGAGAGGATGCATATTCTATTATTGGCCTAATCAAGGTTAAATACTATTTTAGTTTGATGTTCTTATTTGATTGATAGAAATTTCTTTTAATAAATCCTAATGCTTTGTTTGATTTTTTAAATAATAATTTCATCAATATGTGGATTCCATGACAGTTTTTCATTTATTATAACACTTAGGTATTTTGCATATTTAGTCTGTGTTACTGATTTACCATGAATAAGATAAGTGGAATTAATTTGTTTTAGTGAGAGTGAGAGAAAAGAGACACACACACACACAGATTAACATTAACACAGAGAAAACAATAGAAAAGTAAATAAAGCTTTGATCCGTTGATTGTGTATTTACATTAGATATGACAGTCACGCTGAAGTCTCCCATAGCTTTCACAAGGCTCACATTACAGTTGAATTCTATTAGGTCAGCTGTAGCAGAGTGAGGTTGACAGGCCACGTTTTCAGAATTGACTGGGAAATAAATTACAAATATATTGTGAAACTATATATTTTTATAGCTAGTAAAATATAATTCTATAACTTATATAAGAACATATTTACGACTAGGAAAGATTCGTGGGGTATGTACTAGAGTAAAAAAAGTGTATCTTATCTTATTTAATACAGACGTTACTTCAAAAAAGAAGAAGATTACGTCCTACGCGTCATGCATTTAGTCATGCATATTAACCAATGACTTAAATTCTGCCAAGTCACTGGTTTTCCTGGCTAGCTCAGGCAAGCCATTCCATGCTCTAATAGCACTAGGGAAGAAGGAGTTTTCTTTCAATAAGTAAATAAATATGTTAAAAAAAATATATAAATTAATACAATTATATTTATTTTACTTATACATGAATTATAGATTAATGTAATAAGTTATGTTCAATAGAGATATTATTCTTACTTGCAATTGATAGGTGATTGAAACACATCAATACCAGCACCTGTAGTCGAATGGTCATCTTCAGAGGTAGATTGTTTACACAGTCGAGTTTGCCTGGCATCCAAAACGAACTTAGAGCTAGAATGAGATTACAACGATTCTTCCCATGTTTATACCGAAGCCCAAAGTAAAGTACTTCTAGATATCAAACTTTTGTTGTCAGAAAGTGAATGTCTTAAGTTGCACTGGCGCTACACTCGCGAGGCAACTCAATTCATGTGGGACACACAGAGAGACACAGAGAGAGTGAGATTGAGAGAGAGACAGAGAGCTTGTGTGTAGGCCTATGTGGGTGTGTGAAAGAGAGAGAGATTGTGTGTATGTGTTTGTGTGTGTGAAAGAGAAACAGCTTGTGTATGTGAGAGAGAGAGAGAGAGAGAGAGAGAGAGAGAGAGATCGACTTACCTGTACTGAAAACCTGGAGTTATTTTTTTAAAATAAAACTTCTGTCTATGGTGACGCACCAGCGGGTCAATACTGAACCAAGCCTCTATTTGCTTTTGCTGGTCGAGGAGAGGGGAGAGTAGTGAAGAATTTGAAATCTTAACATTAGGTCTGAAAACGTTCCGTAGATCTAGTGACATTTCCAATATATCACATACCTTAAGTGAAGCAATGTTGTTTTATTTTTTTTATTTTTTTTCATATTTTAGAAGTTGTTTTATATTTTTTTTATTACGTGAGATTTTATTAAACTAAAATTAGAAACGGTTTTACCCATTGGCTATCTTTGCCAGTCCTACGATCCAGCTTCTCGAAACGCATACAGCACCTAATAAAGCCCCAATATTGTGTTAATTGAACTCGTTTTTATTGATTGATTTCGTTGCGATGTGACACGTGATATAGGGGAGATTTTCATAAATGGAGGCAAATCTATAAATAGCAATCAATTTGGTGTATCTGGTGTACAGAATACAAAAGCGCTGCTAAGCGAAGTTTAATAAACATATATGTAGTAATATGCGTGTATTTTTCTACACTCCTTTTGCTTGTATCACTAAGTAATCTTGACTTGATTAATTTTAAACATTGACTGCTCAAGGTGGTGCTCTTGATATTAGATATTACTTGACATTGTTTTGAACAAAAATATCACGTAGGTTCCATTATATCGCTACTACATTTCTGCATATCGCTTTCTTTTTCCTCTCACACTGAATGTTACTGCGTAAGAGAAGATGGACGGAATCTTTTATTAAATAAAAGGAACGATAACTGTGACTAACTTTTAATTTTCAAAATCCCCATTAGATGCTAGCGAAATATGTAAAATAAGAATAATAAAAAGATTATAACAGAAACGGGACGTACAATTGGTACAAAATCTCAATACTGTAGAATTTGTCTTCCTTTTTCTAAATAAAAAACAAATAATTGATCACCAATGATTAGTTAACTAAATGGTTATTTTTTCTTGATTCCTGAATTTGTCTTTATTAACATCACTCTAAAGAATGAAATAATGCGTACAAGATTTGTACCAGACAAAAAAAAAAGTTAGGTGATATAATAAAGATTAAAACAACAACTAACACATGCGTAATTTGCAGAGCATGATAAAATAATGAAATAGAAACAAAGATTGACTTTTAGAAAAAAAATGTATTATGCTATATACGTTTAAAATGTATTCCTTTGTGTTAATAAAACAAGACAGATTGATTTTGCAAATAGGAAAATTCTCATGTCTTAAATCAAAAAAAATCGCTTTTAATTTTGCCTTTCTAGAACCCAACACATAAGCATGTTGTTTGAAATTCCAGGTCAAAGGCATTTCGTCAGTTCATGTTTAAGTATTGGAAGCATATATGATTACAAATGTACAGTGACAGGTAGAGATCAACGTGTGACCCCGGCGAGATGAAACAGCAGAGTGCTCTCTGGAATGTACAAAGACAGGAAGTGACGTCTCCTCACGTGATGTTCCAGAAGGTACTAGCAGTATTTCTGCAGCACTGGAGAAGCAATTAGCGATTGAAAAGTGAATGTGAAAAGTCAGTCGTAGGTAGAGTCGTCGTTACTGTCATCTACGTATAATATAAGCTGCAGTATTTTGACGCACAAAATGAACAGACAGGAAACCAAAAGTAAACATTGCAGTCAATGGAAATCCCTCAGGGAATATTGGATTGCATTCAATTATAAGTTTTGGCTCAGTACGAGCTGCCAGCAAAGGCACTGATGACAGTAGAACATAATTTAGGGCAAAGTTGACAGCAACTGTTGCACCTGGCCTCTGTACCTGTCTATATATATATTAGATTTTAGTTATTTTTAAAATAGTCATAATACATAGATAAATATAGTCTATTTGTAGCTAGATATTATCATTACGGGTACCAGACATGAGAAAGATACATTGAAATAATACATAAATAAATATAGTCTATTTGTAGCTAGATATTATTATTACGGGTACCAGACATGAGAAAGATACATTGAAATAATACATAAATAAATATAGTCTATTTGTAGCTAGATATTATCCTTAGGCCTACGGGTTACCAGACATGAAAAAGATACATTGAAATACCTTGGGGTAGATATTTAAAATAACGACTGTATGCTTGAGTACATAATTGGGTACACGAGTGCAATAATAGTGCAAACATTATTTGTTTTTACAAAGCTTGTTACAAAGCTTATATCAACTCACTTTGTCTGGTGAAAAGTGTGTCCATATTATTTCTCTCACACCCATTCTCGGATCGAGCTGAAATTTTGCACAATTATTTCTTTTACATGTCAACTCAAGAATAAAAAAAAAAGTTCATTAACTATTCGTAATTAATTATTTCGTTTGGTATCTCGAACACATTTTTCTTGATTGATAGAGTAGTACAAGTTTGTTTGTTGAAAAAAAAAAGTTTGTAAATAACTATGAAACCTATTTTCATAAGTAGCTCTCTGTGACAGTGGTTACCGTACTGGCTTGAGGAGGTTGAGGAGGCTTTGAATTCAGGTTACATACCTTTTTTTTTTATACATAGACCTACATTAAAAAAGCAGCGATGACCTAGAGCTAGATACTCCCTCCTTTACCCCTTACCCCTTTCCATCTGTTTCAGACAAGTGATAGGATCATAGCTTAGTGGGAAAGCCAAAAGCTTGAAATTGAGCTAAACAAAACAATTGTAAACAAAAATATAAATTTCTAATCGCACAGATATATTATTGTTAGTCTAGATCAGCAGTTCTCAACCTTTTAAGCTCGGCGACCCCTTTTTAGAATCCCCCACTCGGTCGCGACCCCCCCCCCTTCCTACACACGCAGCAAAAGAAGAATAGACAAAACAATTCATTTTTTTTTGATGGTCTTAGGCGACCCCTGGCAAATCGTCAATCGACCCATAAGGGGGTCGCGACCCACAGGTTGAGAACCCCTGGTCTAGATGTATTAGAAATTTAATTACATGACTGATCCAAACTTATTGATACAACTACACTCTTCTACACTTTATACAGGCATTGCTTTCAATACAAGGTCATGTGTTTGTATTTGGCTTGTTTTCTAGTATCAAAACAAATGTGATCTACAGTTATAAGGTTTATGTCAAAACTGTAACACTTATGAAGATATAAAATTTAACCCTTAAAACGCGTGTGTTAGTTTAGTCTCTAAACATCCGAATTCCATTGTGTATGCACTCAGCGCTGTATGGGTTAAAAAAAACGATTTTGTATCATAACATTGTTGAGCGAGCCTGCCATAAAAATCATGTCTACTATTTCCAAAATGGTGGCCAAAACAAAGTACAGACTGACAAAAGATGGTTCTTGTTAAGGCACTCAAAGTGTTAGTACGTGATAAGCAGCCCAAAGCGTCTTGCTCCTCTTGGTTCTTGTGGTCTCAGTTTTAATGGATACTGGGACACTTAAACATAATTAGATGGAAAGTAGAGGTGGGCGGTCTAAGAAACTAAAATGAATAATGAATGTGTTTTTTTTTCTAAACAACTGATGTTGAACCACTGATGTTGAGCCACTGATGTTGAACCACTGATGTTGAGCCACTGATGTTGAACCACTGATGTTGAACCACTGATGTTGAAACACTGATATTGAACCACTGATGTTGAACCACTGATGTTGAACCACTGATGTTGAACCACTGATGTTGAAGCAATGGTGTTGAACCATTAACGTTGAACCATAGATTTTAAAGCATAGATGTTGAACCATTAATATTGAACTATTGATGTTGAAGCACTGATGTTAAACCATGGATGTTGAACCACTGATGTTGAACCATAAATGTTAAAGCATTGAAGTTGAGCCATAGATTTTGAACCATAGACATTGAATTCTTGCAAACATTTAGTTGCAATTCTAAATGTTGATGCAATTTAATTTTTTTCCAGAAGGTATTTTCAACTTTGTGAGTAAGCTGAAAAGTAAAAAATAAAATCGATATTTAGATTAGAGTAGATAAGATGTATGTATGTATAGGGTTAGGGTTAGACAGAGAGACAGACAGACACACAGAAAAACATATAGATAGAATCTATAGATGGATAGAATCTATAGATGGATATAATCTATAGATGGATATAATCTATAGATGGATGGAATCTATAGATGGATGGAATCTATAGATGGATGGAATCTATAGATGGATAGATTAGATAGATTAGATAGATTAGATAGATTAGATAGATTAGATAGATTAGATAGATTAGATAGATTAGATAGATAGATAAGATAGATAAGATAGATTAGATAGATTAGATAGATTTGATTGATTTGATAGATTTGATAGATTTGATAGATAGATAGATAGATAGATAGATAGATAGATAGATATAACTTCAAAGATAAATAGATAATATTAAAGGGATATACGCCATATCACTGGAAGTGTAACAAAAACTTGCCAGTAAAATTAAAACGGTAATTTTTCGCTAGTGGTCAGTGTACCTCTCTATGGTTGTGAAAGTCGGACATACCGAAGAGCTGGGCGTCAGAATACCAGGAAAAAAAGACTCTCGGGGTGGCAAAAAGGAAGAATTTCTCAGTACTGTGAAGTACGGTAAAGAGACGACATCTGAGATGGTTTGGTTATATTGTAAGACATGACTCACTCTCTAAAGGAAAGGGTCGTCCAAAGCAAAGCTGATTGGAAAAAGGATGGACCGGCCTCTCTCTTGATATTCTACTAAGAACAGCTGCTGACCGGGAAAAAATGGAGGGAATTGGTGACTCGAACTGTCACAGCACCCCCTACGCCAAAAGTCAAGGAACTAAGACAACAAATTAACCCCAGATTATTTTTATACATAAAAGAAGTGTTCTCCTCCATACGCCATATCACCTTGGATTACAACGCCTGGCGCGTTTTTGATATGAAAATATTAGGCAAAAAAATAACAGATCCGATTAAGCAAGTAAAGTATCAGAGTGTGATGGACTTAAAATGAATCACATTCGCACTTTAGTGAACTATGAACGTACAACCTTACCTCTAAGCTCTGACTATAATGATTGACAGCAGCACATATAAGAGATATACACATTCCATATGTTCCCACATCAAAGATACGCCAGCGTTGTCTAAGAAAAAAAAAGAACAAATAGTGCTAAAGAATTGGAAAATCGAAAAAAAATTATAGGGCAAATGTACATGCCTAAATGTAATGGGACTTATCCAGCCTAAATGTAATGGGACTTATCCAGCCTAAATGTAATGGGACTTATTCAGCCTAAATGTAATGGGACTTATTCAGCCTAAATGTAATGGGACTTATCCAGCCTAAATGTAATGGGACTTATCCAGCCTAAATGTAATGGGACTTATCCAGCCTAAATGTAATGGGACTTATTCAGCCTAAATGTAATGGGACTTATCCAGCCTAAATGTAATGGGACTTATCCAGCCTAAATGTAATGGGACTTATCCAGCCTAAATGTAATGGGACTTATCCAGCCTAAATGTAATGGGACTTATCCAGCCTAAATGTAATGGGACTTATCCAGCCTAAATGTAATGGGACTTATCCAGCCTAAATGTAATGGGACTTATTCAGCCTAAATGTAATGGGACTTATCCAGCCTAAATGTAATGGGACTTATTCAGCCTAAATGTAATGGGACTTATCCAGCCTAAATGTAATGGGACTTATTCAGCCTAAATGTAATGGGACTTATCCAGCCTAAATGTAATGGGACTTATTCAGCCTAAATGTAATGGGACTTATCCAGCCTAAATGTAATGGGACTTATCCAGCCTAAATGTAATGGGACTTATTCAGTGTATTGATCCGAGACCGTTCGTTACAGAATACTTCAACACTGACTTGCAACGTCACAAACTTTGGGCGGTTTAGACCAATAACTCGTTGTCACGTCACATATCTGTGTGTGTGTTTGTGTGTGTGTGTATGTGTGAATGATAATTTTGTTCTACGAGTGTCTATGTTTTAATCTACTCGTACGTGTTAGCAAGAGACTCTTGAACAAAAACACATTTCTTATTCCATATGCTAGGACAAAATTGGATAAGTCAGCCGGGAAAACCATGAAATTGTTTAAATCACTGATTAACAAGCATGACTAGGTTGACAAGGGACTCGCGTAGAACATAATCATCTTCTCTTTTGAAGTAACGTCTGAAACTTATAAGATAAGATAAGAAACCGTTCACATGTTTATGTTAAACTGAAAAGTAGCAGAGGTTTGAACTCATTCCTTTTACTAGTTGGGTAGCTAGCCAAAGCTAATAAACCTCTTCTGCAGGAAGTTATAAATAGGTTTACTATAAGCTATTATGTAATACTTAAGCCATGCTAAATACAACTGTGATAGAGAGCTTAGGATGTATTAGGACAGCGGTTCTCAACCTTTTAAGCTCGGTGACCTCTTTTTACACACACCCCCCCCTCATTATGTTGCGACCCCTCCCCCACACACACATGCAGCAATAGAAGAATAGACAATAACAATCCATATTTTCGATGGTCTTAGGCGACCCCTGACAAATCGTCAATCGACCCCCAAGGGGGTCGCGTCCCACAGGTTGAGAACCCCTGTATTAGGATATCATCTTACATTGAATAGTAAACTCAAACATTGATTCGTTCCTTATTCCGTTGTCAACTTTCAGAACAAAATGTGCTCTCTTTCTAATCAGCTCATGATCTGAGAATTCTACAGCGATGTCGCCAAACGGCCCGACGTCTTTCGTATAGGTCACAGAAACGCCATCAGAGATGATTGCCTTGCCAGAATCTTGTCTTGATAAAACCATCGTCTTGGGTCCTGGAGATCCTAGCACATGAATCAAAACTCTGTTTGTGTCAGAGAAGTCCCCAATATAATGTTCGCTGGATTCGGATGTGTACTGCAATGGACCTAAAAAGAATGAATATGCACAAACTGGTATTAAATGAAAGGTTAAATAACATATTAAGCTAGCAATCGCCCTAATGATACTACGAGTTTACATAATTTACGAAAAGAATAAAATGAATATAAATTGGCCTCAAAATAAAACGAAGAAATTCTAAAGTTATGCAAAGAGGACGATTTTTGTGTGTGTTTTACAGAGATGAAAGAACACAATCTACAAGAATGTATACATAGTGTTAGATAGATAGTTTAGTTAATTGGTTTGCGCACTTTAATGTACTGACAGTGAACGGATATTTTAGAATGACGGCATAGACTTTGGAGTTAGAGGTTAAGATTGACTTGTAGAAAATTAGTTACCGCTAGACTCTTGAGGGGATAACATCGTTTTATAGTGACAGACTAGACTGTGGCCCATTCTGTAATAAACGTTTTGTTTGAAGTTCACCTTGAGTCAACTTGGTCATTAAGTCTGTGTTCCTGTTTAGTACCTGTTCAATCTTGTAGCGTGATGTTCGTGTCCCGAACTCGCAGTTGTAATACACTCAATAAGGTACGCATGCACTTAGTCAAATTAAGCATCTTCTAGAAATACTTCAGCTACCTTTGATCACAGATGCATCCGTTACAATGCAAATAAAAATAAAATAATGATGATAATGATAATAGTGAAATAATGTCCATGTTTACACCCCAAATCTTCCACCATACTGTTATGTCTGCTTAGGATGGAGAGAGGCAGTGGACTACTGAATCAAAAACGTTCCATTGGAAGTACTTACATGGTATCTCTAGGTACATTGTCTTGGTCTTATAATCGCTTTCCTTTATTCGCCCGGTGCTGATACACCGATACTTTCCAGCTTGTCGACAGTCGGTAATTGTGTAGTTTAAATGAGTTCCTTCCAAGTATGAACTGCCGTAAGAGAAGGATGAAGCGAATGGTTCGTGGTCTATATTGATATCTGTTGGCGGGTAGCCGTCTGACAAACAGACGAATGTGACGTTGTCGCCGAGATTGACGTGAGCGACATCTGGGCTATTGTTGATTGTAAAATTCAACGCAGTTTGAAGATCTGAAACAAACAAAATATATATACATATATAAACAAATATTTCATTGAAATATAAATGATTGTGTAGAGACATAGATTAAGACTAAATATTAAAAAAAAAAAAGCTTTAGAGACATTGATATCATGACTGTTTGCTTTTTAAACTAACTACATTCAAGTAGAATATTCAGATGGAAGTTTCAAATTCATGGTATTCATTTCTCTCTTTTTTTGTTACTTTGTAAGGTCTAGAAGTTCTATCAGAGATCTAAAAATTTGATGTCTTAGTCCAAGCCTTTCGCTGAGCGACAGGGGATGACGTGACCGGGGATGAAATGACAGGGGATTCATTGACCGGGGATGAATTGACCGGGTATGAAGTGAAAGGGGATGATGTGACCGGGGATGAAATGACAGGTCAAAAGATTTTGATGTTTTAGTTTAAGCCTTCCTCTTAGCGACAAGGGATGGAAACGGGCAAGGTTTGACATTTGTGAAGACAGTCCAAATCGTATATCAACGGCCAGGCAGCCATCCATTTACACAGCAATAAACTTAACAACTTCTTAAAGGAGCAGCCAAAAATTTTGGACGCAAACAACCAAATGAGGAGGCATACAACCCCAGTGCAAAGCCGTCACCCCCCCCCATGCCGAAAATTGCTATCATCGAATCACAGATGATGAAAATATCAGGGAATGAAATGACTGGGGGGATGAACTGACCAGGGGATGAACTGACCAGGGGATGAACTGACCAGGGTATGAACTGACCAGGGGATGAACTGACCAGGGAATGAAATGACTGGGGGGATGAACTGACCAGGGAATGAAATGACTGGGGGGATGAACTGACCAGGGGATGAACTGACCAGGGGATGAACTGACCAGGGGATGAACTGACCAGGGGATGAAATGACCGGGGGATGAAATGACCGGGGGATGAACTGACCGGGGAATGAGCTGACCAGGGGATGAACTGACCAGGGGATGAAATGACCGGGGGATGAAGTCCGATGAAGTGACCGAGGGATAAAGTGACCAGGGGATGAAGTGACCAGGGGATGAAATGACCAGGGCATGAAATGACCGGGGATAAAGTGACCGGGGATGCAGTGACCGGGGATGAAATGACCGGGGATGAAGTGACCGGGGATGAAGTGACCGGTCACCGAATCGCTATGGACGAACAATATAAATATCTTTAAACTTTCCAACTTCTTCAAGGAAAATGTAGCCTGTTAGATTGTTACGTGTGGTCAGAATATCTAAACCATATTATTATGCTACAGAAAGCTTTGAAGTATCACATACAGAGACCGCATTACAATCGAGGAGATTAGAGACAGGATTAGCACAGCGATTGGACCCCCACGATGACCTGCTAACAACTGTCAATGTCCTTATTGAATGTCTTCGGGGCTCGCAAAGACCTTCCTTCAGGGAACAGAACCAGGAAAAAGAAGAAGAGGCAGATTGAGAAAACGATGGGAAGACAACATAAACGTTTCTAATCAGAACAAAAGACAGAGAAGAATGGAGAAAGACGGTCATCAGATCTTGAGTGGTGCCCCAACGGTCCAACAGACTAAGGCTTGGTGAACGTGAAGGTTATGAGAACAAAACATTAGCAAAAGGTTAATATTTGAAAATCAAACTTTTATCATTTTCAGACATTTTTAAGGTAAAGAAAAAACAACAACTTACTATAACGAACTGGTGTTGTCCAGTTGCTAAGTTTATAAGAGGATTTCCCATCGGGATAAGTAGTCGTCATGTTGACTTGGAATTCCTGCCACCCAGGTCCCAGGTGGTTATCGGTGAGAGATAAGTTGCATCCGACAGCGAATGTCTTCAGTCTATTCTCGCTCGGTGAATACAGGTTCCCATTATTTAAAACAGCCAATCTGTACTTCAAAATGGTTCCCTGTTAATTTATGAGTGAACAAGACAAATGTTTTTTTTAAATACGTTTCTACTAATAGAAATAATTGTGCAAATTTTTAGCTTGATCCTAGATTGGGTGTCAGAGAACTAACGTGTACAAACCTTTTACCAGACAGACAGACAGAGTGAGTGAGTTAATATAAGCTTTATAAAAAAAAATGTTAAGCCAGCCAGGAAAACCAGTGACTTGGCAGTCATTGGTTAACATGCATGACTAAATGCATGACGCGTAGGACGTAATCATCTTCTTTTTTGAAGTAACGTCTGTATTATATAAGATAAGAAGATAAGATACATTTACAGTGCATCAGTTAGTGACTCAATGACATTAATGGTTACCAAGAAAGAACGCTATCTTCGATAATAAAAGTACACAATTTAATACGACAGGAATAATGTATGTACAAAACGGTTACTATAATATATCTTCCAGCGTAGTTCTTCTTTTAAAGTTTTTACAAATTGCATAACTTTAAAGATGATAAACTCACTATTATAGACCTTCCTTTAGAAAAACAAAACAAAACAAAGCAAGCTAAATATATGTCCACTAATTGATCAAATATTGGTTAATTACTTGATTGATTTAAGTTTTAACTTGATCAGAGTGTAAAAAAAAAAGGTCAAAAAGATTCCACCCAGACAGACAGACGGACGCAAAAGAAAAGTTTTCGTTGAGAGAATGGTCAACAGACACGAAGATTTTCCTGGATTTGTCTAAGTTATTTTGAGCCGCTGGCATCGGTTGACAAGATGCACACAAATATAGACATGCTAATAGTTTTTCTTGCTTACTTTGACAGCCATTAAATTCAAAAGGTAGAAAAACTTGATCCTTGATTGTTATTTAGAATGGCCAGTGCTATTCTTAAATACTGTTACTAGATGCCTCCCTGGACATGACTATAATGAAACGGGCAAAGTTATGATTTGAACACCTTAACCATAACTCAGATCAATGAATGTTTTTACAAAACACCAAATGATTCAGACCAGATTTAATCCTCAAAATCACGCTTGATAAACGTATAAGCTTAGGTAACTCCAGGTACAGTTCATATATCTAAATACTTTAAGGCTACTTACGTTAGTTCTCGCGTTCAACACACAAGAAACATGCCCGTAAGGCATTGGGGCCAAACATGTCACGTGACCAAGATGAAAGCCGAGGCTTGAAATAAAATCTGGAGGATCACAGACTGGCTCCTGGACCTCTCCTGAGTACAACAACAAGTTACAAGCAAAAGAAAAAAGGATAATTAAAAAAAAAACAAAGCTTACTTAAGGGAAAGAACCGCTAATTGCTGACATTTATTCAAGATGACAGTGTTTAGCTCCCTTTCTGCTGTTTTAAAAAAAATAATCACTACTAATTGATTATTTCGCCTTCACCTATTCCTTAGACCGTTGGGGCACCACGCAAGATTTGTCAACCGTCTTTGACCATTCCTCTGTCTTTAGCCTTGAATAGATCCTCTTTCAATGGGAGGACCGTCCCATAGCATTCTCTGTCTAATTGATTTGCTAATTGTTTTTTTTTTTTTTTTTGTTATTGATCCGTATATGGTCATCTTAATAGATGAGTGAGTTGTATTTTGCGAATTTATAGTACATACAAAATACAAACAATGTCAAGGACTTCATATCAAAGGATCACTGTTGCCAACTTAATAACGCAAATTACAATCGAGTAAAAAAAAACAACCTATGATATTTAATTCTATAGTTCTGAAACTAAGTAGTAAAGTTCCCTTTTCAGACCTTGTGGTCTATAGGGCAGATGATGTAAAGGCCATCTGTTTCTGTAGCCTACGGTTAACAAGGGTGTCATGTGGCCAGCACAACGACCAACCGCCTTTACTTTTCCCTAATTAATGTCAGATACCCATTAGAAGATCCCGAAATTAAAAATCCCAGTCTTCACCAGGATTCGAACCCCGGTCCCCGGTTCGGAAGCCAAGCGCTTTACCGCTCAGCCACCGCGCCTCATATAGCGCTGAAAAGTGGATACAAATTACTATAGGATTTACTTAGTATCTCGCTTATCAATACTTCCATATTCTGTACTCCGGTTACACCAAAAACGTTTGCTATTTAGAAATTTGCCTCCATTTATGAAAATAGGTAACACATAAACAGCAAGAGTTTTTCATTTGTAACTAGTTCTGTTAGTTATGTTTTCTTTTCGTATCACCTTCAAACATACTGTCATGACGCCTCCATGCGCATCTTCCATGCGCACAGCCATCCAGGCTAGTGCAGAGATGCGCACCTGTAGTAACCAGACTAGAACAGGATGTTGACATTTGGAGACAAACGATTTCCGCCCAAGGAGAGAGCCAATATGGAGATGCTGTGCTCAAGGCAGTTGCCCCTTTGTGTTTGTCATGTCTCCGTGTAAATAAACGTCTATGTCTCGTTGAGTTGCCTCCCTTCAGTTATTAACAATACTAAACATTCCAGTCTAAGTACAACGGAATTGTACATTTCAGCATCCTCAACATTTTTAAATTAATTTCTAGGTTGTGTTTTTTTTTAATTTGTATATTGTATAGTAATGTATAGAAAGACCGCAACGCAAATGAGTATATTCGAAACTAGACTATTATGGCTAGTGGGCGCCACGATGACCTGATGACTTTATTTACAAACACAAACTACAACTGTATAATTATCGCGAGGTAATCAGAGCTACCGAAACGCTCCAGCAGGGAACAGTACCAGGAAAAAGAAGAGGCATAGAAAGCAATGGAAAGACATCAAAGAATGGACGGGCTAGTCGATGAAAGACATTCTGGTCAAGGCAAAAAGACAGAAAAATGGAGAAAAATGTTGAAAGATTATGTGTGGTGCCCCAGCCCTCCAACAGACTAAGTGATAGGTGAAGGTGGCAAAAATCATAGGGAGAGGGCTATGGTGGTCGTCTAGGATTGGTCTCTGTTGGGAGAACCTGCGTCCGAGAGCTACGCTCAGAATGAAAAAGGATCTACTTTTTTACAAATCTTATATCAACTCACTCCGTCTCTCCGGAACAAATTTTTAACACGTTTTTTTTTCTCCCCACCACCTATTCTGAGCTGAATATTTACACTACTATATATTTTACTTAAAAAAATGAATAAAACTTCCAATAGATAGCTATACATTAATTAATTATTATTTTTTTTTTGTTTAAAGTTTAAACCAAAAAAAAAACGTAATTTATTTCTTCATTATTCATTGATATGGCTAAATATGTGGGATCTATACTACTAGATAATTGTCTATGTTAATTCTCCTACCACCCACGTTTGGATCAAGGTGAAAGTGCATGCAATTAGTTATTGTAACAAACAAAACAAACATCCATTTATTAAAAAATAACAAAGTAATCAATTAGTCAATTAAGTACTGCTAATTTTTTTTTTTTTGGGGGGGGGGGGGTTTAATATAAAAAAGGAAATAGATTCTACATAATTGTGTTATTTAGTTGTAAATACGGACTTCTTCCCTTTTGGTAAGCTTTTTTTTATAAAGTATTTTTATAGTTTGCTTATTACAAAGCTTATATCAAATCACTCCGTCTGTCTGCTGTCTGTCGGTCTGTTTGGTATAAATTTTGAACAGATTAGTTTCCCACTGCCCATTATCAGATTATGTTGAAAATTTGCACAGAAAGGGAAATAAATGTGACAGTATTTATTATATAGCAATAAATGTGGTTTTGTTCCCCCTACATAATCTATTTTTTTTAGTATTTTTTTTACTTTGTTAGTAAGCTTTAAAGGTAATGTAGGTATAGGTCCATGGAAATATGAGAAAAAAACAAACTAAATAAGACTTTGGACTATAAAATAATCAAATAGCAACTATGCCTTGTGGGTATCATTTTATGCTTTTAGGGTGTAAGGTTAGGAATAGGCCCTGTATCATTAAATTATTATTAGAAGGTATTGTTTCTAATGTCAATCGTGTCAATTTTAATCTTAATCGTCAATACATATAATACTGTACAGCTACTCACTGGGCAAAGGAATATCTACTATGTTGCTCATCGATTGCGATGTCTGAGGGTCGGAGCAGTTGTTCCAAGCGGCAATTTGAAACGTATGATAGCCTGGTCCAAGCAATTTGGGATCTAGCACATAGAAACACAACTTGGAGCAGGGCTCCTTGCATGAATGCTCTGAATCGGGATCGCAATCCTCAATAACCTCAGAGGTATTTGGTGCTGTGACATTCTGAAAGTATTTTTTAAATAAGTATTTACTAATACTATCATTCTGTGGGGCAAAGAGATTAAGCGGTAAGACGCTTGCCTTCCGAAACGAGGGGGGTCTCGGCCCAGTCTCGGACTCGAATCTAGGTAAAGACTTAGATTTTAAATTTCAGGATTTCTCTGGCGTTACTGAGTTTACTCAGCTCTAACTGGTACCTGAAAGTAAAAGTGGTTGGTCATTGTGCTGGCAACATGACACCTCGTTATCTGTTGGCCGTAGAAGAAGATCACATTTACATTATTAGCCCTGTAGATCGAAGGTCTAAAAATGTTACTTTACTTTATAATTTTAGGCCTACTATCAAATTTTGTTACTTAAAAAATGTGTAATAGAAATATGTTTGAGCCCGAGAGAAAATCCGAGGACAGATGCAGACGGCGAAAAGAAAATCTTAACCGACCACCAGCGGACCATGGTTATGCTTGCCTTGTGGGTGGCAAAAAATGTATGTTACAGCTGGGGCTACGTAGCCACGGGTACTGTTGCATTCCACATTAATCTTGGGGCTCGAAGACAAGCCTTATCAATACGTTATAGTCCTGATTAGCTTAGAATTAATAATAGTAAACTTCCAAATTATTTTCAAATTATTAGAAAAACTGTGATCTCAAACCTTTGTTGTCTTGAGGGTAAAGTTTATCATCATCTTTCCATTGATATTTGTCGTTGGGGTGCTGAGACAGTTCGCGTAACCAAACCACTCCATTTTTCATGGTCAGCAGCTGTTCTTTGCAGGATATGAAGAGAGAGGCCGGTCCATTATTTCACATTATCCATCTTATCTTATCTTATCTTATATAGTACAGACGTTACTTAAAAAAAGAAGATGATCACGTCCTACGCGTGATTTTACTAAAGGTGTTACTCTAGTCAAATGTGAATATTCGTTTGTTATGAATCTCACTGCTCTATTTTGTGTCTGTTCCAGTTTCTTAATGTTTTCTTGGGTTGAGGGGTCCCAAACAGAGGATGCATATTCTATTATTGGCCTAACCAAGGTTAAATAACATTTTAGTTTTATGTTCTTAGTTGATTTATAGAAAGCTCTATTAATAAATCCTAATGCTTTGTTTGATTTTTTTTGTTATATTTTCATCAATATGAGTCCCTGGCAGTTTTTTTCATTTATTATAACACCTAAGTATTTTGCTTTTTAGTCTGTGTTATTGGTTTACCATGAATAAGATAAGTGAAATTAATTTGTTTTAGTTTTTTGTTACTCTTAATAACTGACATCTTTCTTCGTTGAAAGACATACTCCTATTTGATTCTCATGTCTATAATTCATCTAATTCTCTTTTTAAAATTTCTGTTTATTGTATTGTTTTAATTGTTTAATTGGCTATATTATGCAATCGTCTACAAATAATCTGACGTTTGTTATTGAACTAATGCTATTTGGGTAAAACATTTATTTAAATAAACAATTTTAAAAAAAGGACTGATCCTTGATGTACACCTGAGTTTACAGTTAATGGTGTTGATCTAGAGCCATTATTACAGTTTGTTCTTTAGTTTATCTGATAGTATCCGCGATTAAATGTCCTCGAGTACAAATTTAACAAATGCTAATTTCTCTCCCTCGGTGGCCTCCGACGATTTAGCAATGTTTGGATGTTTCAATGTTGTATTTAATGCGTCACTTCGGAGACTTCCGATTCTCTTGGAATATCAATTTCACAGTCATTAAAACCATACTATCCTCGTAAATAATGTGCCTGTATAAATAAAGGTAATTTGTTATGAAGCTTAAGATAGATGTACTTACATTAGATGTGATATGTATGGCGTAGACTGCATTCGGATAGACTTTCTCTATGGTGCAGTTTATTGCAATGCCTTCTGAAGTGACATCTAAAGCTTGACACGTGACGTTTTGAAGATTGGCTGGAATAACAAAATTGTAAAAAAATATACAGGTAAAAATGAAAAGTATAAAAATATCTTTCTTTCTATCTATCTCTCTGTCTATCTGTCTGTCTGTATGTATGTCTGTCTATCTATCAGAGCATTATTGCATATAAATAGCCGTTACTGAATCGAATGTAATGACGCTATACAAATCTTGAAGCAAACAAATCAAATAAGAAAATAAAACTAAAATGTTATTTAACCTTGGTTAGGCCAATAATAGAATATGCATCCTCTGTTTGGGACCCCTCAACTCAAGAAAATATTAAGAACAGACACAAAATAGAGCAGTGCGATTCATAACAAACGAATATTCACATTTGACTAGAGTAACACCTTTAGTAAAATCACTAAATTTAGAAAGCCTTCAGGACAGAAGGCTCAAAAGTAAAGTAGCAATAATACATAAAACACTGAACCATAATCTTCAAATACAAAAACAAAATTTAATAAATTACTCAGAAAGACACAAAGATAAAGGCACATTCCTCGTCCCATATGCTAGGACAAATGTGTACAAATACTCCTTCTTCCCTAGTGCTATTAGAGCATGGAATGGGTTGCCTGAGCTAGCCAGGAAAACCAGTGACTTGGCAGAATTTAAGTCATTGGTTAATATGCATGACTAAATGCATGACGCGTAGGACGTAATCATCTTCTTTTTTGAAGTAACGTCTGTATTATATAAGATAAGATAAGATAAAACTGGTTCAATAGATACAACTTAAACTCAAACTTAAACTCAAACTTAAACTCAAACTTAAACTCAAACCTCAGAAAACAAAAAGAGTTGGGGGGAATATCATAAACCTAATCATAAGCCCACTGGTACCTCGCTACGCCTCTGGGCTTGACTTATTTCATTGCACACAAGTAAATGAAAAAGGACATTACAAATTTAGTTCTGAGATCAAATATTGAGTACAATGTAAATACCTAGACCTCGCTGGTTCATTGAATCGTATCGATCCTGGTGTTTGTTTATCTTTTTACAGTTATTTCTCTTACCACAAGTATTTAGCCTAATTTTTTTTTCAAAAATAGAAAATGAAAAAGATATTTTAAATATTCTTGTAATCTAAAATTTGATAATTCTAGATTAATAACACAAAACAAGCTAGCAGCATAAAATCGAAAGTCATAAAAAAAAATTTACAAGGTTTATATCAATTCAATTTGTCTGTCTGTCTGTCTGGTACAAGTTATGTACACGTTATTCTCCCCTTTCTCGGATTAATTTGAAACTTTATAGAATTATTTATTGTACTAACAAAACCTTATAAAACATGTAACAATAAAAAATAACTAATTAATCATTTAAAAAAAAAAAGTTACAGTTCCCTTTTCAGACCTTGCGATCTATAGGAAAGATGATGTAAAGACCATTTGTGTCGGATCACGGTTAACGAGGATGTTTTGTGGCCAGCCCAACAACCAACCGCTTTTACTTTTCCCCCCACTAATGTCAGGTAGCTATTAGATCTAGTTGGACTCAGAGGCTCGAAACGAAAAATCTTTACAAAGATTTGAACCCGGGACCCCGGTTCGTAAGCCAAGCGCTTTATTACTCAGCCACCGCGCCTAATTAATTATTCGTAACTAACTTTTATGTTTAATATAGAAAAAAAAAAAGCAGTTCTGTAATTTTAAATGTGGTGTTATTCCGCTAAGATAAGATTTTTTAAAATTATTTTTATTTCGAATTATAATACTAGTGTGAAGAAACAAGTTCCTTTACGTTTAAAGTGCCTATTAATTGTGAAACATTACAACACAACATATATACACGTTATATACAGATAGCCAACCTCACCCGCGGACTTCCTCTCTTCTTGTTTACACACTCGTCACTTCCCGCAAGTCCCCTAACTCTCGATACCCAACACTTGACCGTGTGTCACGGTTGACCTCACACAGTGACCGTGTCACAACAACCAGTCAATACGTTTTATTTAAATTAACACATAATATAAACGAATAGCTTATTTAATACTACTATTGTATGAAATTGCACAGCAATATAGATTCTTTACATTTAACTGTTTCCGTAGTCTAACTAAATAGATAAATATTTATATAAATGGATTGAAATCAATAGATGTATGTATCTGTACTTTCATCTTCTCCTATCTCTCTGGACTGCAGCCTTTGCATGAATATAAAACGCTAACCAACACACCATACCTTAAAGAAGGCGTGGTCAAACTTTTGCTTTGCGTGTGACAATTTTTTTTCAGCGGCCCCCGAAAGGGGAATTGGACGCTAATAAATTTGTGTGGTTTGTCTGTCCGTCCGTCCGTCCCGTTTAGAGCTCGTAAACCAGAAAAGATATTGAAAATCCAACATAATGGTATTTTAGACCAATCAAAGTTCTGAAGCAACGGCAACTTTTTCTTTTCTTTAAAGTGAGACTTTTACTTTTTAAAATCAACTATGCAAGAAGTTTTTTCATAAAATGACACCATTTTTACAACTATTCACTATTAATAGTAACAAACACTGGAGGCTATTTTATTAAGGAAACTCAACATACCATATTTTCAACACATTTATGCAGTATGTTGTTGTTTTTTTTTTGGGTCAAAAAATATATCATTTATAATTGTATTGCTAGGTTAAACAAATTCAATCATATCAACTACTAAATTTAAAAAAAAATTGTTTACTTTTATTTTTGAATAGAAAAAAATCGATTTTGTATGCATATAAGTGGATTATAATTTAAAACAACAATTACTAGGTAGTTTTTCATATTATCGCGTGAACTGCAACAACAACATGCAGAAGATAAATACTCTCCTAAAGAATGGGAGTTGTGTTTTCTTTTAACGGAAATGTGTTTTTTTTTTTTTTTGTCTTGAGGCTTTGAGAGATTGACCCTTACAAAACAAATAGATCAATAAGATAATCATTATATGACATCAGTTAGTTCATGTTCACATCGAACTTCTCATTGACTTTCACCTATCAATCGGTCTGCTGGACCGTTGGGGCACCCCACAAGATCTGTCAACCTTCTTTCTCCACTCTTATCTCTCATTTGCCTTTGATAGAATTTCATTCTGATATTCTTTCTGAAAATATTGAAACCTGCCTGCCTTTTTTACCTGCCTGGGTGAACCACTTTGGGGGGCCGATTTTGAGTTTTTTGTTTCCACACAAACTGTCTTCGTAACCTTGTTTTACTTATAATTCAGATGCACCATATGAAGTTTGACAAGCTTCATTCCTTTAAAAGTATGGTCGTTTTTACTTATTTGTTTTGTTATACACATTTGTGAAGAGTATAGAGTAAGGGAATTCAGAAAAAAATTATTTTTTTTAATAAGTCTGTCTTTAACCTTTTTTTTTAGTTTGAATGTATAATTTTGATACATTATTTTGTTAGACCTATAAGAATCTATACAATCTATAGCCTAATTAAAATTTATGAACACTGTTAGCAGTTTTTTAAGTTAAAGACAAATTCACATGCAGGCGGCTGTTTCATTCAATCAACTTTACACTTACGAAAATTGTAATATTGTGATTTAATTTCGTGACCTTGGTTTGTTCTTTGATCATTTTTATGAATGAAAGGGCTTGCTTGCATCAATATCTGATAGGCGTAACAATCTAAAATTCTTCTATGCAAGATCACAGTTCCAGTTACTCTACAGTCATGAACGGCTTTGTTTAGTTCACTTTATTTCATTGATGATTTCCTAGACTTGACTTTGCTTCCACAAATATGTCTGACCATCTGATGTTTTTCTTAGAATGACTTAATGCAAATACGTTCTTAAATAATGTTTATGTTTATAACAATAAAAAGCTTAGAAATATGTCAGAAATAAATGTTTAAGGCTAACGAAATGAAAGATCTTACACTGAAGGGGCATCAATACCCTAACCCGATATCAATCCAATATTAACAATTACATTAAACCAACGTGTTCTGTGTTGTTCTATTTTTTTTGGGAGGTCTGATTTGTTTTATAAACATTTCGGTCGATTTAAGCGTCGTAATAGACAGTAAATTAAATTCCTGGTCATCGGTCCCATGACCATCTTAACAGTCATATGAAACCAACAGTCATATGAAACCAACAGTCATATGAAACCAACAGTCATCTTTTAGAAGAGTCGTAAGGAGTTGACATTAGCACTAAAGCAAAAGGTGGCCCGAAAGATGTTGGACAGTAAAGAATTACATTTATAGGTTACATAACAGAGTTAAAATGACTATGATTATAATAATTAACTCTTTCACTCCGTAATTATTTATGTTAATTTTGAAGGACATCTTCATTTTACTCATTACTATCTCACTCCCCCTGTTACGATTGGGCTTCAATAGCTTTGTTGTTTTGTTATCAGAAAATGTTGTATTTGGTATAGAATTAAAGGGAAATGCATGCTCTGTTTATATATTTTAAAGTCGGGTTTAAAAGTTCAACATTAATTTAATTTAATGAGGTCATAATCAACGATGGTATCGTCGATTAGGAGAGAAAGAGTTACATAATAAAACCAATAAATAACCCTATTCCACATACTGTCCATCTTCTTTTGAACCCCCTTCCCCGTAATTTTAAACTCATGGTCGATACTACAATTATAGTTACTATACTTTTAAATATAAATACATTAGCGTTTTCAAAGCACTACATTTAACACACTTACTTGCAGCTGAAAGAGATAATACATACAATGCTACCAACAAATGTAAACATAACGCCATTATCTGGATCTTGTTCTGACAGTTAGGCCTAATACAAAATAGCAGTACCGGTAGCCGAACGATGCATCACCATAAAACAAAAATAAAAACTCCAGAATACTGAGTCCTTTTTACCGAACTTGGTTCTAGATGTGGAAATAATCTACTACATTGTAGGAATATAAAAATACATTGATTGACGTAATATGAAGAAATCCTAAAAGGGATAGAACTTGACATACCTGAACTTAAAAAGTTGGACCATAGTTCTCTTCGCCTGTTATCTTGTTCATTATCAGAAAAAAAAAAAGAGCTGACGCATTGGTCAATACTGATCTTGAGCAAGTTTGTTTCTGTAGTTGGTGGGCGAAGAGATTAAAACTCAATGGAAGATAAGGAACGAACACTGTAATACCGAAATCTACTTTTAGGGTATTAAACTCTGGAGGATTGATTTGCTTTGTTTTTAACTGTATAAAGGAACGACGATTGTAGGCAAAATGAATACCCTGGCCCCAAACAAACAAAACAAAATAAGACCGGAAAATAAGCAATGAATTAAAATTCATATAACACTGATAGCATGAATGTGCTTCATGGACGATTCATGTTCACCAGACTGGAAATATCGTTTCCACATTTCAGCAAAAGGAAGTAACGTCTGTATTTCATAAGATAAAATGAGATCTAAACATTTGTGAACAAACCTTGTATCATCGTAGGGACCAACAGCTGGTCTGGTAGACATATAGACTAAGGATTGATCATGTTTCGCATTTATTTGCTCTAGAATAATTTGAATTATGTCCAATCCCCTCCAGAAGAAAATTTCTTCGAGTCCTGCTCAAGGCCCCGAACGATCGAAGCTCCGAGGCGGCTGCCTGGTTTGACTATGCATAACGTTGTTCATTAGTGAGATGGCAGTCGAATTATTTTAAAACAAACTTACAAAAAACGTGTATTGTTATCACTTGGTGGTATGTGTGACATGTGGTTGAGTAGTAAACCAGCTTGGTTACCTGTACTATAGGATTCGAACCCCGATGTTAAAGACAAATTTCAATACCCCTTCCCACCACTGATCTACAAAAAAAAAATAATAACAAAACCAAAATTAAAATCGCAGCATTACTTTAGAAAATGTAAGCTTTAAAAAAATCACTCACTTCTTCGTAAGTTTAACATTTGACCATCACAAAGATAATATAATGCATCGATAACTAAAACAGACAAATGAACCATTTTGTTTCTAAGGCAATGGAGCTCATTCACCAATCGTAAACAAACAACATTTAGTCACGTGATAGTGCTGAAAAAACAACGAAAGATAAAACTGTCACGTGAGAGCCACTGTGTATTAAAAAATTAGATCGTAATTTGTATAGAAGAGATAGAGAATCACGTGGCTAAATGTTGTTTGTTTACGATTGGTGAATGAGGTTTGTTTGTAAAATGTTTGACATGTTTCGGATGTTCCTTCAGAGTTGAAGATAATTACTTCCTAGTCCAAACCTCCCGCAGGACGACGTGGGGTGGGAGCGGGCAGGGTTTGAACCCGGGACCATCGATAAATCTGAACGACAGTCCAGCGCGCAAACCGCACGACCAGGCAGCCACCCCGACCAGGCAGCCATCCATTAAATCGTTGAACAAACTGTATTTTACTTTTCTAAATTTTCGTGTAATGATATTATAAACTGGATTATGGACGTCCATTTTGTTCCCCTTTTTCTCTTTTGTCCTGAGTTGGATGTGTTGCTGAATAGTATAACTTCTTCCTAACTGAGGGAGTGGGAGGGCGGGCGCTCAACTCGCAATAAAGATTACACATTTCGAATTCGAGAATCGTCTTGGTTTTAGCTGTGTCTGCTGGCCGCATAAAGGTAGCACTGGTCGTATAATGGTAGCACTGGCCGCATAAAGGTAGCACTGGTCGTATAAAGGTAGCACTGGCCGTATAAAGGTAGCACTGGCCGCATAAAGGTAGCACTGGTCGTATAAAGGTAGCACTGGCCGTATAAAGGTAGCACTGGTCGTATAAAGGTAGCACTGGCTGTATAGAGGTAGCACTGGTCGTATAAAGGTAGCACTGGCAGTATAAAGGTGGCATTGGTCGTATAGAGGTAGCACTGGCAGTATAAAGGTAGCACTGGTCGTATAAAGGTAGCACTGGCTGTATAAAGGTAGCACTGGTCGTATAAAGGTAGCACTGGCAGTATAAAGGTGGCATTGGTCGTATAGAGGTAGCACTGGCAGTATAAAGGTAGCACTGGTCGTATAGAGGTAGCACTGGCCGTATAAAGGTAGCACTGGCCGTATAAAGGTAGCACTGGCCGTATAGAGGTAGCACTGGCCGTATAAAGGTAGCACTGGTCGTATAGAGGTAGCACTGGCCGTATAAAGGTAGCACTGGCCGTATAAAGGTAGCACTGGCCGTATAAAGGTAGCACTGGTCGTATAAAGGTAGCACTGGTCGTATAGAGGTAGCACTGGCCGTATAAAGGTAGCACTGGTCGTATAAAGGTAGCACTGGCCGTATAAAGGTAGCACTGGTCGTATAAAGGTAGCACTGGCTGTATAGAGGTAGCACTGGTCGTATAAAGGTAGCACTGGCAGTATAAAGGTGGCATTGGTCGTATAGAGGTAGCACTGGCCGTATAAAGGTAGCACTGGTCGCATAAAGGTAGCACTGGCCGTATAGAGGTAGCACAGAAACTTTCTTCCAGATAGCCACCTCTTCCCTCACTAGTCCACAAAAGTGCTTTTTGGCCAGAGCGCACTGAACATGCTCTAGTAACGTTGAGACAAGAAGGTGTCGGGCATTGCTATAGGAGCGTAGAAGACACGCTACTGTATAAATCAATTCTTTAGAGATATTGGCAGTAATATGAAACATTAAGGCTTAAGCGTTTTTTCAAAAGTAAATGTGAATGGTAATATCTTCGAGTTCGAAGATCAGGGATGAGTACGGTGCTTCACATTACGCAAGCCCAGTTTTCGACCTAAATATTTTTTCTGCATCTCATGCAGACCAAGGCGTTGTCAGTCGGCGGTCTATGTTACTTGTACGTTGTACAACTCAAACAGCCAGGAGACACAAAGATTGTTTTTTTTTTTTTTTTAGGTTTTTCAGGTTTTTTGCCTGCGTTTATATTTGACAAAAATGACCTTGACCAAACATGTATTTACTTTCTAGTCGTGGATAAAAAGGACTAAACGACATTTTGACTTTGAACAGAAGTCTGAGTGGCTGAGTGGCATAGTAACTGACTTGAAAGGAGGAGAAGATCGAGTTCGTATCCCGATGGACACACATATTATTTTCGACATTCCACTCGAGCTGAGTTTGGTGAGAACCTAGAGGCAGCATTGAAACCCATTAACAGATATACACTTCGCAATAAAAGACTTCAGAGCAATGATCATGCTAAAATAGCACCAACTCTTAATTTTGGTTTAGCCTCTTCATTCGCGAAGCAACTGTGGACCATCTTATAGAAATGAGATCAAATACTGACCTTTAACTAAGATTGGATCGATGTAGCCCACGCAGCAGTTCTCTCTTCACACAGCTGACGTGTCCAAATGAACGACTCATGACTGATACAATTTAAGAATAATAATAATAATAAAAATAATAATAATAATAACAATAATAATAATAACCAAGTTGCAAAGTTAATAAACCAACACTTGGCTTTGACAAACAATTTGATCGGTAAGGATACTTCCCCTTATTATAAATACTCGCCACAAGAGTTTCTCGAGACTTCTGAATATCTGCTGTATTGGGATAGGCCTATTCTGACCGACAAAACGGTAGATTTTAATCGCCCTGATCTTCTGTTTGTTGATAAAAAATAAAAAACCGCAACCATTATGGACATCGCCGTACCACTGTCTCATAATTTAAGAAAAACATCTAGAAAAACAAAGAAAATATGGGAACCTAGGCTTGGCGATTAAGCGTCTATGGAAATTATCCCAACTAACAATATACCCTATTGTTATATCAACAGAGGGGATAATAACTGACCTCACAGATACCTTCAAGGCCCTTAACATTCCTAGGAACATCATCGTTGCCTGTCAGAGTGCGGTACTGCTGCAGACCTGCCACATCACCAGAAAATTCCTCAGTGGCAACTGTTAAAGGGACTACGATGAATTTTGTTTCTCTTTAGCGAAACTCGACCCTGGCAGCGCCAGAGAATGACTACTCGTTCATTTCTAACATAATAATAGTAATATTAAGTTATTTTATAGCTTTGTTTACGAATAAAATGTAGACTCAAGGCCCCGTGATAACATTACCAACATAAACACGAGAGCTAAAATGACAAATTAACTTAAAATCTTTAAAAGGTCCTAATGTTCTTCTTAAATGTAGTGAAGCATGTTGTCTGTTTGTTTGCGATAAGCTGTGCCACAGTTTCTGCCAGAGTGTAGAAATGTGCCTTGCAATCTGCCAAAGGGTCACATGCTCCTGATTTTTCATTAGGGTTGGTAACCGAATATTTTGCCTATTTTTTGTGTGTGTAGCCGCAACGCAGCGGAAGTTTAGATTTAAAGTTTTCGTCCTCCTAGGTGGGTAGGCAAGGATAAAGTGGCTTACTGGTTTGGTCGCCCTTTCCGAGGGCTAATATCTCCGCAGCGAAAAGTAGGGGCTGCTCTGGTTGTCAAAGATTATGAAATATGGTGTAACAGGATTCTTTTATTACATTTTTTTTCATATTTAGCATTTGATTTCTAAAAGTCAACTTTAGACGGACGGACGGACAAACAGACAGACTGTACGAGTTCTGCAATAGCGACCGTTCCCATTTCGGGGGCCTCTTCGTTTATTGCAAAAGTGTAAACCAGATAACATTGACTTCAGGTCTCCGTACTGATAACTAGTCTGGTCATGAAAGTAGAGCAAACTAGTGATTTATCTTTAAAGTACAGGGGTACCGTAAGAGACTCAAGCTTATAATGCGTCCCACGCACAGCCTATTTTTAATCGTAGCTGTTTCGCAACAATTTGAACCTGTGATAAAATATAGTTTTTGTTTCAATAAATGTACTTGTCACGGATGAATGTGTGTATGTATGTATAATCTATTTTTACAATCTGCGCGAATGACCGGAAGTGTGTTTTGTTGTGAGACAGTGACCAGCGTGTGTGATATGCAGTAAAGCTGATTAAAGTTTATGTGTTTGATCTAGTGGTTGAATTGTTTTATTTCGTTAACTAGAACTGAACCAGGGACACCTAGACGTATCGAGACCTAAGGTAGATTCGATCGAGTTATAAGTATAAATAGAATAGGAAACCTGTGACAGTACTAAAAATTTAGATTAATGAAGCCGTGGATACTTGCGCCTATTTTGAAAACTAGAAACTCAAGCAAATAACCAATGAGAGACTTATCATGAGACATTCCATGTATGAATAAATGTAACAGCTTTTTGCAGACCACAGAAGTCTTTCCCAAATTGTAGTTTTCCGCAAGTCCTAAATAAATGAGATGAAAGTTATAAAATAAATTATAACAACATCAGTATGAACTTTGAACTGATCTAGAACGCATTCATAGCTGAGTGCAGGGCGAAGTTTCGTACAAAACACGGGAACTAAAGCGCAATGATCGACAAAAAAAAAGCAGGGGGGGGGGTGGATGGGATGAATTTTCTGATCATACTGTTACAGAGTCAAAGTATACAAACAGGCTTGACACCACACCAGCCAAGTGTTGTGTTTCTATGGTGACGGTAATAAGAGGTTAGCGATTGGTTGTGAATGGTGCAACATAGGTGGCACTGTCGTCTTTTGTCTTTGTTAGGAGAGGCGTCTCCAGAACGTGAGACTGAAAGGCTGTGTTACTGTAGTGAGTTAGATTTTTGTCAAAAAAAAAATATTATTACTAAAGTCTACAACATTCATTTCATTTGATCACAAGTTGATTGTGTCCATATTATAAATAAAGTTCTATTTAGTTTTGTCCACAAGGAAGTCATTCAAGTTATTTGAAGTTTTATTAGTTAAGGTACATTACGCCTACAGCGGTTTAGTACCAGCAGTTTGGTGCTACAAGATAACGACCGGTAACAACAGTAATACAATTCGGCTTACCGATCATCGAAGTTATTGAACCTGTTTTTTGTTTGATACGCTTACATCTGTATTATACTATCTGTCAAAGGGCGGTACAGCTGCAGTACAGCTACAGATGTTTGTCCTTATTCGAAAAAAAAAAAGTCTTTATAATCACCTCAAATTTCATATGGATCAATAAAGCAGTCTTAGTCTTAGACTTAGTCTTAGTCTTATTCTTAGACTTGCCACGTAAGGAGAAAATTTCTCCAAGGAAATTCTTTAAGGGACTACAATGAATTTCCCTATAACGAAGATCGACTGTTGCAGTGCCAATTGTGTCTATATACTCCAATATATTAAAGAATATTAATAAATTGGCCTTTCTATGATAAAATGCCAAGTTTTCATGAAGAATTTCAACACATTTCCTTAACTCTTTCTCTCCTAACCGACGATACCAACGTCGATTCGACCCCATTAAATAAATTTTGGTTTTATAAACTTTAATTTGTGTTATATATAAAAGAGCATACATACTTCTATAAATATATACCTTATATAACATTTCCTGATTACATATAAAAACGTTATTGAATTTAAAACACACACAACGATCAAAATGAAAAATTCCACCAGAACTTGCAAAAATAAATACGGAGAGAAAGAGTTAAGGCATTTTTCGAACCTTGAGAAAAGCAAAACAGTTACGTTCTATGGTTCACAAAACTCACCAATTACAAATTTCCTCCCCTGATACATTATTGTCTCTCTTTGCTCGTGACGTACTATTAAGATCCAATGAAAGCGAAAAAATAATAATAGAAATCACCGAATGAAAAGAAGAATCCAAATGACCCACACAATAATATCCAACATTTGATAAAATTTTTATAAAGAATTCAAGTCTATCCGCAATTATAGGACGTTTTCACACAAAGCGGAAACCCAAATAAATAGCAAGCAATATGGTGTATCCGATATATGGTTTTAAAAAAAAGTGACAAGTTCATCCCATTGCAAAGTTAACCGCGTCAGAATCCAGTTTTAAAAGCTCTTCCGTTCGTAATTTTCATTCAAGTTGGCAATTTGGAAGTTAAATTTGGCGTCCTTGACACTTAGTTGATCATGAAACTCTCCAATGTCACGTGCACTGTTGATGAGCACGTTGCTAGCGTGTGTTTCCACGGGTGAACGAATTCCTCACACACACAAACACAAATAATATCAACTCTGGCCAGTCTGCACCTGACCGGCCCATAAACCAGGCGGTCAGCAGCGGTTATAAAATATTAATTGGCAGCCTTACAACAATAGTTAGTTTGAATCTCAATGCTTTAATATTTTTTTAAAAAGCTGGTTTTAATTACTTGATTACTAGGCTCGATAACGGAATGGTAAAGTTCTTGTGACTTCCAAAGATTCCCGGGTTCGAATCCTGTTTTTTTAATATTTTGGTATCTTTAGGGTACATTTGAGTCCAAACAACTGTAATGGGTATCTGACAATACAGACTTAAGCGTTGTCTACTAGTGGTTGGTTTTAGTTGTCCGTTGTCGGCAATAGATTTTCTTGGTAATAAGTCTCCACCTGTCTCGTTTAGAAGCCAACTGCTGCCAGGCGCTCTCTGCTATGCCGGTTAAAGCAAACTTGTAGCTAAGCTGGTCTGTCAAGCGTTTTCGTGGGGCACCTCAGTTACACCGACCACCTTTCAGATTGCCTCTGGTGTACGTCACACATACACGGGATATGTGTCCAGCCCAGCGTGGCTATAGAACAATAGGCATCTCTTCATACTCTCTAAACGACTTTCACAAGAAACATCGTTATCTGTGGGGCGTGCTTGTCATTGAGTTTGAGACAGCAAAACTCCTGTTTAAAGACCAAGTTTACTTTTTTTTTTTTAAATTCCGCTTTATTCACTTTTTTAAAATGTATTTTGAAACTCATTGAATAATTTCAAGCTCAGACTTATTTGGAGAAACAACCCAAGAAGTTCCAGTTTATTTTCTGTATAGCACCCAAGTCTCTCAGTTCCTTATAAATAACCAGGAAAGATCTCCAGAGATTTTGCTCATTGAGTTTTGTATGTTTTCGTAGTGCAAGCTTTACACGTATGTTTCCTGTAGGTTAGTGTTTAGAGCATGGATGAAGGCCGTTGATCTTTTCGTTGTCTGTGTGGCTGTGCTGATGAGGCGGATGTTGTTCGCTTCCTTTGTTTCACGGGAATGTTCTCAATGTCACGGACCAGCCTTGAGATGTTAAAGGCCGGTTCTAGCCCTAGGAGAAAAATGCCGGACTCGCAATCCGAATCACTGACGGCTGAGCCAGAGCCGCAAGAATGAGTCCTTGTTGAACGCCTCCGTGGCGGCAATGGAGGCGGCGTGGTCCTGGTGTCCGCACCTTCCAGGATTGCGCGGACTTCGTGCTCTTCTAGCCAAGAAAAGTTTTTAGATTTGCGGAAGCGTCTTCTGTGAGACGCCTTCTTTTCAACGTCACTGTCAAGGGAGCTAACTGTTTTTCTAGAGGACATTGCACGCTGAGTATGTGCCCTTGTTATAGGAGATTTAGTTACGGACTCGTTTGTTATAGAATCTCTCTTTTCTAAGGCTCGGTGAGGATGTGGTGTACTCCCGGGATCGGTGTCCATGTAACTGAAAGAAGATTTTCTGGTAGAAAGCGGACGATTAGTTGTAAATCGTGTGATGTCTGAGAAATTACTCGAACTTACATTCTTGGCAATGTTTGCTGCAGCGTTCGAGTTTTGTAGTTTTGAAACGCCTTGACACAGTGGAGTGCTTTCACTTTTCAAGGAACAAAATGACTCTTTTCTAGTGCAAGTCGGGCCTTGACGTTTGTCGTCGATGTCTTGTAATTTACTGAAGTAATCGTGTCTCGCTGGACATATTGTCTCAGAAATGTGAAATGTAACATCTAACTCTTCTTTCTGAGAGGCACGTCTAGACAAAGGAGACGTTTTAAGCTCACTCTGCAAAGAGGAGAATGATGTTTTCCTGGTAGAACCTGGTCTCTGTGATTTAGCATCCATGTTTTGTAAGTTTGTAAAGGAATCTCTTGTCCCTAGACTTTTTTGATCCGAAAGGTTTAATTTAGCATCCAACGTTTCGCTGTCTGGATATTTTTGTACAGACTGTTCACTCTCTATGGAACTGAAAGATGATGTTCTCATAGATACAATTTGAGGACCCTCTGGTGTATCTGGTAATCCTACCATGCTTGGAGTAAGTACCACAACATTGTCTGAGATGTCTTCCCGGATGAGAGAGGAGCTTACTCTTGGAGGTGGTAGTGGCGGGGGTGGCCCGGTGGGCAATGGAGGCAGAACGTTGCCGTAACGACGAGGGCCCACCACTCTTGTCCTCCTAACGGGTGTTTTCCGGCTGCGACGAATATAAACAGCCAATAGAATCAGCAGGATTAGGAAGGTGAATCCCACTACGCTTGCGGTTATAATGTAAACATGTTCCGGGGGTTCCCTTGCGCTTTCAGCGGGACTTCCCAGTGACACATAGCAGATTTCCTGGCAGCAGGTGACACACTTAGACGAGTAATTCAATTTCTGAAGATCTTGAACTGTCGGTTTTTCCTTTTTCCAACTGCTCTTGCTGCAGTCAACTATCGCTTCGTGCTTCTGGGTGCAATCTAAAGTCACGATCTTTGTCTGTCTCGGAGAATCTCCAGTTTCACAATTATTGTCAATGTATAATTTATGGCCATCATGACTGCATGAATAGAAGTCCATCTCACGTTTCCTCATCAAACGACTCACGAAGTCATTTGACTTTTAGGCTTAAAGTTTACCTTAAAATAAAAAAAAATAAAAAAAAACTATGTTACATCAGAAGTTTAGCAAAACAAATTTTTTTTTTTTGTTTAAGAGATAACAAGAATAAAATTAGTATGCAATATTTACATTTGTTTCAATAGTACTCAAAGTTCTGTATATAATACATATAGGGCATCTTTCAGTCTCAATACGAAAATGGATCATCTCATGGGAATGTAAGTGCATAAGTATTAGGTTTGATTAAAAAAAAAGTTCCCTTTTCAGACCTTCTGATCTATAGAGCATATGATGTAAAGGTTATCTTTTTCTGTGGCCAACGGTTAACGAGGGTGTCATGTGGCCAGCACAACGACCAACCGCCTTTACTTCTCCCCAACTAATGTCAGGTACCCATTAGAGCTGGATGGACTCAGAGGTGCCCAAAGATCCCAAAATTCAAAATCCGATTCTTCACTTGGATTCGAACCCGAGACCCCCGGTTCAGAAGCCAAGCGCTGAACCGCTCAGCCACCGCGCCTCCCATTAGCTATGATTAACGCTTAAAAAAAAAATGAAATAAAAAGTAAGGCTTTGTGGTCTAGTTGTAAGAACGTAAGCTTATCGCTCTATGTATAAGGTTTCGAATCTTGATTAGCACTAAGTTTAGTGCTTTGAAACAGTTGTTGAAAAAAATATATTATTGTACTTACCATACGACACATTCGTTAGAACAAGACAGCTTATATTACATGATCATAAAACAGCTTACGTTTTTAAGTAAGACGGTTTCCATTTACATTTCCAGATTAATATCATTAGAGTCTATCGTAATGATATCACTTCATCGTCTCGAAAAGAAAGAAGAATAGATCCGAAACAAAAAATAGTTCCTAACACACGCTAACTTGTTTTTAGAAAATGGGACAACAACTAAAAGTTTGTTTCGTTCATTAAACAAAGGCGTGAGATCACATAACAAGGCCCACATAGCTAGACACTAGATTGATCGTTTATTGGGCTTATAGATAACAAATAGATCTTTAGACTTTTTTTTTTTTAGATTTATCGAAGCTGCCAACTGTGTGTTTTTTTTTCTCTATCCATAAAAAAAATGTATATTTTATAGAATATTAATGTCTAAGAGTCTAAGGCTAGTTCAAATAAGGGACATTTGTTGGAAATACAAGCATACCTTTTGATCTAGATAGTGTTATGCACTTAATTAGTTTAGAGGCGCACCATAGTAGACGGACCTCTGGAATGGCATTTAGTGACGTCACGGTTTAGCGGGTTCTAAATTATGTATGTTATTGTTAGTCAGTTGGTGTTACGACATTAGCATAATAACTTCGTATTACGGACAGAGACTGGACTGTGACCTTTTCAGTAATAAACGTCATTCAAGTCTAGAACGGTCTGGACTTAAACCTTTAACCTTGTTAAATGTTTAGGCATAGTTCTGAAGTAGCTTAAGCGCATCTAATACACTCATAGGCCTACAACCCAGACATGTCCAGAGTAATCTGTCCAAGTCAGACAGCCATCAACAACTACAACATGAAGGCTTATCACAATAGTGATCCTTTAGGTCGGATTTGTTTCTCCTGTAGTATTTCTGTTTTATTGTGTTTCTTGTACACATTTTTCTATGTTTTATTTTTGAACGAGAGAAGCTGAGAAGTTGGGTAGGAACAAAATGTTTTACAAGTGGTTACACCATACGTGGCGACGAACTATTGGTCTGCACTGCCCACAGGTTGCGACGTATCAGTTCAGTGTCCAGGCTTACTGTTGCGATTGGTCTTTATTGGTGTCGCTTTAAAGTCAATGCAACATGTAGTATTTTTCTCTCCCCTTTGGGACTATGATGGATATAAATAGGTCAGGATTTCCCGAGGAAACCTAATCTCGACTCTATTTAGAAACTCTTAATTATTTCGTAAGCAACGGGTGTTATCGTTCTTAGAGAGAGTAAAGAAAGACTAGTCAAGGCAAAAGACAGAGAGGTATGGAGAAAGATGGTCTACAGATCATGTGTGGTGCCCCAAGTGTTCAACAGACTAAGGTAGAGATGAAGGTGAAAGTCCAACATCATAAACCAAAAAAAAAAGATAATGGTAAAAATGTTCTCATCACTATATTCGCCGCTGTGTATATCAGTCTTTAAACAAATAAAACAAGTTCAATATAAAATATATTTAAAAAAAACAACTCGCGTATATTGCATAAAATTGTACATATTATTTTAAATCAATTCTAACTGTATCCAATCAATTAAGCTACTAGCATGGTCTTGCGACTTTTGCCCTTCAGCTATTTTTGCATGTTGACAAAGGAGAGCCTATTGCGCTATAGTGATGAACGCAAAGTTCAATCGCTGCCATATCTCTCATTATTGCAGTGTTTATCTCTCATTAGCTTATTAAATATTCCATAAAAGAAAAACATTACTACGAGTAATTCATTAACTAATTGGTTCTTATTTAATGCATTTATCTGTTGTCAGCGACAATGAATAATTGTGTAAAGTTTCAACTACATACGAGATTTGGAAGTGGGAGAAATACAATAGTTTGACTAGAAAGACTGACGAATAGACGAAGGGAGTTAATTAAGCTTGATTATACGTTGTTGACGACCTTTTATTCAAGAGCTCACAAACCATGATTTTAACCTCTAAATTGGTGACTTCTTTTTAATAACCTGGTGACATTCTTTCAATGTATTACACTGTATCAGGAACAATTCTTATGAACCTTGTTTTCCTTTTGTTACATTCCTAGTTAGTTTTTTTTTTTATGCCGCTCCAGAATCGGCTTGATTAGTCACAATTCATTCTCAAGACGAAACTAAAACCTAGTGACTCATCTGGGCGCATCCATTGTCTTCCGAAACTGAAGGAACCTTATACGATATATACTATCTATTTTTTTTTATTTACCTATTTGTATATTCTATATCGTCTCATTTCATCTTTCTTTGTGTTACCCTTATGTTACCGCACTGAAAGAAAATCCAAATTTTCTATGAAGTGAAGGGAGTGGGAATCAGCCAATTTTTAAGAGTGTTTAACTAACTTGGGATATTTCCCTTTCAGACCTTGCGATCTATGGGGCAGATGATGTTAATGTCATCTGTTTCTATGGCCAACGGTTAACAAGCAGGGTGTCATGTTGCCAGCACAACGACAAACAGCCTTTACTTTCCCCCAACTTAAGTCAGGTACCCATTAGAGTTGGGTGGACTCAGGGGCGCCCTAAAAATCCCGAAATTCAAAATCCCAGTCTTCCCCGAGGTTCGAACCCAGGAACCTCAGGTTCGGAAGCCGAGCGCTTAACCACTCAGCCACCGGGATATTAGGCTCTACAAATGATCCAGATCTGTCAAGTGGGCAATGAAGACCTAAAAGTGAATACAGAAAGAGTTCTAAGTCTACAAGCCTGTCTTATAGATCATTTTGTTGTCTACTTATCTTTAATAGCAGACGAGCATTAACTCTTTCTCTCCGTGATTATTTTCCTCGTTTATGCAGTATTATTCATTTCGCTTATTTGTATTTCACTATCCTGTTATGATTAAACTTTTTTGTTTGTTATCAGAAAATGTTATATTTGGTGTCAAATTATAGGGGAATGCTTGCTCTCTTTTTTTACACAACACAAATTAAAGTTTATGAATCAAAAATCCATTTAGTTTAATTGGGGTCAAATCAACGCTGGCATCGTCAATAAGAAGAGAAAGAGTTAAGGTATACATTTATTATTACATTGAAGCAAACTAAAGCTATACGGTGATATCGCAAAGTTCCTCAGGGCGCGTAATGACATTTATGCATGGGACAGTACCAGGAAAAAGAAGAAGAGGCAGAGAAAGCGATGGGAAGACAACATAAAAGAATGGGCGGGCCTGCCATTGAAAGAGATTCTATCCAAGGCAAAAGACAGTGAGGAATGGAGAAAGACGGTTGACAGATCTTGTGTGGTGCCCCAACGGTTCAACAGATTAACGGATAGGTAAAGGTTACTTCTTATTAATGTTTGAATTCCAAACACATTGTGTACATTGTGGGAAGCGTGGTCGAGAGGCTAAGTGCGCTTGAACTTGGCTTGTCTTGGCTACCTAGAAGGGGGCTTGATGTTCGACACCCGACTCGGGCAGAGTTGCGTTTACTGAGCGCCTAAAAGGCAGCACGGAAAACCAACTCCTAGATACCCCCTCCCCCCCCCCCCCCCACTGGTCCACAAATGAGATTGGACCAAAGCGCTCTGAGTATGCTATAAGCATGAAAGTAGCGCTATGTAAAAGCTATAATAATTCCTGGCTTATAAAGACAAGGAAATGTTTACATAATATCGTGTGGGACTAAATCTAGATACCAAACAATGAAAGTTTCACATGACTCATAATAAACTGACAATTGTATACTTTAGACGTCACTTGCATATATACACCATGAGATGTTTCACTTGCTTTCATATGGTAATAGAAAACTCGCTATTACATATACTGAAACACACAACTTTAAAATCTATAAATAGTAACATAATGTGATAATGTGCTCTACTTACCCAAGACATGCACCTGTTTTACAATCCAAATTCATCAAATAAAAATTAACTTTAAAAAATAATTATAGCAGCTCTGAAATAGTACCGCGAAGTACAATAGTATTTTTTTCTCTAACTTAACACATTGGACGTCCAAATTTCTGATTTTAAAGCAAATTCTAGACTTTATCCAAAATCCGGTTCTGTTTCCTTTAATTTGTGTATACTTATTAGAAACACATTGAATAATTGTAAGAGTACTCTTCCATTCAGAAAAAAAAGAAAAAAAAAACCTTTCAGCCTTTTGTATATTCCTTTCTTTACCTTCTTGGAAAAAAATGGAAGCCAAAAGGTAAATGTGATTTAAACATATGACTGGGCTGCTTTATATCATCTGTTCCATTTCTCACTACATCTAGGCTATAAATATATTTCTATATACATGCTAACACAAAAGAGCTATATTTAATTTGATCTCATTTCTTAATTCTAAAGTTCTGTTTCCGGTTGAACTTACTGCTAAATGTTATTTCTTTAAAAAAAAAATAATGTGACGTGACTGTTGAGCTCGCATGCTTTTTATTGAAACCCTGTTTCATGATTCTATTTTATTTTTCTGGCTTAAATTGGAATTTAAGGGGGAAAAAAAGAGAGAAGAGGGTCACACTGTGTGTGTGGGAGAACACATCGTATCAAGGGAAACCCACGCACAGGGAAAATTACCTCAGACTGATAGCACAAGCAGAAGTGAACAGAAATAGCAACACAATGGTCCACATTCGGGTTTCCGAGAAATGTCTGTTTCCTCGAAGTAAGTAGACCGAACAAAAAGTTGTATTTTTTAGTGGGTGACTTCCAATTTGATTATCTTGTTCACTTTCCTATATTATTTTATCTTAACTTATAAAACACAGACGTTACTTCAAAAAAAGGTGATTACGTCCTAAGCGTGCCCCTTGTACATCGATGACTCAAACTCTGCCAAGTCTTTGGCTTTCCTGTCTCATTCAAGCAACCCATTCCATGCTATAAAAGCGCTATGGAAGAAGAAGCACTTGTACAAATTAGTCTTAGCATATGGAACTTGATGCATGTTGTTATCTTTGGGTCTTTCAGAGTATTTTATAAGATTTTGTTTTTGAATTGAAAGATTATGGTTTAGGGTTTTATGAATAATTACTACTTTACTTTTGAGTCTTTTGTCAGAATTGTGCTGGTCGTTTTGTTATAACGCGTGTGTTTGTAATGTGAGCCTTTGAATGTCTGTTATTTCAGAGATATAAGTTAGAGCATCTAATCACCCCCCCCCCCGAAAAAAAAAAGGATCGTAGTAATACCCTTAACGTAATTGGAAATAGTGTGCATATAAAATATTAGATGAGTAAGATCAATAGATTTTTAAAAAAATGTAAATGAATTTCTGTTTTAAAAAATATGTCTCCAACGATCATTTTTGTTTTGTCCCATGACTTTTGTTATAGAGTTGCAGTGACATTTCACTTAACAAAATCACTCAAATTTTTCCGATCAGCAGCTGTTCTTAGCAGGATATCAAGAGAGAGAGAGTGAGAGAGAGAGAGAGAGGTCTGCCCATTCTTCTACGTTGCTCAGCCAGCTTTTCTTGGCACGAAACTTTCTTCGTGTTGCCTACGCTGAAGGCTGACTTTTGACAGAGAGTCATGTCTTACAATATGACCGAACCTACTCAGCTTTCGTCACTTCACAGTATTGAAGAGTTCCTCCTTTTTGCCGGCCAAAATGTTTATTTGTCTTCATTTTACCTTTAACTTACCTTTGCCTATCCCTTAGTCTGTCGGACTGTTGGGGCACCAAGCAAGACTCGTCGCCCGTCTTTCTCCATTCCTCCCTGTCTTAGAACCTCTTTCAATGGCAGGCCCGTCCATTCTTTTATGTTGTCCTCCCATCGCTTTCTCTGCCTCTTCTTTTTCCTGGTACTGTTCCCTGAAGGAAGGTCTTTGCGAGCCCCGAAGATCTTGTAATATGGCCATAGATTTTAAGCTTGCAATTTTTTTACTATAGATAGCAGGTCCGAATGCTGCAGTAACCCTGTCTCTAATCTCTTGGTTTGTGATGCGGTCTTTGAATGTGATACCTAGGATCCTTCTGTAGCATCTCAATTCCATTGCTAGGATCCTCCTTTCTAGCTCTGCAGTCAGCGTCCAAGACTCACAAGCATATAAAAATGTGGCCATGACCAGGGAGCGCATCAGTCTGATTTTGGTGCCAAGGGTTAAGCCTTTGTCTTTCCATATTATTTTACGTTTTGAAAGGGCTGATGTGGAATGTGCTATTCGGGCCAATAGTTCGGGTTTCGTTATCTCATATGAGACAGCAGCTCCAAGGTATTTGAAGGTGCTTCATTTAAATGGATCTAAATAAAGAACAACATAGATCTAGTACTTAAAAAAAAATGCTTTTAATAGCCGCCTTATGTGCTTTCGGTTCCATCTCGAGTGCATGGGAGAAGGTGCCCGTGCTGCTCTTAGTCTCTCTGCAGTAGCAAGACCAATTCTTAATAACGATCTGCTATAGAAGGCTGCACTACTGACCAGCGATAGTAGAGACCATTAGTTCGTTGCCATGTCGCACAGACCTATAACTTGGCAGCGAGCTATTGGTCTACATTGCCCCACATGTTGTGATGTTGCATGTCATTGTTCAAGAATCTTGAATTAAATTATGACAAGCAAAGATAGTATTATTGACAGTTTCGTTAGGCGCAAGGTGAAAGTGTAAAGGTGGGTGTCCTGTAGATTGCAGGTTTGATCTTTGCGAGGATGGGGGGGAGGGGGGAGGGTTGAGTATATTACGTACATCAGTGTTTCTCAAGTTGTGTTGTGCCCCACTTAGGTCACTTTATGGCCAGAAACCTTCCATTTTCTAGCCTTCAAAGCAGGAATGCGAAGCAGTTACAGTGTAACTTAATGTCTGAAGGGATGGGACCCCCCAGAAAAAAAACAACAACAACCCTGTTCCATTCTTGGTGACGCCCTTTTCAAATATAAAAATTAACTTTTGTACTCTTGTTACCAGTGGTGTATCTATAGACTGGTGGGGTGAGGTTAAAAACAAGAAAAAATAATTTTGAAAATAAAAAAAAACAACAAAAAAAAACAAAGCTTGTATTAAGTGTAATTACATCCATTAGTTTGGGTCAGTGATGAAGTTAAATTTGTAATACATCGAGATGCTATACAAGGAACTTAGGTATAAACTTCAAATGGAAACAGAACCATAATGGTAACTGGGACACGCAACGTCCTGCTGACATCAGTCAAAAAAACGGAAACAGTGTGGCCATATCACAAGGTCCTCAGACATCATAGAGACTTTCCTTCAGGGAACATAACCAGGAAGAAAAAAGGAACAGGCAGAGAAAGTGATGGGAAGACGTCAAAGATAGGAAGAACTACCAACGAAAGAGTTTCTAGTTAAGGCTAAAGACAGAGAGGAATGGAGAAAGACGGTCGACAGATCATGTGTGGGGCCCATTGGTCTAATGGACTATGCCAGAGGTTCTCAAGCTTTTTTGATCCGGGGACCCCTTTAGAAAAAAAAAAGATTTTAGCGAAGAAGTTAAAATTATAAATGGATATATTTTTCATCTTTCTGCTTCTAGTGGACCGCTTGGGTCCGCGGACCACACGTTTGAGCAACACTGGACTAAGGTCAAGGTAAACTTTAATCGTTATATATGACTATTGACTAATTCGGCATCCAACATAGTACAGCTACTTTTATTCTTCCTATCACGTGTTCTGATACTCTAGAAACCAGAATGTTATCTTATCTTATAAAATACAGACGTTGCTTCAAAATAAAAAAGATGATAACGTCCTACGCGTCATGCATTTAGTCATGCATGTTAACCAATGACTTAAATTCTGCAAGTCATTGGTTTTCCTGGTTAGCTCAGGCAACCCATTCCATGCTCTAATAGCACTAGGGAAGAAGGAGTATTTGTACAAATTTGTCCTAGCATATGGGACAAGGAATGTGTCTTTATCTTTGTGTCTCTCAGAGTATTTTATTAATTTTTTTTTGTATTTGAAGATTATGGTTCAGTGTTTTATGTATAATTGCTACTTTACTTTTAAGTCTTCTGTCCTGAAGGCTTTCTGAATTTAGTGATTTTACTAAAGGTGTTACTCCAGTCATAGGTGAATATTCGTTTGTTATGAATCTCACTGCTCTATTTTGTGTCTGTTCCAGTTTCTTAATGTTTTCTTGAGTTGAGGGGTCCCCAAACAGAGGATGCATATTCTATTATTGGCCTAACCAAGGCACTTAAATTCACGAAGGCTATAACATTATAAATAAACGCAAAGTTTTAAGAAAAACCAAAGGATACTTTATTGTTTTGTTGGTTTTATTAAACACTTTGCATAATGGACTTTAGAATCTAAAGTACTAATAAGACAACAAAAATGTCAAAAATATTTGTAATACAAAAATAAAAGTCACTATGTATACATCATTCATATATCAAGGGTTCTACACACAATTTTTGTGGATAGTACAACTCTAGCTGGCAAATTAAAAACAGTTTAATCTAAGGTCACAAGGAGACTCGCAAATACAAATCATAGTAAATTAGAACCAATGGCCAAGAGGACTGGAAGTCACCCTCCATGAATATAGAATATTATAATACAAGATAACATAAAACAATATTATCACCCTCGTCTATAGAAATGAAGTTTCACATTGAGAGTCTTCCAAATGTCCTCGCCCATAACCAGCGCGGGGACTATGAAAGCGCGGGGCCCACTGCACATACCCCACCATCAAAGTAAATTACTTAACGTCATCTGACAGCTTCGTTATTTTTAATGCAGATGCCACCAACTAATTTGAATTGGTGCGACTATCATCTCATCTACTTTCAACTCATCTCCTCTCAACTCATCTCCTCTCAAGTCATCTCCTCTCAACTCATCTCCTCTCAACTCATCTCCTCTCAACTCATCTCCTCTCAACTCATCTCCTCTCAACTCATCTCCTCTCAACTCATCTCCTCTCAACTCATCTCCTCTCAACTCATCTCCTCTCAACTCATCTCCTCTCAACTCATCTCCTCTCAAGTCATCTCCTCTCAACTCATCTCCTCTCAACTCATCTCCTCCCGAAGACAGTAATCTATAATTACAACTTCATTTTAAAACATTTTAGATACATACCATCCACAAAGCACAAATTGGTCGTAATTAAGTCATACAGTTAGCAAAGGGCATAATGGGCATTGTGTGTCAGACATACTATCAGTAAAAAGCATAAAAGCCATCTTATCTGTAATACATACAGTCAACAAAGGGAATAAAGGAATGTAATACATAGCAAAGGGCATAATGGCAATCCTATATGTAATACACTCAATCAGCACAGGGCATAAAGGCCTTCTTAACTGTAATACATAGTCTATAAAGGGCATAAAGGACATCCTATCTGTAACACATACAGTCAACAAAGGGAATAAAGCTAATCCTATGTGTATCACATATATTCAGCAAAGGGAATAAAGCTAATCCTATGTGTAATACATACGTTCAGCAAAGGGAATAAAGCTAATCCTACGTGCAACACATACATTCAGCAAAGGGCATAAAGGCCATCTTATCTCTAATACATACAGTTAGCATTAAAAACAAACTATCTTACATGTTATGCATACAATCAGCAAAGAACATAGCTATAACACACACTTGAGTTAAGACCAAGTTATGCAGGCAAGAGTTGCGTTGTTCTAGGGCTCTTCATGTCCTAAGCTCATAACGATTCCTTAGGAGCTCGAGAGGCTGAGGGGACCTAACCCAAGAAGAATGTTTTGTATTTATGGCCTCCAGGCTGGGCTCCCTTAAGAAATAGAGAACAGACTTCAAGATATAGGTCACAGAATCCGTCTGTCTGTAGAATACTTAAATGTTATAGCTTCGGTGTTATATTTCAGTGTTATAACTTTTGTGTTATATTTCAGTGTTATAACTTTTGTGTTATATTTCAGTGTTATAACTTTTGTGTTATATTTCAGTGTTATAACTTTTGTGTTATATTTCAGTGTTATAACTTGAATTTATACAAGAACTAGAATTACGTTTCAGAAGCAAACTAAGAATTATTTTTTTTAAAAGAATGTTAAGAGATTGATGTTTGCAAGTAATTAGCTATAGGCTTATACACCGCTCTCTTCTGGATTAACAATCCATTAATCCTTCCATGTTAGCCTATATTCAGGTATTTGTAAACACATTTTAAGATGTCAGCTTTTCAAAACGTTCTAGGCAATTATCTTATTTGTTCCACGCGTATGTTCTTCCAACAGAACAAAATGAATACACTCGTGTTTCTCTGTCATCTGCTAAGACAAAAACTGTTCTGCTGAGAGCTCCTCTTCGTAAGAAGCCCCTCCCATTTCTAACAGTTTCAGCAGACGCTCCTCTTCTAGCCTACGAGCAACCTCCTCATCCCGGGCTCTTCTAGACGCCTTATCGTCTGGCTGCTGATCACTGTTGGAGAGCTCTTCATCTGAGGAGTACGGAGACGTGGGGCTCACATACGTGTCGTCTTCGGACTCGTCCTCGTATCTCTGATCTCTGTCCGTGGAGTTTTTGTGGTTTCTGTAATGACCCTCAGTCTCCTGATTCCTCGGCATCTCTTTCTGGGCAGCTCTGTGATTGTAGTTTTTATTTTCGTCCTCGTGGTTCAAACCTCGTTTTCGCCTCGTGTCACTGTCTTCGTCGACAGAGGGGCGCTTATGCCGAGAAGGCTGGGCTTGGATGTGCCTTTCATACGCTGAATCTGATTCGCTCGGCGTTGATCGACGCTCGTTTCGAGCTGGGCGCCCGCAAGGTGGCGGCACCGGCAGCGGGGCCTCAGTATATCTAAAGTGTCCGTTTTCTAAATTGTATTCTTCGGGGGCGGCCAACCTTACAGAGCCCTCCTGTAAATTATGAAGCTCGATGTGGTCGCGGTATCTTCGGGAATATTCCGAGTTGAGGCTCAGAGAAGAATCGGTCTGGCTTGACTGTCGCCGTTTGGCCTTCCTGGTCTCCCGGATTTGGCTATCGTCAATGTAACTGTAATGATGGTTTGACAGGTTGGGTCTGTTTTGAGGATGTTTAGGGTACAGGTTGTTCCAATGGCGAATGACAAACACACATATCGCGATGATGATGGGAACGAGGATGATGCCGATAAAAAATGCCGCTACATAGAGGATGTATGTATAGACATTGATGTCTTCAAAGGGTGTGCGGGTGTCATTAAGCCCTGTGCTTGCGACAGCTAGAAACGCCGAAAGATTGTAGCAGCCAGAGACATGATGAGCCGAGCAAAGGCAGCGAGATCCGGAAACATGCTCACTTCCGGAAATGGTGAAAAATACGACGTTTGATGTGTTATGGGCTTCAAGGCTTTGATCACCCTTTAACGCGAAGCAGTTAACGCTGATTTTTTTAACCGTAGGGACACCACCATCGACCAAACACTGGATTGAAATATTTTCATGGTCTCGTATGGAGATTACAGAATTGAGTGAAATCCCATCATGAGATTTGAACACAGGTGGCTTCGTGGGAGGGATAGCCAAAGTAATATTGGCCACATCGAAATTCAAGCCATCCACTTGGCATTTAAGAGATTTATTCTGGAATGTTTCGTTTACTGTAAACGTGTAGTTCTGTAGCGTAGTGTTTAACGGGCCAGGTAATACTGAGCTGGGTTCTTCAGCGTAAATTTCTCGGTTGTCCACAAAAAAGTGAAAAACAGGATCTGGGGTCGTAGTTGAAGCCGAGCAATGGACCTTCACTTTGTTAGTCAAGGTCGGCGGACAAAGAGCTACGTAAGGTGGGCTGTTGATGACCACCTGTGGAACCAACAGAAGAGGGACTTCCTGAATTCTGGCATGATTCTCAAGTTCTTGTCTGGCAATGTCCGTTTCAAAATTGGGCAGTATCCTTACAAAATAGCTCGCCTGGTCAACTTTTTCAAATTTTAGCAAACCTTTGCAGGTAATGTTGTAATAGGCTGAAGAGGAGTCTGGCAAACGTTTGACATCGTATTCGATGATCGATTTCTTGGTAAGAAAGTTAGTATCGTACCCTAGCTCGCAAGTTACTTTCGGGTTCACTTTTGGGAAGTTGCAGGTGACTTGGACATCAGGAAGGGCCAGTTTCGCAACGCAATTAGGCTCTTGCCCAATGTCGAAAACTGGCAGTCTGCAGGTCATGACCAGAGTCGGGTCAACCGGAGGAATCCTTACTACCATGGAGCTGCAGTTGATGATCATATCACTGTCTGACTCGGTGACGTTATAGATGGCGAACGTGCTTCGAAAGGAGAAACCGTTTGGCGTATTGGTTACTTGGTATCGAGATGTATCTTTTGTATCGCATGGCTTGTTGAAGTAGCATCGGCTAATCTCAGCGCTATTTCCATTCTTTTCAAAGTATCGATCCCAAAGGACAAATCTGGAAAAACAAATGGCACATTAAGACTCGCAGTTTTACATAATAATGTTTGTATTATTGGCTGAATACAATTATACATGTAAATGTAAAGTGGGTCCCCGAAATGATAATTAATTCTCCATCAGTTACGAAAAGCTGACTTCAGATGCGGAAACAAATACCCATGATAATACATACCCCCCCCCCCCAGTAACCATTAACTAAACTTAAAGTAGTTTGTTACAATGCACGAATAGAACCAAGGGCGTAAAACTTAATGTTAAAAGTAAGGGAGATAACAGTCATCTAGAGTTATCTCGACTGGAAAGAAAAATATAAAATTTTCACTATAAGTCTATCGATAGGCCGAGAAGTTTTGCGTTACCTCTTGGCCTGCTAATAGTTTAAAGAGTACACAATGGGGCAGAACCTGAATTAAAGATTTTACAAAGTTTATTTGCATATCTAACACAGTTGATTTAGATCAGTGATTCCCAAAGTGATCTATATAGACCCCCAGTGGTCTACGAAAACTTCCAAGGGGGATACGAGACAAAAAAGTTCGGGAACCACTGATTTAGATTAATGATTCTATCCGTTGTGTTTGGATTTGTGACGCTATTCTTACTTGGTTCATGTATTGAGAAGAAGTGTTCCGAATGGCCATTCTTGGAACTGGCCGTCCCTTAGGTAATTGAAGGCTCTAGACGAAGTGAATAGGGTGGCCCCAAATGAAATAAATGAGCAAAAAAATTAGATAAAACAAGGTTACAAAAGACAGTTTGTGTGGAAACACAAACTCAAAATCGGCCCCCGAAGTGGTCCACCCAGGCAGGCTTCAATATTTTCAGAAAGAACATCCGAATGAAATTATATCAAAGACAAATGAGAGATAAGAATGGAGAAAGAAGGTTAACAGATCTTGTGTAGTGCCCCAACGGTCCCGCAGATCAAAGGATAGGTGAAAGTGAATGCAAAGTTAGATGTGAACCTGGTCTAACTAGTTCCCCTTTCAGACCTTGTGGTCTATAGGGCAGATGATGTAAAGTTCATCTGTTTTTGTGGCCTACGGTTAACGAGGGTGTCATGTAGCCAGCACAACGACCAACTGCCTTTACTTTTCCCCAACTAATGTCAGGTACCCATTAGAGCTGAGTGGACTCAGAGGCGCCCAAAGATTCCAAAGTTGAAAATCCCAGTCTTCACCAGGATTCGAGCCCGGGACCCCGGTTCGGAAGCCAAGCGCTTTACCGCTCAGCCACCGCGCCTCCCCTGGCCTAACTGATGTCTTATAATTGATCTCATTGTTTTGAAAAGGCTCAATCTCTTATTCGAATCCTCAAAAAAAAAAATAATAATAATTTCCGCAATAAACAAAAGTTCAGGAAACTGAAGTTTACAAGATTACTATTCGTTTAAAATTATTTTTAACTTATAATGCATACTAATTAGCTTTTTCTCTTAAAAAAAACTGCTTGCATAACTGATTTTTCGCTTTCAGAAAAAAAAAGTAGCCGTTGCATCAGAAATTTGAATGGTCTAAAATATTGTGATGTAGGATTTTCAATATCTTGTCTAGTTTACGAGATCTAAACGGGACGGACGGACAGACGGACAGACAATTCGCACAAAACAAATAGCGTCTTTTCCCCTTTCGGGGGCCGCTAAAAATACGCAATGAATTACACCTTTCGTGTATCTATAAATTAACAAATAAGTTAAAGCCGATAGCACAAATGTAGGACCTATCAAATGGACGATTCATGACTATAGAAATAACGTTTCGACATGTCACCAAAAGGACGAAACAATGGTCTTTCAACATTTGTATTCAAACAAGTAGATCTCTAAACATTCATGACAGGACCTTAGGTTATAGTAGAGACTAAGAGCGAAGCTTAATTAGACATCCAGCCACAGAGTTCTGATCTGTTTCAGAGTTGATCCATGTTTCAATCAGGGGTCCTAAGCGGCTGCGTAGTTTACCTATGCCTGAGGCCGGCCTTGTCCTGGATTGGTTTTTGCTTAGTTCATTACAAAGTCAAGTTATATTACACAAATAACCATTGATTATTACATTAGACTACACTCAATCGAAGGAAACAAATTCATGTCTGTATTTAACTTGACACTGTTAAACTCTACACTCTCTCCTCTGTTAAACTCTACACTCTCTCCTCTGTTAAACTCTACACTCTCTCCTCTGTTAAACTCTACACTCTCTCCTCTGTTAAACTCTACACTCACACCTCTGTTAAACACTACACTCTCTCCTCTGTTAAACTCTACACTCTCTCCTCTGTTAAGCTCTAACTCTCTCCTCTGTTAAACTCTACACTCTCTCCTCTGTTAAACTCTACAATCTCTCCTCTGTTAAACTCTACACTCACACCTCGGTTAAACACTACACTCTCTCCTCTGTTAAACTCTACACTCTCTCCTCTGTTAAGCTCTAACTCTCTCCTCTGTTAAAATCTACACTCTCTCCTCTGTTAAACTCTACACTCTCTCCTCTGTTAAACTCTAGACTCTCTCCTCTGTTAAACTCTACAATCTCTCCTCTGTTAAACTCTACACTCACACCTCTTTTAAACTCTACACTCTCTCCTCTGTTAAGCTCTAACTCTCTCCTCTGTTAAATTCTACACTCTCTCCTGTGTTAAACTCTACACTCTCTCCTCTGTTAAACTCTAGACTCTCTCCTCTGTTAAACTCTACAATCTCTCCTCTGTTAAACTCTACACTAACACCTCTGTTAAACTCTACACTCTCTCCTCTGTTAAGCTCTAACTCTCTCCTCTGTTAAACTCTACACTCTCCCCTCTGTTAAACTCTACACTCTCTCCTCTGTTAAACTCTACACTCACACCTCTGTTAAACTCTACACTCTCTCCTCTGTTAAACTCTACACTCTCTCCTCTGTTAAACTCTACACTCTCTCCTCTGTTAAACTCTACACTCTCTCCTCTGTTAAGCTCTAACGCTCTCCTCTGTTAAACTCTACACTCTCTCCTTTGTTAAGCTCTACACTCTCTCATCTGTTAAACTCTACACTCTCTCCTCTGTTCAACTCTACACTCTCTCCTCTGTTAAACTCTACACTTAAGTCAGTTTGTAGTTTAAAAAGATGTTTAGGAAATATGCATTAAAAATGTGCATGAGCCTGTTGAACATTATGTTAAAACGACATACAAACGAAATGCTGAAGCTTCTGTATGATGAATTTTAAAATGTAATTTAAAAAATATTTCTGTTGACTCTACAATTCGTGTGATACTTTTGTTTTTTTTCTGCCAAGACATGCATATACTTTATCTTAAGATTATTGTACATATTTTCAAAAAATAAAATAATTCGAATTATACAATTAAATACGCCGACAGCTGTTTGGAGCTACAAACCAACGACCAAGTATCAACAAGGCAGCTAGGTAACGAGAATATCCTGTGGACAGCCCAACGACCAAGAACAATTACGCACTCAAGCTAATATCAACTATGGTGGGAAGCGTGGTCGAGAGGCGCTTGAACTTGGCTTGGCTTGGCTACCTAGAAGGGGGCTCGAAGTTCGACACCCGACTCGGGCAGAGGAGAGACTGTAGAGTTTAACAGCGGAGAGAGTGTAGAGTTTAACAGAGGAGAGAGTGTACTGAGCGCCTAAAGGCAGCACGGAAAACAAACTCCTAGATACCCCCTCCCCCCCCCCCCCCCACTGGTCCACAAATGAGATTGGACCAAAAGAGCTCTGAGAATGCTATAAGCATGAAAGTAGCGCTATATAAAAGCTATAATAATAATATGTATTTTAAGAGTTGCTTTGACGCAGAGACCTCCACGGTATCTCCTGGTTCAAAACCCAACTTTTCATCAAGATCCGACCTCGTCTAAAAGACAAATGCCCCTTTCGTTTTATTGAGAAAAAAAAAGTTAATAATCTTTCTTTTTTTTTTTGTTAGAATTAAAAATGTTTAAAGTGGTATATAGTCAATGAGTCATATATGAATCACTGATGCGTGCTATCTTTGCCATAGCAAAGTTAAGCACTTAAGAAACTTAATTCTTATATACACATCAAAACATCAAGTGTCCCAGCTGACAAACACACTGCAGGCCAACATTGAGTAAGGCTTCGGTATTCAGCATCAAATGAAATGTTTAACTCTTTCTCTCCGTAATTATTTACCACATTCTGTTGTAATCAACGTTGGTATCGTCAGTTAGGAGAGAAAGAGTTAATACAGGTTTTTATTTATTTTTTCTTTCTCTACATAATTATTTACCACATTCTGGTGTAATCAACGTTGGTATCGTCAGTTAGGAGAGAAAGAGTTAATACAAGTTTTTTTATTTATTTCTGCCATTGTTTCGTATTTATAGTTTCATATTTTTGTAGTTTTTGTTGTTAACAATTTTGTTAAGACAAGGAGATAATGTCTGAAAATAGATTTTTATTTTAAATGTATTTTATTTTACATTTGTAAGAGTTATTACAAGGCTTATTTTAAATCACTCTGTATATCTGTCCGTTTATCTGTCTGTCTGGTAAAAGTTTGAACACGTTATTTCTCCCAGACCCATTCTCGGAATACTTTAAATACTTTCCACAAATATTCATTTAGCGCAGACAAGACGTGAATCAATAAAAAAATCAACAAATTAGTCAACTCATTACTAATTTTTTGTAATCTGTGCCGACCTCTTATGGGAAATAAATATGTTGGGTTTTGTCCCCTTGCATAATTGTACACGCTATTTCTCCTTCATCCATTCTGGGATCCACTTAAAGCTTAAAACTAACCATTTATTTTTATTAATTATTGGTCATTACTTTTACGATGTATGTTTGATGCTGGATGTGACAATATATGTTGAGTGACAGATGACAATGATGTCTTGATGTTACGATGAGATTGCGTTGATCAGGCAATGCCTTTCTGATGTTCTACTTTTGTATAAGTTATCTCCTCTTAAATAGTTACTGAACACTCAAACGATATCGTGATACTGGAGATACAAATGTAAACTATAAACTAAAACAAAAAAAACCTACATCAATTTATACAAAGCTTTAATTCATCCCTAGCAATAAAAATACAACTCAAATGTGTACCTGACATTATTTAGGAAATAAATGCGGTTGGTCGTTGTGTTGCCAACATGACACCCTCATTGACCGGCGGCGACAGAAACAGATTACCTTTTCTAAACATCACAAGGTCTGAAACGGGTAAGTTACTTATTTTTTTAATAACCCTCTGGATTTAATATATTGCATAAAGCACTAATTGACAGTATATATTAAAATAAATAGATAAATTATGGCTTTTATATAGCGCTACTTTCATGCTTATAGCATGCTCAGAGCGCTTTGGTCCAATCTCAGTTGTGGACCAGAGGAAGGGGAGGGGATCTGGGAGAAGGTCTTCTGTGCTGCCTTTAGGCGCTCAGTAAACACAACTTTGCTCGTGTTGGGTGTTAAACCTCGAGCCTCTTCATAGGTAGCCAAGCCAAGCCAAGTTCAAGCGGCCCCTCGACCACGCTTCCCCATATTACACCGAAAACTTTTCCATGTACCTATATGTTGCAATTTTTTTGTTATTCTAAATGGCATTATTAAACAATGTTTTATTTTCAGTTTTGGATGATTCAAAATCTTATTAGCAGGAGCTTGTCAATTTGTTATAAAATAATTCCAGGTCAGTGCAGGATCTGCACTTGTCTGACTGAGTCGTGCCAGCACAGACCAACTGGTAAGACTTTGCCAACTGTGGCGAGTGGACAGAGTGGCTGAATTTTAGGAAATGAAAGCAATAAGTCACTATTATTAAATGGTATTACCTATCCTCTGACTGCGTGGTGCCAGCACAGACTAACTGGTAAGACTTGCCAACTGTGGCCAGTGGACAGAGTGGGATCGCAAACGAGGTGATAGTCAGAAGTGACAATGCTACAAAGCCCCTGTGCAAGATGGATGTCACCATTATTCTCCTGTAATAAATGGAATGATTGTAACATAATTATAACATTATAAATAAAATAGCATAATGGAAGATCGAGTTTATCTCTTTCTATCAAAATCTTTCCTTCAAATGCTCATTTCATTACGTTTTACATTAAGTCACCTTTAATCAGCCCTACCTTTCTCCATATTACCATCTCTTCTTTGTGTATGTTACTGTATTATATTGCTTTACTGTAATGTAAACCAGATCTTTACGTTTTCTAATTATTATTACATATTGTATTGTGGATACGTAGATCGCGTATTTAAGTGACTTAAGCATGTCAAGTACGCTCTGAATTAAGATTAGATTTGTTTCTTGACTGGACCTGTTTCTTGATTGAACCTGTTCCTTGAATAGACATGTTTCTTGATTGAACATGTTCCTTGAATAGACCTATTTCTTGATTGAACCTATTCCTTGATTGAACCCTTGTTCTTGGCCTATTTCTTGATTAGACCTGTTTCTTGATTGAACCTGTTTCTTGATTAGACCTGTTTCTTGATTGAACCTGTTTCTTGATTGGACCTGTTTCTTGACATGTTTCTTGATTAGACCTGTTTCTTGATTGGACCTGGTTCTAGATTGAGCCTGTTCCTTGATTAGACCTGTTTCTTGATTGAACCTGTTCCTTGATTGAACCCTTTTTATTGGCCTATTTCTTGATTAGACCTGTTTCTTGATTGAACCTGTTCCTTGATTGAACCTGTTTCTTGATTGGACCTGTTCCTTGATTGAACACATTTTCTTGGCCTATTTCTTGATTAGACCTGTTTCTTGATTGAACCTGTTCCTTGATTAAACCTGTTTCTTGATTAAACCTGTTTCTTGATTGAACCTGTTTCTTGATTGGACCTGTTTCTTGACATGTTTCTTATCTGTTTCTTGATTGAACCTGTTTCTTGATTGAACCTGTTCCTTGATTGAACCTGTTTCTTGATTGAACACATTTTCTTGGCCTATTTCTTGATTGAACCTGTTTCTTGATTGAACCTGTTCCTTGATTAGACCTGTTTCTTGATTGAACCTGTTCCTTGATTAGACCTGTTTCTTGATTGAACCTGTTTCTTGATTGGACCTGTTTCTTGACCTGTTTCTTGATTGAACCTGTTCCTTGATTAGACCTCTTTCTTGATTGAACCTGTTCCTTGATTACACCTGTTTCTTGATTGGACCAGTTTCTTGATTGGACCTGTTTCTTGATTGGACCAGTTTCTTGATTGAACCTGTTTCTTGATTGGACCTGTTTCTTGACCTGTTTCTTGATTGAACCTGTTCCTTGATTAGACCTCTTTCTTGATTGAACCTGTTCCTTGATTACACCTGTTTCTTGATTGAACCTGTTTCTTGATTGGACCTGTTTCTTGATTGGACCTGTTCCTTGATTAGACCTCTTTCTTGATTGAACCTGTTCCTTGATTACACCTGTTTCTTGAATGGACCTGTTTCTTGATTAGACCTGTTTCTTGATTGAACCTGTTTCTTGATTGGACCTGTTCCTTGATTAGACCTCTTTCTTGATTGAACCTGTTCCTTGATTACACCTGTTTTTTGAATGGATCTGTTTCTTGATTAGACCTGTTTCTTGATTGAACCTGTTTCTTGATTGGACCTGTTTCTTGATTGGGCCTGTTTCTTTACTTCAATGTTAAGTTTCAGACATTCTTAAAGAAATGACGGCAGGGGATGGCTGCGAAAAAGGTTTGAGCCCTGGACCATCGAGACAAGAGTCCGAAGAGCATAACGCACTATCAAGCAGCCATCTGAACAATATTGATAATTAATGCCTGATAACTACAGCAATCAAAACAACTAAAAGGGCTAGACACAAAAAAAAAATACTCACTTTGTTCGCTTGAGATACTGTATATCAAGTCTACTTTAAATATCATCTCTACTTTAACTGTATATGAAGTCTACTTTCAATATCATCTCTACTTTAACCTTAACTCTTCTTCAAAAGATTTACGACGCACAAGTTTAAAGGACACACGAAACTTTCCAAACACATTGATATTTTGAAATAGATGCACTTATCTTCAAGAGCCTGACAATTGAATAGACAAAAAAAAAAAGATATAAACCTTGACCTTTAAACCTAGGTCATAAAGGCTTGACGAAGTTATCCAAAGTTTAATCATTTCCCTGAGATACCCCACAGATCTTGTCTTACAAGCATATAAACTATATATAGACTGGGGAAACTCTGCACAGTTATAAATAGAACAGGACAAGGATACCGTTAACAAGCGTTGTAATAATTATTGTTTACAGTTTTGATAATGTCAAAGAACGAAAGCAAAACTTAAGTTGAAAGGGAGTATACTGGTGTTGCTATGATCTACATGTTATACTGGTGTTGCTATGATCTACATGTTATACAGGTGTTGCTATGATCTACATGTTATACTGGTGTTGCTATGATCTACATGTTAAGACCCAAGTTATAGCGCCAGTGTTGAATTTCTTTGTAATTCAATTGTTGTTATTTAAGCTAATTTATTTCTTTGTCAATATTTTTTAAAACCCAACATGCACAGACAAAAAGCACCACAGATAACTCCTCCCAAGAAGGTCCTTATTTCTTCTAAGGAAAGTCTTTAAATTATTGTAAAAATAGTAAATAGATTTTAATAGTAGGCAAAAGATCAACCTAGTTAGACTATATTTTTTTCTACATTGTTTCGTATACAAAGTTGCGAAGCGACAATGCATCACTTCATAGAAATGAGATGAATGCCTTGGCATTAGCTGTGGTCTGTACGATGTCGCCCACATAAAAGACACCCCCCCCTCCACTCCACAAAGCTGGTGTATGCAATGAAACGGCGAATGCAGATACAGTTTGGAATTAGCTGATTTGCAAGCTGGGTGCTACAAACTGCATAAGGGTCACCGGCTTCTGATTATTCGTCACGGTTGATTTCCGAATACTTTCCCAAGTTTGAGTATTGCTGCAAAGCAGCAGAAGTTTGAATTTTTCCTTTTTCCTTGGTGGGTAGCCAGCCAAGGCTAACGAGTCCCTCATATCATAAGCTTACTGGTTTAGTCCTAGATATTGAGTCAAGCTGAACTGTCTTCACTTACGGAAAGGGCAAAGACAATTAACTGTCACCTTAATACTAGTAAATACAGAGATTAGTTGAGGCGCGGTGGCTGAGTGATAATAGGGCTTGACTTTCGAACCGGACTTCCAGAGTTCGAATCCTAATGAAGACTGGAAATTTCATTTCGGTATATCTAGGGCGCCCCTGAAGCTCCGATGGGTAACGGACATCAGTTTGGGGAAAAGTAAAGGCGGTTGGTCGTTGACAGTGGGCCACAAAAACAGAAGACCTTTACATTATCAGCCCTATAGACCGCATGGTCGGAAAGGGGGAACTTTCTTACTTACTAGTTGAGAAAGGAAGCTAGAGAAAGAGAGGGAGGGGGGGGAAGAGGTGACTGTAAAGCAGAACTAGCTACGTTAAAAACTATCGCAATTTAAAGTAAAGTTCCTCTTTCAGACCTTGTAATCTATAGGGAGGATGATGTAAAGGTCATCTGTTTCAGAGGCCCACGGTTAACGAGGGTGTCATGTGGCCAGCACAACGAATCGCCTTTACTTTTCCCCAACTAATGTCAGGTACCCATTAGAGCTGGGTGGACTCAGAGGCGCTCGAAGATCCCGAAATAAAAAAAAAATCACCAGGATTCGAACCCCGGACCACGGTTCGGAAGCCAAGCGCTTTACCGCTCAGCCACCGCGCCTCCTTATCGCAATTTATTAAGAAAAAAAGGGGGTGGGGGTGGCTACAGGAGCGAACCCAACTAAAATGTTTCGTCTTGTGAAGTAGATGTCCTGAAAGATAACGTGACTTCTTAAATCGCACCTACTGCGGGTTGCCATGACGCCGGACAAGTTTCGTCGTCAGCAGAACATACCCCCCCCCCCAGCTTTCAACACCTCATGACACCAACTGCGTGTTTCGATACACCTACACACTATAGCTTTCATTAGTTTTACCTTCATGTATAACTATCTACCTGTCAGCTGTATCTTTGTTTTACCTTACCAATGTACATACAGGGGTTATAAACTGTTTTTTTTTTAATTTGTTTTTCTTGAAGTCGAGAGAAAGTTTGTGTTTTCATTGCAAAAGTGACAAACATTTATAAAAAAAAAATTACAACATTTTTAAGGAAATAAACAAAACCGTTTCCATAAATTGGTTAAACTGAAAAATCACTTGCTTTATCAAAATAGTCTCCGTATTTCATTTTATATTTACTATTAAAAGTGAACAGTTGTAAAAATGGTGTTTTTTTTATGAAAAACTGCTTTCAGAATAGAAAAAAAAAAAGAAACCTTGCATATGAACTTTGAAAGATCTAACATATTATGATATTGAATTACAGTATCTTTTAAGTTTATCTAAACGGGACGGGCGGAATAGACAGACCACACAAAACTAACAGTGGCTATTGGGGATTATTTAGACTGAAAAATAGTCACGGCAATCCGCACTCCTATTTCTAGATATGCATTTAAAATATCTTGCGATAATTTTGTTAAGTAAGTACATTTTTAAGATAATTGTGCTAGGATTTTCCTTTCACAATTCACTTTTCCTAGAAAAATAAAAGCAGCAACATGTAACAGCTTAAACGGTTGTAGTATATAAACAGCATTTTATTATTCTCTGATGTTTATTTATCGTACCCATATTACTACTGGAACAGCGTTATCATATCTTTAAAAGTTAAATTGAGATACGAACCGCTTCTTCAAGGGTAAATTTGATCACTTCTATGTGGCCAACGCTTAACGAGGGTGTCCAAAGACCAGCAAAATGATCAACGCCTTTACTTCCCCCAGCTAATGCCGGGTAACCATTAGCGAATAATCTTTGATTTTGCTGGGGTACGAACTCGGTAGTAAAAAAGAATTTCAATGGCCTCCTTTAATCGCGCAACGACTTTAGATTATCTGACAGCCCCCCTCCCTTTTTTTTTCGTTCCCCCATCTACGTAGCTGCACTGTGCACAGGAACGGCAAGTGGCGATACAGTAACATCGCAGGCTGTGTGAAGGGGCTCGTTAGCCTTGGTTGGCTACCCAACTAAGAGATGACAATTCTATATTCAAACGTTGCTGCCTTGCAAACTATACCCAAAACATGGCAAAGGCTTTGAGAGTCAAACCTTAGGACAAATCAGGAGCCTGCGACCCTTAGGCAGCTCGTACTATTATTAGAGGCTCAAAAACAATCCTGCATTGCCCATTGCCACAGGACCGGACGATTTTACCAATTGCTCCAAATTGGTCCCCGCGCCCCGCAGGGGCTCCGAAATTTACATTGGGCATATCACAATCACTCACGGCTCTTGTTACTGGCTTTTAAAGTTGTAGGACTTAAAGGGTTAACAGTGTTGACGAAACTTTAATTAACCCACTGTCACCAATTGCGTTCGAGTTATTTCCTATGCTTACTGTATAATAAAAGTTGATTTCATGATGAAAATAGAAAAAAAAAGGTCAATAAATGGGGCTTGACATTTTTAGGGGCCCTTGCATTTTGACTTTCGACATCACGACATGAGATAATGCACTTAATGAATATATAAGTTTAGATTCCAAATTTCCAAATTTACAGTATATAAGTAAAATTAACAAGTGATAAATCTCAATTCACATCGCATCACGTCGTGCTTTCTGTGTAGCAAAGGTCATCTACAACATCCTCTAGATCGATGCTGTTTAGTATTTTTGACTTCTTGTGAGTAGCAAGATTACATGGCAGTGTAATGATATTAAATGTCAAATAAATATTTGAGACATTAATTTTGGGGGCCCTTTTAAGAGGGGGGGATCAGGGCACCTCTCGGATTTGAACCTCCCCCTCACCCACCCTATCTACGCCACTGGGAATAAAACGTACGAAATTAAGAAATAATCCACATTCGAGACCAAAACACCATCTCGAGAGGTGGAGGAACAGAGGAAAAGAATTCAGACCTCAATGTGAGCAGGTCCCCTGGTCCTGAGTGACTCGCTTGGTTGGTTCTCTCCCCCCGCCCCCCCCCCCCCCGCTTTTTTCCCCCCGTCACACTCCGAACAAAAACAAGGTCTACGTGCAACACCTGGGCCCAGTTCGTAGTGATAGAATAGTCTACCTACATGTGTGTGTCACTGCGCGCCCCGTACTTACACAAGATGTCACATGTGACAAATGGGTCACCCAGCCATCGACTGTATCACCCTATAAGTTCAAGCACAACTACCTTTATTAATTGACACAATTCACAAAAAACGAAACATTAAACCTACCTAGATCTATTTGCAGCAGAAAGATTACAGCCTTTATGATGATATATCCTGCGATGGTATAAATCCAACACTTGTCATTTGGTAAGAAAAAAAATTTAATATATGTCAAGACCGTATGCGTCAACCTACGCTGCACAGCACACACAAACCCATCATACACACTTCACTGTTAACTGAACACATATTTAAGAAACGAAATGTATAAGGGGCCTTAACTGCAATCTTTGACCTCATTTAAAATCCAACATGCATGTTGCTTAAGGAAGCCAATCCTATATTGAAGCAACGGGACGTCTAGCCTTGCCATTTTTTTTTTCCCCAACCGAATTGAGACCATAGTAGAAAGGACATTTTGGTTCACTCTTGAGAACGCAGTGTTTTGTCTGCTATTTCAATACGAACACGGAGGGTACTGGAGTGGCCAGTCTGCTGAGGATGTGTTCGCGTTCCCTTATTTATTTCCCCGTCTAAGTGGGTCATTATTAAGGCGCTTCCTGGATAGCCTTCATAATTTCTTAGGGCTCAGCGTACAATGCAGTGGCGTATTTTAGTATGTATCGTTGGTCTGGGAAGGGGAGATAAAAGAAGGAAAACTTAGAGGGGATTATTTTTACATGGTTAGCGGGGGTGAATTAGAGGTGGGGGCGGATTTGGGGGAGGCAGGCGGGGTTAGTGCACTGGGTTATCCGCAAGAAAAGGGGCACCCACAAAAAAATAATCAAATTAAATCAGCTTTTAAGCCATCTGATTTTAAAATATAATTCTATATTTCTTTATATCATTTTAACAATACTTTCAATCTTACGATTGACAACACTGTTATGGTTAAGAAGTCCGCTTGTAGCGTGCTAGAGATATATAAATAAAGGTCCGAATTTACGGCAGTGCGTTAACCTGGGGCCTTTAATCCACAAACTAAAAAATATTCTTTTTTTTTTTTACTAATATAAATATTAAGATGTTGGCGCGGTGGCTGAGTGGTTTAGCGCTCGGCTTCCGAACCTAGGGTCCTGGGTTCGAATCTAGGTGTAGACTGGGATTTTGAAATTCGAGATTTTTAGGGCGCCCCCCTGAATTCACCCAACTCTTATGGGTACCCGACTTTAGTTGGGGGAAGAAAAGCGTGTTGGTCGTTGTGCTGGCCACGTTTGAAAGAGAAGAAAAATTTGATAAAAAATACTATAACTCTGTTTCTTTCTCCTGAAATATGGACTGCTTCTAGATTTAGGGGCCTATTATTATTAATAATAAGTGGAGTTTTAATCAAACTTTCGAAAAAGTGCTCTGGCCTTCACAGAAATCCTGCCCCTGGGCCTCCACACGATTTAATCCGGCCCTGGATATCAGGCGTGAAACTAAATTAATTTACAATTTATTCTCATCTACAGTTGATGTAGAGCTAGGTTATTTATTGGTACTCTCTAGAAGTCTAGAAAAAAAAAATTAATCAAGCCTCGTATATACCAAAACGTAAATAGTAATTAAACTGTATCAAAGTCAAATTGTTATTTTCGGTCAATTGTTTGATAATTAGGCTTGTTTTTTTTTAAAGAGTTCAGTGGCTGTTTCTCTGGCTCTAATACTGTGTCAATAGTATTATACAGTGTCGGTAGTGTGAAGGTATCTGCGCCAACTTGCCTTAGCTGACATAGAAGAGAGCACCTGGTTGCATGCGGCCTCAGAACGAGATAGCTGGAGGTCACTCACGAAGGCCGCAGGATACACATTTGAGACCAAAAGAAAATCTGCTGCCGAGGACAAACGTAGACGGCGAAAAGAAAATCTAAATCGACCACCTGCGGACAATGGTTATGCTTGCCCTGGATGTGGCAAAATATGTAGGTCACAGCTGGGGCTGCGCAGCCACGGGAAATACTGCATTTCTCATTAATTCTTCGGAGTCGAAGACTAGCCTTAAAGTCAATTGTTTCATACTGTGTCTATAGTTTCATTGAGTGTAAATACTTTATAATATATACTCCAAGATAATGTATATACTGCAAGATACTTTACCATTTGTGTGACACTGTTTCGTCTCAAGGATAATGGAATAATGGGATAAAGCCATATAGCATAGGGCTTCGTTTCTTAATATAATTTGGACCCTTTTCAAACACAAGCCAGATAAAAAACAATTATAGAATATAAAAGGTCTGCAAGACTTAAGCTAGTATTAAGATGTCCCGATAGTTTCCATAATTTTAAAACAGAAATCAAACTGGAACATTGACAAGAAATAGCTTAAAAAATTAGACGAAAAGGACTCATTGTGAGCCCCAAGATAAGTGCAGTATTTTATTCAGATACTCTGCCATAAATATTGCGTCACTACTAATGGTTATGCCATGCCCAGGTAATGATTCTCTTTACATCCACAGAGTTTCCTCGGCGGTAACTTTCTTATGGGTCTTTGTTGTAATACCTGCAGCTCTCTTAGAAGATAGAATGCTTTCTAAGCTGACTACAAACAAACTTCATAAGACTTGTCATGTGTTTTGTTTGTTTTGTAATGTGTTTTGTTTGTTTTGTAATGTGTTTTGTTTGTTTTGTAATGTGTTTTGTTCGTTTTGTAATGTGTTTTCTTTGTTTTGTAATGTGTTTTGTAATGTGTTTTCTTTGTTTTGTAATGTGTTTTCTTTGCTTTGTCATGTGTTTTCTTCGTTTTGTCATGTGTTTTCTTTGTTTTGTAATGTGTTTTCTTTGTTTTGTCATGTGTTTTCTTTGTTTTGTAATGTGTTTTCTTTGTTTTGTAATGTGTTTTCTTTGTTTTACATGATTCGGATGTTCCGAATCTCCCGCAGGTCAACGGGGGATGGCAGCGGGGAAGGTGTGAACCCGGGACCATGGAGACAACCGAACGACAGTCCAGCGCACATACCGCACGACCATTCAGAAGCCATAAGAGGTAGAGAAAAGAAAACAAAATTCATCAATATGTTTACCTACAAAATATTAATTATTTTTTTTTACCAGAATCAATATACGGGAGATTCTTATACTATGGGCATACTAACAGCTCTGTACATTAATGTTTACTAATTAGATTTTTAATTTAATTATAAAGTGCTATTTTAAAAAAAAAAGGGGGGTGGGAGGGAAAGAAATTATTACGTTTTTTAAAAAGTACTTCCGTCTTCTGCACACTGGATTCACCAAAAGGCTTCCAACTTATGGATTAGCCTCCATTTTTTAGAAAATCTGTCATTTTATTTAATTCCTCGCTTTCATCCTGCATATTCGTTAACTTAAAACAGATTGACCAGCATGCCACACGCCATAGTGACTTTAATTAGATGTTCTTTAACCAAGGGGCAATTAAAGTATTTGTCAGTCTGAATCGATCTGCAACTTCAAATGGAATGGCGAGCAAATGGAAGGAGAAGATCCCATATCATCTGTCAAATTGCAAGATGTCCCCCACCCCGAACGCGATAAAAAATATCACCCCCCCCCCCTGGCTTCCTCTCCTCTTCGGTCCCATCGTCCAGCTGCCTTCAGACATTCTCCTGGCGTCTACAAATACGTATGAATATTCATGGGCGTTGCCAGTGAGTGAGGGGTATGGGGTTGTTCACCTCATTCTACATCACCAAATTAAATTTTATTTAAATAAGAGTGTAACCCATTTTTTCGGGGGTTGGAGGGGTGACGCTCTCAACTAGTACTGCTAAACAGATGTTAGCTTATTTTATTTTAAATGTAAAACTTAAAAGAAACCTGAAATGACTTCTTTTTAAACAAGCTGAAATATTCTATATATTGTTACGAGCTTCTCAATCAGACCTTCTGCAAACACTATTTAACAACAACACAACAGCACATCTAACACAAGAACTTGACAACAAGAGCTTCAATAAACAAGGTGGCGGTTTAATGACAATTACATCAACAGCCAATAAACACAATTGGCTACATTAAATTCAAATGCTTTCTTGTACTTAACAGAACTGCCTAACTAACACTACAAGTCTCTCTAGCTCGTACAGCTACATTCTCGAGGACTCAAAGGTACCACAAGTCCTTACTGCTTAGTTGTCCTGGACTCAACTGTCCTTTTTAACACACTGTCTCTCGACCGTGAAGGCTCTTGATCACATGACCACAACGCAGGTCATACTTGCCGTTATTAGCTGTACTGTCCCTTGTCTATCGACAGCCGTTGACCCGTTGACCTGTGTGAATGGCCTGAGTCGTGTGTATCAGTAGGCCGCACACACATTAACCCTTTCAGTCCGCCACTGGAGTTACAACAATATATTACTAGTTCGCTTTAGGGACACCCTCAAAGCTTCTCTGAAAGCGTTCAGCATTGGCCCAGCCAACAGAGAGACAGCGCACAAATTGCTGAGGAAAAGAGAACAGCGCTGGTAGAAGAAAAGTGGCAGAGAAGAAAGACAAGGCCAATGACACTAGCTCCAGCTGGAATAACCTGCCCAGTGTGCAGCCGAAAATTCCGGGCTCACATAGGTCTCACCACCCACATGAGGAGACACAAAACCTCAGTTTAAAAACCCTTAGCCACTGGATGACTAAAGTGGTCATCATCGAACCACGATGGACGAATTATGTATATATCTCATGGGCGTATCCAGGTTTTATTTTTATTTTCGGGGAGGTTTTTTTTTCTTTTTTGCAGCGGGGCGTTTTTTTCTCTCTCTCTTTGTATTTACTACACTAACACACAAACGCACGCACGCACACACACACACACAGACACACACATACAAACATATATATATATATATACATACACACACACACACACACATATATATATATATATATATATATATATATATATATATATATATATATATATATATATATATTTATATATATATGTTTATATATATTTATATATATATGTTCTGTATTCGGAGCTTTTAAAAGGCATTTATTATACCAAAGCATTTTGGAAACAGAAAATCATTTCCTAAAGTAAAAAAAAATAAGTTTCCTTTCAGACCCTGCGATCTATAGTGTAGATGATGTACAGGTTATCCTAAATGCTGCTGGCAAAATCATTGGCAAAAAACAAACCCCATTTGGGCAGTTGTTTAAGACATACATCTCTAAAAAAAGCTAACAAGATCCTCGAAATAAAGAATCACCCTTTGTGTCAGGATTTTGTGATTTTACCATCACAAAAGAGATACAAGACACCGATAGCAAAGACAAACAGATACAAACACTCTTTTGTTCCCCTGGCAATCAAATCATTAAATAAGAACAATCTGATATAAACTTTGTCACATGTAAATTATGAGTGAGTCTGGTGTGAAAGTACACTTTGGTTTCTTATAGTTATAATGTTTTTTGTTTGGTGTAATGCACAAATTGTAAGACAAATTTCCTTACGGATAATAACGATTATTATTATTATTATTATTAAAAGCCATCTTCGGAAGAAGGATTGATTGTGTTTATTAAATAGATTACGCCATGGTCCTCAGTCTCGCTGCCAGTATCCTTATCAGAAAGGTCTTCAGACATATTCCCATCCTTACGACGTGACCTTGTTCCTTTTCCACAGTTAAATGTTCTCTCCCCTGACGACTTCAACCCATCACCTTTCATTGGGGCTGGGGAGACGACTCGTCCGTCAGTTCTTTCAAAGTTTTTATGTCCGCTCAACAATGTTTTCTTGGAATATCTTGGCGTATCATCGAAGGCGTTCTCATCAACAGCCTCTCTTCTATCTAAAGCTCGGCAAGCGATCTCTTCTGACCGAGTATTAAATGTACATACTACACTTCTGCCAGTTTTTTCAGCCAATATTTGTTTTTTGGAGGGTGCATGATTAGAATAGTTTCTTATAGCAGACGTTTCGCTACAGTTGTTTATTTCTGCTTTACAAACGCGGCATCGCCCAGAGTGTGCAGGAAATGACGAAAGCGAGGAGTTTTCTAGACCCAAAGTCTGTGTTGGTGGACGTTTCTCGCTGCGTTGTTTCTGGCCACGATGTGAACAGTGTCTGATGAAGAAGTCCTTTTCACGATTTGACCGACTGTTTTTTAACGTTTGAGCTAACAACTCTTCTGGCAAGGTCCGACGACGTCTTCTTGAGTTTTTGAAAGTCTGAGCTAACGTCTCTTCTGACGAGGTCAAAACACGTTCTCTTTTCTTTTTTGAACTTCGAGATAACGTCTCTACTGACGAGGTCAGCATGTATTCTCTTTTTCTGACACCAAATCTCGTATCTCTGCGTATCTCTCTTCTTTTTCTTTTTTTCATTTCCGAGATGTTCCGAGATGACCTATGTTCATCCGAATAATACGTCTTCAAATTTTCGAAATCAAATTTTGTTTCACAGCAAGGACACATTTCTTCGTTCACATCATCGAATGATGAGGATGGGCTATCAAAAAAAGAATTATTCAATGAGTATTTGTTGTTTTTATGGTTTGAAATAAAATGATTATTTCGTCCAACATCAAAGTCTTTCTCAACACTCGAGTTTGTTTTTGTCAATGTTTGTAATGACATCACTTCCGGCGTAACCAGCACGCTTTCCTCAAGTCTGATTCCAGACTTATTATTATCTTCAATTTTTGGCATTTCCGTGACATTTTCTTCTGAAGAATGTTTCGGTGGGTCCCCATTAATATCCTCAGAGTTTTCCGAAACTACGTTTAAATCCTTACCTGAGCATAATTTCGTTCTTTGTGGCAGCGGAGGGGAATACATGATTGCTATGGAAGAAATTGACAGGTTTGATAAATACATATTTTCGTAGCTATTCAGATTTCTGTACAAATTTCCAAAAGATTCTGAATCATTGACGGGTAAACTTCTCCTGCGGTCTAAAGAGGTTTCTGTTATATTTGTATAATTTTCGGATTCTATAGCGTCGCTGAATACGTCATAAGTCTTTCTGATATAATGTTCTTGATAATAAGAAATAGCGTCCCGATTTCGACAAAAAAATACGGACATGGCAATGAAGAAGGAAACGAGGATGAGGACAACAAATGCTAAAACTATAGATAGAGTAATTGTAAAGTGAAGCTTTTCTTCGGACTGAGCATAGTTGTCATAAGTTCCGTTGACAGAAATGATAAGTAATGCTTTTTTGGTATAGCATCCAGAAACATGATGAGCCGAGCAAATGCAGTTAGATCCGAAAGGGATAGATTTTCCGTTAGCTGTGAAAACGACGAAATGTGAAGAGTTGTGAACGTCGCGGTGCCAGGTTCTGTTCACAAAATAGCAGACGACAGAAATGTTAGAGACCAATGGAACGCCATCGTTGACCAGACACTTGATGGAAATATTGAAATCGTCTGGATTGACAGTTATGTGATTGATTCTTTTACCTTCCTCAGACACAAACATAGGATTGGCCGTTGGGGGAAGAGCTAGATCTATTTTGGCTGTGCCATTAAATAGGCCTTTACGCTGACATACAAGAGATTTGTTTCGGAAATGTTTATCCACTTGTAATATGTATTCCTGCATTGTGATATAGAGCTGACTGAGTATCTGTGTCGGCGGCTTCTGCGGCATGACCTTAACGTTGTCAACGAATAAGTTTAGCGTCACGCCTAGGGACGAAGAAGTAGCCGAGCAGAAAACAGTCACATTGCTAGTCAATTTAGGTGGGCAAATGCTAATGTAAGGTGGACTGTTGATGACCACTTGGGGAGACAAAACCAGGGTGACCTCTTGGACACGACTCTGGTCTTTATCAACAGCTTCTTTTATGCCCAACTCATAAATGGGAATGAATCTCATAAAGTAGCTCTGTTGATAGCTGGATTTAAACTTCAGTTTCCCATTGCAAGTTATGTTATAATAGTCAGATAAGGCAGGAGTCAATGGGTTAACTACGTAATCTACCGGCACTTCCGGTTGAAAAACGTTTTTCTCGTATCCGAATTCACATTTGACCTTGGGATGAACTTTGTGAAAGTCGCAGACGATCGATACGTCTGGCATGACCAGCGAGGCGCGGCAAGATGGAGGTAGGGTGAAGTCAAAGACAGGAAGTCGGCAGGCCAATGCAACGTCCGGTTCAGACAGCGGCGATGTCTCGTAGATGACTCCGCAGGAGATGACTGCGTCTCTGTCGTTCTGAGTGACGTTTGAAATTGTTAATACGCTGTCAAAGGTGTACGAAAAGTGGACGTTATAGCTGGACGTTGTGTTCACGTGGTACTGGGAAGTACTCTGAGTAGAGCAGGTGGAATTGAGGTAGCAGCGGCTAACGTCCTCAGTGCTTCGATTCTCTTTATCTCTTCGATTCCAGAGGATGACGCTGAAATAGAAATAATACTTTAAAATAATAACATAAAACGAAAAACATATTTAACAGAAAAACAAGGTTACAAAGAAAGTTTGTGTGGAAACATAAACTCAAAATCGGCCCCCAGAAGTGGTCCACCCAGGCAGGTAAAAAAAGGCAGGCGGGTTTCCATATTTTCAGAAAGAATATCAGAACGAAATTCTAGCAAAAGCAAATGACAGAAAAGAATGGAGAAAGAAGGTTGACAGATCTTGTGTGGTGCCCCAACGGTCCAGCAGACCGAGGGATAGGTGAAAGTGAAGGTGTAGTTCGATGTGAGGCTGGCCAAACTGATGTCATATACTGTTTATCTGATTGATCTAATTTTATTGTGTTTTTTTTTGTTTGATACTAAATGACTGGGATTTTGAATTTCGGGATTTTTAGGGCACCCCTGAGTCCACCCAACTCTAATGGGTGCCTGGCTTAAGTTGGGGAAGGTAAAGGCGTTTGGTCGTTGTGCTGGCCACATGACACCCTGCTTGTTAACCGTTGGCCATAGAAACAGATGACCTTAACATCATCTGCCCCATAGACCACAAGATCTGAAAGGGAAACTTTACTTCTTTATTTTACTTGAAATAAAAAAAAGTAAGTAATGTCTACATAGAGAGAGAGAGAGAGAGAGAGAGAGAGAGAGAGAGAGTTGTAAATATGGAGTTCTTCCCCACAGATACGTTTGAGGTGATTAAGTTGTTTTTTTTTTTTTTTTTTTTTTGGGGGGGGGGTTTACTCAGATTGTGTTGTGTCTAGTTGAAGAGGGGTGTGATAGCCTTTAAAGCCAGTTCTGCTATTGCTTGCTCACTGCGCTAAGGTCCTAGTATTTATTAATGACATTCATGCAGCCTTCTAAGTGCTTATTAGACTCAATCAGCTTAACTGACAAATTCCCAGACTCCTCCATTTAGCTATTTTTTAGCAATTTATCCGTTTTGAATTTGCCTTCATCATAGAAAAGAATAATCCTGAAAAGCTTTATATCTATTTTTCCTTAAGGGTAACAGGTACGACTAGCTATGAATGTGTAGATCTAGATTAAATTAAATTAAAAATAAGGTTACAAAGAAAGTTTGTGTGGAAACACAAACTCAAAATCGGCCCCCGAAGTGGTCCAACCAGGTAGGTAAAATAGCAGGTTTCAATATTTTCAGAAAGAATATCAGAATGAAATTCTATCAAAGGCAAATGACAGAGAAGAATGGAGAAAGAAGGCTGATAGATCTTGTGCGGTGCCCCAACGGTCCAGCAGACCAAGGGATAGGTGAAAGTGAAGGTGTAGTTAGATGTGAGGTTGGCCAAACTGATGTCATATAATGATTATCTAATTGATCTAATTGTCATGTAAGGGTCAATCTCTTATTTAAAGCATCCCAAAAAAAATCCTAAAAACGTCCGTTAAAATTATTTTTTTAAAATCTCCCCTTTCTTTAGTTTAGTGGCATCCATGTGGCACCTATCTTATAACATACAGACATGATTTCAAAAAAGAGGAGGATTACTGTGGCCCTACCGGCCCATTTGGATACTGGCTCACCGGGCAAATGCCCAATTGCCTTTATGGCCAGTCCGCCCCTGGTTAAACTACCAAAATTTAAGAGACATGTTGAAGTGACTTGTACTATCATCACTGCTGGCATTCAAAGATGAGCAGTTGGCAGACCATTAAGATTTCTGGCCCAGGTGGTGGGATGTAACTGTATATGGATAATAAATATTATTATTATGTTAGAAATGAACGAGTAGTCATTCTCTGGCGCTGCCAGGGTCGAGTTTCGCTAAAGAGAAACAAAATTCATCGTGGTCCCTTTAACAGTTTCCACTAAGGAATTTTCTGGTGATGTGGCTGGTATGCAGCGGTACGCCCTCTGACAGGCAACGAGAATGTTCCTAGAAATGTTAAGGGCCTTGAAAGTGTCTGTGAAGTCCGTTGTTATTATCCCCTCGTTTGATATAACAAATGGGGTATATTGTTATTTTGGACAATTTTCATTTATTATTATTATTATGTTAGAAATGAACGAGTAGTCATTCTCTGGCGCTGCCAGGGTCGAGTTTCGCTAAAGAGAAACAAAATTCATCGTAGTCCCTTTAGCAGTTTCCACTGAGGAATTTTCTGGTGATGTGGCAGGTCTGCAGCAGTACCGCCCTCTGACAGGCAACGAAGATGTTCCTAGGAATGTTAAGGGCCTTGAAGGTGTCTGTGAGGTCAGTTGTTATTATCCCCTCGGTTGATATAACAATGGGGTATATTGTTATTTTGGACAATTTCCATAGACGCTTAATCTCCAAGCCCAGGTTCCCATATTTTCTTTGATTTTCTATCTCAGTTTGTCTTAAATTATGAGACAGTGGTATTATTATTATTATTATTATTATTATTATCTGTCATCCTCGGTGAATCTTGAAATCATCTACATCTTATTGAAAGTGTAAGGTTGACCGAGGAGGTATAATTTTACCTTCCTTTAGAGTTGGTCCGCCCGTGACAATGTAATCGGTACGATTCCCCAACACAAGCTGCTGGACAGGGGCTGATAACTGAAGAGTTGACTTCATAGAACATTAGAGAAAATGACAATAACATTGCATACAAAGTCATTGTTGACCTGTAATCAAAGAATTTATGAATATTTGAAAGAAGCATATTAGGAGTTATAATTATCGCGTTGAATTTATGCAAAGAGATGTATAATGTTTACAGCTGTGAAAAAACAAAAGGTTGAAGCTACATATAAGTGGATGGAAATGTTTATCTGATTAATAGATAAATATCAGTGACGTGTGCGCTATGAGTGTTATCTTTGTGATCTGACGTCTCTGCTGTGTCAAGAATCACATCTTCAGTTTTCTTTAGCTAAATAAACACTTGAGTTCTCTTGAAGCCTTTCCGTGAGCCTAGCTGTCTTACAGTCTACTTTAGATTTAAGGAGTAAAAGTCTTCTTCTACACGCACGATACGAAAGCAAGATAACGGTTCTCAAACTGAGTTGGGCGCCAAACCCAAGAAATTGAGGTAGCGGGCGCGAAGGCGATGACATTTATCTTCAATTTGCATTTACATTTGAATATTAATCAAGCTGTACACAAAATGACATTATTACCAATGTTTCAAAAATTAAAAAAAAATTATTTACTAGACGCCGTTTCATCTTCCAATAGCACATTTTATATTGTTTTTTTTAGGGAATCGATTCAAACCATTTTTGTTTCACAAAAAATACCTTTTAATACGTCTCCGCTCACGCGAAATTTCTGGAGACACTCTGGCGTTTTCTTATTGTTGTACATCATTTTGTTGACGACTTTTAATTGACAAATAAACAAGCGTTTTGTTAACACGAGGACTGTGGTTACAGACGTGTAATGTAAGAAGTACCCAAAATTACCTCACACTATATAAAAGCCATAATAATAATAACTGTGCAAAGTTTCAACTTGATCCGATTATAGGAGAAAAAAAACATACCAAAATTATTAATCACCAATAATTAATGTCCTAGTTGGTTAATATTTTTGATTGATTCGTGTCTTGTCATGTACAAGGAATATTTGTGCAAAGTTTCAACTTGATCCGAGAAGGGGAAGTGGGAGAAATACATGTTCAAACAATTTACCAGACAGAGTGAGTTAAGTTTTGTTAAAAAGTACACATTTTTTGGGGGGGGGGGCGGGCTAACCAATTCGCAGATTTAAGCTTTATGGAAAAGTTACTTGAAATTAAAATGTATCTAGTTTACAATAATAGAATGGAAGTTTCTTTTACATTTACATAGGTTAGTTGTTGATGTAAATTATTATTATAGCTATTATATAGCGCTACTTTCCTGCTTATAGCATGCCCAGAGCGCTTTTTGGTCCAATCTCATCTGTGGACCCGGGGGGGGGGGAAGGGAGGGGGTATCTAGGAGTTGGTTTTCCGTGCTGCCCCGAGTCGGGTGTCGAACTTCAAGCCCCCTTTCTAGGTAGCCAAGCCAAGCCAAGTTCAAGCGCACTTGGCCTCACGACCACAATTCCCACTGACAGCTAATACGAACATTGATCATACCTGTCTGTACACTGGTGTCTTTACTATAAGGCAGTGTCTTCAATATGTCTTCAATATGTCTTCAATATGTCTTTAAAATTATCCAACGTCCTATTCACTGAGCTCAATATAATGGAATAAAAAAAAGAGTTCCAACGACATCCCCCACAGCTGTATAGAGACTTTAGAAAAACTTTTGAATAATTTGACGAGTTCGGAAATACTTAGAAATAAAATGTATAAATAGCTAATTAATGACCTGTTTTAATATCCAATCCGACATGAAAAATAATGATAGTCATATGGTTACAAGTTTAATAAATCGTATAAAATAATAATCACAATTCACAGATTTATTATTTAATACTGAATGAATGAGAATTCTATTTTATATTAATGGATATTATTTCATACAACATGGGCTAGTGTAAGTGCTACCTAAAAAAAACCATTAAACATGCATTTATTTAAAAGTTTATTTTTTACCTTTTGTTCATAAACATAACTTAATTATTTGCCTATGCTGTAGCCCCACACTACACATAGTACATATTCTACGTAAAAACCACATAATTATTCTTGCTATGTAGTAGGATTGTACACTGCAGCGTCTCCATTGTCGTCATGTTGGCTGTACAAGCCAAACAGGAAGGATGAACTTGAAAAGGAATACTTAACTCAATAGCTTTAAACTACTTGCTGACTTCTCTACTTTTTTCCCTTTTTTTTTTGGGGGGTTTAAAAAAAAAAAGCTTCATCAAATAAAATGTATTTTCTAAATTCTTTTTTTTTTTTTCTTGTTAACAACCACATTATTTCATCTTTAAATCAGCATGTTCTTCTGGAGGTCTGTTTTTTCTATCTTACCATCTTTCCAGTGCGTATAAAAAAGTACGCAAATAAAATCCCTGCGAAACTCGGGCCAGATCTAATGGCTCTTTTTTTGGATACGACAAAATCATCTTTTTCTTCTTCTAATGTTTCGAGGCATCTGCCCTGGCGTAGAAGGGAAGAAGTTGGTGAGAAGTTGGGGAGAAGTTGTGGAGAAGTTGTGAAGAAGTTGGGGAGAAGTTGTGGAGAAGTTGTGAAGAAGTTGGGGAGAAGTTGTGGAGAAGTTGTGGAGAGATTGGTGAGAAGTTGTGGAGAAGTTGTGGAGAAGTTGTGGAGAGATTGGGGAGAAGTTGTGGAGAGATTGGGGAGAAGTTGTGGAGAGGTTGGTGAGAAGTTGTGGAGAAGTTGTGGAGAAGTTGTGGAGAGATTGGGGAAATTGTTTGACTACAAATAGGAGAACACTTTTTCACTTACAATCTCCCAATCTTCCCCGCCCTCCGTACCCTTCCTAGACGACCACAATCACACCAACAGTTTTATCACCCACTTTTTGATTGTGATTGTAATTAGAGGGAGACATTGTTCGCGTGCTATTGAACAGTTGGTTATGTACGTACAGGCATAGGAAAGTCATTTTTAAAACCCACTAGGGCCACAACCACACCTCTCCACCGAACTCGGTTCTGAGCAGCTTTCTTCATCTGCTCCCATGTCATTCCAGTACCCTCAGCTTCACTGATGACTGACCTCTTCCAGGTTTGCTTGGGTCTGCCCACTTTCCTCTTTCCTTGTGGGTTCCAGTCAAGTGCCTGCCAGAAAAGATAACTACTATCGATTTGTGGGAGATAACTAGACAAAAGCCCATAGCCCAAGACATCACAAAACGAAAATGGAGCTGGATAGGAGCTGGATAGGACACACCCTGCAAAACCAGTATATTCTTCACTGTTCTCTAATTCATATGATGTGATCTTCAGAGGGTTGAATTCGCGCCAAGTAGATCGGGACAGTGCGATATGTGTTGAATTTATAGTCTTAAAAACTTCAAAAGATTTCTTTTAGATGACTAGTGATTTTCGGATTCCTCTACAGCCAGTGTGTTTTGAGAGTCGTTTGAAAAAGCATGTTACAAAAAGCTTATATATTGTATCTTACATCATCACGTATCCCTTATTCTGTTGAACCGTGCTTTACCGGCATTCTCCATTCTGTTTTTTTTTTTGCCTAGACTCGGCCTAGAGTATAAGATTTTCGGTGACAGGGGATCAATTATTTGATGTTGATTTCCCATCGCTTTCTATGTCTGCCTCGCCTAATTTTTCCTGGTACTGTTCCCTGGAGAAAGCCTTTGCGAGCCTTGAGGACCTTGTGATATGGCCATAATGTTGTAGTTTTCTTTTTTTTTTTCACAGTTGTCAGCAAGTCATTTGGGACACTATTGTTATTGCGTTTAGAATCTCTTCATTTGTGATTTGGATTTTGTAGGCGATACATAGAATCCTTCTATTTCTGTTTCCGGCAGACCCTTTGAAAAGGAACTTGACCTCTCTCTTCGCCCATCCCTTTTCAAAATACGGAAACCTAACCCTCCCCCACCACTCCTGTTCTCCTATTAATCGCGGATAACTCAGTAGTTTGAAGACTGTTAGAGTGGAGTAAGAGTGATTGTCCTTGTCCCGTGCACACCATTTATCGCGTCGTTTTGCCCCCCCCCCCCCCAAATCCGAGTGAAGCCCATTGGTTGAAATTTCAATTCATTTTCTGGCTCAAGGGTTCCTGAAAGTGACGTCACGCTCTATGGGTCCGAACAGTCATTGAGACCATTTGTTACTGGAGGCCTGAACACCGACCTGCAACGTCACAACAGGTCAGTACGGCGGGGCAACGAGCTATTGGTCTAAACTGCCCACAGGTTGTGACGTTGCAGGCCAGTGTTCAGGGCCTTCTGTGACGAGTGGCCTCGCTCTAACTCATATCACTATGAATGTTTAAATGTTCTATTGTTTTATTGTCGCGTAGTTCTCTCAGCGCTTCGCTCAGTTTCTCCACTTGGCTGTAGATCTAATGTCTTATGCGATACATTAAAGAAATGTTTACTTTTCTGGACGATGACAAGAGAAGAATTTTTGGAGGTGTAGATAGAAATTGGATGGACAATAACTATTCCATCTCGTCTTTCCCTTAAAATTTCGTCCTAGGAGTGCTTTGACAGTTCGCGCAATCAATCTGCCCCCCCCCCCCAATTTTCCCGGTCAGCAGCTTTTCTCAGCGGGATATCAAGAGAGAGGCCGGTCATTTCTTTTCCGTTTTACCATCCAGCTTCTCTTTGGACGACCCTTTCTTCGTGCTCCCTAGACTGTACCTTGACGAATGACTTTTGACAGTGAGTGATGACTTACAAATACGCAATCATCTTCTTTTTTGAAGGAACGTCTGTATCATATAAGATAAGATATGACCGAGCCAACTCATTTTTACAGACAGATTGTTTGTCAGAATCTTCATATTTATTGGAATTCTATTTATTAATAGTGACTTTTGTCTGGATGACTCCAATTGACCTCTGTTGTGAATGACTCCTTAATGTTTTGATTGCTGAGAATGACCTGTGTGTAATTTGTAAATAGAGAGCAATCAGCCCTGTAACTTGTAACAGAAGGCCACGTTGTTGACTTATATACTGCTTTGTCCAACGTCAGATGATTATTTTGTTGATAACCAATGTCATCTATCCCCTTTAAGTTGGTAAGTCCTCCCTTTCAGATCTTGCGATCTATGGGGCAGATAATGTTAAGGTCATCTGTTTCTTTGGCCAACGGTTAATGAGCAGGGTGTTATGTGGCCAGCACAACTACCAACCGACTTCACTTTCCCCAAACTTAGGTCAGGATCTGATTAGACTTGGGTGGGCTAAGGGGTGCCCTAAAAATCCCGAAAGTTGTTAAGTTAATGTTAATTTTTTTTCTTGGGATAAATCAAGGTTTATGATACATATTGTAGAGGCAGAGGCGGATTTAACGGAGGGCAGGCCTCCACAAGAAAAGGGCAAATTGGACAAACTAAACAACGTACTAAGAAGACTAAGCGACAATAGAACAATAAACATTTTTAGTGATATGAGTTACAGTGAGACTGTTCATTTTTGAAATGCTGGAACAATGAAAATTCTGAATATCGAGTAAATAATCTTATAAAATACAGAATTTACTTTAGAAGGTAACGTATTAATAATAATTAACTGCTTTCAGTTTCCTTTATTTTACATAACATTCTTAAAGTCCTTCCGGACACTTACAGCGCTTCTCCAGACCCCAGCTGACCGAAGAAGTCGTGAACGACATATCCTTTTAGTTCAGGGGGTGCCATACTTAAATGTTAAAACAGAATAACAAAATAAAAACCCCATGTAGATGTATTTAAGGTTCAATATTTTTTTTTTCAAACAATTTTTTAAACTCTCATGAAAATCGTATTTGTCTACAAGCTGTCTTCAGAAGGATTAATGGTTTTCATTAATGCGATGACATAGTTGTCCTTAATCTCGCCACCTAACTCTTTATCTGAAAGACCCTTGTATAGGCCTAAACTGTCCCTATTTTCCAAACGCAGCTCGTCTGATTGCGTTTCTTTTAAAACACGGTAATAACTCTCTCCTGGCATCTTGCTCTTCATTAGGGTAGTGACGATAAAATCGCCTTCAGCTCTGACAGGGTTATTGTCTTCACTAAACATTGTTTTAACAGTGTCACTATATGTAAAACCAAATATATCTTCAACGCCAGTCTTTCCATTTTCTGAAGCTTGACAAGTAATCTCTTTTAAGTGAGGCTTACATGTGTCTGCTAGACTTCTTGTATTTTGCTCCTCTTTTTCAACATCGAATAGATCTGTCTTTCGTTCTTTATGTTCAGGTTTACTTTTGGAGAGTACATTCTCAGAGTAACTTCCCTTATCGAAAGTTTGATCGGATATTTTCACCTCCCAAGAAGAAAACCTTAACGTAGGCTCCACAGGTAGGAAACAAGAGGATGAATTAAAACGCAAAGTCCCAATTGATGGAGCTCTTTTGCTCTTTTGTTTCTGCGACGTATGCGGGTCCTGTTCATTAATGTAGTCTTTTATACGTTGTAGTTTTGTGTAGCTTAAAGATTGTGCTAAGCTTTGATCTGACGAACTCAAGTAATATTTTTCACGTTTTTTGACACTCTCTTTCTGCTCAGCCTTGAGTAATCTTTGTGTTTCTCTCATTCTTTGCAGCTGTGAGACAGTCATACATTCATCAGACAAACTTGTCTCTGAGTCTTTAGAGCTTAATTTTTCTCCACATCCGGATGTCAGTTTATGTAGTGCTTTAGGCGATGAACTGAGGTGCTTCTCGTAATAAGAAACATATTTGAATGGTGGAAGCTTTTCATTTAGAAGGGTTTGAACCACATCCAAACGTGGGAGTTTCTCCTCAGCCGTATTTACGTTTTTCTCCTCTGATCTTGATAAACCTTCGTGATCGCTTGTGATAGTCTCGCTATCATTTAGGTGACTTTCATCTTTTTCTGTTTGTATTCCCGAGGAATTTTCTTCCGAAGTGTATTTCAAATCTGCAGTGTGAATCTTTGCTCCACTGCTGGCTTTCAATATCAATCTAGGTGGAACTGAAGGGGCATAACGATTCTTGTATTGATCTGTTGTTGCACTTGCCAAAACATTTTTTGAAAATCCCAAAGTGTTACCAGATTTTTCTACAATATAAGAGTAATGATTATCGATATCGTTTCGATGGCGCCAGAAAAATGCAGACATTGCAATGACGACGGAAACGAGGCTGATTGAAACCAATGCTGCTGCTATGTAGATAAAATACGTGGTGTTAGACTTGTCGCCTAACTGAACAACATTCTCATTGAAAGAATCGACAGATATTCTAAGCAAAGCATTTCTGGTATAGCAGCCAGAAACATCTTGAGCTGAACAAATACAGTAGGATCCAAGCGGAGATAAATTCTCATGAATTGTGAAATAAAGAAAATTAGAAAAATTGTGTGCTGTAAGGAATCTGGTTTCATTAAATAAAAAGCAGACGACACTGATGTTATTGACCAAAGGAACCCCGCCGTTAACTTGACACGTGATAGAAAGCTTAGCATCTCCTGGAATGACATTTATATGATTGATACCAATTCCTTCACCCAAACCAAACAAAGGATTGAAAGTTGGTGGAACAAATACATCTATGTTGGCAGTGTCATTTGAGAAACCTTCACGTTGACATCTAAGAGATTTATTTTGAATACGTGTGTCAACTTCTAATGTGTATTCCTGCATTGTGATATAGAGTACACCATCTAAGTGTGTCGGCGGCTTCTGCGGTATAACTTTAACATTGTCAACAAACAAGTTGAGCTTCACGTTCTGGGATGACGAAGTGGCCGAGCAGTAAACAGTCACATTCTTACTCGTATTAGGTGGACAAATGCTTATGCAATGTGGACTGTTGATGACAATTTGGGGAGACCACTTGAGAGTGACCTCTTGGACACGGCTTTGAGTGATATTCCCTCCTTCTTTAATGTCTAGCTCATAAGTATATAACATTCTCACATAATAAGTTGTTTGGTATCTGTCTTTGAACGTCAAGAAACCCCTGCAACTTATATCATAATAGCCAGGACAGGCAGGAGTTGGTGCTTTCACGTAATCTACAGGCACTTCCGGTTGAAACACGTTGGATTCATATCCCAATAGACATGTGACCTTAGGATACACTCTTTGGAAATCGCAGACGATGGATACGTCTGGCATAAATAGCTTGGCGCGGCAAGATGGAAGCGGAGTGAGGTCAAAGACTGGAAGTCTGCAGGCCATTAGGATCTCTGGTTCAGACAGAGGCCAAGTTTCGTAGACGACACCACAGGACATGACTGTATCTCTATCATCCTCTGTGACGTTTGAAATTGTCAAAACGCTGTCAAAGGTGTAAAATAATTTCAAGCTGTACTGTAACGTCAAGTTAACATGGTAGCGACATGTATTCTGAGTAGAGCAGGTGGAATTGAGGTAACAACGACCAAACTCTTCTTTGGTTCGATTCTCGATATTTTCTTGATTCCAAACGATAAACCTGAAATACAAATAATACCTGAAGTAGTAAAAAACAAAACAAAAAAAAAACAAAAAAAAAACAAAAAAACAAAAAAACAAGCAAAACATAAAAAAATCCTTAAAAAAAAAAAAAAGCTTAACTCTTTCTCTCAGTAATTATTTACCACATTCTGGTGGAATCAACGCTGGTATCGTCAGTTAGGAGGGAAAGAGTTAAAGGAGATTTAATCCGCCCTTAAAACTATATATATCGATAATGTATAAATTATTTCCCTTATTCGATATCAAACACAGTAATTAATTACCAAAAACTAATTGACTAATTGAGTATTTTTGTTCATTGATTCATGTTTTGTTTGGTGCAAGAAATAATTGTTTAAATTGTCAGCTTCTTCTTTTTCTTCTTCTAGCCAGCTTTTTCGCTGTTAAGCTGTCAGCTCTTTTGTAGACTGTGCCAAGGAAAAATAGTGTGCTGTTTTCTTCAGTTGTTCAGCACTGCCGTACAGGGTGTTGGTTATGTTGGGCTGGATTGGTAGTAGGGTCTGCCTAAGGTGGATTAGGTAGGGGCATTCAAAAAGGATATGGTTTACGGTTTCATATTACAAATATATGTCGTTACCGAAAGAGATGTTTTTCTATGAAAGTAGAAAAAAAAAACGTTACAGGTTGAATAAAGTTTATACATTTTTCGCACATAGAAATCTATTATAAATTTTAAAAAATCGTTAGTACCTTCCTTCATTGCTGGTCCTCCCGCTGCAATGTAGCTCGTAAGATTCCCCAACATTCGCTACTGGACAGTGGCGAAGAGTTGAAGTGTCGATTTCCTTAAGTAGTGTAGACAGTGTCAGGAAAATCAAATACAGTGTCATATTTGACCTGTAACCAAAACAGTTCATACAATATGAAATGTTATTGGTAGCAAAAGAGCAAACAGTAGTAGGTTAGGTAGGATATGCTAAGCCAGAGATTCTCAAACTTTTTCAGTTCAGGGACCACTTTACAAGAAATACGATATTAGCAGACCCGCGACGCAACCTGATCTGTCTGTCCAATAAACATATTTCTAAAACTGCTGGTATAATCAAAACATCCGATTTCGTGTTCGGTTTTTTCATTGCTCTGCGCTATTCGCAATACCATAATATAGGAAGGATTAAAAGCTTTTTCATTCACTGTTGTGGCATTGCTAATAATTCGTATCTTCTTATCTTATATAATACAGACGTTACGTCAAAAAAGAAGATGATTACGTCCTACGCGTCATGCATTTAGTCATGCATATTAACCAATGACTTAAATTCTGCCAGGTCACTTTGCTAGCTCAGGCAACCCATTCCATGCTTTAATAGCACTAATTATCTGCTGATTTGAATGCATGTTGTTATATGATTATAACATTAACGGCTTTGTCTTTTTATTCATTCAGATTCGTAACAAGATGACGCTTGAAACATTCGTTTGATAACACATTCAAACAACTAACACAAAGCGACTAATCACTGTCGCCCGCCTTTGTGCGGTATAAGTCCTAATTATGAATATTCAGGAGCATATTTACGTAATTTGCCTTACATGGTATGGCTTCTCATACGGCATCGTTCATTGCCACTATTTCCAACACCTTATGTTCTTCTTAAGATATCTGCTTACGCTTCAAATATTTTCCCCAAAAAACTAACGATTAGCTGGGCGGTCCGAGAACCACAATTTGAGAACCTATGTGCTAAATAATGAGTAGCGGAAAAGCGCTTTAACACTCAGCCACAGCGCCTCAACACAACTCCTTGGACTTAAACTTTACACACACACACACACGCACACAAATAATAATAAAAGATAATCAAATCGCCAAACGATCGCTTGTATCGCCTAAAAAAAAGGGGGGTTAAATAAAATAAAAAAATAAAAGAAAATTAAAGGAGTTCTAAATCTGAGGCTCATTGTGAGATACATTATATATATGAATCTAGTGAATTTCTTAAGGCAACTATAATATATATATATATATATATATATATATATATATATATATATATCGTCTATCACAGCGGTTCTCAGCCTTTTATGCTCGGCGACCCCTTTTTACAATCCCCCACTCTGCCGCGACCCCCCCCCCACGCATACACACACAGCAATAGAAGAATAGACAAAAATAATCAATTTTTTCAATGGTCTTTGGCGACCCCTGGCAAATCGTCAATCGACCCCCAAGGGGGTCGCGACCCACAGGTTGAGAACCCCTGGTCTATCTTCTTGTTACGTGAGCATCGTAGTGTAAATGTTTAGTGGTGCGAACGCGTGTTGAAAGGAGGGGAGAGAACCAAGATGGAGGAATAAAAACAATATAGTGCCTACAGTGTTAACTAAGATTAAATTATTTACAAACTATGATTGTATCGTTTTGGTGTTGGTATATCGCTATAGAGTCTGATTACATAAGACGTAACACACCTGTTTCCTTTAAATGACTCGGAGCTATCGTCTCAGATGAGGGATCCTAACCTGAATTACTGGCCGGTATAGGTTAGTCTACAGCAGCATTTCAAGCCATTTGCAGAGATCAAAACAATAAAGATAGACAAAGGCATAGCCCGCGATACCGAAATCTTCGCTCTCTGGTCATGGCCACATTCATATAAGCTTGCGAGTCTTTGACTCCAGAACTAGAGTGGAGAATCCAAGCAGTGGATTCGAAATGCTACACAAAGATTCTAGGTACGACATTCGAAGTCCGCATCTCAATCTAAGAGTTTAGAGACCGGGTTGTGGCAGCGGTTGGACCCCACGATGACCTGCTAGCTACTGTCACAAAACGAAAACTAAAACTTTACGGCCATACTACAATGTTTTCAAGGCTCGCAAAAACCTTCCTTCAGGGAACAATACCAGGAAAAAAAAGAAGCGGAGAAAGAGAAAGCGATTGGAAGACAAGTTAAAAGAATGGACTTGCCTGCCATTCAAAGAGGCAAAAGACAGAAAGGAATGGAGAAACACGATCCACAAATCTTGTGTGGTGCCCCAGTGGTCCAACATACTAAGGGATAGGTAAAGGTGAAGGTAATAATAATAAATATTACATTTTATATAGCGCTACTTTCATGCCTGAGCCAGCCAGGAAAACCAGTGACTTGGTAGAATTTAAATCATTGATAAACAAGTATGACTAGATTGACCTTGGACGTAATCATCTTCTTTCTTGAGTAACGTCTGTTTCTTATAAGTGGCTACATAAAGACGTTTTGATATTTTTATGTAACCTAAACATTTCCGAGCAAGGTTACAGCTCCAGTAACTCTATCCATCATTGACGTGATCAGTTACAACAGTTGGTTAAGATTTTACCAAAATTTAAATGCTGATTTTTTATCACATGAAGTCGTTTTCTCAAATATGTTTGATCATGGAACTACTCGAAGCCAATAAGCTATTCAATAAGTGCTAGCTGTTGCATACATACTCTCCAGCCTTGACTACTGCAACGCCGTGCTTGCAGGTATACCTGATGACAAAATAGCCAAGCTGCAACGTATTCAGAACAACGCCGCACGAATAGTTCTTAGAAAAGCAAGACGAGATTCAGCTGCTACGCTCTTGGAAACACTCCATTGACTTTCTGTGAAAGCGAGAATCGACTACAAGGTGGCCACACTTTGTCATCAGTGTATCTACAATTAAGAAATGCCCTTGTACCTTAGCGAACTGATTACTCCATATGTCCCTCTGAGAGCCCAGCAGAACTGATTACTCCATATGTCCCTCAGAGAGCCCTGCGCTCAATGGACTCAACGCTTTTAGTGGTGCCACGTTTCTCCCTCAAAAGTTACGGTCTGCGTTTTTTTCAGTACACGGACCAAAGGATTGGAACTCGCTCCCCATTGATCTCAGACAGACAACGTGCTACACTACTATCAAGAATAACAGTAAGACCTATCTGTTTAAAACTTTTTTAGATTAGTTTGTCATTTTAGCTCTCGTGTTTGTGTTTGTAATGTTATCACAGCGCCTTGAGCCTACATTTTGTTTGTTAACAGCGCTTTATAAATGCAATTATTATTATTACTACTATTATTATTATTATTATTATGTTAGAATCGAGAATCGAAAGGGTATTCATTCTCTGTCACTAAGGTTCACGAGACCTCGTCTTGATCAGACAACCCACGCAGCAACCGGCTTCTCACCTTTCTGAACCTCCCACTGACGAAACGTAGTAAACACCTTTGATGGAAACGATCGATATTTAATAACTTGTCATACATACAATCAGGGCTTTTTTGTGACGGTACGCACCAGTACTGCGTACCGGCACCTTTTTCTATGTGGGGAAAAAATTATTGCTTTTCTAGTATTTTAATGAGTTTTTTTTTTAATTAATTTATTAGTAGTTAAAAGTTAGGCAATCCATCACTTAGTACCGGTACATTTTTTTTTTACAAAAAAGCACTGCCTAAAATATACTTAGTGTAGAACACTAGTTAGAAACCGGTAAATGTGAAGGCGAGTTTGACTGGCAATATTTATTCTAATAAATAGTTAAGCTTGACGCCAACAGTAGTCAAAACTTTTGCTTTATCTGTCACTACATTCACTTGTTTAATATTGTTATTGTACTAGAAAAAAGAAGAGAGTATCTTACCGTCAAACTACCTGTCAATAGTGTCACGATAAACAAAATGATAAAAACTCTAGAAAGAAGCTGCAATAGAGCCCCACATAATAATGTTGTGTTTACTAACAATGACAAAAAAATGTGCTAGAAAAAAAAATGGATACTAACTAGATCTAGGCCTAATAAATTACAAAGCCTTGCTGGCAGAATGGGAAATCAAGCGGAGATTATACAACCAATATAAAGGTCCTGGCCAATACGAGACATAGTCTGCGGACAGGAAATTCCCTTATCTTTTTTGGCTTTAGCGAAACAGAAATTGTCATCAAGGTTGTCCCAGAAAAAGGTGCTCCATATATAGTACAGATAGATTGTAGAAGTATATTGAGTATTACACTTTTTACAAATCTTTTATCAACTCTCTCCGTCTGCCTGTCTGGTACACATTTTGTGCACATTTTTTTCTCCCACTTCCAGCTCTAGGAACAAGTTGAAACTTTGTAAAATTACTATTTGTCCCTCTAAACACGAAGCAATCAGTTAAATAATTAATGCTACAAAATTAAACGTGTTTAATAAATAAAAACGGAAATAAATGCTAGAGTTTTAAGATATTTGTATGAAATGTGTAGTTCTTTCCCTTATATATTTAAAGTATTTTTTTAAATATTTTTGTTCAATTATCCAAACAGTAAGATTACAAAATGATATACCCTCTGCCCCATACACACACCTGTACTAAAACAAACAAAAAAAAAAAAAAAGATCTTAGGCTTTACCATTAGGTCCCAAAAACAATGGGAGAGAAAGCATGTACTTTTTAAAGGCCTAGAGAAAGCGACGAAAAGACAACATAAGAGAATGGACGGGCCTGTCATTAAAAGAGAGGACAGTCGACCGATCATGTGTGGTTCCCCAAAAGGATTCAACAGGCTAAAGGGTAGGTGAAGGTGGTGAGCCTTTAACTCTTTAACACTTGAAGAAGAGTAAATGATGACGGCTTGCTCCGCGAGGCTGATTACACTTTCTTTTAGAAAGGAAAAGCACAGGATGTGACGTGAGTGCATGGTGTAGGCTTTGCCGTCAAGACACAGTCTACTTCCCACAATAGTCCCTCCTGTTGGTGGCTCGGAAAAGCTACTAAGCATAAGTATGATGACCTACATCTGGAAAAGTCAGTCTAATTACTGCCTATGCCCCCACACTATGTTCGCTTCAGGAGGACAATGACAAGTTCTACGAAGTCCTCCAGGAAGCCAGTGAGATTATTCCTATTCGGTATAAGACAGTGTGAATCATTGACCATTTATTTGGAACTTTGTTTGTGTAGGTTCAATCACCTACCCCCAATTTTTTTTTTATTTGCACTGCCTGATAGAAGATGAAGCACAATAAAAATTGCTTTCATTTAGAGTTATTTTTTTTAAACTTCCAAAAAAACAAACTAACTTTACGTGTATAGGCTGGTTATTGTTTAAAAGTTCTGGATCTACCGCTGTAAAGTATAGTAGGAAAAACATACCCAAAGAAAGGTTTTCAAGTGTTTTTACTTAAGGTGCACGTCTGTTCATTAGAGATGATAAGATCATGATGTAGATCCAACATTTCGCAACTATTTTGGGTAAAGTCTATGCGCATATAAGAGATTGTTTCATTTCCAGGAACGGCCTGCAGGACGATTGTAGAATGTCTAGGCTTTTTATTTTTTTAAACCAGTAGCATTTATTATTTAGATGACTTACTAATTATTTTCCAAAATTTTGTAAAAAAAAATTTAGCGTGAACAGTTCTTCCCTTAGACTCCCCCCCCCCCCCCGCTAAAAAAAAACACAGATAAAATGTCATACCATTAAGGTGAAAAGGTGTCGGAAAATGCAGAATCTAGGAAACATATTCATGATATTAACAAAAGTGATTCTCACATTTTCACCTGTGACGCCACCAACCTCTCCAGAGTAAACAATTTACGTTCGCACATTAAGTTTCCCATTGTATGGGCTTCATAAAGGAATTCTACTTTCCACATTATTCTTCCAGTTAAAGAAAAAACTTTTGTGAAGTTCCCCCCCCCCCTTTTTTTTTTGAAAAAATGAGTTCCTCTAGGCGTCACATCGTACAGGCTAAGAAGCTCTGAACACAGCGTTCGTCGCAGTGTACGCGTCTCACAGTTTTAGGAACGTGGTCGAGAGGTTAGGTGCGCTTGAACTTGGCTTGGCTTGGCTACCTAGAAGGGGGCTCGAGGTTCGACACCCGACTCGGGCAGCACGGAAAACAAACTCCTAGATACCCCCTCTCTCCCCCCCCCCCACACACACTGGTCTACAAATGAGATTGGGCCAAAAAGCGCGCTGAGCATGCTTTAAGCATGAAAGTAGCGCTATTTAAAAGCTATAATGATAATACCTTTACACATGCAAACATTATGTATCGCTAGACACCAAACCTAAATAGATAGTGACTGTGATTTTTAAGCTATCCTGTTACAAATATTTAAATGCTCTTTCACAGCAAAATGGCTTTGTTTGGGATGTTTGTAACATTCTCATTAATGTTCATCATCCGCCCCTGTCCCTGTCCAGTAGCATAACTTATCTTATCTTATCTTATATAATACAGACGTTACTTAAAAAAAGAAGATGATTACGTCCTACGCGTCATTTTGGTGAATCCTACCAAACACATTGCGAACATAGAGAGAAGGTAATGGTACAAGTCATTCTTGTTAATTTTTTAAAGTGACATATTTTAGTAGCAGAACAAGAAAATAAAAAAAAATACTTAAAAAAAAAACAAAGCATGTATTAAGAGTATGTATGTGTGACGTGTGATTGAAGTGTGTGTGTGTGGCTTGTGTGTGACGTGTATGTGTGTAGTATGTGTGCCTTTTTGTGTGACATGTGTGTGACGTGTGAGTGACGCGTGTGATCTGATGTCTATTATTCTTTCTCTTTATAAAAGAAAAACAAACACTTTTATGCACTTGAAACGCATTGGCCAATCTGGTACTCTTAAAGACAAGTTATCTCTTTAATTTAATAGAGAAAAAGTGTTTCTGCACATGCGCAATATGCAAGCGTTTCTCAAACTGTCGTGCACGCACCCAAATAAAAAAACAAAAAAAAGGGGATAGGTGACGAGAAGTCAGTAACAGTATCTCTTATTTGCGTTTGAATAATAAAGAACTAGAATTGATATTATTACCAATGTTTCAAAAGTTGAAAAGATTTATTTACTAAACACCATTACATCTTTTGTAGCGTACTAAAAACCGGTTTTCGCGAGTATAAGCGGCAATAAGTCTCCGCTGATGAGATTCTACTCAGTTGGTCATTATTGTTATAGTATTTTATAGCTTTACGTTTAAATATTCATGCAGAAAATATTGAGATCTATCTATTTACTTTCCCGAGACCATTTCAGTGGCCGGTTGAGAATTTTTTTATTTCCACAAAAACTATCTTTGTAGAATTATTTTATCATTAATTCGGATGAAATTTGCGATGTAGACATTAGGAGAATGCATTTATGTAGTTACGATTGCAGGGAACCACTTCAAGCAGCAGCTCCGAATTAGTGTCTGTCTTGGGGGTGTCACGGTTAAAGGTTTTATTTTAGCTTTTTTTTTTGGTAGCTAGAAATTATATACAGGCTCTAACCTAGAGGAATGTTGTAGATATTATTGTGAAGAGGTGGGTTGGGTGGGTGAACGGAGTAAACCTTCTTCAGTGTATCCTCTCCACCCACTGGTCTAGAAAAGATATTATAACCCAAAGCGCACTGAGCTTGCTGATAGTATGAAAGTTGTTTTTTACTAAAGTAATTAATAAAAAAAAAAAAGGAACATTTTAAACTCTTAATGGCTTTATGTAGAGGATTCATCCACTCCATTTATTAAGTAAAATGATGTGAAACCCAAACACACATTTCCGTACAGCAAGTTACAAGTTACATTGATTAATGGACACTGTTATAGCTCACATACAGTAATAATGATATCAGACATAACAATAATAATTCAAATAAGTTATTGTAAATATTATGAACAAAAAGTACTATTGTTTTTCCCTCTTAAAAATGTATAATAAACATTGTTGTTTTTTCACTATATCATACATAAGTATACAAAGTAAAATCACTTTTTTTGTACTATTTCATGAACACGTACTTTGGACTTTTGATGGTTTCATGGACTAATGCAATATTAGTGATTTAACACTAATCTGATAACAAACTGAAATACCACAAAAAAAGGGACATAAATATTCTTATTTTGTACATTAAATATACGTGTACGGGTGATGTCCCGTGATAAAATAAAAATATGAATCATTCTTTTTGAAGAAACAATACATTGGACGTAAATAATGCGACGAAAACTTTCTTGGTGGTACCTCGTGGCTATCTGCTTTCTGAAGCTTCAGGTCATTATCGGTCTGTCTAGACACTTTATATTCATTTCATTGAGACTATTGGACGTTTGTTCGTAGACAAGGCATATTTTAATTGCATTTTCTACCGTAAAATAGTTACATATTTGTAGTTTTTCTGGAAAAAAGTAGATAAGTAAAAAACAAAATTAATCTCTAATCACTCTGTATCAGGGGCGTAACTAGGGATTTGGGGGCCCGGGGGGATTGACCTCTTTGGGGGCCCCTTGCATTTTGACATTCGACATATGACATGGAATAATGTACGCAAAAATATATAAGCCCCAAATCAAATTGGTTCAGTATATCAGTAAACTTAACAAAAAGTAATCAAGACTCTTTTAATGAATAAAAGCTTTGTTTATTAGTTAAATAATGCACAAGTGACAAATCTCAATTGATATCGCTTCACGTCGTGCATTCTGTGCATCAAAGACATCTATAACATCAACTACATCGATACTTTCTAGTATTTGTGACTTCACTGACATTAAAGCCATGATAAGCCTTTCTTGTGTCATTGTGCTCCTGAGATAGCTTTTGATGAACTTGAGCTTTGAGAATGATCTCTCACATGACGTAATGGAAGTGGCCTGAGTTAGCAGTATTCGGAGGAGGTTGCAAAGTTTGAGCACACGTAATTACCATATGAAGCCTGTTTCCTCAATATGTCTATTGGTGATTGTATTACTGGTTTGTTGATGAAAAGTGCTCGTGCATCAATGACATCATACAAACAGGAAAAATAGCACAGTTTGTCATAAGCGGGTCTTCATCTAACAGGTGTCTTGGTTCAAGAAGAAACCCAAAGGTATCCATTTTCTTTCCAGCCTTTGGAATCTGCCCTTCATCTCCATATGAAATCTGTCCAGCACTTCTGTCGCAACACGTTTGAATTGCAGTTCTATTGACAGTCCTACATTAAAACTCAACTTCCCATCAAGTCTTTTCTCTCTTCTATAACTTTTATATAGCGTTACTTTCATGCTTATAGCATGCTCAGAGCGCTTTGGTCCAATCTAGAAGTTGGTTTTCCGTTCTGCCTTTAGGCGCTCAGTAAACGCAACTCTGCCCGAGTCGGGTGTCGAACCTCGAGTCCCCTTCTAGGTAGCCAAGACAAGCCAAGTTCAAGCGCACTTAGCCTCTCGACCACGCTTCCCACAGGGATTACAGGGAATCCATAGTATTCACTACCTTCTTTTGCTTTTTTGATGGATTGGGTTTTTGTCAGTTTCTCATCATTTTGCAGAAAGCATGAAAGGGTACTAATTTCTTTAGCAGCTTTCCATATATGCAGTCCAGACTTTTGTAGTTTCTTCCGAACTATATTAATTGGGAGCAAGAGCTTTGACCAGAATTCAAGATAAGCAAAAAATTCTTAATTTCCCACTGCATGAAGAAGATTCTGTACTAATATTATATGGTACTACGTCATTGTTGGTTGTTTATGTTTTGTGCGCAAGCAAAAGGATTCAGAGCATACAAAAGTGGGAAAGATCCATATCTCGTTATGCTCGAGTATAGAAATACTCCGATAAGTGGACTGCCGTATTCACCATCACAACTGGTGACGAGTAGAAGACTCAGGGAATCATTCGAACTGATCCCAAACTTTTGAAACCATCGGTAGCTGAAAATGCAGAGACATTACTCAACGAACGACAGATGAAAAGCAAAGTGAAATACAATGCAAAAGCAAGACTACCTAAAGATTATTCTGTCGGAGAGTTCGTCTAGGTCAAACATGGCAGAAAGCAGTTGTCATAAAAAAACATTCAGCACCCAGATCTTACATCATAAAGACAAACGGAAAAACATACAGAAGAAATCAACGCTTTTTGAATAAGAGTTTCGATGAAGACATCTCTGGGTACTATGATACCGATGGAGACAATGAACTGCAAACTGTTGGAACAAACGAAACAGACAGTTATAGACCAACGTCTAGAGAACTTGTTGTGCCAGTCAAGACAACCAGAAGTGGACGAATTGTTAAAGTTCCTAGTAGACAGGGCCGGCCTTAGGCCACTGCAGCCTATGCGGTCGCAGTGGGCCCCGCGCTTTCATAGGACACGCGCTAATTCTAAGTGTACATTATTAAATTAAACCATTATAACGTATATAAAATAACAGGGTTTTCGTGACCTCCTGATTTTCCAGGGCCTCCAGGAAATCTCATGAAAAGGCAAAATATACGATAAAGTCCTGAACTTTTTTTTAATTTATTCAAATCTCCTAAAGAATAGACGAAATTGACATTTTGGGGTGCTAATAAATAAAAAGTGGCATTTCGAGCTTTCATTTGATAAAAATGTATTGCAAAGACGAAAGTAGCCCTATTTTCTAATTCAAAAAAAATAATATTGACATTATGCTCATCCCTACCCAGACTAGGCCCCGCGCGATCAGTTTTGCATAGGGCCTCCAAATGGTAGATATCACTCTTAAGAACTTTAAAAGGAAGGGTGTGATAATAACTTCAAAAGGAAGGATGTGCTAATATTATATGATATTACGTTATTGTTTGTTGTTTGTGTTTTGTGCGAAAGCAAAAGGATTAGATGGAAATAAAAATAGAGTTTCCATTGGATTGATGAAAGATGAATAGAGGGGTAATAACTCGAGTGTGAAGTTTAATTCTGAAATTATAGACGCCAAACCCGAATAATGGACTATTCTTGCATTATTAAGAATAACTTTTGGATCTGTTATACTCGATTCTGTAAATTTTGCTTCAAGGTTAATTAGTGTAGCCATAAAATACTCGCCATTTAGATCTATTATTAGTAAAGGTAACAAGATACCTGTATATCATGCAGTTTTATTCGTGGCAACAAAGTTTAAAATGTAAAACCAACTTTAAAAAAAACTTTGATCTCTGTGGGAAAAAATATTTTTAAAATGTCAACAAAGTCAACGTACTGATAGACCTAGATCTAGGTTTAGTCTTTGTGATAAATTTTTAATCTATAAATGTTGAAAAAAAAGACACCCGTTGACACTATTTGTCAATCAAATATATTAATTTATGTATTTACAAATAAATTTCGGACACCCATTTGGGGGCCCCCCCTAGGTGGGGGCCCGGGGGGATTTTAAAATTCTCCCCCCCCCATCCCCCCCCCTTAGTTACGCCACTGCTCTGTATCTGTTTTTAAAATTACACTTCCCCAGCCTGTGTCCTCAAACTAGTAAGGAACAAGTCATACAACAATAACAATAAGTAATCTTTATTATTCATAAGAAAATTCGACTTACAATTTGTGCATTACACCAAACAAACAATTACAATTTTAAAAAAACAATGTACACATTCACGCCAGACTCACTCTAAATGTCAGTAAATGTACATGTAAAATATTTATATCAGAATGTTTCTATTTAATGATTTGATTGCCAGGGGAACAAAAGAGTGTTTGTGTCTGTTTGTCTTTGCTATCGGTGTCTTGTATCGCTTTTGTAATGGTAGATTCACAAAACTCCTGACTCAAAGGGTGATTTTTTAATTCTGAAATCTCTTTTTTTTTTAGCTTTTTTATGAATGATTTTATCAAACAGCTGCCCAAGTGTGGGTTTTTTTGTTTTTTTTTGCCAATGACTTTACCAGCAGCATTTTGGACTTTTGGTTTATTTTAATTTTTAATGCTCATATTGCCATACCAGGCAGTGATAATAAAAGATAAAATATCGCAGATACTCCAGAACCTAAACGCCTCAAGTAATTCATTCTTCCTTGACATTACCTTTCTTTTGGGCGCCTGACGCTACGAAGTATGTTCCATGTTCTTTAGTTTTCTTTAATATTCTGGCATTGCTACAACAAGACTATATTGTTTAGATTAGAATTAATAAAGCGGTGCCACCATCCTAATAGATTAATGTAACGAAATATCCAACACATAATAATAGAAGCAGTAGCAATGTCTTGTATTTACTTATAACGGCTGATCGTTAATGTAAGTGTGACTTATGGGTATAAAGCTTACACTTTCTGTCCCAATTATTTAATAATCTTAAGACTATTCTTTTGAGACTGAAGATTAATGATGAGTGCAGTAGTTCATGTGACAACGCAGTGCCAGCTGTGACCTACATATTTTGACCCATACCAACGAAGACATAACCGTTGTCTGCCAGTCGATTTAGGGTTTTCTTTTCGCCTTCTTTTGCCTGTCCTCGGCCATAGATTGATTCTCTTTTGGTCTCAAATGTGTATCTCGCGTTCTTTGTTAGCAATCCACATTTGTCTTGTACGTAAGCGTATATAATGTCTGCCTTATTTTAATTTTATATGGATGATCTCCGAGAAGTAGTTTTGCAAATAAATTATAACGCATGAACAATGCCAAATTATAAAATGCTTTCAGTGATTTTATGCCCTAATCGATATTTTGAAATCTTTTTGAGCAGCCTAATTTCTTTTTCAGATTAGTCTTAGTCAGTCAGCAGTCTTCAGCAGAAGGATTAAATGGGGTTAAAATATCTTCAGAGTACAGTTCGGTGTTAATTGCGTAATTTATATCTCGACTTTCTCTGTGCGATTTTAAATTATCAATTTCCGTGTGTATATCGGAGATAGCACCGCCTTCAGCTCTGTCAAGTCTTTCGTCTTCTGTATGTCTTTCGACAATAGTCTTCACACTCTTCTGTAGTATGTTTTCTTCAGATTTATCTGAAGAGTACGTCTCCGAGACAACTTCACTTCCAGGGCGTAATTCCTTAGACGGTTTTAAGTCTTTCTGGTCGACAAATTTTGTTTTCACTAAGGTTTGTGATGATGAGCACTCTTTTGGAGAATGTCCTATTGGAAAGATAAGATCCATTTCTGTTGAAACTCTGTTGTTTGAAATATCGTTTGTCCTAGTAGCTTTGATATATTTTTTCCTACCACATATGCAATATTTCTCCTTGTAGCAAGAACATTTCTTTTTGAAGACACAACAGAAAAGGATCAAAAGAACTGGGACTATTACTATTACTGTCGGTAACACTATTTCTAATCCAAATTGGTTCTCATTAGCTCCTTCGACAGAAATTGTTAGAATTGTGTAATTGGTATAACAATCAGAATCTTGATGAGCCGAACAATTGCAGACAAGGTCATGAGAAAGATTTTCCCCGTTAATTGTGAAAACGACAACATTTGAAGAACTGTGTTTATGAAGGTACCAGGTTCCATTTGGAAAATAACAGACGACAGTAATATTAGAAACAAGTGAGATCCTGTTTTTAATAAGACATACGATAGAAAGCTTAGAATTTTCTGGAATGACATTTATGTGATTGATTACCATCCCTCCTTGCAGTGCAAACAGAGGTTTTGAATTTGGTGGAATAAATAAATCTATTTCGGCAGAATCATAAGAAAAGCCGTCGCTTTCACATCGAAGAGATCTGTTTTGAAAATGTGTATCAACTTGTAATGTGTATTCCTGCATTGTGATATACAGCTGACTAGATATATATGTCGGCGGCTTCTTCGGTGTGACTTTAACATTGTCAACTAACAAATCTAGAATTACTCTTGGGGACAAAGAAGTAACAGAACAGTAAACAGACACATTTTTAGCCAAACTGGGTGGACAAATGGTAATGTAAGGTGGACTGTTGATGACCAGCTTAGGAGACATTGTAAGAGCGACCTCTTCGACCCGACTTTGGTTTTTATCCCCATCTTCTATCATGTCCGTTAAGTAAATCGGAGTGAATCTTACATAATATTTTGTTTGGTAAGGGGCTTCAAACTTCAACAAACCTTTGCATGTTATTTTGTAATAGTCAGGTAAAGCATGTGTTAACGTTTTCACTTCGTAATCTACCTGCACTTCCGGTTGAAAAACATTTTTCTCGTACCCGAATTCACATTTGACCCTTGGATGGACTTTTGGGAAATAGCAGACGATTGATACATCTGGCATATACAATGAGGCTTGGCAAGATGGCGGTTCAGTAAGGACAGGAAGTTGGCAAGACATTATGGTCTCTGATTTAGATGGTGACGATGTATCGTAGATGGCAGCACAGGAGATGACTGTGTCTCTATCATCCTCAGTGACGTTGGAGATCGTATCGTGTAAGAGTATGGCGACTTCCAACTTGATGTAGCGTTGACATAGATACGAGATGTATTCTTGGTAAAGCAGGTGGAATTGAAGTAGCATCGACTAACTTCCCCATAGGATCGATTCTGTGAATCATCTCGATTCCAGACGATCAAGCTGAAATAGAAATAACACTATAGTGGTGACTATAGGATAGTAAAAAGTAAGAAACAAAATTAAAAGAAACAAGGTTACAAAAGACAGTTTGTGTGGAAACACAAACTCAAAATCGGCCCTCGAAGTGGTCCACCCAGGCAGGCCTCAATATTTATCAGAAAGAACATCCGAATGAAATTATATCAAAGACAAATGAGAGATAAGAATGGAGAAAGAAGGTTAACAGATCTTGCGTAGTGCCCCAACTTTCCCGCAGATCAAAGGATAGGTGAAAGTGAATGTAAAGTTAGATGTGAACCTGGCCTAACTAGTTTCCCTTTCAGACCTTGTGGTCAGATGATGTAAAGTTCATCTGTTTTTGTGGCCTACAGTTAACGAGGGTGTCATGTAACCCCAACTAATGTCAGGTACCCATTAGAGCTGAGTGGACTCAGAGGCGCCCAAAGATTCCAAAGTTGAAAATCCCAGTCTTCACCAGTTTTCGAACCCGGGACCCACGGTTCGGAAGCCAAGCGCTTTACCGCTCAGCCACCGCTCTTGCCTCTTTTGTGGGCTTTTTTTATATATATGTTTTTATTTGTAAGTTATCATAATTCACAAGTATTAAATCATAAACAATTGAAAAGTGATTAACCTAAAAATATAATAATAGTAATAGAAATATTATTTAATATCAAAGACATACTACCTAACCATCCTAACCATTGAACCCACTAAAGACAGAAAAATGATACAAGTATCCTCTACTCCAGAACAATCAACACAATATCAGATATCCCTGACCCCCAACACCCTATTTCTGGAAAACCACCTGAGCATTGTACAGGTATATGAAAATCAAACTAGATAATTCTTTTTAAATTAGGTCTAACTTATAATGCATACTAATTAGCTTTTTCTCTTTAAAAAACTGCTTGCATATCTGATTTTAAAAATTAGATTTTTCGCTTTCTGGAAAAAAAAAGTATCCGTTGTATCAGAACTTTGAATGGTCTAAAATATTGTGATGTCGGATTTTAAATATCTTTTCTAGTTTACGAGATCTAAACGGGACGAACGGACAGACGGACAGACATTTCGCACTAAACTAAAAGCGTCTATTCCCCTTTCGGTGGCCGCTAAAAAAGAGAAATCCTACTTTATTTAGTTCAATAAAATTCGTAAGGGCGAATATAATGCTTTTAATTAGAAATGAATAAAAGAATGTAAAAACATGAAACATTATTTTACCTCGCATCGAAAAAAAAATCCTGTTTACGCGAATTCATAAATCTTCTCCAAGCTAATACAATTTATAGACAGGCGCCTGTCAGTATCTTCTCACTTATTTTGTAGTCTATTATTATGACCTTTTGTCTGGATGACACCATTTGACCTCTGTTGTGAATGACTCCTCATGTTTTGATTTGAGAGAATGACTAGTGTGTAATTTGTGTATAGAAGGCAAGTTGCCATGTAACATGTAAGATCAGAGGCGTAGCTAGTGTGGGGGAGGTAGGGGGAGACTTTTGCAAACCCCCAGGGCCCCAACTTGAGGTGGGCCCCTAAATGAGTATTTTTTTTTTTTTTTTTACATTAAATATTACGCGAAAAGCAGGGGGGGCCTCCAAAGAGATCGAGCCCCCTGGCTCCCAAATAATGACAATTTCCTAGCTACGCCACTGTGTAAGTTAAGGCCATGGTATTGACTAAATTACTGTTTTGGTCTAATATAGGATGTTGTTACTTTTAGTGCGGCCAGTGTCAGGGTGGCGTGAAACCCTGTATGTTACCGAATCGTCGAGAAGAGAGAGTTGGTAGGAGTCAAGACGCGAGGAACTAGAGATTGTATCAAGCGAGGCAGTTGATGACATGTGGGAAGCGTGATCGAGAGGCCAAGTGCGCTTGAACTTGGCTTGGCTTGGCTACCTAGAAGGGGGCTCGAGGTTCGACACCCGACTCGGGCAGAGTTGTTTTTACTGAGCGCCTAAAGGCAGTACGGAAAACCAACTCCTAGAGATTGGACCAAAGGCGCTCTGAGCATGCTATAAGCATGAAAGTAGCACTATATAAAAGCTATAATAATAATTTATTTATCTACTTCCAGTAGATCATTGAGCTAATAGATCAATAATAACACATTTTGTGCGTTGAGTAGAGTATATAGATTAGATTCTATGTCGTATTCTGTTCACTATTCAAGTAGACTTTTTTTTTTTTTTTGAATAACTGTTTGGAACATATCATATTGCTATTTTATAGAGTACATTTGAATTTCTTATATTTTAATTTCATGTTAATAAACTTAGGTTACTTTCATAGAAACAACAACCTCCCCAATGGCGTCAATTAGGTTGCTGTCACTCGGTGCAGAAAGTTCAGGTCTTCAAACCCTTTCCACCCAAAAATACAAAAATTCTAATAGCTCCCCCCACCCCCACCTAAATAAAAATCGTTAGTTTTTGTGTCGTTGTTATGTTGAATAATAATACTTTTAGATAATAAATTGTTTATTGCACTGGAAAATGTTTGTTGATTCTATTTTTTTAATTCAATGTCTAAGACATTTTATCTATAATTACTACATGAATTAAAAATGCACAATTATTGAAATAAGAAACATTGAACTGAATATTTTCACTTTACTAGAGGTTATCTTATCTTATATAATACAGACGTTACTTCAAAAAAGAAGATGATTACGTCCTACGCGTCATGCATTCAGTCATGCATATTAACCAATGACTTAAATTCTGCCAAGTCACTGGTTTTACCTGGCTAGCTCAGGCAACCCATTCCATGCTCTAATAGCGCTAGGGAAGAAGGAGTATTTGTGCAAATTTGTCCTAGCATATGGGACGAGGAATGTGCCTTTATCTTTGTGTCTTTCAGAGTATTTTTTTAAATTTTGTTTTTGTATTTGAAGATTATGGTTCAGTGTTTTATGTATGATTGCTACTTTACTTTTGAGCCTTCTGTCCTGAAGGCTTTCTAAATTTAGTGATTTTACTAAAGGTGTTACCCTAGTCAAATGTGAATATTCGTTTGTTATGAATCTCACTGCTCTATTTTGTGACTGTTCCAGTTTCTTAAAGGTTTTCTTGAGTTGAGGGGTCCTAAACAGAAGATTCATATTTTATTATTGGCCTAACCAAGGTTAAATAACATTGTAGTTTTATGTTCTTATTTGATTTATAGAAATTTCTTTTAATATATATATATATATATATGCCACCAACACTCTCCGTTCGCCTAACGGTCAAGACATTCACTTGAAATTAGTGTACCCTAATTCAACTATGCTAAGCAATTCAGCTTTAGTCCATCAATGCCTTAAATGGAGACAACTCAACGAGGACAAGTCTTTTTCACAGGACATCATAAACACAGATTTATTATGTCTTAAGCATGACGTCTTTATTAACCCCTTAACTTAGGGGAAATCCGTTGTTTCTTCTACTGTCAACATTCATCTCGAGTCTAATCAGGAGGAGATATGGCAAGAATGTATGTTACTTTAATATTTTGGTATGATTGTTATATCCCCTTGTTGTGAATGTGAATAGCATTGCACGTGTTGTGAACTGAGTGATTAAGTCTTCGTTGAATGTAAGAGAGAGTGTGTTAAGCTAGTAAGGTCTTGCTCCCGGTCATGGAAGGTTGGACGTTGCTTCCTGGACTGGTGTTATGTATTTATGTTTCATTAGAGTTGATGGACTTTTTTTTTTGTATTTATATTTTTCATATAGTTGATGGACTAGTGATTGTGAATTAATAATATTTGAGAGTTGATTTCATTATGTGCTTATTGAATATTAAAGTATTATTCGTAGTTCAATGGATATCTATAGTTGGAGTTGAGTGTATTTAGTGTTAACTGTTCTTATTTGAGTAACTAAGCAAGTATTAACTAATTGTAATTGAGTATTGAAGAATCCCCTAGCGAGCCAAACTAAGCAAGTATTAACTAATTGTAATTGAGTATTGAAGAATCCCCTAGCGAGCCAAACTAAGCAAGTATTAACTAATTGTAATTGAGTATTGAAGAATCCCCTAGCGAGCCAAACTAAGCAAGTATTAACTAATTGTAATTGAGTATTGAAGAATCCCCTAGCGAGCCAAACTAAGCAAGTATTAACTAATTGTAATTGAGTATTGAAGAATCCCCTAGCGAGCCAAACTAAGCAAGTATTAACTAATTGTAATTGAGTATTGAAGAATCCCCTAGCGAGCCAAACTAAGCAAGTATTAACTAATTGTAATTGAGTATTGAAGAATCCCCTAGCGAGCCAAACTAAGCAAGTATTAACTAATTGTAATTGAGTATTGAAGAATCCCCTAGCGAGCCAAACTAAGCAAGTATTAACTAATTGTAATTGAGTATTGAAGAATCCCCTAGCGAGCCAAACTAAGCAAGTATTAACTAATTGTAATTGAGTATTGAAGAATCCCCTAGCGAGCCAAACTAAGCAAGTATTAACTAATTGTAATTGAGTATTGAAGAATCCCCTAGCGAGCCAAACTAAGCAAGTATTAACTAATTGTAATTGAGTATTGAAGAATCCCCTAGCGAGCCAAACTAAGCAAGTATTAACTAATTGTAATTGAGTATTGAAGAATCCCCTAGCGAGCCAAACTAAGCAAGTATTAACTAATTGTAATTGAGTATTGAAGAATCCCCTAGCGAGCCAAACTAAGCAAGTATTAACTAATTGTAATTGAGTATTGAAGAATCCCCTAGCGAGCCAAACTAAGCAAGTATTAACTAATTGTAATTGAGTATTGAAGAATCCCCTAGCGAGCCAAACTAAGCAAGTATTAACTAATTGTAATTGAGTATTGAAGAATCCCCTAGCGAGCCAAACTAAGCAAGTATTAACTAATTGTAATTGAGTATTGAAGAATCCCCTAGCGAGCCAAACTAAGCAAGTATTAACTAATTGTAATTGAGTATTGAAGAATCCCCTAGCGAGCCAAACTAAGCAAGTATTAACTAATTGTAATTGAGTATTGAAGAATCCCCTAGCGAGCCAAACTAAGCAAGTATTAACTAATTGTAATTGAGTATTGAAGAATCCCCTAGCGAGCCAAACTAAGCAAGTATTAACTAATTGTAATTGAGTATTGAAGAATCCCCTAGCGAGCCAAACTAAGCAAGTATTAACTAATTGTAATTGAGTATTGAAGAATCCCCTAGCGAGCCAAACTAAGCAAGTATTAACTAATTGTAATTGAGTATTGAAGAATCCCCTAGCGAGCCAAACTAAGCAAGTATTAACTAATTGTAATTGAGTATTGAAGAATCCCCTAGCGAGCCAAACTAAGCAAGTATTAACTAATTGTAATTGAGTATTGAAGAATCCCCTAGCGAGCCAAACTAAGCAAGTATTAACTAATTGTAATTGAGTATTGAAGAATCCCCTAGCGAGCCAAACTAAGCAAGTATTAACTAATTGTAATTGAGTATTGAAGAATCCCCTAGCGAGCCAAACTAAGCAAGTATTAACTAATTGTAATTGAGTATTGAAGAATCCCCTAGCGAGCCAAACTAAGCAAGTATTAACTAATTGTAATTGAGTATTGAAGAATCCCCTAGCGAGCCAAACTAAGCAAGTATTAACTAATTGTAATTGAGTATTGAAGAATCCCCTAGCGAGCCAAACTAAGCAAGTATTAACTAATTGTAATTGAGTATTGAAGAATCCCCTAGCGAGCCAAACTAAGCAAGTATTAACTAATTGTAATTGAGTATTGAAGAATCCCCTAGCGAGCCAAACTAAGCAAGTATTAACTAATTGTAATTGAGTATTGAAGAATCCCCTAGCGAGCCAAACTAAGCAAGTATTAACTAATTGTAATTGAGTATTGAAGAACCCCCTAGCGAGCCAAACTAAGCAAGTATTAACTAATTGTAATTGAGTATTGAAGAATCCCCTAGCGAGCCAAACTAAGCAAGTATTAACTAATTGTAATTGAGTATTGAAGAATCCCCTAGCGAGCCAAACTAAGCAAGTATTAACTAATTGTAATTGAGTATTGAAGAACCCCCTAGCGAGCCAAACTAAGCAAGTATTAACTAATTGTAATTGAGTATTGAAGAACCCCCTAGCGAGCCAAACTAAGCAAGTATTAACTAATTGTAATTGAGTATTGAAGAATCCCCTAGCGAGCCAAACTAAGCAAGTATTAACTAATTGTAATTGAGTATTGAAGAATCCCCTAGCGAGCCAAACTAAGCAAGTATTAACTAATTGTAATTGAGTATTGAAGAATCCCCTAGCGAGCCAAACTAAGCAAGTATTAACTAATTGTAATTGAGTATTGAAGAATCCCCTAGCGAGCCAAACTAAGCAAGTATTAACTAATTGTAATTGAGTATTGAAGAATCCCCTAGCGAGCCAAACTAAGCAAGTATTAACTAATTGTAATTGAGTATTGAAGAATCCCCTAGCGAGCCAAACTAAGCAAGTATTAACTAATTGTAATTGAGTATTGAAGAATCCCCTAGCGAGCCAAACTAAGCAAGTATTAACTAATTGTAATTGAGTATTGAAGAATCCCCTAGCGAGCCAAACTAAGCAAGTATTAACTAATTGTAATTGAGTATTGAAGAATCCCCTAGCGAGCCAAACTAAGCAAGTATTAACTAATTGTAATTGAGTATTGAAGAATCCCCTAGCGAGCCAAACTAAGCAAGTATTAACTAATTGTAATTGATTATTGAAGAATCCCCTAGCGAGCCAAGACAAGGTCGAGACAAAGCATATAAATAGAACCTTGACAACTAATAATGCACATCTTCTGCAGACACAAAATGTCAGTGCGCAGTAGTGCACATAACAGAGTTACAAATGAAAGTTACAACAATAATAATGTGATAACCATAGACATATATATATATATATAGACTGGACGATAAAGAACAAATTATTATCGGAAATATTTGGGAAAAGATAAGTTTGTAGATCCACATCACAAACCTATATATATATTTGCCTATGTCTGTGATTATAAAACAAAGACAAAATATTGGGAATATGGCAGTTTTGCACTTTTCAAAACTAAAGATCAAAGGTATATATTGGCTGAAATGTTAGTCCTAGAATTTATAGCTCAATCGCCGCCATTTTGTTTTTCACATAGATATAGTACATAAAACATATTGACTCCCCCCAAATAAAAATAACTTCCTACTTCCAGTCTATATTTATTTATGTCTATGGTGATAAGATTTTACAGGCAAAATATTACATTTTTACAATTAGTTATAACATGGAATCAATAGAGACATCAGGCGACACCTGAAGATAAGCGTTTACTTGGCTTTAAAAATTGGATAGTCCTATACAGGGACTAATTTCATAGCTCAAATTAAAACAGGCAATTGGCAGGCCATTATGATCTCTGGATTAGCAATGTAAAATAGATACCATAGAAGTTGACTGTATCACTACCATTCTCAATCATGAACAAGCCTTTGAAAGGGTAAGGTAAGTGCTACTAAGTTTACTATTACCTTTTTTCTTGGTTGCTCACCGCTGGACAATGCAATTGGTAAGATTCTCCAACATAGGCAGCTGGGCAAGGATGATTATTGGAAGAGTCCACATTCTTGAACATTATAGAAAATTTCATAAAAATCAAAAGCAAAGTGATTGTCTTCCTGTATGAAACAAGTTGAAGAAACGTGCAAAATATAATATTTTGAATTAAAATTGCCTACAGCGTATGATTCTAATAAAATTTGATTTTGCAATTTTAAACTAAGTATTTAAAAATTTGAAAAACAAATCTTGTCTAAAGGGAAGAGCCACAAATTCATTGCAACATATCCCAATTTTGCAGGAGAAGGCTTCCTTTTTTTTATATTTAAAAATATAATTGATTACCAATAACTGATTGTGTAATTCGTTAATTGTTTGATTGATTCGTATATTGTAATCGACTATGAATAATTATTGAAAATTTCAACTTAATTCAAGAACAGACAGTGGATTATCTCCCACTGATCTGCCTCAGACATTTTTATTTTTATTTCTCTTCTAGTTTTTTTTAGATCTGAGTCTGACAGACGGACAGACGGAGATTTTACACAAACCCGAAAGCTGCTTTTTCCCCTTACAGGGGCTTCTAAAAATGTTAATGTTCTTCAAAAGTGTATGCGCCATTTTTCTAGGTCGTGTTCTGGTCTCTGTGTCCCTGAAAGATTTTACAAGCCAACAAGAGGTATTGTAAGAATAAATATTGATAACTCATATTTCGTACTGAGCGTGTCGATGTTAGTGCTTCTTCAGAGAGCTTAAATAATGTAGATATAAAAATAATTACCTTTTGTACATTTATATAAGGTTTATATCTGCTCTTTGCTGCTTTTGAATAAACAACCAAACTAAATGTGCTTCTTATCTTCAGTTTCACAAGGCCGTGCATTGAGCTAACTATAGTGTTCCCTATGGTTGTCATAGGCTCAAGATAAGCATGATTACAGTGATTAACACAGAATACATATCATTATCTGCTTTCAAAGTATTAGATGACTTATCTTTTTTTAAGTTACGCAAAATATAACACAATTATCTAAGTGTATATTTTAAATGGAGGCGCGGTGGCTGAGCGGTAAAGCGCTTGACTTCCGAACCGGGGACCAGGGTTCGAATCCTGGTGAAGACTGGGATTTTTAATTTCGGGATCTTCGGGCGCCTTTGAGTCCACCCTGCTCTAATGGGTACCTGACATTAGTAAGGGAAAAGTAAAGGCGGTTGGTCGTTGTGCTGGCCACATGACACCCTCGTTAACCGTAGGCCACAGAAACAGATGACCTTTACATCATCTGCCCTATAGACCACAAGGTCTGAAAGGGGGGACTTTACTTTTTTATATTTTAAATAGTTGCATTCTTTCCTTATGCTAAAGTTCAACAAAAAGTATTAATTTTCATCATCGACGTCAACTATATAATTTTAATACTCATAGTATTTTTTTTCCTTCAAATATTTATCTGATGGGGTATCTTTATGTGCTTTTTTTTTTTGTTTTTTGATAATAAAAATTGTGTAAACCGCGCAGTATTTAATGAAATCGCCTTCTCTCCTAGCAACTATGTAAAAAACGTCTCACTAATAATACTTGTATGGATATAGATCTGTGGCATTTTATCTGTGGCATTTTACGTCTCGAGAGACGATCTTTTCCCTTTGCAACTTCTTGTGTGACTAAAGAGGCCAATCCTTGATACACAGCTGCGATCGCAGGCTGGGCATATATAGTCACCAGGCGCCGTTGCATTTTCACCCTTCTTTCTGCTTCTGTTGTGTATGACATCTGCAATCTGTGACCCTTCCTTTATGCTCTCTCTCCATGTGGATCTGTCCAGTGCCACCTCTTCCCAGTTGCCAGTGTCAATTTTGAAGAGCTTCATGTCGCGTTTGCATACATCCATATACCGTAAAAGTGGGCGACCAGCGGCTCTCCTGCCTTCTATTAGATCGCCATACAGGATGTCCTGTGGAAGTCGACCTACTGGCATTCTACGAACGTGGCCAAGCCATCCAAGACGTCTGATGCTGATAACAGAGCGAATGTCCTGGCATCCTGCTCTTTGTAACACTTCCTCATTGGTTATCTTATCTTGCCACCTTATTTTAAGGATCCGCCTTAGGCATCGGAGGAGGAAGACATTCAGCTTTTTTTCCTGCCATAAGTAGGTTGACCATGTTTCACTTCCGTACAGCAAGGTGCTCAACACACAGGTCCGGTAGACTAGGGCTTTAGTACTGCTAGTCAGCAATATGTTGTCCCAGACTCTTTTCTGCAACCGTGACATGGATATAGATCTACACCATTAATTGCAATACATTACATTTTTAATTTTAGCAAAGCCAATAAATAGTGCAGTAAATTTCTTATCTGAAAACTTTGCTTATAAGTGGCCAGGATTTTTGTTTTGTTTGTTTTAATCTTGGTAGTTTCTGTTTTCCCTAAGCAAGACTTACAATTGATTAACCATAGATCTACATATTTTTTCTGAATTCATTATTTACGTAATCGCTATAAAGATAAACTAAGGCGCGAATTCGCCCTTACTGGCATAGAGGAAATCTAGCAGCAGATGTCCTCTAAAAGAGACAGATGGACAGCTCTCACAAAGGCTGCGGGGCAGATAAACCATTATTGAAGACAGGCGCAGAAGGCGGAAAGAAAACTTAATCAGACCGCCTGCGGATAACGGCTTAGTCTGCACCAAATGTGGGAAAATATGCAGGTTTGCGTAATCATGTGAAACACAGCACTCATCCTTAATCTTCGGAATCGAAGACGTTTCCATTTCTATATACAAAGACACATTATTCTGTGGCGTCAGATTAATCCAGTTATAATTGTGTAATATTCTTCATCGTTCCTTTACTGACACGTAGCTTGAATCTAACTTCTTCCTTTTTAGCCAAGATGTATACCTAAGAATAAGAATAATACAAAGGGAGTGATTCTAACTATAGTTATAGCCTAATTCGTCATTTACGTTAAGGTTCGGTTCAGCCGTTGAATGATATAGCCATACTCTGTTTACATTTTGTATCTAGTACTTTCTAGCTAGTGTTCTAGACTAAGAATAGTATAATCAGCTTCAGCTACTTGCACTTGGAGATTTGCATTTAAGGTGATAAATACCCTCTCAACTCAAGAAAGCAGGAACAGACACAAAATAGAGCAGTGAGATTCATAACAAACGAGTATTCACATTTGACTAGAGTAACACCATTAGTAAAATCACTAAATTTAGAAAGCCTTCAGAACAGAAGACTCAAAAGTAAAGTAGCAATTATACATAAAACACTGAACCATAATCTTCAAATACAACAACAAAATGTAATAAAATACTCAGAAAGACACAAAGATAAAGGCACATTCCTCGTCCCATATGCTAGGACACATTTGTACAAATACTCCTTCTTCCCTAGCGCTATTAGAGCATGGAATGGGTTGCTTGAGCTAGCCAGGGAAACCAGTGACTTGGCAGAATTTAAGTCATTGGTTAACATGAATGACTAGATGCATAACGCGTAGGAGGTAATCATCTTCTTTTTTTAAAATAACGTCTGTATTTTATAAGATAAGATAAGATAAGCTTGTACTTCTGTATATCCGGTGTACAGAAAACAAAAAAGCGTTGAAAGGCCAGAAGGTAGTTATTGTGTACATTTTGATACTGCTAAACTAAATGTCTATGCTTCAATGATTAAGTTGTTGTTTTTTTTTTCACAAAGTAATATCAATATTTAAGTTATGTAAAAGAATCGATCTATGGCATTGGCTCAAATAAAAATGTATTTAAAAACAATGGGCATTTAGCTTGCAAATGTCAGAATTAGAGCGGGAAAACATAGCCATGTGTAAAGAACATTTGTTGCGCTACCCACTATAAAGATCGGTAAATAGACAGATGTCTATAAGGGGTGTAGATGGACTAAGACTAAGACTAAGACTGCTTTATTGATCCTTACGGAAATTTGTTGTGGTTACAAGGACTCTTTTCTCATATAAAGACAACACAACAGAAAAATACACATAAATACAACAGACACAACATAAAGAGTTCGTTCAGCGACTACACACAGGTATCTTGGTGCATTTCATGTTCCCTGATCAAAGAGTGGCGGTGATAGAGTCTGACCGAGTGAGGTATGAAGGAGTTTTTGTACCGCTCCGTTTTTGATGCCTTTTTAATGATGTTTTCTAGACACCAATTGTACTGTGCTAGTGTTGCTGGTCCTTCTGTATTACAATAGGCTCGAATAGTGGTATGATTCTGGTAATGGGTATTATGTATACATGAAGGAGAAGCTACCTAGCTGAGTACTTTAAGTTAATTTAGTATGATCAATGTCTATACTAACAATCAACACAGGAGTAAAAAAGTCACTACATTTATTTACTGCAAGACTTTTTTTTTCCATATTCAATATAATATATAGCAATAACAATAATAAAACAGTTAACAAAATAGACCAAGTACCTTTGACAGCACCTGGGCGTTTACACAAGTGACATAAAAATAGATAGTAACAATTGAAGCTAAAGTAACCAACATATTTAGCCGTTAGACTTGTGAGCTGTACCAAGGCAGTACATAAGAAAATAAATGTATCCCCCTCATACTTTAGTCCTGACCAGAACAGCAGCTCCAAGTAATTACTGGTCTAACACACATTAACATCCCCTGAATAAAATACCCGTGTTAAAAAACACAAATCACAGCAAATAAATAAACAAACTAATTAACGACACTCTCTCTCACACACACACTTTACACCCGCTGCTCCTGTCATCATTGAATTGAAATGACGTAGAACGATCCTAGGTATCCATGACAATGACCTTACAACAAATGAAGAAATTCGACACAATATCAGAATGTCCATTGGGCCCTAAGATGACTGGCCACAGTATGAAAACGTTAAATTAAACTGTATGGTCATTGAAAGAGTGATCAGTTCGAATAACAATCAAAATATCATTTTGTATTGTTTTGGTACGTACACAAAATAATTATTTAATAAACAAATTATTATTTCTACTTACATAAATATTAAACTTATATTATAAATAACATTTATCTGGATTAATAAAAAGGATGAAATTGTTTGTGCTGAGATGACAGATTATCAAAGTTTGGTTCCCTGATTGTTAATTTAAATTAGCCGCGTTCAATAATCTTTTGATTCTGTTTTGTTGTTTTTTTTTCGATTTAATGTCTGCAAATTCTGTAGTTGAGTCTAGATGATTTTCAGAATTTGTTTTTCTTATTTGTTAAAAAGAAAATGCCAAATTTCAATTTTCTAGGACATGCCCTTTTTATAAAGCGTATATCAACTCACTTTGTGTCTGTTTGTCTGTCTGGTAAATTGTTTGTGCACGTTATTTCTCCCACACCCAAATTATTTCTTTTACTTGACAACAGAAGAATCAGTTTCAAAAAAATTAACTTTTTTTTTGGGTCTCGAACAAGGGAAAAAATTGTACTTGACTGATATGGTAGTATATGTTGAATTAGTCCCCTTTACACTTTGCTTAAAAAATGGAAACTAACAATAGATAACTACAAACCTTCCATTTTCATAAGCAGAGGTACAGAGGTTCGTACATTAGTTTGAAGAGGATTTATTGAGCTCGATCACTCGAGTTCGAATCCAGGTCTTTCGTTAATATTCATCCAGGTAACTCCTTCCTTCTCCTCCCACCCCTCTACCAACTGATCCAGACAAGCAATTGGGTCATAGCATATTGAGAAAGATAAAAGAAAGTGATAAACATATTTCTAATCGCACAGATTTATTATAGTTACTCTAGATCTAGTATAAATTTAATCTCATGAGTGACCCAAACTAAGTGATACAACACGCTTTAATATCAGCTTTGTTTTAAAAAGAAAGTTGTTTATTTTTTATTTTCTTGTTTGTTCTTAGTGAGTTAACTAAGTTAACTTAGTGAGGTTTGTGACAGATCGTCGCATGAGGTTTGCGGGACATGTTCTACGTCAAAATGAATTACGCACACCAAGAGTTGCGATGACATGGAGGCCAATACGAGGAAAGCGCAAACAGGGATGTCCTCGTATTACTCGGCCACACACCTTCATGGAGGATCTCAGAACAGTGGACACCAGGTGGGAGGAGGCTTCAGACATTGCCAACGACAGCTCTCTATGGAGACAGCTTGCCGCCCAATGCGCCGAACGGCGCGGGAGGACCTAAGTCTAAGTAAGTAAGTTTGTTCATGCATGAGGGGTTAGTCCATTGGAAAGATAGGAATTTAGAAAGACGGTCGACAGATCATAATTGGTGCACCAACTGTACAATATGAGACTCCAGTGTCACTAAAGTATAGGCGTAGTTTAAAGGGCATCTATCCAGAGACCATAATGGAGAGTTAAAACGAAAATCAACTGCCGAATGTGAGATAGTTGGTTTGCAACCGTGATCCTTCAGTTTAGCGTCCACGGCATTATTACATTAATTTATTTGAAAAATCTTTTCCTATCATTATTTCAGTTTCTTGCTTTTTTAGATTCCCTTATGTTACCTCTGCATTTCTTTGTATTACTTTCTCTTATTTTTCTTTGTTACTGTTTGTTTGTTGTTGTTTTGTTTTTTGCTTAAAAATATAAAGTTTAGACTATTCAACGCTTTTTTTTTTTTACAATAAAACAATTAAAATACTTTTTTATAAAGACAAAATGTCCTTTATACATTGCATAGATCGATAGTTTCTCTCTTAATAAACAAATGAATGTTATATTAAAATACAATGGAACAATGTTTACCCCGTTCCCCCCTCCCCATGTGCTAGGACTAATTTGTACAAATACTCCTTCTTCCCTAGTGCTATTAGAGCATGGAATGGGTTGCCTGAGCTAGCCAGGGAGAATTTAGGTCACTGGTTAACATGCATGACTGAATGCATGACGCGTAGGACATAATCATCAAATAAAAATGTGTTTAAAAACGTAGGACATAATCATCAAATAAAAATGTATTTAAAAACAATGTGCATTTAGCTTGCTAATGTCAGAATTAGAGCGGGAAAACATAGAAATGTGTACAGAACATTTGTTGCACTACCCACTATAAAGATCGGTATATAGACAGATGTCTATAAGGGGTGTAGATGGACCCCAATTGTACATTGCTAAGTGTTGCTGGTCCTTCAGTATAGTGGTATGATTCTGGTAGTGGGTATTATGTATACACGAAGAAGAAGCTACCTGGCTGAGTACTTTAAGTTAATTTAGTATGATCAATGTCTATTCTAGCAATCAACACTGGAGTAAGAAAGTCACTACATTTATTTACTTTCTTTTCTGAAGTAACGTCTGTATTATATAAGATAAGATAAGAAGACTCTTGGCCAACAGGGACACACATGTAAATGACGTACGTCCTTAATGGACGTGATTGTCCAATTGTTAAATAAGACTTTGTGTTGGGGACACCTTAAAAATTACATATCAGACTAAGTCAGACAAATGAACTGACCTATTGCAGCTCTTAAACAGGTTAAGTGAATTTTGGTTAATATTTTATATAGTGTTGTGATGCCAATTTGTCCTCCCCACCCCCTACCTACGCTTCGGTCCCCGAAATGGCCACCCTCACCTCGTTACGCTACTGATAGAGTTTTGGATTGTCGTCTGTGCTCAAACCATAACCCAGACACATTTTACTACTGCTTTCTCGGAGTTTACACTGGCTCCATATTTTGAAATTTTTCCAATAAACTGTTTGAAACATCACTTTAAAGAATGTCTACGTCTAAAGGTCATCTTCAGAAGAAGGATTAATTATGTTAATTAATGTGGCCACGCAGTTTTCTCCAATCTCGTTGTCGAGATCTTGATCTGAAGGTACATCCGAGAGGCTGACTGTGTCCGTGTTTACACTGTGCTTTGTGGTTCCCAGAGGGTTAGAAATGATATGATATCCCTCAAGACAACTTTTGTCAGAGATGTTATCTGACTCACTAAAAAAACAGCTATCAGAATGGGACAGAGGGAGGGTAGAAGAAGAGCTCTTGAAGCTTAATGTCTCACTTGGTGGACGTTTTTTGCATTGAGGTTTTCGAACAGAATGGGAACAACTTCGTTCATTGTCGGAGCTTTTTGTACCATTTGACCTATCGTTTCTTATAGTTTGTGATAACAATTCTTCTGAAGAGGTCGAGAAACGTCCTCTTGTGTTTTGTACAGTTTTAGGTAAAATCTCTTCTGATGAAGTCAGTGATAACAGCTCTTTTGAAGAAGTCAATAAGCTTTCTCTTGTGTTACTTATAGTTTGCGGTAGCATCTCTTCTGAAGAGGTCAACAAACGTCTAAAATTTCGAATACTTTGCGGTAACTTCTCTTCTGAAGAGATCAACAAACTTCTAGTATTTCGTACAGTTTGCGGTAACTTCCCTTCTGAAGAGGTCAACAAACTTCTAGTATTTCGTACAGTTTGCGGTAACTTCTCTTCTGAAGAGATCAACAAACTTCCTCTTGTGTTACTTATAGTTTGCGGTAGCATCTCTTCAGAAGAAGTCGAAAGATATTCGCTTCGTTTTTTTTTGCCACTCCTTTTCTTATCTGTGCGCAATCTGTAACTTTCTCTTATTCTTTTAATTTCGGAGGTAGAACTATATTCATTCGAAAAATTTGACTCCGGGTCTTCCAAATAGATTTTTCCTCCAGAACCATGGCCCAGTTTATTTTGCGGCTTCGGAGTTTCGGTGGCAGGTGTATCAAAATAACAAAAAGAATTAGTTGGAATTTCGCAATTTTCATAGTTTTGACTATAAAAAATACAGTGTTCATTATCGAAGTCTTTCTCAGCTCTTGAGTTTGTCGAGACACTTTCTTTAAGTCTTATGGTAGACTCTTTATGACTGCAAAGTCTTTTACCGTCATCTATTTGTTGCCTTTCCGTAAGTCTTTGTTCTGAAGATTGTTTCAATGTGTCTTGATAAGCGTTCTCTGAGTTTTCGGTAATATAGTTTCCTTCATAATCTGAGCATAATTTCGTTCGCGGTGGTAGCTCGGGTGTATTGATTCCTTCTAGAGAAGCCATCTTCAGATTTACAAAACGCATATTTTGGTTAGGGTTATGATTATTGTTCAAAGTCTCGACGAAATCTGAAGTACTGACGGATAAGCTGCTCCCTGATAGCATAGAAGTTTCGCCTGGCGATTCATAAGTTTGGGATTCTGTAGATTTGCTTACTCGGTCATATATTTTTGAACTATCAGCGTAAGGATTTTGATGATGGTTCGGAGATTTCCGATGGCGCACAAAAAATACTGACATGGCAATGTTTATGGAAACAAGGATAATGATCACTAATGCTGCTACTACGTAAATAATAAACTCATAGTAAAGCTCATCCTCTGACCGAGCAACTCTCTCATTGGCGCCGTTAACAGAAATTCTAAGTAATGCATTTTTGGTATAGCAACTAGACAGATGATGAGCCGAACAAATACAGTAGGACTCAAGAGGAAGGTATTTTCCGTAAATGGTGAAAAAGACAAAATTTGAAGCATTGTGTATTTTAAGATGCCAGGTTCCATTTAAAAAATAGCAGACGACAGTAATGTTAGAGACGAAAGGGAACCCGTCGTTAACAAGACACTTCATAGAAATCTTGGAATTTTCAGGAATGACATTGATATGCTTGATTACCATCCCTCCATCCAAGACAAACAAAGGATCGGATGCTGGTGGAATGACAATACCTACTGTGGCAGAGTCATTGTAGAAACCTTCACGTTGGCATTGTAGAGTTTTGTTTTGAAAATTTTGGTCCACTTGTAATGTGTATTCCTGCATGGTGATGTAGAGCTCACTAAGAAGCTGCCTCGGCGGCTTCTGCGGCATGACCTTAACGTTGTCCACAAATAAGTTTAGCGACACGCTTGGGGAAGACGAAGTAGCCGAGCAGTAAACAATCATAGTATTAGTCAAATTAGGTGGACAAATGCTAATGTAAGCTGGACTGTTGATGACCACTCGGGGAAACAGCTTGAGAGTGACCTCTTGGACACGACCATGGTCCTTAATTCCTTCTTCACTGATGTATAATTCGTAAATGGGTGAGAATTTGACATAGTATATCGTACGGTAACTATCTTTAAACTTCAACAAACCTTTGCAAGTTATATTATAATAGTCAGGTAAGGTGGGAGTTAATGTTTTCACGGTGTACTCCACGGGCACTTCCGGTTGAAACACGTTGGCCTCGTAACCGAATTCACATTTCACTTTCGGATGCACTCTTTGGAAATCGCAGACGATGGATACGTCTGGCATGTACAGTAAGGCGTGGCACGATGGAGGCAGGGTGAAGTCAAAGACTGGAAGTCGGCAGACCATTACGGTCTCTGGTTCAGACAGCGAAGGTATCTCGTAGATGACTCCACAGTAGATGACTGCACCTCTGTCTTTCTCTGTGACGTTTAAGATCATAAACGTACTAGCAAAAGTGTAGGAAAACTGCAGTTCATAACTTGATGTCATGTTAACAAAGTAACGCGATGTACTGTTAGTAAAACAGGTGGAATTAAGGTAGCAGCGACTAACTTCCCCATTGGTTTGATTTTCTTTATTCTCTTTATTCCAGATGATGAAGCTGAAATACAGAAAGAAAATAAAACACTATTGGTTAGTGAAAAATAAAACATAGTTGAAAATCACTACTTTGTCACCATTCAATTCACAATTTTTAATAAGCGCTAAATTTTGTGTTTGATTTGAAAATAACATAAATATTTTGCTTTATTCAGTGCATTTTTTATACATAAACTACACAAGATATAGTTTAGAGCCCCCTACTTTATTTTAGAGCCCCCAGCTTTATTTTAGGGCCACTCAACTTTCTTTTAAAGCCACCATAATGATCGTCTTAAAAAGTTTGTATTAAATAATATTTTTAGATTAAAGCTCTGCTATTTATTTAACGGGCCCCACGTTTCAAGGAGCTTAGAGCACTTTCTTAAATCTAAATCCGGACCTACTTCCATTCATCATCTGTTTCGTAACTTAAGCTTCCAACTGTATATTAAGTCTCTTGTTTACAACGTGGAGTGAGATTAATGATTTTTCACTAATAGCAATTGAATTTCAATTATAAAACCAGAATTAACTCTTTCTCTCCTAACTGACGATACCGACGTTCATTCCACCCAGAATGTGGTAAATAATTACGGAGAGAAAGAGTTAAAGTACTTTTTACCTTCCATCTGTGTTGGTCCTTCCCTTACATTGTAGTTTGTAGGGTTCGCCAACATACGCTACTGGACAGGGGCGGATTACAAAAGAGGTCACTTCGTTGCACATTATAGGTAAGATCACGTAGATCCAATACAGAGCCATTGCACTTCTGTCAGCAAAGAAATTCATTAAAACGTATAAGAATAAAACTAGGAATTACAACTGACAAGTATTGTATATGTCAAACGGTGTTTGTAGGTGCACAAACAAAAAATATAAAAGTAGTTAAGTTTAAGCATTAAAAGGAAAGGTATAATCTGTTGAATTTTAAGGTGAGGGACAAACAGGTCTTTGATAAATGTAATTAAATTATCTCGTTGCTTTTAAATATTTCGGCAAAGTGCTTTGCACAGAGCCAAGATTTTTTCAAGGATTAAAAGTATTGTATCTTATAAATCTGGGCCATGTTTACAATGTTAACATGAGAAAAGATGGAAAGGATTTAGATCTAGATCTAATTTTGAGAACTACACTTTGCACATATAGTTTTGTACTTCGACATCTGTTGATTTAATGTTTTTAATAAAATTAAGCTTCAAATTTTTCTTTCAAATGCATTTTTACATAAATTCGTTACTTATATCTGCGAATTTAGAAGTCCTGAGGTACATTCTTTCATTAGACAAGACCGTAAGCTCCATTAGACTTCTGGACTTTTTGTTGAGAAAATATTACAATATAATCAGTAGAGAGATTTTAAAGAATCATTTGGCGTTTAACTTGTTTCTAACTAGAAAAAAGGAACAACCTATTAACGAAAATGAAACGTTGAAACTTCTGACAAAAAAGTAATTATAATGTGTTAACAATACGGAACAACCTATAACTAATTGGGAAAATTAAATATAATAGAAGTCTGGTACAAATCAGAAATTGTTTATTTGATTTTTCATAAACATTCCGAAAAAAATACAACTACTATCGATAATGAGATTTCTCGACGAAATCAAATGGACACTGAAATCTAAAAGATCGTGTTCCGTATGGTTTCGCTCAACCAAAATAAACAGCACACTACCTTGATTTTATGCGTGCAAGAAATAAACATTTCAACGCTTTAAGACACGAGCCGATTTCACACATTGATATATTCGCCTTAGATATTCTCTCTAGTCAGACCAAATAAATTTCTTAGAGGTATTCATAGAAACGCAAGATGGAAATCTTTATTTAAAACAAAACACAGTTTGGATTAAATAAGTTCGATATAATTTAATAACAAGCAAAAACAAAGCTTATCTAAGGGAAAGAACCGCTAATTACTGCCATTTATCTGAAAATGGTAGGGTTTAGGTCCCTTTCAGACATATAAAACAAAATTAATAAATTATTAATAATTAATTGACTAATTGGGTACTTTTGGATTGATTGGTGCATTGTCATTGGCTATGAATAATTGTGCAAAATTTCAACTTGATCCGAGAATGGGAAGTGGGAGAATAAATATGTTCAAACTTTTAACCAGACTGACAGAGTAAATTAAAGAAACTTTGTAATAAAGAGATTGGCAGAGAATTTAGAAAAATTAGTTGACATCAGGATTTTATAATAAAAAGTGGCTTAGTAGTAGAGCGCTTGGTTTCCTAAACAGGGTTCCGGGTTCGAAACTTGGTCAAGTAATAATACATTTTTAGTTTCGTTGATCTTTGGGCGCCTCTAAGTCAACCCAGATCTAATGACATTGGTTGGGGAAAAGGTAAAGGCGGCCGGTCGATGTGCAGACCACACCACACCCTCGTTAACCGAGCTTTAAAAAAGCTTTAAAATGATATGAGAACGTTAGAAACGCTGATAAATAATATTATGACAATAGAAACGCTGATAAATAATATTATGACAATAGAAACGCTGATAAATAATATTATGACAATAGAAACGCTGATAAATAATATTATGACAATAGAAACGCTGATAAATAATATTATAACAAAGAAATGAAAAACTATATAAATCTTGATATTATCTAATTTCATGTAACAATACTGTATTCGAATAGAGAAGAATTATTAAACATTGATTTAATAATAGATTATATTGTTTGTAATTGACACCCAGCTTCCATGTTTCACACATAAATGTATCATATAATTGAGAGCTCATATCTGTTACATTGTTTGCATTTAGCAAAGAAATATTCGTAATTAACCATTTATACATTCTCACACCCCTAGCGAATTTAATTAATGTCTATAACATTTCAAATATTTTAAAATAAAAGCTGGTTTCTTACCTTTTGTCTTGTCAGTGCTGGGCCTATGATGTGGCTAGTGGGTGTACATGGACTCAAGAGTTATCCTTGTTAATATACTGGTTATTACATTGCTTGTCTACTATTTGGCTCCTCGCTTCCGTCGTACACTTGACGTACCAGGATGAGTTAAATTTTTTTCAGTGAATACTTATTAGTAACTACGTAAAAGAAGAAACTAATTATCTGGGTTTTGGCGTCATAAAGCAACTATAAAAGGGAATGTAGATTTCACGTGAGTTAAGTTTATTTTTAACTTTTTAATTGTTGTTTTTTTTTCCTACACTCAGCATAATTTTACTAAAAGGTCATCGAGTTGGTTTATTTTCATCGTTAAAGTCAGACACATATTTATCTTACTCTGACCAATGTATAATTGGGTATAGTCCTTTAAATCTTTTTGACTATCAAGTTGTTTTGTTTTTTAAGGTTTTCACATAAATTTATTTACCAAAACACGTATTCTTTCTTAGCAGTGCGGGCTCTGCTTTAAATGACCACAGACTTTTCTTCCTTTCCTCAGTCCTTTGCTCTTTTTGGCAACCAGAACTATTCCTTGACCATCCTTAGCAGGGTCAACACCAATTGTCTTGCGATGAATGAAAAGAGTTCTGACTTTTCAAGTTATTAGGTCCCAAACTCATATTTTGTTGACTTCTTTTGGGAAGGATGAAAGAGTTATTTATAATAATCAACCAGCACACATATGGCAGTAGCCAAGGTTCCTGAACGTTTAGAGTACACAAGGGAAAAGGGCACTTCCTTCCGGTTTTAAGTTTGGCACTCTCAAATAATCTATTTTTTAGTGGCCCCTAATGGGGACAGTGACGCTATTAGTTTTATGTGGCTTGTTTTAATTGTTAAAGTGGGTTTTTTTTATTTTTAGGTATTTGTTAAGTTTTACGGCTGTATCGAGATAAAAGAGGACCTTAGTCATGTTAAAATGTGTATCAAAGTTGATGCTGCACTTTTTCAACACCTCCTTTGAAATATGAAAAGCTTAATATATTGTAATATATTGTTATTAATACTATTCTGTTTTTACTATATATATATATATATATATGTATGTATGCATGTATGTATGTATGTATGTATGTGTGTATGTATGTATGTATGTATGTATGTATGTATGTATGTATGTATGTGTGTGTGTGTGTGTGTATCCATTATATATATATATATATATATATGTATAGATAGACAGATAGATAGATTATAATACTGTTGTGACTGAACTAGTGGTGGGTTGGTGTAGCCATGTGTGTAATCAGCTGTGTACTTTGAGTGGACTTCCTGTGTAGGTCAAGGGTTATAGGGGCGTGGGACTTAAGACTGTGTGTTTACGAGAAGACCTTGGGTCTAGTTCGTCCAGGATAGCACAGAACCTGAAGTGTCAAGACCTCAGCCATACGTTGAGTACAATGATTATAGTCAGACATGTGTGTGAAATATTTGATTGTTCATTCATTGTTTATTTATTACACTGATTAAACTATCTCGTTATATAGAGCCCGAGTTGTCAGTTTCTTGACTTGGCTACATCAGTTTGTCCAATGTTTACAGCGAATCGTGACAATATATTATAATTTATTTTTTTGTATGTTATTTTATACAATAATACCAGACCTCTTTTATCTCGGCCATACTATATGAATAAACAAGCTAGACTAACGGGTTTGATTACGTAGCTTGCATAACAGACAGGTTGAAAGGAGGTATCTTCTGTTTTTTTAACTAATAATTCCGGAAAAAAAAACATTATCTAGACGAACTTTCGACAAACGGCTTAAATAAACATTAATTACCTCAACTAGGATTCAAAACATTTTGTAAATAAGATTTATGCATAAACATGTGAATAATTAATAAATAAATAATATTGTTGAATTATGTATCTTTATTTTTTTTTAATTACATTTTTAGAACCTTCCCTTACAGAGATTTTTTTTATTATTGGGAATAAAGCTAACAGAGATACCACAGATTCCTTTACTGCCTAAAGGGGGCATAATTTTTGTTTTCGTCTGAGAGTGGACAAGCAAAATGTTCAAAAAACAAACAAAAAAAAACAACAAACAAAAACAAACAAAAAAAGCGTAATTAGTTTCTAATAAGTTTGGAGTTGACCTATAGGATAAAGATAGTATAAACAGATACTTACATTTGACATATATTTATTGAATGCTACGAGTCTGATAACATCTTCTCAGATAAAATGTACATGATTTAAACACACAAAAACATAATTCTTTTATTCAAAGATGGGCGATGTAAATGTTAACTTGTCTATTATTTTAAACAAGCTGCCAAAACTAAAAAATAAAATGATACACAACTTTAACTTGATTATTGTTTCCGAAGACAGGAATCTTGTTTGGGCTAGCTGGCTCAAATGTCTACATAATAATAAGGTGCTTGATCCTAATCACTTAGAATTAACATTTAGAAAAATAATGGACTTTAGGGTAGAGAATTATCTAGTTTGATTTTCATATACCTGTACAATGCTCAGGTAGTTTTCCAGAAATAGGGTGTTGGGGGTCAGGGATATCTGATATTGTGTTGATTGTTCTGGAGTAGAGGATACTTGTATAATTTTTCTGTCTTTAGGGTGTTCATTGGTTAGGTAGTATGTCTTTGATATTAAATAATATCTCTATTACTATTATTATATTTTTAGGTTAATCACTTTTCAATTGTTTATGATTTAATACTTATGAATTATGATAACTTACAAATAAAAACATATATATAAAAAAAGCCCACAAAAGAGGCAAGAGCGGTGGCTGAGCGGTAAAGCGCTTGGCTTCCGAACCGCGGGTCCCGGGTTCGAAAACTGGTGAAGACTGGGATTTTCAACTTTGGAATCTTTGGGCGCCTCTGAGTCCACTCAGCTCTAATGGGTACCTGACATTAGTTGGGGTTAGGGAAAAATACTTGTGAATTATGATAACTTACAAATAAAAAGATATAAAAAAAGAAGCCCACAAAAGAGGCAAGATGGCCCATAAAAGAGGCACATAAAGCCCAAAAGAGAGGCAAAGAAAAGAGGCCTAAGGCCCAAGGATTCCTATGATGATAAAGCTAAAACTGAAGAGCGCAAATTCTGAGGTTTCCTTTTTTTTTTTAAAAAAAAAAAAAAAATTAGAGATAATAATTTGGTTTTCTTTTGCCTAAAATTTGGTGTTTCAAAAAAAAATGAATCGACATTGTGGCTCTATTTATATTGTACAGATACTAATCAGAGAATTGTAAGCCATAAAAATTAAAATAAGTTTGCTGATTTTTGATGAAAGAAAATGCAATTATGACTTGAGATATTGCATGACCTCTATGAAGTGTAGCACATGACCTCTATGAAGTGTAGCACATGACCTTTATGAAGTGTAGCACATGACCTCTATGAATTGTAGCACATGACCTCTATGAAGTGTAGCACATGACTTCTATGAAGTGCAGCGCATGACCTCTATGAAGTGTAGCGCATGACCTCTATGAAGTGTAGTGCATGACCTCTATGAAGTGTAGCACATGACCTCTATAAAGTGTAGCACATGACCTCTATGAAGTGTAGCACATGACCTCTATGAAGTGTAGCACATGACCTCTATGAAGTGCAGCGCATGACCTCTATGAAGTGTAGCGCATGACCTCTATGAAGTGTAGCACATGACCTCTATGAAGTGTAGCACATGACCTCTATGAAGTGTAGCACATGACCTCTATGAAGTGCAGCACGTGCCCTCTATGGAGTGTAGCACATGACCTCTATGAAGTGTAGCACATGACCTCTATGAAGTGTAGCACATGACCTCTATGAAGTGTAGCACATGACCTCTATGAACTGCCATGAGATTATTTGTGTGGTATAATGTAGTCATCCACTTCTCCACAAAGTCAAAGTCTTTTTTTTTCTGTTTTTTTTTCTTTCTAACAAAATTGTTTCACTCAGTGTTTCTACACATAGTGAGGATATACTTTTTTACATGTGGATGTGATATAAATGCTAGTTGTATGTGTACTAATTAGATTTAATTAGTATCAAAGTTATTTAAAATTATATAAAAAAAAAAAAAAAAAAAAAAATAATTTGGTTCTAGTCTGCTTTCAAATGGTGGCCGAGTGGCAAAGCACTTGGCTTCCAAGCCGTGGTGTCTCAAGTTCGAAAAATGGAATTTTTTGAATTTCAAGAGTTTCGGGACGCCCCCTGAGTTCACCCAACGTTCTACATTTTGTGCCGACGTTTCGGCAGCCCGAATGGAACCACTTCGCGGGCCGGATCGAGCCCGCGGGTCGTATTTTCGGCATCACTACTCTATGCCACTTAAAGTAGCTGGTCTTGGAAGCGTTTCCCTGGCCACTTCTTCTACGCTGCCGTCCTTAAACCTTGCCAAACAAATAAATAATTGCATCTGGAGTATGATGGTTTCTTTATAGAGTGTTGCCGTCACACAAGACATTGCATGTCCATTGACACACCTGCGTAAATTGTAACAAATGTTACTAAATACTTAACTCATGATAATATACTGAAATAGCAGTGTTTTTTGTTTTTGTTTTTACAAAGCTTATATCACTCTGCCTGTTTGGTTTAACATTTTGAACACATTATTAACTCTTTCTCTCCGTAATTTCTTACCACATTCTGTTGGAATCAACGCTGGTATCGTCGGTTCGGAGAGAAAGAGTTAATCCCATCTTCCATTCTCGGATCTAAATAAACTTTGCACCAATATTTTTTGTGCCTGACAACATAATAAAAAAAAAATCAAACCAATTAGTTAATTAGTTATTGGTAATTTATTATTTTGTTTAGTATCAAACAAGGGAAAGAAATTGTCATTGACTGATGTTCAGGTTTTTGATCCCACCCACCCAGAATATTATAGTTTCCACAAAGATTCGAGATCAGTAGAGTTAAGGTAAAAGTGTTTTATGAAGCCTAACAAAGTCGAAGGTCAATTGATGTCTCCGTAAAGTGACCTTCAGGAAGGATTGTTTGAAAATGCCAAAAAGAAGATCAGACCATAGACACAAGACACTAAGCTGTATTTAGTGCACAACATAAACTTGGCAAAAAGATTGAGGGCATCTTAGTCACATTAACAGTCACATTAACAAACAGTCACATGGACAAACAGTCCCATTATCAATCAGTCACATTAACAGTCACATTAAGAAAAAGCCACATAAACAAACAGTCACATTAACAAGTAGTCACATTAACGAACGTCACATTAACGAACGTCACATTATCGAACAGTTACATTAACAAATAGTCACATAAGCAGGCACATTAACGAAAAGTCACATCAACAAACAGTCACATTAACGTACAGTCACATTAACAAACAGTCACATTAACAAATAGTCACATCAAGAAACAGTCACATTAACGAACAATCATATTAACGAACAATCATATTAACGAACAGTCACATTATTGAACAGTCAATTAACAAAGAGTTACATTAACAAAGAGTCACATTAACAAACAGTCACATTAACAAACAGTCTCATTAACAAACAGCCACATTAACAAACACTATGACTTATTCTTTTGAATATGACCTTTAGACAGTACAATCTAAAGGCTTCAATTATAAAAATGAAGAGATTTGGTCAACAGAAAGCCGCCCAACAGACTATTTGACTTCCGAAGAGGAAGTTAAGTCTTCGGTATCAATGTCGCTTGGACAACTCGGCGCTAAACGTCGGGGTGGCGGCGGGTTGGGTTTGGGCACTTTAAAGGAAGAAACATATTTGTAAAAGTGAATAGCTGAGCCAAAACGGTCACATCCTTCTGGAATACGTACGTAGTATTTTTTATACAAATAATAATAGTAAAAAGCCTTTCGATAACGCAGAATAAATACAGACATGGCAATGATGATAATAAGAAGGAGAATGATCACAGTTATGTAGATTATAGACTTGTAGTCAGTTGTATCTTCTGACTGAACATGATTCTCTTTTGTTCCATTAATAGAAATTTTAAGAGATGCTTTTTCATCATAGCAGCCGGATATGTGTTGAGCTGTACAAATACAGTTAGATTCCACAGAAAGGGATTTCCCGTAAATTGTGAAAATGACCAAATTCGAAGAATTATGTTTATCAAGGAATCTGGCTCCGTTTACGAAATAGCAGACAACACTGATGTTAGAGACACGTGGAGTCCCTTTGTTAACAAGACACGTGATTGAAAGCCTAGCATCTCCTGGGATGACAGTTATCTGATTAATTACCATTCCTCCGTTTAAAACAAACAAAGGATTGGAAGCTGGTGGAACAAATACATCTATTCTGGCAGTGTCATTAGAGAAACGTCCGCGTTGACATCTAAGAGATCTGTTTCCGAAATGTCTGTCAACTTCTACGGTGTATTCCTGCATTGTGATATAGAGCCTACCATCTTTCATTGTCGGCGGCTTCTGCGGTATAACTTTATCGTTGTCAACAAACAAGTGAAGCTTTATTTTCTGGGATGACGAAGTGGCCGAGCAGTAAACTGTCACATTTCTAGTTACATTAGGTGGACAAAGACTTATATAAGATGGACTGTTGATGACCACTCGGGGAGAAAACTTAAGAGTGACCTCTTGGACACGGGTTAGGATCTTGTTATTCTCGACTTCGAAGCCTAACTCAAAAATGGGTGAGAATCTCACAAAATAGATTGTTTGGTAGTTGTTTTTCTTCAACTTTAACAAACCTTTGCATGTTATATTGTAATAGTCAGGTAAGAATGGAGTCAATGGGTTGACAACGTAATCTACAGACACTTCCGGTTGAAACTCGTTTTTATCGTATCCGAATTCACATTTGACCTTTGGATGAACTTTGTGAAAGACGCAGACGAATGACACGTCTGGCATGATCAGCGAGGCGCGGCAAGATGGAGGTAGGGTAAAGTCAAAGACCGGAAGTCGGCAAGTCATTATAACGTCTTGTTCAGACAGAGCCTCTTCGATGACAACACAGGTGATGACTGTATCTCTATCATCCTCTGTGACGTTTAAAATTATGAAGTTGCTAAAATAATGGCCAAAAAAAGACCGGTATTCTATTCTATATCGTGATGTATTCGTGGAAATTCCAGAAATTGTGGTAGGTTTGAGAATTTGGCGACTTATCTCTTCACTGGTTTGATTTTCTTTATCTTCTGGAGTCCAAACGATAAACCTGAAATATGAATGAAACTTTAACCCTTTAAGTGCTGAACATTTTTACAAGTGAGCATATAAAATGGAATTGCAATTCTAGTGTTTAGAGGCTAGTCTAAAGGGTTAAACATAGATACTTCAGGTCTCTGAGCGTTGGTTAGTTGCTATGAATTCTAAACTAAAGTTAATAAAAAAATGACTTTATTTATTAATTTAGGAAAAGTGGTTTGAGTGCTGGGACAAGTCCCAAAAAGCCCGTGGAGTCTGGGAGCGCATGAGGCGCCCTGACAGCACTTCCCCGTGGTGGAGGTTGTCCAGGCCTGAACAAGCTATTATAGCACAGAGCAGGACAGGCCATTGTCCTGTTGGGTCATATTTCTCACGGCTATGGTCAAATTTCGATTCACGGTGCCCCCGCTGCGGGGAGGAAGAGGGAACCTTGCCTCATATTCTGTTTGACTGCCCCAAGACTTGCTGATCTCCGCCTCGACAGGTCTGGGAAACCAAAAATTCTCGACCTGTATGGCGACATTTACGCACTACGCAAGACAGCAGGGTTTCTGTCCAGGGCTTTTGCAAGAGAGGATTTGAGCCTCTCAAGCCCTCACTCAAATGGACTTTGATGATGATGATGATGATTAATTTAGTTGTAATTATTATTAATATCAGAAAAAAAAACATTGAAAAGAACATTGCTAGATCAGGATACTATATTCAAATGTAATGTAAAAGTAATGTCTTTAAACTGAGACAATATTAATGGAGGTAGTTAATCACATTTTTTGATAAGTGTGTCACAAACCGCTGTGAGCCCACAACCGTTTGTGTGTGTGTAGCAGAACAACCGCAGTCCACTACCATGGCCTTAGTTATTGTGTAAAGTTTTAAGTTGATTTCTGTTATTTATATTTTAGATCTAATGTCATTATTTATGTTTTAATATATTTTAATTAGATTTGTTTATTATTGAAAGGGGGAAATAAGTATTTTTTTTTGTGCTTTAATGTTTATTTTGTTGTCACGGGACCAGAGTACCTAGGCTACAACGAGGGCGGGGTGATCTGGAAAATCTGGGGAAAGGGGCAGTGGTCATCACTGGTCAGATACTGATGATGCATGTAGACGTAACCACTGAGGTTATGCGTCACTGATGATGCAAGGGGACGTAACCACTGTGTTGCGGTGTAGTCCACGTGGGAGAAATTTTTGCTCTGAAAAAGAGGCAGAGTTAGTTGGCGTGGGTCTTGTAGAGCGGACGGTCGTATTTCCCGCTTCTGCTCGTTTCCTAAGCTGGTACGAGAAAACTATAGCAGAATGACTCCATGATTAGAGACATAGTCATTAGAGATCTGAGTTTAGTTTTAGTAGTTGATGTACCTGTATATGACGTTTCATTTGGAAGATTATATGTTGTGTGTAAATAAAGTTACAGTTTAAAGTTATAGTTTCTAACTATATTCCGGTGTTTAGTTTCATATCTTAATTATATAGACTAACACCAAAATCGCGACAGGGCTAGAGCCACCAAAGTTCCAGCGTCAACAGTCGGGCCTCCAGAATCACACTAGACTACGACCAGTTCAAGCAGGCGCCAGCACACTGCTAGCGTCTTGTGACAAAGTGACGATCGGACTCAGAAAATGTCACAAGACTTCATAGGTATACAGCACTTACTACGACCTAAGCATCTGTCATGAAAGTAAAAAAAAAAAAAAATACAGAAAATCGGCATCGATAATAAATTGTTGTCATTGATACACTGTCATGTAGAAATCTGTGGCGCCCTTATGGAATCTACACGCGTTTACCTAACTCAAATCTATCTTTTTTTACTTTTTACTGATATGAGTTTGACATCCCTGCTATAAGACATTTTGATTTTATCAGTTACTGCCCCTTTTAAACAAAATTGCTTTGTTAAGCTCAATTTTCTTACTTATAGAACTCTGTGGTCCTTATCTCATTTGTGGGGGGGGGGGGGGGGGAGATGAATCTGAGAGTAGGTTTTTCGTACTGCCTGTAGGCGCTCAATAAACGCAACTCTGTTCTAGTCAGGTGTCGAACTGTCGAACCTAGAGTAATTAGCCTTACGCCTTACATGCCGTTCTGCGGCATTTTACGTCTCGAGAGACGATTTTTTCCCTTTGCAACTTCTTGCGTGACTAAAGAGGCCAATCCTTGATACACAGCTGCGATCGCAGGTTGGGCATATGTAATCACCAGGCACCGTTGCATTTCCACCCTTCTTTCTGCTTCTGTTGTGTATGACATCTGCAATCCGTGACCCTTCCTTTATGCTCTCTCTCCGTGTGGATCTGTCCAGTGCCACCTCTTCCCAGTTGCCAGTGTCGACACATGCCGTATCAACTTATTATTGAATGTGAAGTACACATAAGGCACAAGAGGCATTATGATCCTAAGATCATTGCCAATTGACAAGAAGTTATCATTCTAACATAGTCTAGAAAAGTCTAAGACAAGACAAAGTATGAATATTTTGAGAAATGTACAAAATGTCTTATATAAACGTATGTTGTGTTAACTTTGGGATAGCTGCCTTTCATATATGTTATGTGCTTGAGTGATTTAATTTTAGTCTTTCCTGGGTATATTTCTTGATATTTAGGAAAATACGCATTTGTCCCTCAAAATACACATTTCCAGGTCTGGGAATACGCATTTCACTTTTAGCATGTAGGCATCTCGGCGAAATATATGTGAAGTGGTGGCCATGGTTAGGAAACGAAGGGCAATACGAAGGAGCAAAATCAAAATCAAAACAAAGCTACAGAAAACAAAAAAACAAAAACATGTAACTATTTTAATGACACCAGATATCGACGTGTGTAAAATTACACACATAAATGTAATCGAATATAGAATGTATGTAGAGAACGACTACGTACTCTCTGTCACCTCGAAAGTTACGAGGTATAACTCTAGTCCGACTTACATAAATAAAAAGAGTTATTTTTCCATTACTATTTCATCGCGGTGTCACGCATGGTTGGGCAACGAAGAGAATTATATATATACAGGGTTTATAGTCTGCTTTCTTCAAAATTTAATTAACAAATGAACAAACCTTCTTTCTGTGGTCATCCCAGAACATTCTAATTTGTAGGATTCGCCAACATATGCTACTGGACAGGGATGGAGTAAAGAAGATTTTACGTCAGCGGACATCATAGATAATGACACGAGAATCCAATACATTGCCATTTCTCTTCTGCAATGAAAGAATTCATTAATATAATAAGACTAAGACTGCTTTATTGATCCTTATTGAAATTTGTTGTGATTACAAGGACTCTTTTCTTATATCAAGACAACACAACAGAAACATACACATTAATAGAACAGACAAAACAGCGACTACATTCTGGCATCTTATGATTTAATACTTGCGAATTATGATAACTTACAAATAAAAACATAAAAAAAAAAAAAAAAAGCCCACAAAAGAGGCAAGATGGCCCAAAAAAGAGGCCCAAGGCCCAAGGATTCCTATTTTGATAAAGCTAAAACTGAATAGCGCAAATTCTGAGGTTTCCTTTAAAAAAAAAAAATAATAAGTTAAAAAGAGCTGTTATTATATTTTTAGGTTAATCACTTTTCAATTGTTTATGATTTAATACTTGTGAATTATGATAACTTACAGATAAAAACATAAAAAAAAAAAGCCCACAAAAGAGGCAAGATGGCCCAAAAAAAGAGGCACATAAAGCCCAAAAAGAGGCAAAGAAAAGAGGCCCAAGGCCCTAGGATTCCTATTTTGATAAAGCTAAAACTGAATAGCGCAAATTCTGAGGTTTCCTTTAAAAAAAAAATAATAAGTTAAAAAGAGCTGTTATTATATTTTTAGGTTAATCACTTTTCAATTGTTTATGATTTAATACTTGTGAATTATGATAACTTACAAATAAGAACATATATATAAAAAAAAAAGCCCATAAAAGAGGCAAGATGGCCCATAAAAGAGGCACATAAAGCCCCAAAAAGAGGCAAAGAAAAGAGGCCTAAGGCCCAAGGATTCCTATGATGATAAAGCTAAAACTGAATAGCGCAAATTCTGAGGTTTCCTTTTTTAAAAAAAAAAAAAAAAAAAAAAAAAAGCTGTAGAATAGGAATAACTTGTTTCAATAGCTAATTAACATAATGAAGTCAAACTAAAATAAAGATTATAGATCCAAACATATTCACGGTGTTATTGACTAACCTTAGATAGGTTTTCATCTCTATAAAAAGAAAACTTTTTGATGATAGTAATACCCTGGGACCGTGAACAATACGACGATAATGCAGGATTGACGTCATATGGAACCAAGCTCATAGCACTTGCTATGGATTAAAAAAGAAAAGGGTAGACATTCTACAATTGTCCTTCAGGCCGATCCTGGAAATGAGACATTTTCTTTTAAGCGCAAGGACTTTACCCGAAATAGTTGCGAAATTCGAGATATGTTGGCTGAATCATCATCTTATCATCTCTAATTATATAAAAAAGTTTCTAAAAAAAAAAAACAACACTTGAAAACCTTTCTTTGAGTATGTTTTTCCTACTGTACTTTATAAGAGGAGATCCAGAATCTTAATCGAGGGAGGTATTTTGGGGGAAAAACGTAAAGTTAACCAGCCTATACACATAAACTTTGTTTTGTTTTGGTAAATTTAAAAAAAATAATGCATTAAGAAAGTAATTTTTTTATTTGCTCAATCTTTTAGCAGGCAGTGCATATGAAACTATTGGGGTAGATCATTGAACCCACACAACAAAAAAAGTTCCAAATATATGGTTTATATTTCACACTGTTTTATAAAAAAAAATGATTTTGTTATATCTATTTTATAATCATAAAATACCACTGACTGACTGTTTTATCAAGAGATCTCATTAACTGTTGACGGATTCGCAAGAACTAGGTTCCTTTTGCATCATGGGCGCTTACTAAGAAACGGATTTAACAGATTCACAACTGTGAAAAATCTCAAGATTTTTATTGAACATTTGTATTTTATTTTCGGTATTTCTTCAAAAAGTTTAAAGCTTAAAAAACATAGTACACACAAATTCCATATTTTTAGAGCAATTTGTTTTTCTTTTTCCCCAAAATCAACATACTTTTAATTTAACTTACGTCAATTCCGCTTCCTTTTAGACATAAAATAAAAATCTATCATTAATCGTAGTAGCATAAAAAAGATTGATCTAGCGTCTTTTTTTTTCAACAAAAAGAGAAAGAGCGCGCAAGAAATGATACTTTGTAGAACTGTTGTTTCTGCACATTCAACATAAAGAGTCAAAATAAACGATGACATTGCATTAAACCAATTAAAACTCTTTCTCTCCGTAATTATTTACCACATTCTGGTGGAATAAACGCTGGTAGCGTCAGTTCGGAGAGAAAGAGTTAATATTTCCTTTTATTTTAGAGAACACAATGCACAAATAAATGTAGTGTGTGCGTGATGGGACTCGGGGATTCATTTCGGGGGCGGGGGCGGGGGGGGGGCGGGTCTTCGGAAAATACATCTTGTTCTAGGCCTAAAGTGAAGTTCTAAAGAAATATCTGCAGTGTCTGATACCGTACATTGCTTGTCTTACGATTAATGGTTGTTTAAAGGATAAAAAAAAATAGAATAAATTTAGAACTAACCAAAGTTGCAATACATAGAACTCAATAGCTGAGAAATGTGTGGTCAACTTGGAGAATTGGTAATTCAATCGGAGGATGCTAAAAAAATTAGGAATTGTTGTTGTATAAAAAAAAAAGGCTGGAAGTGTGAAAGCAGGTTGTGTGCATGGAGGAAAAGGAATAGGACTACGGTGGAAAAGCCACAGAGGGTGCATTCAACATTGCATTAAGAAGCCGAAGTCAGAGATTGTACGTAGTCCTCACTTTTGTGTTGTGGGCGGGAGGGCGGTGGAAGGGGGGCTGGAAGTGTATGAGTGAAAATAAAACTAGAATTCAGGAATCAAACCACGAATCAAACCATGAATCAAACCATGAATCAAACCACGAATCAAACCATGAATCAAACCACGAATCAAACCATGAATCAAACCACGAATGAAACAACGAATCAAACCATGAATCAAACCACGAATCAAACCACGAATCAAACCATGAATCAAACCATGAATCAAACCACGAATCAAACCATGAATCAAACCACGAATCAAACCATGAATCAAACCATGAATCAAACCACGAATCAAACCACGAATCAAACCATGAATCAAACCACGAATCAAACCATGAATCAAACCATGAATCAAACCACGAATCAAACCATGAATCAAACCACGAATCAAACCATGAATCAAACCACGAATCAAACCACGAATCAAACCACGAATGAAACCACGAATCGAACCACGAATGAAACCATGAATGAAACCACGAATCAAACCACGAATCGAACCACGAATGAAACCATGAATGAAACCACGAATCAAACCACGAATCAAACCACGAATCAAACCACGAATCAAACCACGAATCAAACCACGAATCGAACCAGGAATGAAACCACGAATTAAACCACGAATCAAACCACGATTCAAACGACGAATCAAACCACGAATCAAACCAGGAATCAAACCATGAATCAAACCACGTATCAAACCACGAATCAAACCACGAATCAAACCATGAATGCATGCAAACGTATGGGGAAAGGGATAGTTCTTAATTAAGTCAAAAGTCTATGTCGGAGAACATGCGCAGGGGAAAAAATAAATGTGGGTTCCAGACCAAAAGGAAAGAGAGAAAGCGGACTCTAACATAGATGAGGTTGCGTGTCAATGTATTATGCGCCAGTAGGCCCATTGACTTCGACTTCAGCCTGCTTTTCTTTCTGGGTGTGCTCCCATAGCCTTTGATCATCCAAGATCATCTGCAAGCAGGTGTTTATTTTCGGAGTTTTCTCTCCTAGATGAACTGCTATCACTAGCTAACGAGCTTCATCTACCCGAGTTTAGAGTTAGAGCGCCCTATACTCGCTTTTCGCAATCATCTCTCTGGATTTCTGAGATGTTTTTAGTAAATATTCTAACCACTGGAATACTCCACCTCATCCTCCATGACTGTAAACCAGTTGGTCCGCGGCTGTTTATTTGGTATTCACAGCTAACCCTTTATATCTAAGGGTCTTCCCGTATCCGCCACCTTGGGACGCGCTTGGTGGAAGGTGGTAGCTCCCCGAAAAAATCTTTGCGCAGTTCATCTCATATATTGGTCTAGTCATCTGAACGCTCCAACATAAAAATTAGAACGAGGAAGAAGAAGAAGAATTTGCGTGAACTAGCAGTAATGTCCCTTGTCTATGGACAGCCGTTGACCCGTTGACGTGTGTGTTTGGCATGCGTCGTGTGTATCAGTAGGCCGCACACACATTAACCCTTTCAGTCCGCCACTGGAGTTACTACAATATATTAACTTACATAAACTGTAATAAATAAAGATTTCCATTTTTTTTAACTAAATAAATATGTTACTTACCTTTTGTTTATTTTTAACACCATAAATATAGACTAGTCATCAAGTTTTAAAAAGTATAAAAAAACATAATTAAAATATAAGTTGAACTAGATGCCACGTCTAAATCTAGACTCTTATACTAGCGATGAAAATGACTAATCTCCTGAAGTTATCCCTTGATATTTTTTAGTGTTTGATTTCATTGATCACGTGACTATGAGTTTGTGTAATCATTTTCCCCTAAAAGATTTTTATCAAAAGTTTGTCTTCAAGGTACAATAGAAGGAACACGAAGAAAGGCAAGACACAAATGTAGACACAAATGTAGACACAAAAGTAGACACAAATGTAGACCCAAGTGTAGACCCAAGTGTAGACACAAGTGTAGACACAAATGTAGACCCAAATGTAGACCCAAGTGTAGACCCAAGTGTAGACACAAGTGTAGACACAAGTGTAGACACAAATGTAGACACAAATGTAGACCCAAGTGTAGACCCAAGTGTAGACCGAATTGTAGACACAAGTGTAGACCGAAATGTAGACCGAAGTGTAGACCGAATTGTAGACCGAAGTGTAGACCGAAGTGTAGACACAAATGTAGACCGAAGTGTAGACACAAATGTAGACCGAAATGTAGACCGAAGTGTAGACCGAAATGTAGACCGAAATGTAGACCGAAGTGTAGACCGAAGTGTAGACACAAATGTAGACCGAAATGTAGACCGAAGTGTAGACCGAAGTGTAGACACAAATGTAGACCGAAGTGTAGACACAAATGTAGACACAAATGTAGACACAAGTGTAGACCGAAGTGTAGACCGAAGTGTAGACACAAATGTAGACACAAATGTAGACACAAGTGTAGACCGAAGTGTAGACCGAAGTGTAGACCGAAGTGTAGACCGAAGTGTAGACACAAATGTAGACACAAATGTAGACACAAGTGTAGACACAAGTGTAGACCGAAGTGTAGACCGAAGTGTAAACCGAAGGCTAGACCAAATGTAGACCAAATGTAGACCGAAGTGTAGACACAAGTGTAGACCCAAGTGTAGACCCAAGTGTAGACCGAATTGTAGACCGAAGTGTAGACCGAAATGTAGACCGAAGTGTAGACCGAAGTGTAGATCGAATTGTAGACCGAAGTGTAGACCGAAGTGTAGACCGAATTGTAGACCGAAGTGTAGATCGAAGTGTAGACACAAATGTAGACCGAAGTGTAGACACAAATGTAGACCAAAATTTAGACCGAAGTTTAGACCGAAATGGAGACCGAAATGTAGACCGAAGTGTAGACCGAAGTGTAGACACAAATGTAGACCGAAGTGTAGACACAAATGTAGACCGAAGTGTAGACACAAATGTAGACCGAAATGGAGACCGAAGTGTAGACCGAAGTGTAGACACAAATGTAGACCGAAATGTAGACCGAAGTGTAGACCGAAGTGTAGACACAAATGTAGACCGAAGTGTAGACACAAATGTAGACACAAATGTAGACACAAGTGTAGACCGAAGTGTAGACCGAAGTGTAGACACAAATGGAGACCGAAGGCTAGACCGAAGTGTAGACCGAAGTGTAGACCGAAGGCTAGACCGAAGTGTAGACCGAAGGCTAGACCGAAGTGTAGACCGAAGGCTAGACCGAAGTGTAGACCGAAGGCTAGACCGAAATGTAGACCGAAGTGTAGACCGAAGTGTAGACCGAAGTGTAGACCGAAGTGTAGACACAAATGTAGACACAAATGTAGACACAAGTGTAGACACAAGTGTATACCGAAGTGTAGACCGAAGTGTAGACACAAATGTAGACACAAATGTAGACACAAGTGTAGACCGAAGTGTAGACCGAAGTGTAGACCGAAGTGTAGATCGAATTGTAGACCGAAGTGTAGACCGAAGTGTAGACCGAATTGTAGACCGAAGTGTAGATCGAAGTGTAGACACAAATGTAGACCGAAGTGTAGACACAAATGTAGACCGAAATTTAGACCGAAGTGTAGACCGAAATGTAGACCGAAATGTAGACCGAAGTGTAGACCGAAGTGTAGACACAAATGTAGACCGAAGTGTAGACACAAATGTAGACCGAAGTGTAGACACAAATGTAGACCGAAATGGAGACCGAAGTGTAGACCGAAGTGTAGACACAAATGTAGACCGAAATGTAGACCGAAGTGTAGACCGAAGTGTAGACACAAATGTAGACCGAAGTGTAGACACAAATGTAGACACAAATGTAGACACAAGTGTAGACCGAAGTGTAGACCGAAGTGTAGACACAAATGGAGACCGAAGGCTAGACCGAAGTGTAGACCGAAGTGTAGACCGAAGGCTAGACCGAAGTGTAGACCGAAGGCTAGACCGAAGTGTAGACCGAAGGCTAGACCGAAGTGTAGACCGAAGGCTAGACCGAAATGTAGACCGAAGTGTAGACCGAAGTGTAGACCGAAGTGTAGACACAAATGTAGACACAAATGTAGACACAAGTGTAGACACAAGTGTATACCGAAGTGTAGACCGAAGTGTAGACCGAAGTGTAGACACAAATGTAGACACAAATGTAGACACAAGTGTAGACCCAAGTGTAGACCGAAGTGTAGACCGAAGTGTAGACCGAAGTGTAGACCGAAGTGTAGACCAAAGTGTAGACCGAAGTGTAGACCGAAGTGTAGACCGAAGGCTAGACCAAATGTAGACCGAAGTGTAGACCGAAGTGTAGACCGAAGTGTAGACCGAAGTGTAGACCGAAGGCTAGACCAAATGTAGACCAAATGTAGACCGAAGTGTAGACCGAAGTGTAGACCGAAGGCTAGACCAAATGTAGACCAAATGTAGACCGAAGGGTAGACCGAATTGTAGACCGAAGGCTAGACCAAATGTAGACCAAATGTAGACCGAAGGGTAGACCGAAGTGTAGACCGAAGGCTAGACCAAATGTAGACCGAAGTGTAGACCGAAGTGTAGACCGAAGTGTAGACCGAAGTGTAGACCGAAGTGTAGACCCAAATGTAGACATAAGTGTAGACCGAAGTGTAGACCGAAGTGTAGACCGAAGTGTAGACCCAAGTGTAGACCGAAGTGTAGACCGAAGTGTAGACCCAAATGTAGACCGATGGGTAGACCGAAGTGTAGACCGAAGGCTAGACCGAAGTGTAGACCGAAGTGTAGACCGAAGTGTAGACCCAAATGAAGACCGAAGGGTAGACCGAAGGGTAGACCCAAATGTAGACCGAAGTGTAGACCGAAGTGTAGACCCAAATGTAGACCGAAGTGTAGACCGAAGTGTAGACCGAAGTGTAGACCGAAATGTAGACCGAAGTGTAGACCGAAATGTAGACCGAAGTGTAGACCGAAGTGTAGACCGAAGGGTAGACCGAAGTGTAGACCGAAGGCTAGACCGAAGTGTAGACCGAAGTGTAGACCGAAGGCTAGACCGAAGTGTAGACCGAAGTGTAGACCGAAATGTAGACCGAAGGCTAGACCGAAGTGTAGACCGAAGTGTAGACCGAAGGCTAGACCGAAGTGTAGACCGAAATGTAGACCGAAGTGTAGACCGAAATGTAGACCGAAGTGTAGACCGAAGTGTAGACCGAAGTGTAGACCGAAATGTAGACCGAAGTGTAGACCGAAGTGTAGACCGAAGTGTAGACCGAAGGCTAGACCGAAGGCTAGACCGAAGTGTAGACCCAAGTGTAGACCCAAGTGTAGACCCAAGTGTAGACCGAAGTGTAGACCCAAATGTAGACCGAAGGCTAGACCGAAGTGTAGACCGAAGTGTAGACCGAAGGCTAGACCGAAGTGTAGACCGAAGGCTAGACCGAAGTGTAGACCGAAGTGTAGACCGAAGGCTAGACCGAAGTGTAGATCGAAGGCTAGACCGAAGTGTAGACCGAAGTGTAGACCGAAGGCTAAAATAGAACCTCAGCGGCTATGACTTCAAAACAGCGTGTACGCTTGTGTCTCAACAAATGTACCATAAACACTATCTCTACCTAAGAACACCAACCTCGACTTAAAGAAAAACAAAAACAAACAAAAAACTGAACTACTCAAAATGATTTTGAGAAGAAAAAAAACAACATTGCTCTCAGCACAAAGATCAGTCTGCAGCACTCTTTGGTCATGGCCACATTCTTGTATGCTAGCGAATCTTCGACGCAATCTGCAGATCTAGAGAGGAGGATCCTATCAAAGGAATCGAAGGATACTACATAGTACCTACGGATACTGCAATAAAATTGAAGAGATTCGAAACAGAACCACAATGGCTATTGGGCCCCCACTAAGACCTGCTGACCGATGTTAAAAAAAAAAAAACGCTGACTAAAATTTAAAAGTTCATCAGAGCTAGTAAAGACCTTCCTTCAGAGACAGTACAAGACAAAAGAAGAAGAGGCAGACAGAGAAAGCGTCAGTCTTTGCTAATAATGGAAGAGTCCTGAAAAACTCAGCTTTTAGATAAAACCAACATTTTTGTAGTTATACTATATTTTATAATTATTATAGATAGCTTGGGGTAGTTGTGGCTGACTGGTTAAGAACTTGGCTTCCTAACTTGGGGTCCTGGGTTCGAATATCGGGGAAGACTGTAATTTTGAATTTCGGGATTCTAAGGGCGCCACTGAGTTTACCTAACTTCAATGGATACCTAACTTTTGTTGGGAAAGTAAAGGTGGTTGGCCTTAGTGCTGGCCACATAACACCCAGCTCGTTAACCGTTGGCCATAGAAACAGATGACCTTATCTTCATCTGCCCCATGCATCGCAAAAGTCTGAAAAGGACAAAAATTAACCTTTTTACTGTAGACAGCTTCATGCATTCATTTATTTTTTCCTCTTGTGTTTGTATTATTAGGTAAATTATACAAAGTTCTGTTTTCGTCATTTCTCTGCTTCAAGTGTTAAAGAGTTAAAGGCTCACCACCTTGAACTATCCTTTAGCTTTTGGGGAACCACACATGATCAGTAGACTGTCCTCACTTTTTAATGACAGGCCCGTCTATTCTAATATATTGTCTTTTCGTCGCTTTCCTTGCCTTTGTTTTTGGGACCTAATTATTTATTATTATAGCTTTTATATAGCGCTACTTTTCATGCTTATAGCATGCTCAGAGCGCTTTTGGTCCAATCTCATTTGTGGACCGGTGGGGGGGAGGGGGTATCTAGAAGTTGGTTTTCCGTGCTGCCTTTAGGCGCTCAGTAAACACAACTCTGCCCGAGTCGGGGGTCGAACCTCGAGCCCTCTCCTTCCCACTAATGTTTGAAGCCTTTTTTTGTTTTGTTTCGTATTAGTACAGGTGTATGTATGGGGCAGAGGGTATATCATTTTTTAATCTTACTATTTGTATAATTGAACAAGAAATTAAAAATAAAATCATAAAATATATAAGGGAAAGAACTACTCATTAAATGGAAATATCTTAATACTATAAGATTTATTTCCCTTTTTATTTATTAGCCCCATTTAGTTTAGTAGAATTAATTGGAGAAATGGGAGAAAAAAATGTGTAGAAAATGTGTACCAGACAGGCAGACAGATGGAGGGATTTGAGCTTTGTACAAAATGTAAATTAATTGTACAACCTATCTGTACTATATATAGATCACCTTGTTCTGGGACAACCTTGGTAAATAGGTTTTCTTAGTAATAATTTCTGTTTCGCTAAAGCAAAAATAGATTCGGGAATTTCCTATCCGGAGACTATGTCTTGTATTGGCCAGGACCTTTTTATTGGTTGTATAATCTACACTTGATTTCCCATTCTGCCAGCAAGGTTTTGTAATTTATTAGGCCTAGATCTAGTTGGTATCCATTTTTTTCTAGCTCATTTTTTTCCATTGTAAGTAAACACAACATTATTATGTGGGGCTCTATGGCAGCTTCTTACGAGAGTTTTTATCATTTTGTTTATCGTGACTGTATAGACAAGTAGTTTGACGGTAAGCATACTCTCTTCTTTTTTTCTAGTACAAGTGTAAACAACATTAAACAAGCGAATGTAGTGACAGATAAAGCAAAAGTTGTGACTAGTGTTGGCGTCAAGCTTAGCTATGTATCAGAATTAATATTGCCAGCCAAACTTGCCAGTCTTCACATTTACCGGTTTCTAGCTAGTGTTCTAAAGTATATTTTATGTATACAAAGCTATTATATAACGATCGTTTCCATAAAAGGTGTATACGATAGAGGTATCGCCAGTGGACGGTTCAGAAAGGTGAGAAGCCGTCTCCCTGTTGGGGTTGTCTGGTCAAACGAGGTCTCGTGAACCTCTGGCTACATAAACATGTTCTGCTGGAAGCCGGTGTAGACATTTAGAGGCGCTACTGTTTCAAAGCTGCACAAGGCTGGACATCTATTCCAATGGGGGATGACCGCAAGCCAAAGTCATTTTCGGCCAAATAAAATGAGGACAGTAACAAAAGAGCCCCCCCCCCCCTCCTTTTATAGCAGTCACATAATATAGAGGAACGCCTCTGATTGAGACAGCTGGAGTGCACTCACGAAGTCCTTGCAGAAGACAGACGCAGAATATGAAAATAAAAAGTAAACAGACGATCATTGGACAACGGCTTTGTCTACATGAGTTGTGGCAAAATATGCAGGTCGCAACTTGGTCCGCGTAATCACGTGAAATACTGTACTTGGTGAGTAGCTAAAGTGTTTCCATTGTATAAACTAGGACGCTGAAACATAACAATGTTTAGATAGATAGATAGATAGATAGACAGATAGATAGATAGATAGATAGATAGATATAGATAGATAGATAGATAGATAGATAGATAGATAGATAGATAGATAGATAGATAGATAGATAGATAAGGTGACCAGACGTCAAGACTAAAGCTTGACAGTCCCACTTTGAACCGTCTGTCACGCATTTTTTATAAAATTTCCGGGCGGGACAGCGAATGTTCCGCTTTCATTTATTAAACAAATTGTTTCGGATTTTTTACTAATCTCAAAGGCCTCAAAGAATGTACTTCTCCAACCTTTAAATACTCAATAGATCAATTTGAGGCCGGTAAAAGTACTTTTTGTCTATCATATAGTTGTCCATAATAACAGTTTTCAAACAGATCTGAAGCAATCGTTACTAAAGGTTTGATCCCTATAGAATAAACAAAGTAGCCTACAGTAGCAGGTTAGTGATACCAAGTTTTCAACAGCGTTGACGGATGCTTCGAGCCCACAATAAAGTGATGTTGTTTCCCCTGATGATACAATTCTTTGTGACACCCTTCGCTGGAAATATTGAAAGTAAAAAAAAAATCAAATTCGTCGAATTCGGGCTATGGATAGACCAGGTGGTTAGATCTGAAACCTTCGGGGGATAGACTATCTAAATTATATCCTGCTTTGAAAATAATATTTCTTTTTCTTAAGAGAAGTGTCCCACCATAATCAAAAGCTTTTTTTTGAAAACCTGTGTACTGAGTTGTGGCTGCAGTTTGTACACAACATTAGCGACAATATTCCAGGCAGAAGACCTAGATTGTGTGTACTATGTGTGTGTGTGTACATTGTGTGTACATTGTTTGTGTGTGTACATTGTGTGTACAATTTGTGTGTGTACATTGTGTGTACAATTTGTGTGTGTACATTGTGTGTACAATTTGTGTGTGTACATTGTGTGTACAATTTGTGTGTGTACATTGTGTGTACAATTTGTGTGTGTACATTGTGTATACAATTTGTGTGTGTACAGTGTATGTACAACGAGTGTGTATTTGTACATTGGGATGCATTGTCATAACGTCTAACGTTGTTAAAGTTTTGCTCGAAAAATCTAAGCATGCTCTTTTTACGTACCTTGATAGATATGTGTCACGCTTTCGCTCGGAAAATATCTGGTCACCTTAATAATGTATATATGTATATATATATATATATATATATATATATATAGAGAGAGAGAGAGAGAGAGAGAGAGAGAAAGGAGAGGTTTAATTACTATGGACACTATAATTGACTACGACATCTATCCTCTGGCCCCTGACATGATATAGATTGTAAGATTTCTAAAGACGTTGGAGGTCTAGCGACCTTTGACTAGGGACAATAATCTTCTCTACTAGTTCAGAGCCTTGGTGTTATCTGCGAGACCACCCACAAACGCCCTAAAAATAATTATTGTTACCTAAAACATGGACTTATAGACATCTTGAACTACCACCATCAAGATTAGTTATCTCCCTTTACAGTTTCATCGGAAAATCTTTTTTTTGTTTTTTTTGTTGTTGTTTTGAAATAGTTCAATTCACAGCAAAAATACTTAAGCTTGGAATCCTCTCTACCACATACACACTCAACGCACAGTCACACACACAAAATAACTCTGTGAGCAACGAACGTTGCCCCCCCCCCGCCCCCCAAGTTTTATTTTCTTAAATTTCTATCCAATTTATCTGTGTTCCTGGGTTGATATATCATTTAAATAGATACATCTGTATAATTCCTGAACAGTAGCAAGATATAAGACCTTAGTGAAGCAAAAAAATCGCTTAATTCGGTGTAAGTGTTCTACATGAAACGAATTCATCCGCGGCAAGGATTTCTTTTTCTTTCTCTCTCTCTCTCTCTCTCTCTCTCTCTCTCCCTCTCACTCTCTCCGTGAGTGATCCGTAAAGGATTACGGGCACGACCATGGCCTAAATTGTGCCGATGTGCCTAAACTCAAACCTCAAACTCTCTCTTTCCGTAAATCTTATGATTCAAACAATCTCACACATTTTAATATCTAATGTTTAAAGCCGAGGTTACCCGTGTTTTTATGTTCATGTTTTTTAAATCGCTGCCGATGGACAAACGCAGACGACGAAAAGAAAATCTAAATCGACCACCTGCGGACAATGGTTATGCTTGCCCTGGATGTGGCAAAATATGTAGGTCACGGCTGGGGCTGCGCAGCCACGGGAAATGCTGTATTCCTCATTAATCTTCGGACTCGAAGACAAAATTTTAAATCGCTATATTTTCCGTATTGATGTCTTCCCAATGTACCAACCGGCAACTCGGTCTTATAGCTTCACTAGAGAGACCGACTGTTGGCCAGGACTTATAATCAAGGGTATTTTATACATCGGGAAATGAGTCACTCGGGCATCAAGTGCTTCGAGATAGTCTTTAAAAAATTTTGAAAAGTCTCAAAGGAAGATTACACTTGAAAAGAAAAGTCTTGCCGTGACCTAGAGCTTGACCTTTTCGGTAAGATATTTAGTAGAGTACTTTATTTCAAAATACACATAGAGCGAATTTCCCGGTAATATTGGAGATTACGTACGTACTATTTTCAGCGTTTTTAAATGTCCCAGTCAGAAAGTTTTTTCCTAAATTGTTAAAAAAATTCCTAGCAATTTCCTTTTTTTTTTTTTTGTCTTTTTTAAAATATCATATATATATAATGTAATAAAAGGGATTTATCAATGGAGCTCATTCACCAACCGTAAATAAACAACATTTAGCCACGTGATTCTATATATCTTCTATACAAATTATGTAATCCATAAAGGCTGTCACGTGATACGTATTTTTCATTGTTTTATCAATATTATGACGTGGCTAAATAAAGGTTATATACGATTGGCGAATGAGGTCCATTACGCTACATAAGACTCTTTAGTTCAGATATTTTTACATCATAGACCTTTGTCACTAGAAGAGCATTGTGCTAGCTTAACAAGTATTGATATAGTTCCATCTTTTCATTAAGTAAAAAAAAAAACCGAGACATCAACAAAAAAACACAGAAGAACTTCGGTCTAGCCAGTGGTTCCCAAATTCTTTTTGTCTCGTAGACCCCTTGGAAGTCGTCGTAGACCCCTGGGAGTCTATATAGACCACTTTTGGGAATCACTTGTCTATGTTGTACTTTTTTTTTTTTTTTTTTTTTGATTGAACATGCAAATCATGAAAACCAAATTTAAAACATATTCATTTATAAAGGCCAATGGCCATAGGTTAATTACTGGTCAGTAATAGCTCTGTTGCTATTTCTATTATTGCACAGTCTGTTGTCCTCAGTGTTGAGTATAACAATGTTAATGTAAACAATTTTCTTGGGGAAAAAAAACAAAATGGCAGTTGGGCTTCACAGTATTCACTCTACAATACTAATCAAAACTTAATGTGGGACATTCAATAACGACGACTGCGCCCTCAGAAGTCCTCGTCACTTTGATTTATTGTCCTTTGTGTTGTGTATAAGATATTGGTGTAACTATACAAATACTGAACACCAAAAAAAAAATATTATAATTGTAAAAAACTATGATATATTGTATTGGCCTAACCCTCTACCTCTCCTATTTTATACAAAGTCTTTATATAATTATGATTAGAGCCTAAACCCATATAATGACACTCTCAAACATGGGGTGGGAGGACTAGGTGTCCAACAATGTCCATAGTTAAAAATATCAAAACCAAGTTGAGTTACTTTGTTACTTCGTGTAATTGTTATAATTATTTGTAGTTGTTAAATTGTACTTGTTATGGGTAATACGTGATTAATGCGTGTTTATACTTTAAATCTTTCTCTCTGTCTATGTCTCTCTGTCTATGTCTCTCTCTGTCTCTCAGCTCTCTTGACTCTCTTTCACTCTCTTTCTCTTTGTCTGTCTCTGGCTATGTGTGTCTCTCACTCTCTTTCTCTTTGTCTCTGGCTATGTATGTCTCTCACTCTCTTTCTCTTTGTCTCTGGCTATGTATGTCTCTCACTCTCTTTCTCTTTGTCTCTGGCTATGTCTGTCTCTCACTCTCTTTCTCTTTGTCTGTCTCTGGCTATGTATGTATCTCACTCTCTTTCTCTTTGTCTGTCTCTGGCTATGTCTGCCTCTCACTCTCTTTCTCTTTGTCTGTCTCTGGCTATGTCTGCCTCTCACTCTCTTTCTCTTTGTCTGTCTCTGGCTATGTCTGCCTCTCACTCTCTTTCTCTTTGTCTGTCTCTGGCTATGTCTGCCTCTCACTCTCTTTCTCTTTGTCTGTCTCTGGCTATGTCTGCCTCTCACTCTCTTTCTCTTTGTCTGTCTCTGGCTATGTCTGCCTCTCACTCTCTTTCTCTTTGTCTGTCTCTGGCTATGTCTGCCTCTCACTCTCTTTGTCTGTCTCTGGCTATGTCTGCCTCTCACTCTCTTTGTCTCTGGCTATGTCTGCCTCTCACTCTCTTTGTATGTCTCTGGCTATGTCTGCCTCTCACTCTCTTTGTCTGTCTCTGGCTATGTCTGCCTCTCACTCTCTTTCTCTTTGTCTGTCTCTGGCTATGTATGTATCTCACTCTCTTTCTCTTTGTCTCTGGCTATGTCTGCCTCTCACTCTCTTTTGTCTGTCTCTGGCTATGTCTGTATCTCACTCTCTTTGTCTGTCTCTGGCTATGTCTGTCTCTCACTCTCTTTGACTGTCTCTGGCTATGTCTGTATCTCACTCTCTTTGTCTGTCTCTGGCTATGTCTGTCTCTCACTCTTATTCTCTTTGTCTCTGGCTATGTCTGCCTCTCACTCTCTATGTCTGTCTCTGGCTATGTCTGCCTCTCACTCTTTTTCTCTTTGTCTGTCTCTGGCTATGTATGTATCTCACTCTCTTTCTCTTTGTCTCTGGCTATGTCTGTCTCTCACTCTCTTTGTCTGTCTCTGGCTGTGTCTGCCTCTCACTCTCTTTCTCTTTGTCTTTCTCTGGCTATGTCTGCCTCTCACTCTCTTTCTCTTTGTCTGTCTCTGGCTATGTCTGTCTCTCACTCTCTTTCTCTTTGTCTCTGGCTATGTCTGTCTCTCACTCTCTTTCTCTTTGTCTCTGGCTATGTCTGTCTCTCACTCTCTTTCTCTTTGTCTCTGGCTATGTCTGTCTCTCACTCTCTTTCTCTTTGTCTCTGGCTATGTCTGTCTCTCACTCTCTTTCTCTTTGTCTCTGGCTATGTCTGTCTCTCACTCTCTTTCTCTTTGTCTCTGGCTATGTCTGTCTCTCACTCTCTTTCCCTTTCTTTCTCTCTCTCTCTTGCCGTCTCTTTATCTGCTAAAAAAATGTTAAAAACATTGTCTAATAGACAATCGAAAAGATAAATTCCAAGCGTGGACCCATTACCAGGACTTTGTTGTTGTTGTTGTTTTTTTCCGGGAAATTTCAATTTATTAGAAAAGTTAGGTCCGTAGTCTTATCCCACTATCATATGATCAACTCAGTACTCTTTTCGTAGTCCGCACTGTTATCTTTCATCGATATCTCGTGTATGTATTAATTGCTTTGAGGTACCACACCCTAACTAATGAGTCTTTGATTAACAAACAGGATATGTTAGTGTTAATATAGCTGGCTTCCTGATTTGGGATTCTTACTATCGTCACGGTGGGCCGAGTTCGAACCCTGTTTACGGCATCCCCTCGATATCCCTAGTAGATTTGGGGTGGGATGTAAGAATCTTAATTTCGGAAGAAACGTCTAAAACTTGTTTAAAAACAAAACGGCGTGTATACAATGGATGGGGTATATCGTTATGTTAAAGACTATTGCAGACACAAATTTAACCGAAAGAAATCTGAAGAGTAGAAAAATATCTCGTTAAGCTGAGTCTCAATTTTAAGTTTTTGAACATCTCACATGTAGCCCTAAGGCAAAGAGTCTCTGTTATATGTAGCCCTAAGCAGTCCTGAAGCAGAATGACTCTGCATTAAGTATGTTACCATCACGCCTGTAACCTTAAGGCAAAGAGTTTCTGTCAAATGTTTCCATAAGGCAGTCCTAAAGCAAAGATACCTGCCATAAGTCTTTGAAAATCTCACATGTAGCCCTAAGGCAAAAATATATCTATGTCCTATGTAGCCCTAAGGAAGTCCTAAAGCAGAGAGGTCCTGTATTAAGTCTTTGAACTGTCATATATAATGCAAAGAGTCTTTGTCATATGAAGCCCTAAGACAGTCCTAAAGCAAAGAGACTCTGCCATAAGTCTTTGAAAATCTCACATGTTGCTATAATGCAAAGAGTCTCTGTCATATGTAGCTCTAAGGCAGTCCTAAAGCAGAGTCTCTATCTAAATTCTTTCACCATCTCACATGTAGCCCTACTGCAGCCTTAGGACAGTAAGTCTACGTCTTAAGTCATTGAACATCTCACATGTAGCCCTACTGTAGCCTTAGCACAGTAAGTCTACGTCTTAAGTCATTGACTATCTCACATGTAGCCCTACTGCAGCCTTAGGACAGTAAGTCTACGTCTTAAGTCATTGAACATCTCACATGTAGCCCTAAGATAGCCCTAATGCTGAGAGTCACTAATGCTGACCATCTCACCTGTTGACTTAAGGTAGCCCTAAAGCAGAGTTTCAATCTCAGGTCTTTCAACATGTTGACCATTAGGCAAAAAGTTAAATTACACCCTTATACATTGCGCAAGGGACATAATTTTCTAAGAAAAGTTCTGACTAAAAATATATTAAAAAGTTCCCTATGACACATGCTCTAAACATCACTATCTGTCAATTTTAAAACTTAGTTGTTCTTAAAGCGTTATCAGCGTCAGTGTGTTCATTTGGTGGGTTGAATGACATGCTAACACAGACATCACAGACAAAACATAGTTATATAATTAATAGCATGGTTTGGTTACTGACAGAACGCAGTGCTTACTATAAGACTAATAAATGGAAGTTTCAGCCTGTACTATGGTGTATGGCAGTTGGGCTTCTGTCCAGGGCTTTTGCAATAGAGGATTTGAGCCTATCAAGCCCAAACTCAAATGGAGTTTGATGATGATGATGGTGTGTAACTTATAGGATAAATGAGACAATAAATTGAAGTTACCTAGAGCGTGGATATAGAGCGTCACGTAACTCTATATTCATAAAGGGAACAGGGCAAATTAGAGTCGGATAAAGTTTGTTTTTCTCTCAAAACTTATTTAGGGGACTCTTCGGCTCATTTAAATGGTAGCTGGGTGCGTGCGTTGTCGCGGTAATATTTTTGAAGTGTTAGCTTTTAACAGAAATTAAGGCGAATAGAAAACATTAATTTATTACAAATCATTTGTGAACTCACTCTGTCTGTCTGTCTGTCTGTCTGGGTGAAATATTGTCCACGTTATTTCTCCCACTTCTTATTTTGGTATCAAGTTGAAACTTTGCATAATCGTTCATTGACAGTGACAACACATAAATGGATTAAAAAAATAGTAATTATTTTATCAATTAATAGTAATTATTTAAATAATAATAATTTGGCATCAAATGATGCTGTCTGCTTCCACCTCCCCACCCCCCCCCCCCCCCGAAGCACGAATGGGACTCATGTCAACATGCCAGATAGCAGACTCGTGAAAGCCGCAAGAGTAGTTTACCCTTGTACATATATGATTGATTAAAAATAATAAATGATATTTCACTCAGAATATAGGGGGCTTTTTTTACAAGTATTTAAAAAATATATATTTAACTTGTTATAGAGGTTAGATAGGTACAGGCCGTGGAAGGTTATATGAGAACTTGGACCAACCTCCGGCAGACAGTTATGTCAGCGATACTTGATCTAAAATATGTAGGTCACAGCAAGGACTGCGTATCCAAATGAAATACTAAGTTTCTTTTCTGCGACAAACCTGATTAGGTCAAATTAGGTCTTAAGTAACTGCTAATGTAATTTAAAAAGTGTTTTTTTATCATATACAGATACCGCAGGGGTTGGTTGTCACAGTCTCAGCTGACATTGCCTGATTTAATATTCATGTCATGTTAAGACGTTTAAAAGACACGTGGAATTCCTGATGGAGAAAACAGGAAGTAGAATGAATAAAGTAGACTTTGAGTTCAGTCAAGTCGGTCAAGTGATATCTTCTGTACGAGGCAGTTATGTATTATCGTAGTAGTAGCGACTTTGGTTAGTCGAGTAGTATATATATATGGCTCCTTTTGTCTCGAAAGACGATGGATGCGCCCGAATGAGTCACTGGTTTTGCCTTAATCTTGAGACGGGGCAGAATCTGGTGTGGCTAATCAAGCCAATTCTAGAGCGGCAGACTTTGCCACAATTCGTACATGTGTATGCCTCTGATTCAGGGCTAGCAGACATTGCAGCTTTCTTTTTTCCCTCTTGATTAAGGCCGCTTCAATTCTTTTGTTCTCAGCGAGGGTTGTCTCAGCACGCACAGTCTGTCTCAATGCACTCCAGTCTTTGGCTATGTTTTCCCACATACGTTCGCTGATGCCTGTGGTTCTCATGTCTCGCTTGCAGACATCTCTATATGTTAGTCTTGGGCGGCCCTTGGGTCGAGTAGTAATTTTGAGTTAAGAAGTATATTTGGGCACTTGATGCCAGTGGTCTTTTTGAGACATGTACTTCTAGTAGTTATTCTGTAGTTTCCCGCTGAGATGCGGACGTGATTTGTAATCTACTCTGGAGAGTTTAATGGATTGCAAATATTTGATACCGCTGTTATGCGGATAAGATCGTTACTTGACTTGTGTAACTAACAAGGAGTGCAGTATTATTATTATTGTTGTCAAATAAATTTTATGTTTTGTCTGCTGAAACGGACTTAAGTCAATCTGTAGTATCTATGTTTGTCACGTGTCAAGAGTACTCCAGGAAGCACGAACCCAGCATTTTACGCATTCGCGACACAGTAGTAGTGACCAATCCCTCAGGTGTGTAATAGCAATACACGTCACACTATATCAACGCCACGTCTCAAAAAGTTGCATTTACAGTGGTGACGAAAGATAAAAGTTGATTAGACTTTATGATTGAAAACTAAATGATTTGAACATTTAAAACAATAATTGGTCAATAAAGGTTTGAGAACAAGAAATAGCAAGAAATACTTTTTTAAAAAAATCTTAAATTAAATGTAATTGTGTAAATGAGTTTGGAGATCAGACATGTCATTAAATCTGTAACAGATCTAGACCAACAATTTGAAAAAAAATCTGTGCCGTTAGAAATATTTTTTACCAATTATTCTCGTTTACCCTTAATTTATGTTCTTAATTTTCTCCTCTCACTTGCCTGGACCAGTTGGGAAAGGGGAGGGGATGGGTGTATCTGTCAAGTATGACTTTTAGATTGAACTAAAGGATTCAACAGTTCACATTTTATCCTTGCTTTTCAAGGCCTTCCACTTTTTTACTTTTGACAATGAAGAATGTTCAATGTAAGAAAAGAATAGAAATGTGTTTGTGTTCTATTTACAGATCGTCAGAGAATGTGGCTCGCTCTGGTTGACTTTCTCTGCACCATTTCTGTTTTCTTCTTCCAAATTGTCCATTGCCAGAATGGGTTTTGTAAAAACGTGGAGATGTTTCAAAGCGTGACATTGGACTGTGAACAGGAAGCGACATCAACGGACAGGTGAGTCCTAATCAAGGGAGGAACTTGGCAGAACTGCAATTTTTTCTCCACGTATGGGACATAAGAACATCTCAATAACTAGTACAGCCAAGCAGCGTCATAGGGACTGAGTTCATTAATTACACCAAGCTTGACAACATCTGCATATTCCGTAAGATGAACTTGCCAATTCCTTTCAATAAATCAGCTAAAGCTTTCGTAAAATAGTGGGCAGTGACATCCTTTACTGATATATCCATATGGAGTTTTTTTCTGGCGGGGTAGCGGTTGGGGGGGGGGGGGGGGCTTGTGCCTCTTTTTTGGGGCTTGCTCACGTTGTTCTGGGCTTCTTGTTTCCTTTTTGTCATACCAGCACCTTACCGTTTTTATTGGAAACCTACCGCTAATATTAATTTTCTAATTAATATAAGGGAGGTTAGGACCATCCTTATCTTATCTTATCTTATATAATACAGACGTTACTTCAAAAAAGAAGATGATTACATCCAGATAGTATATGCTTTCCAAATTTAAGGAAGGCTTATTGTTCTAGATATGAATAATAAAAAACAAGAACAATGAAACATAATATTGGGAGAACATCTGCTGTTCTATAATACGTTTTAGTTGCAGACATATCATTTCCCGATCGATTTTCACGATAAATTTAAGAAATGTTTGTAAAATGTTTTACATGTTTCGGATGTTCCTTCAGAGTTGAAGTCCAAACCTCCCGCAGGACGACAGGGAATGGGAGTGAGCAGGGTTTGAACCCTCGACCGTCGATAAATCCGAACGACAGTCCAGCGCGCAAACCGCACAACCAGGCAGCCAAACTGCTGCTAACTAAATGAAAAGAATTGAGCTAGAATTTTAATAATATCTCAGTGTGTGGGAGTTATCCCACTTCACAATTCTCTTTGACTACCGCAAGATAATTACCTATTTGTTTTTAAAAGCATTTCAAGTCATTGAGTGGATGCATAAAGCAATGTCGAGATTATTTTGAGCTACGATAACGTAAGAGCGTAGTTCTAAAAATAATATTATATATTTAAAACAACAACCTAGAGTACCCTCCCTTCTTCTATTTTGTACACCGCATACACCAAGAAGCTATTTATAGTTTTAGTATGAACAATTTTAATAACACAGGACCACTTGCTTCGCTGTTAGCTTGATATGCGGGTTTCTTCTTCCAATCCAACAGTGTTCAGGGTTGCTTGAATCAGCCATGAAAACCAATGAGTTAGCAGAGTTTAAGTCTCCAACTAGCTTAATTAATTAGATTAACACTTGGATATAACACCTAGGACGTAATAATATTCTCTTTTGAAGTAACGTCTGTAATTTATAATGTAAGATATTGATCCTAATGTTTCTAAATACGAAATTAACTTTAGATCTGCGTATAGCAGGAAGATTTAAAAATGAAGAGTTTTAGACTTAGTTATTTCTTCGTTGAAAATTTATTGTACACTTATTTTTATTTTTTTTAAAGGGGAGAGCACCTAATAATAATAAACAGCACATTCTAATCTGAGTTACTTTTCTTGATTAGCAGGTTAAGAAACTGTTCCAAGTTCCAACCATGTATAAAGAAGATGTGAAGCGTACTGTAGATTTAAAAGTCTATATGAAAACAAAAGAAAAACTAAACACCATATTATAATATTGTTTGTGAAATAAAAGTAGAAGTACGTGCAACACATGTGTTTATGTGTTCATGTGTTTATGTGTTCCAGTGTTTACTAGAAATTTGAAGTACTTATCAAAGTAATTTATAACCATTGTAATAAAATCTGACAATGAATGTTGTGATCTCATTGTCTTGTATTGTTTTTATGGAGGCGCTGTGGCTGAGCGGTAAAGCGCTTGGATTCTTGGGGTCCGGGGTTGGAATCCTGGTGAAGACTGGAACTTTTAATTACTGGACCTTTGGGCGCCTCTGAGTCCACCCAGCTCTAATAAGTAGCTGACATTAGTTGGGGAAAAGTAAAGGCGGTTGGTCGTTGTGCTAGTCACATGACACCCTCGTTAGCCGTAGGCCACAGAAACAGATGATCTTTACATCATCTGCCTAAGAGATACCAAGATACCTGTGTGTAGTCGCTGAATGAACTCTTCATGTTGTCTGTTGTATTTATGTGTATGTTTCTGTTGTGTTGTCTTTATTTGAGAAACGAGTCCTTGTAATCACAACAAATTTCCGTAAGGATCAATAAAGCAGTCTTAGTCTTAGTCTTAGATCAAAAGGTCTAAAGGGGAACTTACTTTATTATTTTATGTGTCGATTATGACTATTTTTTTATTTCATCTTTCAGGTTTATACTCTGGAGATACTTAAATGGCTCTGGGTCCGCAGAAACAGGCGCAGTAAACTGCTTCTTCAATGAGACATGCAGCGTCATCGACTCCAGCCTCTTCGCTGTCACTGACCTGTCCAGTTCCACACGGGCCAAAACCCAACTAACCATGAAAAACGCAACCGCAGATCAAAGCGGTTGGGCCATAACCTGCTATGTGTTGGATTTTCTGAAAGATCTTTCGGTCTCTCTGAATTACAATCTCCTGGTATACAAGTCGCCAACAGTGGAATGCACCTCTAGGATAACCAACGCTTCGACTGTGAAATTTAGCTGTATAGTGCTAGACGTGTACCCAAAGAGGATCCTTTGCCTATTCTCATGTGACCATTCTGAACACCAAAACATTTCGATGCAGGTTACAGACTACTCCACCTATTCACAATCAAATTTTTCATGTCAGCATTCTCTCCCTTTGAAAAGCTATGACTGTAAAGTGTCGGTTCTTGCCATAGAAGCACTGAATGATTGTAACTACAGTTTTGAGTTATACAATGTGTCTTCCTATGTGGCTGAAACTGTGCCAAATTTAAATGTAGATATTTCTAAACATACTCAGCACTTAGAAACGGCCGATTTTGGTTTGGACAAAAGCTACTTAATTTCTATAGCAGTTGCCATTGTCGTCATTCCGGTCAGTATCTGCACCCTGTATATGGTCATACGACAGCGGCGTAGAAATATTATGCATTACAATAGTCGGTCCATTACACCGATTCCGGAGTACATCCAACAAAATACTAGCCACGAGTTGGTGTCAGCGGGCAACACAACTTACAGCTCGGACGACTGTGAAGAGTGGTGTATGGATGACGTCTCTAACATCTACACCAACATCGTTTCCGAGCACGACCTGAACGAAAATGACCGCATGGATGAGCCCTCTACACTTCCGTTCCAGGTGGACAATGCAGATGGGAACGCTGAGATTAATGCTTTCAGCATGGACATGTCATTAAGCGCACCTCCGCCCGTGCCTCACACTAGTTTGAAAAATGTCCAGGCAGCCTCGCACACGAAATCGCTTGGTCAATGGTGCAGCAGATCAAGGGAACTAATCGAAGAAAATACTCAATTGTTAAAAATAAACTGTGACCATGCGATCGCTAAACCTTCCTCTAGGTATCAGAAAATAAACTCCGTCGTTGAAACCAGCCATCGGGAATTTCCAAAGCCTTTGATAAAGGATTTTGATGGGCCATATAGTCACGAAAACTCCAGAAGCATTTCCAGCCTTTCTGATTGCTCGTGCCAAAGTGTAACATCAAAAAAATCTCGAGATCAAGGAAAGAATTCATGCAATTGTCTTGGTGTTAGCAACAGAAGCGTCGACAAACATTGCAGGCGTAAACATACAATTCAGGAAAGAGACGCTTCCAAACGCCAACAAGAAATTGTTTTTAATAAACGTTTCGGTCACAATAAACAAAAGAAACGTCCCTGTCAGCATAATGACCATCGCTCCAGTGGGCAGTATTCTGCAGTCGATGTGTCAGAAACGTGTTGCAGCCCCCATAGAGTCCAGATAACGCCAGTCAAGGACCATTGCTGCCAATGCTCCGAGTTTCAAAGACAGGAACGTCAGCGAGAAAGCACTCATTTCATAGGTCGCCATTGCCATAGAAACGTTACAAACAATGATAATGATCATCCCTGTCGGCATAGGAAATACCCGGATGAGAATTTTCACGGAGGAATATCAAAGGACGGCGCGAAGCGTTTCCATGAGCATATCAGCAGTGCAGATCTAACCAAACTCCGTTCAGACGACGAATATACTGATAATGACCATTATCCTTTAGATGATTTCGATATTTACCCTGTTTATATTCAAAAACCTCCATTAAAGAGAGATACCGGCCAGGTTGGTAGTAACATTACATTTAAAGACAATACGCAATGCCGATCAGATGACCACGAAAGGATTACTATCAGTGGATATGATGCCGGACAGTGCTCTAAAACGGTCAAACATTCTGAAAGCGGTCACTCTGGCCACTGCTGTGAAGAGCAGGCGCAACTCTATATTGACCCATGCTTGTCCCAATCATCCAGCGCGAGGTCTAGCAGTAGCGAGAGCAATGCTTACACAGCATACACTAGCCGCGAGGAAGTCTCTATTAGCGAGCGAACAGATTTACTGCACTGCTCACCTGATGTTTCATGAAACTGTACTCTGTAATCAATAATCTTAGAAAACTTTTCACGTGTCATTGATGTCCATAACCAATCTTGTTACATATAGAACTAAATGTGAGGAAAAAGTGTATTAGTGATAAAGTTGTTAAGTTTAAGTTAAGTTTAAAGTGCTTGGCTTTCGAACCGAGAGTTCTCGGATTCAAATCTCTGTGAAGACTGGGATTTCGAATTTCGGAATTTTTTAGGACGCTTCTGAGTCCAGCCAGCTCTAATGGGCACCTGACATTTGTTGGGCAACGTAAAGGCTGTTGGTCCTTGTGCTGGCCACACGAGACTCTTGCTATACGTTGGCCATATAAACAGATGACCTTTACATCGTCTGCCCTAAAGATCGCAAGGTCTGAAAGGTGTTTACTTTTTTTTTTTTTTTACATAGTGTTTTCCGAGAAAAACAAAAAAGGTAAAAACCGGATTTTTATTGACATGGTCACTGAGTAGTGGGAGCACTTGGCTGGCATGAGTTTCCATCCTGGATTGAAATTCTCTTTTTAGTCATGAATTGAGAAAATTGTTCTTCTTAAAATAAAACTTTAATCTGTAATTAAACATTCCATATCATTAATCAGAGGCGTCACTACCTGATGAGATGGGTGCGGACCAAAAAAAGTAATCCGTCTTCTCTGGGTTTAACAATAAAAATATTTTTTTATTCGGAAGTTGGTATTGAGAAGTGGTGACTGGGAGTGGATTACATCATTGGCTAAGCAGGCCAGTAGAAACTACAGCTAGCGACGCCTCTGGCGTTGAGAATTGTTGCACTGGACACACATAATTATTTGAGAACATGAAATGTTCGTTTCAGTTGCAGTCTTTCTAAAACCAGGGGACTTAATTCGGAATAAAAATTATAGAAATGTTGTGTATTAATGCAATTCTTTTGAAATGCCAACAATAAATAATTATATTAATTTGTAGATATAATTAATATGATCAATCTTCTCACATGAATACATATCCTCAACGGGGTTTATATATTACAGTTTCCAAGGATTTTATGGATACAAAATTTTTTTAGACAAATTAGGATTAGACATTGAAACCACTTTAGCTGTAATAAAAATAAGAAAAAGTTTAGATGACGAATGCTACATAATCTGCATATGCATTAAATTATTATATACATGCACAGACCAAACTGATTAATTTGCAGGTATAATATTCATTTATATTAATCTTAGTTGTCTCCCTTGGGTTATGTTGTAAGAATACATTAATACTCAGGTTACATTCAGAAATATAGCAGTCGTTAGCCGTTTTATTTTTGTATTTAAAAGTCTCAATATCCTAGCTTTTTAAAGTCCAGACTTGCATAAAAAGGTTAGTTCAGAAATTGATCGATTTACTTATCGACACATTTTAATGATCTCATTTTTCAGTGCACTATTACAGAAAATGCACTTTTTTTCTGTATGTTATTGCTATATTTTTTTATATTTTTTTAATATTAATTATGAATGCGTTTACTGTATGGGTGAAGTGGGGGGGCGGGAGTGATGTCAGTGGTTTGTGTTATTAATTGATTTTTCATGATCAGTTTGTCTATACTTAAAACATTTATTATGTTCATTACAGAAGGTTTTTTTTTTATTCTTTAAGATGTATACTTTCAATTACATACACCACTAAAATATGTACGTCACAGCGCGGAGGCTGAGCGGTAAAGCCCTCGGCTTCCAAACCGGGAGTCTCGAATCCTGGTGAAGACTAGAAATTAAAAATTTCGGGATCCTTGGGTGCTTCTGAGTCCATCCAGCAACATTAAAATAAAGGCGGCTTGTCGTTGCGCTGGCCACATGACAGCCACGTTAACCGTGGGCTGCAGAAACAGATGAACCCAACATCATCTGTCCGAAAGATCGCCAGCACCTTAACTCTTTCTCTCCGAATTGACGTTACCCCCCGGTGATTTGACCTCATTAAATCAAATTAATATATAATTTTATAAACTTTATTTCGTGTTATATAAAATGGGCATGCACTCCCCCTTTACTTCTATACCGAATAAAACATTTTCTGATAACAAGCGACAAAGTTATTGAAGCATAAGCATAACAGGAGTAGTGAAATAGTAATGAGCAAAATGAACAATTCCGTCAAAAACGTGGAACAATAATTACGGAGAGAAAGAGTTAAAGGAGAACTATTAATTCGTTGGCAATAAATAATCCTCGTCTAGGCTTATATCAAATCCCTTAGATATATTTGAAAAAAAAAGAGAAAAAAAAATCAACACAAGGGGTTTAAAAGGATTGATCATGATTTAATAAACAACAAAATCGAGACTGTGAACGTGTCGAGGTAAACAAATAGATGACGTACAATAATAATACAATAATAATACTTAGATCACGTGAGTATTGTCTGATTTCAACGCTTGAATTGTTTGCATAACAACCAAAAGTATCGCAGAGCAGTAAAAATGGAATTGTGAATTAGTACCTCGAGGTGGGTGAAATTCATGTAAGTATTTGTTCTTGGTGATATCTAAGAAAACAAGCTAGAGCTGTGGTAGGTTTGTACGTTCCTATAAAATTTCAGTTGAAATAACAGTTAGGGCCATAACAATGGTGTCAGAAGTCAAAAGTTTATACATGGATCTAAATGAACGCACACAATGACATTAAAACTAATTACGTAATAACTAAGTCATTAATATAGATTTAAATTACTAATTAGTACACGTATAGCCTACGAGCTTTCAATACATACGTTTTCATTAACAAAAAAAAAATATTTAAAAAATTGCTTCCATCTCTCTCTTTTTATTGCTCACTTGCTTACAATGATGCTACAAATATTTTAACACGAAAATCGGAAATAAAAAGAATTTTTTTCAAGTGAAGTTATAAGTTATTTATAGACCATAGATTGCTCATTACGAATCCAGAATCAATGCAAGCCATTAAGTCAAAGTTTGATCGTTTGAACCAAAAGTATTCATCGGGTCCCCCTCAACCGAAAAAAAAAAATTAAAAGGAAAAAGTAATTACATATAATATTACTAAAATCGAAACATGGCAATGGCATTAAGATAACATCTCCTTACACAAGTAGTTCTCGTGTTATTTTGATAACAATATTAATAAATACAATAGTCATGCAATAATTTTGATTGTTAAATGTATTTTTTGATTATCAACAACAAAGCTTCTGAACAATGTCATAGAAACACTTTAGCACAGCGAAACATAAAAAGCACAAATAGAGACACCTCAAGACAAGAATAGAAACGTCTGAACACACTGATGGATACAGAATAGAGAGACCTGAACACGAGTATAGACACATCTAAACACAATAGAGATACCTGGACACGAGTATAGAAACATCTAAACACAAAGATAGAAACAACTGAACACAATGATTGAAACACCTGACCGCAACGATAGAAACATCTGGACACAAGGATAGAAAAAAACAACATATGCTTAAAATAGAAACACCTAAATACAGAAAGAAACTCCTAAACACAAATATAGAAACACTTGAATACAAGGATAGAAATATCGAATTACATAACACGGATCGTCGCCTAAGCTTAGACAGTGTGATAGTGTCTAGTTAAGTCTTCATAATAAAACAAGCGTGGGAGTGTTAAACATCCTGGTGTAAAGAATGAAACATCAAGAATAGGAGATATTTGACCTAGGTCACTAGTAAACACACACGTACAAGCTCAAGAATCTCACACACAAGCAAACACACACACACACACATAAAAAACAGCTAAGCTTCTTCATAACACGCTCGTTAAGATGAGTTTTAGATTCTCAATGCCGACGATTGCGCCCATGTTCCACACACCGGACAAGAGCTTCAGCTTGCCGTTAACGAATTTGCTGAGGCTTTGACCTTTCCAGGGGCCCTTTGCATTTGGACATTCGACTTTATGACATGAGATAATGGCGTAATAGTTAATGTAAAAAATAAATTTCGGACACTCATTTGGGGCCCCCCTCAAATTGGGTGCACATGGGGATTTTCACCTTTGGACCATCCTCCCCTACGCTGGCTACGCCACTGACCTACCATTATTGAGAGAAATAATCGCTGATCTTTTTCTTCACATATGTAAGACCACTTAGATACCGTACTGAAAAGATATTTGACGATTCGGTTAACTGACGTCCGGATAAACGACGTTCTACTGTCCTACACTTTTAATTCAACTGTCATAAGTTTGCTGGTAACTCTCCTGACTTCCAACTCACTAGAAACTGTATAACCAGGTGTTTATTATGTGTAATTTAGTAATTCAAAATGATTTTTCCTTCAGGGAGTGAGAAACTATATTGAAGGCATTATTCAATAATTGTGTTTCAGCAGTATTAAATAACAAGACCTCGTATTTAACTGACAAAAATGAATGACTAAATCAATAACGTTGATAAATAATCTAGCTCTAGATATACATATGTAATCTCATCATTTCAAGGCCAGGTAGGCCCCACTCATCAGCAAGTTTGCGACTCGAACTCTTGCTCCCTGGAGACACTCTTCTCTTGCGTATCTCTCCACGCAACTTTTCAGCATTTGATTCATTCGCCTCTCCTCCCCCATCCTGTACAAACAAAAAGCCATGGAGGCGACAATTTCCACTTTTGATTTCGTCACGTTAAGAGCAGACGTGAACCTCCTCAATGCCGCGCTGTAGCTTCCCATCTGCTTGAGAATCTCTGCTTCTAGCTCCATGAGCGTGGCATTGTGTCCCCCGTCTGGAATTTTAGAACTGCTCTCGGCCATGCCAGCTTCTAGGTCAGACGCGTATTTTCTTCTCCAGACGGACATGGTTTTGCGCGCGAAGACTTTTTCGAACGCTGGGTAAAAGAACTCTTTGTTAGATGCGACTATGGCGTAGTTGTAGTGTTTGGATTCGATTATTTTTTTCTTGAGATATTCCGTATTCGTCTCGTGAATCAAGTCAGCGACGTTGTTTAGCGTATAGTAGCCAACGCTGCAATTTTGGTTGAAAAAGCAGGATCGATTCTCTTGAACCAAGTTTACATAATCGAACTCGATATGTACTCGACTGAAGCGAAACATTAGGGGAACCTTCTGGTGCAGCAAGGAGAAGCTGCCGGCTTCGAGGATATTTTTCTCCATGAAGAGCCCCGTGACGTCACGTTGCTGGGAGACGAAAAGGAGACACTCGTTAGTGTTGTGATCCCTGTCGCCATCTTTGAAAGGCCACTCCTCGCTGGAGCTCTTCCCCGCACACTGGAAGCGGTCCCACTCCACCGACGCGAACAAAGCCAAGAGGATCAGTAGAGCTGTTCTTCTCGTGCAGATAGCCGCGATCAATCTCGTGCTCAAAATGGCATTGATGACGCAAGCAGCGGCGATGAGCGACAGCGCAATAACATCGTGCACAAACCTCTTTTCCTTGTGACTTGCGTATGAATACACTGTAAGTAGTACTCCAGCGCAGACACACAAGCGATGAAACTCGTGCAAATGCTTTAGGCGAGAGATGCGAGACTTCAAATGAATAAATGCTTTACCAAAGATATGAGAATCGTCCAAGCAAATGTAGTCAAGTGCAAGATAAAATATTGGAAGGAGGATATCAACAATAATTATTAAACACAATAAGATAACAGTCGCTGTTAAAATGAAGGGGTCTCTTAAGTAAAATAGGTAATCTGATTCACCAAAAAGGTGCCCGGATTTACCGGATATGACGTTGAAGCTGACCCAGTTTAAAGGGCTCAACGTAAGACTTCCATAAAAATAGCAGTCATCTGTAACGGCTACGACAAGTCCGACAACTCCGCCAATGGCCAGACAGATGCAAAATTTATTTTTAATTAGAGTTATCGAACTTTTCCGAACAAGATACGAACAACACAGGACACTGACTAGTAGAGCTGTATCGGGTCGGATGTAGATGGACAGGCAAAGGACCATGCCAGACCCAAAATAAGTCAAAGGAGTGTAATTGTCAAATTGGGCATTTTCACTGCAAGAAATATCTCTTTCGCTGAGAGCTGTTACTTCCTTTGACTGGCTTTCCTTGGCTACATTATTGTTGAATGAAGGCCTCGTTCCGTTCTCCCACACGTCAGTTTCAGAAGATGGAGAGTCTCCAGTTTCAGACTTGTGAAATCCCCCGTTGTGTGAAATGTTACTTTTTGACAATTTTGAAGAGACATTCTCGTCTGAACCGCCATTGCTATCGGGAAATCCCGTTTGTCTCATTGCCATGGAAGAGTGCACCTTGTGATGTGAACTGTCGTTTCTCCTTGGTGATGTATCAGAGCCCGTACTGTGGTCAGAGTTCAGAGCCCTGACAACTGCGGCCAATGACCAGAAGAGAAATGGAGACACAAAGCTGTTGACCAGAGTGTGGGTGCCGAAGACATTTAGGTGAGCGGACAGTGCGCAGAGAGCCGCGGCAATATTTCCAATGTCTCTTGATCTGGTGACAGCCATTGTAAATTTGGAGACGGCCACCGGAAGTAGCGAAGTGATGATCACGTGACTGATCCTCCACGTCTGGAAAAAAAAAAAGAACGTTGACAATTTAAAAAAACAATAACAAAGAATAAGTAAATCGCAATGAAATAAAATGGATCAGACATGAAATATGAAGTGAATGTAGAGAGCTGAGCTGAGCTTCCATAGATTTAAGCTCGTAGTAGACGTGTCTTCGCAGTGTGTACAAGTCTTAGGTCAAGGTTTTGTATAAAGTGAGTGGGTTTTATGTACCTGCTCCAGGAGGTTGAATCAAAAGACACGGTTCGTGAAGTGTAAAATGATTAGGAAGGGGGGGGGGGGTTATAAAATGTGTGCTGGTGATGATAGAGAGAAAGCCTTTGTTTTAGAGGAGAGGTTTCAGTTGTCTGAATGATATGTCTGACCTTTTTTTTTCTCGATGACTGATTTTATGTTACATTTTCTACATGTGATGAGTTACTTTGGTTAAAATACAACATACTAGTCGACCCACGGCGTCGCATACGCCGCTATTTTGCAGGGCCGGCCTTAGGCCCTTGCAACCTATGCGACGGCAGTGGGCCCCACAATGTCATAAGACCCGCGCTAATTCTAGGTGTAAATTATTAAATTAAACCTTTTTATAACTTATAACAGATTTTCCGCGGCCTTCTGATTTACCAGGAGCAAAATATACGAAAAAGTTCTGGAAATCTCCGGATATTATAATAAACTTTTGGAAACTCATAAAAATCTCCTAATATATATTTAAAATTGTCATTCTAAAAAAACGCCAATCCTACGCCCGAAAAAAAAAAAAGGCATTATACAATACCAGCAATTGTGGAATCTTCTCTTCTCCTATCTTCTTGAAGAAAGATTTAAACATTTGGTAATTCTTGCTACTGAGCATGATCTATGTAGGAAACAGAATTTTTATAATATACTGTATGACTTCGCTTCGAATAGGGCCCCACATTGGTTAAGTCCGGCCCTGCTATATAGTGACGGGCGAATACTACTTGTTATCCCTCCCCCCTCTTTTTTTTTTTTTTGCCGCTAAAGTTATGTGGAGATTACTCTAACTCGACTTGCAGAAATAAAAGAGTGATCTTTCCATGACTTCTTGGTGGTGTCAGGAATTGTTGAGCCATGAAGAGAATGATGTGCAGAGATTATCTACATTCACGATGTCATTATTTTGTCGATGATATGTGAACGTGCTGTGAGTGAGAACATGGTACCTCAAGTATCTTATGCTTGAATTCAGTCGGCAAGTTGCTGAACAGCAAATAGGCAGCGATCAAACCCCTAAACCCGCACGCACAACCATATATATATAATATATAATGCGAGTCATAAACATCAATTTAAGTATTTTACATTTAAGGTTCATCAACGTGACACTGTAAAAAAAACACCACACAATCAGATACGTTAAAGCTCTCACGCACATACCAGATATGGATTCATTTTTTGTAGTCCCAGGATCCAGCCAAGGGCGGAGACCAGGATGTAGAACTGGGGCAGCATGGGAGACCTCATCGCAAACATGCCCAGCTCCTGTTCAACCAGCTGATAGTGGGAGAGATTGTCTCCCTTTGCAGGGCTCATGAACTCGTAAGGTCTCAATCCATAGCCGTAAATCTGGGAATGAGCAACTATTAGGAGAAAGAGAGAAAAAAAAAAGGTTAAAGCTAAAAGATTGACCAAGTTTTAAATACAAAAATATACCTTGTGAAATATCAAAACATTATCTTACAATGCATTACAATATTTCTATCAGAAGTTTTTTAAAAGGTTGCATCAACTCTGTCTGGTAAAAAGTTTGTACATGCTTTTTCTCCCACACCCATTCTCGGGGTATCTCATTCTTATAGATGCTTTGAACACAAAGTGTGGCCGTCGTCCATTATTGTGTGTGAACTTCTAGATTGTTTATGTATTTGTCTAAACACTAAAGTCGATTATGAAATTATTGTTGGTGCACATCTGTTTGCATTTTACTGAATTAGAAGGAAATAAGACGGATGTAGAAAAACTATTGTGTGTATTATGGTCTTGGTTTCACCTGCAACATTTAGAGTTCCTGTTATCTACCTCAATAAAAGAATGAAAATTTCATAAATATTTTACATTCACCACAGTTAGGCATAGGCACAATCACAAGCCCATCGTTCTTCATTTCTTTTACGTTGGCCTTTGACTAGAACTTCTTTTAATGACAAGCCCGTAGTTCTTTTATGTTGTCTTCCAATTGTTTTCTCTGTCTGCCTCTATTTTTTATTTCAGGTACTGTTCCCTGTATGAAAGCCTTTGCGAGCTCTTAGGACTTTGTGATATGGCTATACAGTTTAAGTTTCCTTTTTTTTTTTTAAACAGTTTTCAGCTGCCATCATATGGCCCAGTTTAAATTATTTCAAATGTCCTCATTTATAGTGCAGTCTCTGTAGCTGATACGTAGGAAACCTTCTATAACATAAAGGCGAATTCCTGAATTCGTAATTCCTGAATTCGTAGGCTTTTGAGTATCACAATAAATGTCAATTATGTTTTGGTCCTTTTTTTAAGGTTGATTCTTAATTTTTTTTTATCAACTTTTTGTGTTTGTCGCTCAACGTCATAATTTATCAACAGTATCTGGCAACGGAAATGATAAAGGTCAAGGTCAGTTCATGCTGTATATCTGTCTTCTGCGGGAAGTGGGGAGGAAGTTTGTTTCACACAATGAAGAACACCTGCAAAGATTGAAAAGCAAAACTTTGGCTTTATATAATGGCAGCCGCAAGGGACTCAACTGTTTCCTGATAAGGGGACAGCCCTATATTAACTGCTCCTTACCTGCTGGGATACAGTAGCTTTGATGAAATCCTGAGATAAAACGTTTTGTTGAAATTGGGATTTAATTTTCTATTAGGGGATACGACTGGGCCTTGTAGCGTTTGATTTAAAATGTAATATGCCTTTGGAAGTTTCTAGAATGTTGAGACCACAAAGAAATATTTGAATAGTTTACATTGTGATACACTTTTCTTTTTAATAAAATCGATTTCATCCGTTTAGCCCAAGGGTCCTCAACCTGTGGGTCGCGACCCCCTTGAGGGTCGATTGACGATTTGCCGGGGGTCGCCAGAGACCATCGAAAAATAAATGGATAGTTTTGTCTATTCTTCTATTGCTGTGTGTCTGAGCGGGGGGGGGGGGGGGGGATCGCGGCACAGTGTGGGATTGTAAAGAGGGGTCGCCGAGCTTAAAAGGTTGAGAACCGCTGGCTTAGCCAGTCATTTAAAATAAAAAAAGGGGGAGGAGGGGAGTAAGTAACAAGATAGCTAATCAAGAAAGGCTCTTGTGGGCCATTTAAGGTTAAGTCCAGTTAGTAACGCAAAATGAGCCTGGGTGTAGATCAATTAGCTAGTCCATAATGATTCTAGTTAGCCTATTGAGACTAAGTCCATTTAGTTAGTGGCAAGTCAAGTTAGCGTTTCAAGAATTAGTCCAGTTGGCAATTTTGTCACTTAAAAGAAATAAGAAATAGATTGCATGATATATTTTAAGGTTAATATGTCTCTGTTGAGTAACAGTATGTCAGCTAATTGAATAGATAAGTATTATCCATTCTACGAAGTACTGAGGAGTTCCCGACAAACAAACTAACAATCGTAGCTTTGGCCATTCCATCCTAAAACCAAACTGCAAGCTCACATTCAGCCGCTTAATTTGAAACTACACTATTTATTTGCGTCTTGAAAACATAATTCCCTTCTTACAAGATTTTCCTACCAAAATAAAGTCAACTTTTAAAGTTTAAAAAAAAAAAAACGGTCAAAATTTTTTGAACAAGACGAATTTATGGGAAAAAAAGTAAAGTTCCCCCTTTCAGACATTGTGGTCTATAGGTCAGATGATGTAAAGGTCATCTGTTTCTGTGGCCTACGATTAACAAGGGTGTCATGTTACCAGCACAACGACCTTAGTCCATAATCCACAGTCCACAATCCACAATCCACGGTCTACAATCCTCAGTCTTTAGTACTGTAGTAAATCTATGGCATGCAACTCAACGCAGTTTTACAGTAAATAAATATTTGTTTGTTAAATGCTTTTCATGTTTCGGATGTTCCTTCATAGTTGAAGATAACTTACTTCCCAGTCCAAGCCTCCCGCAGGACGACGAGGGATGGGAGCGGGCAGGGTTTGAACCCGGGACCATTGATAAGTCCGAACGACAGTCCAGCGCGAAAACCGCACGATCGGGCAGCCATTCAAGTGTGTGTTTATTTACTAGGACAATTTGACAAATACATAACAGCCTTCTACATTCAAGGAGTCTTGTTCCTGATTATAGGCCAATAATAGAATATGCATCCTCTGTTTGGGATCCCTCAACTCAAGAAAACATTAAGAAACTGGAACAGACACAAAATAGAACTGTGAGATTCATAACAAACGAATATTCACATTTGACTAGAGTAAAATTTTAGTAAATCACTAAATTTAGAAAGCCTTCAGGACAAAAGACTCAAAAGTAAAGTAACAATTACACATAAAACACTGAACCATAATCTTAAAATTGAATCAAATACAAAAACAAAATTTAATAAAATACTCAGAAAGACACAAAGATAAAGGCACATTCCCTCATCCCATATGCTAGGACACATTTTTACAAATACTCCTTCTTCCCTAGTGCTATTAGAGCATGGAATGGGTTGCCTGAGCTAGCCAGGAAAACCAGTGACTTGGCAGAATTTAAGTCATTGGTTAATATGCATGACTGAATGCATGACGCGTAGGACGTAATCATCTTCTTTTTAGAAGTAACGTCTATATTATATAAGATAAGATAAGATTATACCAATCCTTTCCCCAAGAACTTAATATATATATATATTTTAACTACAATTTCAGCCATATGTATAAATGTAAATGATGTATATAGCAATTAAAGAGAGAAAGAAAGAGAGAGAGAGAGAGAGAGAGAGAGAGAAGAAAGAGAACGTTTAACTTGAAAGATAACGAGTGAAGGAGAGAAAGTCGGAGCTAGAAGATAATGATTGAGAGAAAAAATAATAGAGAAAGAGGAAAAGAGTGAAAAAAAAGAGTATTATAGAAAAAGAGAGAAAGAGTGTGCGAGAAAGAAAGATGGAGAGACCGTGGCAGAGAAAAAGACCTTCATTAACAACGCTAACTATATTACTTGTGATATTATCTTATTAAATAATATGTTCACCCAGTGAAAAACTATCTTATTTTTTTTTCTGTTTAGATTTCCCCAGAAAAAAAAATATTGTCTCAGCTGATGCTTTTCTGTGTCAAATATCAACTTTTAGCAGTGGCAAAATGATAGGCAATGTAAAACGCGAGTTGATAGGCAATGTAAAACACATGATGATAGGTAATGTAAAACACAGAATTAGGCAATGTAAAACACATGATGATAGGTCATGTACAACACAAAATGAAGTAATGTAAAACACATGATAGGTCATGTAAAACACATGTTAGGTCATGTAAAACACAAAATTAGGTAATGTAAAAAAACATGATGATAGGCAATGTAAAACACAAAATGAGGTAATGTAAAACACATGATAGGTCATTATAAAAAAAAACATGTTAGGTCATGTAAAACACAAAATTAGGTAATGTAAAACACATGATGATAGGCAATGTAAAACACATGATGATAGGCAATGTAAAACACATGATGATAGATCATGTAAAACACAAAATTAGGTAATGTAAAACACATGATGATAGGCAATGTAAAACACATGATGATAGGCAATGTAAAACACATGATGATAGGCAATGTAAAACACAAAATGAGGTAATGTAAAACACATGATGATAGGCAATGCAAAACACAAAATTAAGTAATGTAAAAAAACATGATGATAGGCAATGTAGAACACAAAATGAGGTAATGTTAAACATATGATAGGTAATGTAAAACACATGATGACAGGCAATGTACAACACAAAATTAGGTAATGTAAAACACATGATGATAGGTCATGTAAAACAATAAAATTAGGTAATGTAAAACACATGATGATAGGCAATGTAAAACACATGATGATAGGCAATGTAAAACACAAAATTAGGCAAAATAAAACACATGATGATAGTTCACGTACAACACAAAATAAGGTAATGTAAAACACGTGATGATAGGTCATGTACAACACAAAATAAGGTAATGTAAAACACATGATGATAGGTCATGTACAACACAAAATAAGGTAATGTAAAACACATGATGATAGGTCATGTACAACACAAAATAAGGTAATGTAAAACACATGATAATAGGTCATGTACAACACAAAATAAGGTAATGTAAAATATCATGTGTTTTACATTACCTAACTTTGGGTTGTACATTACCTATTGTAATAAGGCTTACTAATTTATCTTGTATTATCTTACATATCTAACTTATAATATAATTATTACATTAATCTATATTATTTATCTTGTACTTATGTATCAATCTAACCTTGTATTCTATAAAGCAGAAAATAAGGCGTATTCTATGTTATCTTATAAAATATAAAATATAGACGTTACGCGTCATGCATCATCTATGCATGTTAACCAATGACTTATATTCTGCCAAGTATACGTATGTACTGAATAGAAATCAAAACTCCTGCCTCTCGTTGAGTGCCTGCCTTAGATGTACAACAATACTGTTATAACCCCGCCATGCACACGCCATCCAAGATAGTGCAGAAAGGTGCTGCAGACTAGACTTGGGAGGAACTTGTTCTCTCTTCTCTAATGTCAACATCCTTCTCAGTCTAGTCACTAACAGTGCGCACCTTCTGCACTATCTTCGATGGCGGTGTGCATGGCGGGGTTATAACAATATTTACATATATTAAATTATAGCTTTTATAAATCTCTACTTTCATGCTTACAGCATGCTCAGAGCGCTACGGTCCAATCTCATTTGTGGACCAGAGGGAGGGTATCTGGGAGAATGTTTCCTGTGCTGCCTTTAGGCGCTCAGTAAACACAACTCTGCTCGAGACGGGTGTCAAACCTCGAGCCCTCTTCATAGGCAGCCAAGCTAAGCCAAGTTCAAGCGTACTTAGCCTCTCAACCACGCTTCCCTCTAGTATTATATATATGATTAGCATTATATATAATTTGAGTTGGGGGTTCAGGGATAGCTAAAACTAAAAATCTCCCCTACAAGTCTCTCCACTGCTTCCCTCGGGAGCTAAACCTAAAAACCCATATGTTCAGGAGCTTAATTTCCCCAATCTCCCCCATCCCTCCCGCGGGGTCTAGTGCTACGTCAGGGGATGTGCGTCTACCGTGTTCCTTGTGGTGCTTGCTGGTGTGGTTAGTATTGGCGTCGTGTCCTAACATAGTGAGTGAAAAACTTGTCTTTGTCAAGTGAATACTCTGTAGAGCCTAGTGTAGGAACCGGAGCCAGATCTGGTGTGTTTCGTTCAATGCGGGTGTCTGTATGTTGCGTGTAGTGCAATTATGTGTAAAAAAAAATAGTACAACAACAAATACAAACAGACATACAAGAATAAAGTAACACCATATTTATGTCTTATATATAACAGACGTTCCCTTAAAAAAAAGATGGTTATGTCCTACGAATTTTTTATCTTATTATTAAAGACGTTCCCTTAAAAAAAAAAGATGGTTACGTCCTACGAATTTTTTATCTTATTATTAAAGACGTTCCCTAAAAAAAAAAGATGGTTACGTCCTACGAATTTTTTATCTTATTATTAAAGACGTTCCTTCAAAAAAAAAAAAAGAAGTTAGTTACGCCTACAAATTTCTTGAGTTAACATATTTATCTATTCTTATATTAATTAAAGCCCTATCTCTTATACATTTAAGACGTTTGTTCAAAAAAAAAAAAAAAGAACATAGTTGAGACTACTGATTTCTTGGGACCAACCTATTGTTTTATTATATTAATTAAAGAAAAAAAAAGATAACTACAAAGGAATATCTTGGGGCCTACACATTTTTTTGTTTTTTCTTACCGTATATAAATTATATTAATTAAAGACGCTCCTTCAAAAAAAGAAGATAGTAACGTTTTACGCCCTACGTGACAAGCATAATAAAAAAAAACAGCAACGAAAACAAAGCTCAATACAAACAAACTAACAACAAAAATTTACAAATATACAACACATGAAATATACTACACCAATAAAGATACAAAGAAAATAGAAAAAAAAACACAGATACATAGAAAAATAAAAGAACCAAATTAAAGCATAAAGGAAAAAAAAAAGAAAAAACAAACTTAAAGAAAAAAAAAGAACTAAAAAAACCAAACAACAAACTTAAAGAAGAAAAAAAAGAACTAAAAAGAACCAAACAACAAACTTAAAGAAATAAAAAGAACCAAAAAACAAACTTAATGAAGAAAAAAAAGAACTAAAAAGAACCAAACAATAAACTTAAAGAAATAAAAAGAACCAAAAAAAAAAACTTAAAGAAAAAAAAAAGAAAAGAAAAAAAAGTATTTTAAAAAAAAGAGAGAAAAAAAAATTACGATACACAAAAAGATTAAAAAAAAACAACAACATTGTATATTATCATAATGGATGTGAGATGCCTGCACCGAATAGTTTTTTTTGGCCCCAAATTTTTCCTAAAAATTGAACTTATTCAACAATATTCACCGCGGACTTCAAAGAAATCAACTCTCAACGTTTGTTTTCTGTGCGCACAAAAAAAAATGCGTTTATTTTGATGGAGTCGAACTCATTCCAATGGACCTCATTCACCATCTGGAGGGGTTTTAAACTTTAAAAAAAGCCATCTGTAGGAGAGGAATTTTAACTCAAAACACCCAATAGTATTTTGTTTTTTGCTTTTTTTTTTATAATGTATAGATTTTTTTTTTAGCATCAAACCACTCTGAAGGGGGGTTTAAACTCAAAACTTTTTTTGGCAACGCTTATAGATTTCTGAGTGTGTATTTTCTTTTTTTTATATTGAAGATGTAATTTTTAGCTTCACTCCACTGGAGGGGAAATTAAACTCAAAACACCTTTGAATATACTCATAACATGTTGAGTGTATAATTTGCTTTGTTTTTAATATTAAAGAGGTATTTTTTACCTTCAAACCCCGCTGAAGGGGGTTTAAATTCAAAACTGAGTCAAAACCCATTTAGCTATGCTCATAACACTTTGAGTGCGTAATTTGCGTTTTTTTATACCGGGTATTGAAGAGGTATTTTTTAGCTTCAAACTGAAGAGGGGGTGGGGGTTAACTCAAAACTCCTTTGGCTACGCTCATAGAATTTTGATTGAGTAGTTTTCTTTTTTCATATTGAAGAGGGGGTTTATCATAAATTTTAGAGGGAGTTTAAAAATCAAAATCTTCCTTAACTGTGCTCTTAAAATTTGGGGATTTGTCGTTTGCATTTTTTTGTTTTTATAGAAGAGGGGAATTTAAATGTGAAAACCCCTGGTAGGAAGTTTTAAACTCGAACCCCACTGGTAGGGTTTTTTTTAACTCGAACCCCCCTGGTAGGGGGTTTTAAACTCAAAACCTCTTTAGCAGGGGTTTTAAACTCAAAAACACCTGGTAGGGGGTTTTAAACTCAAAACCCCTTTGCTGTGATGGGGCAAGTGATAGTTTAGTATTAAAGTCTCATCTAAAATAAACAAAATCAAAGCAAAAAAGCAGTCACTAAATACCGATGGTAAAGGGTTTTAAACTCGAACCCCACTGGTAAGGGGTTTTAAACTCGAAACCTCCTTGGCAGGGGTTTTCAACTCAAAAACACCTGGTAGGGGGTTTTAAACTCAAAACCCCCTTTGCTGTGATGGGGCAAGTGATAGTTTAGTATTAAAATCTCATCTAAAATAAACAAAATCAAAGCAAAAAAGCAGTCACTAAATACCGATGGTAGGGGTTTTTAAACTCGAACCCCACTGGTAAGGGGTTTTAAACTCGAACCCCCCTGGTAAGGGGTTTTAAACTCAAAACCCCCTTTGCTGTGATGGGGCAAGTGATACTTTAGTATTAAAATCTCATCTAAAATAAACAAAATCAAAGCAAAAAAGCTGTCACTAAATACCGATCCCCCAAGAACCCCCTCCCCCTGGCTACGCCCATGCCAACTTATAATATAATTATTACATTAATCTATATTATTTATCTTGTACTTATGTATCTATCTAACCTTGTATTCTATAAAAAGCAGAAAATAAGGCGTATTCTATGTTATCTTATAAAATATAAAATATAGACGTTACGCGTCATGCATCATCTATGCATGTTAACCAATGACTTATATTCTGCCAAGTATACGTATGTACTGAATAGAAATCAAAACTCCTGCCTCTCGTTGAGTGCCTGCCTTAGATGTACAACAATACTGTTATAACCCCGCCATGCACACGCCATCCAAGATAGTGCAGAAAGGTGCTGCAGAAGGTGCGCACTATAAGTGACTAGACTTGGGAGGAACTTGTTCTCTCTTCTCTAAAGTCAACATCCTTCTCAGTCTAGTCACTAACAGTGCGCACCTTCTGCACTATCTTCGATGGCGGTGTGCATGGCGGGGTTATAACAATATTTACATATATTAAATTATAGCTTTTATAAATCTCTACTTTCATGCTTACAGCATGCTCAGAGCGCTACGGTCCAATCTCATTTGTGGACCAGAGGGAGGGTATCTGGGAGAATGTTTCCTGTGCTGCCTTTAGGCGCTCAGTAAACACAACTCTGCTCGAGACGGGTGTCAAACCTCGAGCCCTCTTCATAGGCAGCCAAGCTAAGCCAAGTTCAAGCGTACTTAGCCTCTCGACCACGCTTCCCACTAGTATTATATATATGATTAGCATTATATATAATTTGAGTTGGGGGTTCAGGGATAGCTAAAACTAAAAATCTCCCCTACAAGTCTCTCCACTGCTTCCCTCGGGAGCTAAACCTAAAAACCCATATGTTCAGGAGCTTAATTTCCCCAATCTCCCCCATCCCTCCCGCGGGGTCTAGTGCTACGTCAGGGGATGTGCGTCTACCGTGTTCCTTGTGGTGCTTGCTGGTGTGGTTAGTATTGGCGTCGTGTCCTAAAATGGTGAGTGAAAAACTTGTCTTTGTCAAGTGAATACTCTGTAGAGCCTAGTGTAGGAACCGGAGCCAGGTCTGGTGGGTTTCGTTCAATGCGGGTGTCTGTATGTTGCGTGTGGTGCAATTATGTGTAAAAAAAAATAGTACAACAACAAATACAAACAGACATACAAGAATAAAGTAACACCATATTTATGTCTTATATATAACAGACGTTCCCTTAAAAAAAAGATGGTTACGTCCTACGAATTTTTTATCTTATTATTAAAGACGTTCCCTTAAAAAAAAAAGATGGTTACGTCCTACGAATTTTTTATCTTATTATTAAAGACTTTCCCTTAAAAAAAAAAGATGGTTACGTCCTACGAATTTTGTATCTTATTATTAAAGACGTTCCTTCAAAAAAAAAAAGAAGTTAGTTACGCCTACAAATTTCTTGAGTTAACATATTTATCTATTCTTATATTAATTAAAGCCCTATCTCTTATACATTTAAGACGTTTGTTCAAAAAAAAAAAAAAAGAACATAGTTGAGACTACTGATTTCTTGGGACCAACCTATTGTTTTATTATATTAATTAAAGAAAAAAAAAGATAACTACAAAGGAATATCTTGGGGCCTACACATTTTTTTGTTTTTTCTTACCGTATATAAATTATATTAATTAAAGACGCTCCTTCAAAAAAAGAAGATAGTAACGTTTTACGCCCTACGTAACAAGCATAATAAAAAAAAACAGCAACGAAAACAAAGCTCAATACAAACAAACAACAAAAATTTACAAATATACAACACATGAAATATACTACACCAATAAAGATACAAAGAAAATAGAAAAAAAAAACACAGATACATAGAAAAATAAAAAAACCAAAATTAAGCATAAAGGAAAAAAAAAGAAAAAACAAACTTAAAGAAAAAAAAAGAACTAAAAAAACCAAACAACAAACTTAAAGAAGAAAAAAAAGAACTAAAAAGAACCAAACAACAAACTTAAAGAAATAAAAAGAACCAAAAAACAAACTTAATGAAGAAAAAAAAGAACTTAAAAGAACCAAACAATAAACTTAAAGAAATAAAAAAGAAATAAAAAGAACCAAAAAAAAAAACTTAAAAAAAAAAAGGAAAAGAAAAAAAAATATGAAAAAAAAAAAAGAGAGAAAAAAAATTACGATACACAAAAAGATTAAAAAAAAACAACAACATTGTATAATATCATAATGGATGTGAGATGCCTGCACCGAATAGTTTTTTTTGGCCCCAAATTTTTCCTAAAAATTGAACTTATTCAACAATATTCACTGCGGACTTCAAAGAAATCAACTCTCAACGTTTGTTTTCTGTGCGCACAAAAAAAATGCGTTTATTTTGATGGAGTCGAACTCATTCCAATGGACCTCATTCACCATCTGGAGGGGTTTTAAACTTTTAAAAAAGCCATCTGTAGGAGAGGAATTTTAACTCAAAACACCCAATAGTATTTTTTTTTTGCTTTTTTTTTTTATAATGTAGAGATGTTTTTTTTAGCATCAAACCACTCTGAAGGGGAGTTTAAACTCAAAACTTTTTTTGGCAACGCTTATAGATTTCTGAGTGTGTATTTCTTTTTTTTTATATTGAAGATGTAATTTTTAGCTTCACTCCACAGGAGGGGAAATTAAACTCAAAACACCTTTGAATATACTCATAACATGTTGAGTGTATAATTTGCTTTGTTTTTAATATTAAAGAGGTATTTTTTTACCTTCAAACCCCGCTGAAGTCAAAACTGAGTCAAAACCCATTTAGCTATGCTCATAACACTTTGAGTGCGTAATTTGCGTTTTTTTATACCGGGTATTGAAGAGGTATTTTTTAGCTTCAAACTGAAGAGGGGGTGGGGGTTAACTCAAAACTCTTTTGGCTACGCTCATAGAATTTTGATTGAGTAGTTAGGGATAGCTAAAACTAAAAATCTCCCCTACTAGTCTCTCCACTGCTTCCCTCGGGAGCTAAACCTAAAAACCCAAATGTTCAGGAGCTTAATTTCCCCAATCTCCCCCATCCCTCCCGCGGGGCCTAGTGCTACGTCAGGGGATGTGCGTCTACCGTGTTCGTTGTGGGGCTTGCTGGTGTGGTTAGTATTGGCGTCGTGTCCTAACATAGTGAGTGAAAAACTTGTCTACGTCAAGTGAGTAGTCTGTAGAGCCTAGTGTAGGAACCGGAGCCAGGTCTGGTGTGTTTCGTTCAATGCGGGTGTCTGTTTGATGCGTGTGGGTCAATTATGTGTTTAAAAAAAATAATACAACAACGAAAACAAACAGACGTTCCTTTAAAAGAGAAGATAATGACGTCCTACGAACTTTATATCTTATTATTAAAGACGTTCCTTCAAAAAAAATAAAAGAAGATAGTTACGCCTACGAATTTCTTGGGTTAACCATTTTATCTACAAATTTTATCTCCTATACATTTAAGACGTTTTTTCAAAAAAAAAAAAAAAAGAACATATTTACGACTACGGATTTCTTGGGACCCCTTATTGTTATATTATATTAATTAAAGACGTTCCTACAAAAAAAAAGGTAGCTACGAAGGAATATCTTGGGTAGGGCCTCCACGTTTTTTGGATTCTTATCGTATATAAATTAGAGACGCTTTCGAACTATTATATTAATTAAAGACGCTCCTTCAAAAAAGAAGATAAGTTACGCCTATATATTTCTAGGATCATTCATTCATCTATATTATAAATTAAAGCCATTTTCATCAAATTTTATCTCATATACATCGAAGACGTTCTAAGGACTAAGGTCCGTTGACTGTAGACCACGGATTGTAAACTGAGGACCATAGACCATGGATTGTGAACTGTAAATTGTGGACCGTGGATAGTGGACTAAGAATTGTGGATTGTGGAACTTGGATAGTGACCATAGACCATGGATTGTGAACTGTAAATTGTGGACTGTGGATAGTGGACTAAGAAATGTAGATTGTGGATTGTGGAACTTGGATAGTGACAATAGACCGTGGATTGTGAACTTTTTCCCAACTAATGTCAGGTACAAATTAGAGCTGGGTGGACTCAGAGGCGCCCGAAGATCCCGAAATTAAAAAATCCCATTCTTCACCAGGATTCAAACCCCGGTCCTCGGTTCGGAAGCCAAGCGCTTTACCGCTCAGCCACCGCCCCTCATGAATTTATGTGAAGCAGGTAAAAATTACTTTTGTTAAAAGCCAATTATTATTTCCATAAATAGTCATAGATGTCAAAGGTTATAACCCTTCATCTGACACGTTAGTAAAACCCCATATAGGAAAACAACTAGGAAGGATATATACTATTTTATTTAATGTAAGATTATAGATGATTACAATATTGAAATATATTGGCTTGCTATGGGCATCTAGGCGTCTTTAAAAAGTTCCCCCCCCCAAAAAAAAAACAAAAAAAAAAACAGTATAATCCAAGTTTGACAATTTCGTGTTTTGTTGTTTGTCTATGTTTGTCAACTACCTTGATAGACCAACAGGTGTATGTAAATACAAGGTAGATAGTACCCCAAAAAAAATGTGTATCATGATTTAATTCGTGAGACCTTTTAAAAAAAAAAAACGCATAAACTTAGGGTAACAGGACTTTCGAAGGCTTATTGGTCTTATTGCTACGTGCGTGGCTATGGGGGTTAAAGGTTATTTCAACATTCGTGTCAGGGGTTATCAGCGAATATTTTTTTGTGTGTATACCAATCTCTTTGATACAAGCGAGGCTTCCTGTGTGGTAGTTAGTCCATACCAATATATCTATAGTATTAATGAGTTGGAAGCTATGTCTGTTACCAAACTGGTGAATGCTATACAAATATAGGTAAAGGGTCAGAGGTCAGGCAGTGCAATGCACCCAGGTCTTCTTCCTTAAAGGGGGCTGTTAGATTTCAAAGATCTGAAATGTTAACAGCATACGCATATCTATATATACATAACTCTCTTTGTCGCTTAAGCTTTGGACGAGAAGAAGAAGTAATGGAAAGATAACTCTTTTATTCCTGTGGATAGTCACCCCACGAATTATATATATATCAGGGGAAGGACAGTTTTCCATATGAGATTCTGAAAGATTTTTTTTTCAATGTTCCTATGCGGTTTCAGTATATAGTGGGAACTCCTCGAAGGATCGGCCACATTAAAACGGACCATCTAGTTAAATATAAAAAAAAAATAATAGAGGACGAGTACTATATATAAATGAATAAAAATAAATTATGGCTTTTATATGGCGCTACTTTCATGCTTATAGCATGCTCAGAGCGCTTTGGTTCAATCTCAGTTGTGGACCAGTGGGGGGAGGGGGTATCTGGGAGAAGATGTTTCCGTGCTGCCTTTAGGCGCTCAGTAAACACAACTATGCCTGAGTCGGGTGTCCAATCTCGAGCCCACTTCATAGGTAGCCAAGCCAAGCGCACTTAGCTTCTCACTATAGATAGATATACAACAAATATGACATTAAATGTAATAATATTAAGTGATTTTTTAAATTGAATCTTGAACTTGGAGAAGGCAGGGGCCTCCAAAAAATCCTGCACGAGGCGTCAACTAATGAATATCTGAACTAAAAATTGAGACTACATGTTCATTATATGAACTAAACCAAAGTTTGTGTGTGGTAAATTTTTAAGGATTTAAAAAAATAAAATAGTGTATTAAATGAGTTATTTATCAAGAAGAAACTATTAAGATATAGTATATACAGTTAAGATTAATTAGCAATGTTTTCTGCACTAATTGATTTTTTTCTTAATGAAGGGTTAATGTTCTACCATTTCTGTACCTCAAAATTTCATATTTTTTTTTTACAATTCACTCCATCTAACAGTCTGTCCGTCTGTCTGGTACAAGTTGTGTATACCTAAATACACTGTCAATAGAGTCAAAATATTTTGGTGTTTAGTAAATTTTTGGTGTTTAGAAACAGGACCGACATTTCGTAATTGGAGGCTCTAGGTGAAGTAAATTTGGTGTCCCCAAATAAAATGAAATTACGCCATTTATTAGCGCGTAGACACAATAGTCACACAAGAAGTTGCAAAGGGAAATGTTCGTCTCTCGAGACCTAAAATGCCACAGAAGACACATTATACGGTTTTTGACGAAAAATCGGTGGCCCTAAGCGGCTGTCTAGTTTGCCTATGACGACCCTGTTACTAAGGCTTCAAACTGGTTAAATCCGGCTTTTCATATAACGTAGTATTCTCAAGGTCATAAACTGTCTCGGGTCGTTAAGAAAGGATTCAGCCCCACAAAACATTTGCCAGGGGCACCACTGAGTTTGGAGAAGTGTCGCTAACTCCAGGAGTCTATTTATTTGTATCTTGGCACGTCTCTGAGCAGTGAATACAACAAAAGACTCGAGGTAATCAACGAACACTTTCTGGATAACTTGAAGGGGCAATAACTCTTTATTCTGGCAACTCTTCAATTGTAAGGAGTTATCTTTGAGTGTCGTGTCTGTGTGAACGGTAGCCTTGTGGCAATGGCTGCATTTCTCATTCACATGTCTCTACCGTGGATTGAATTTAAAAACTTTTGTTATAAGTGAGTAAGAGTGTGTGTGAGTGAGAGAGTGTGAGAAAGAGAGTGTAAGTGAGAGAGAGTGTGAGAAAAGAGAGAGTGTGAGAAAGGTTGAGAGAGGGTGTTAGAGAGAAAGAGAGAGAGAATAAAAAAGTGGGAAATAGATTATGGGAGTGTTAGAGAAAGAGAGAGAGAGAGTCAGATAATGTTTCTGTAGCTGTGTATATGTGTATGTACCTCTGTCCTACATCTTGATATATCTTGAAATAAATTGGCCAGACTTTGAGTTGACGCGGCGTGCGTAATAGCTGATTGGTTACAGGTAAAGCGCTTGGTCGTAAGGTCCCTAATTCGAATCTCGTTAAAGACTGGGATTTTTTAATTTCGGCACTTCTTGGGACACCCCTGAGTGGGCCCTGAGTCCACCCAACTCCTTGGTACCTGACTTAAGTTGGAGAAAGTAAATTAATGTAAAGGCGGTTGGTCGTTGTGCTGGCCACATGACACCCCTATTAACCTTCGGCCATTGTTAACCTTTACATTATCTGCCCGTCTGCGCTTAAACATTTCAAGATCTAAAAGGTGCTCTTCTCTTTATTTTTTTAGACTTGATGTAAAGTATTAACACATACAAACATATACACAAACCGAGATTAGGCAATTTTCTAATTGTATACATAAAAACTTAGACTTGTATCAATTTTTTGAAAAACATCAAAACACGGTATGTTTCTTTTTTCTGAAACAGCCTTGGGAATAGCCCAATGCTAAAAAGTGAATGGCTCCAAAAGGGCTGGGCCAAAACGTCTACTCCCCGTATATTTTCTCTGTTTTTACAAGCAGAGGCGGCGAAAGGGAGGGGGTGTCGACTGGGACCATCGCCCTAGACCCCTGTGAGAAAGAGAATCTTTTGTCACGGTCAGCCCATCTTGGTGGCCCTAATTTGACACTCGGCCAGGTCTCCGCGCACTGCTAAGGCCGCCTCTGATACAAACTTCTTAAACCCAGTTACCTTCTGAAAAGAACATTATTATCCTGGACCTTTGTCAGATCAATTGATAAAGTTAAGTGCATTATTCCCATTGAACCTCTATGACCAACAAGTCCTTTCAGGTCGACTTCATGGTTGATTGATTGAGTTAGAAGTCCTTAAAGTAGGTCTTCCAGTTAGTTGGTCTCCGTACGTAGGACACGGCTCGTTGAACATCTAGAGCAACGCTAACCTATACATCCGCGTCGGTTATCATCGAGGTCACTTGCTAGGTATTACAGCCTTAGTTATCTATACTGTAATCAATAGCAAACTAAATTAGTTTATTACCACTAATTTAATAATTAATTGGTTAATTTTTTTTTATATAGATTCATGTTTTGTTAGGGACAATGAATAACTGTGCAAAGTTTCAGTGATCCGAGAATGGGAAGTGGGAGAAATAGCCTGTAAAAAAAATTTACCAGACAGATTTTATCTAAGCTTTGTTATAACATCTACTCTAATGACAGTGATGCTACTAGCGGAAGAGCGGGAGGCACTACCCAATCTTAGATGGGGCTTGGGGTGACCTGGTCCACACCTTTCCTCTGGATAAAATACTTTCAAACGGTCATAATGATAATGGCGCCATCGGCGCCTCTTGGCATTTTCGATTAGGTTACGCGAACTGTGACAGGACCCCTACTACGAAAGCCTAGGGAGAGATGAGACGCATCATTTAAGATGTGAGGATTAGGGGATCTCTTTGTTTACAAGCAACATTAGCTGTCAAAAGACAGACAGGGATATACGACATGCTTGAAAGACTCGGACAAGGAAACACTGTTCGAAATAATTTAGTAGCCTATTGTTTCAAGAGATGTATTACATAAATGTATGTGTTTGTGTTGTCATGTGGAAAACTGCACTCCTCCTTAATCTTCGGAATCGAAGACATTTCCATTATTATTAGTTGGTGTATTATTATGTGTAGGTGTATAAGTGTGTTGTGTATAACTCTGTTGTGTAAAAGTGTGTGTCTGTATAAGTGTGTTGTGTATTCGTGTGTTGTGTATAAGTGTGTCTGTATAAGTGTGTTGTGTATAAGTCTGTTGTTTGTAAGTGTGTCTGTATAAGTGTGTTGTGTATATGTCTGTTGTGTATAAGTGTGTCTGTATAAGTGTGTTGTGTATATGTCTGTTCTGTATAAGTGTGTTGTGTATATGTCTGTTGTGTATAAGTGTGTCTGTATAAGTGTGTTGTGTATATGTCTGTTCTGTATAAGTGTGTTGTGTATATGTCTGTTCTGTATAAGTGTGTTGTGTATATGTCTGTTCTGTATAAGTGTGTTGTGTATATGTCTGTTCTGTATAAGTGTGTTGTGTATATGTCTGTTCTGTATAAGTGTGTTGTGTATATGTCTGTTCTGTATAAGTGTGTTGTGTATACGTCTGTTCTGTATAAGTGTGTTGTGTATATGTCTGTTCTGTATAAGTGTGTTGTGTATATGTCTGTTCTGTATAAGTGTGTTGTGTATATGTCTGTTCTGTATAAGTGTGTTGTGTATATGTCTGTTCTGTATAAGTGTGTTGTGTATATGTCTGTTCTGTATAAGTGTGTTGTGTATACGTCTGTTCTGTATAAGTGTGTTGTGTATATGTCTGTTCTGTATAAGTGTGTTGTGTATACGTCTGTTGTGTATCAATGTCTTGTAAACTAATTTCTAGTGTACAAATGTATTGTGTATAAATGTCTTGTGTATAAGTTTCATATGTATAATTATGTTGTGTATAATAAAACTTTAAAGTCAAGTAAACTAGAATTATTTGCAGGTTTTAATAAGTAATTGGATGCCCTGGGCATAACTTTTGTGGAGGACCCAGCTCCCAACCCTCTTCCAGCTTCAATTTCACTTAACAATATTAATAAATAAATGTCATATATCATTATCACTAGAATATGTCAAGACAATTAGAGAGCTTGTAAACGTACTCTCGTTTTCCATATTTAAAAAAAAATATATATTTACTATGACTATTCTGTGAACATTTATAACTCTTAGAAATGTGGACTTTAAAGTTGCGCCCGTGGGCGGCTGCATTGTTGTGTAGTGTGTAAATCAGGTCACAGACTAGATTTACGCTAAATCAGTTTTACTGAGACTCGAGGCTGGCAGGAAATGAAATGTTATGGTCTGTTCTTGGTATCACGCTTTTTAAAATGATTTTTTAAATAAGAATTGTAACACTATGTCTGAAATGGATTCATTATCTAAAATATATTATCTTATATAATACAGACGTTACTTCAAAAAAGAAGATGATTACGTCCTACGCGTCATGCATTTAGTCATGCATATTAACCAATGACTTAAATTCTGCCAAGTCACTGGTTTTCCTGGCTAGCATAAAGGAAGGGTCTCGGATTGCAGATGTCATACACAACAGAAGCAGAAAGAAGGGTGAAAATGCAACGGCGCCTGGTGATTATATATGCCCAAACTGCGATCGCAGCTGTGTATCAAGGATTGGCCTCTTTAGTCACACAAGAAGTTGCAAAGGGAAAAGATCGTCTCTCGAGACGTAAAATGCCACAATCAGGCAACCCATTCCATGCTCTAATAGCACTAGGGAAGAAAGAGTATTTGTACAAATTTGTCCTAGCATATGGGAGGAGGAATGTGCCTTTATCTTTGTGTCTTTCAGAGTATTTTATTAAATTTTGTTGTTGTATTTGAAGATTATGGTTCAGTGTTTTATGTATAATTGCTACTTTACTTTTGAGTCTTCTGTCCTGAAGGCTTTCTAAATTTAGTGATTTTACTAAAGGTGTTACTCTAGTCAAATGTGAATATTCGTTTGTTATGAATCTCACTGCTCTATTTTGTGTCTGTTCCAGTTTCTTAATGTTATCTTGAGTTGAAGGGTCCCAAAACGGAGGATGCATATTCTATTATTGGCCTAACCAAGGTTAAATAACATTTTAGTTTTATGTTCTTATTTGATTTATAGAAATTTGTTTTAATAAATCCTAAAGCTTTGTTTAATTTTTTTTTTATATAGTTTCATCAATATATATACATCAATATATAATGGATCAGGCTTCGACATTATTTATTGCAGTGTTTTAAAATGTCGTATGGCGAAAATAAAATCTATAGTATTGCATTGTTTCGTTTAATTATTTTTGTTTTTAAAACTCACCTTCCATGGATTGAAATATTTCATCCGGATGCTGCACCCACCAATTTTTAGGCGTGGTGACGTAGATCACACGTAGCACTGACGTCACCGAAGCCACGATCCAAGGGAAGTAAGATGGCAAGAGTTTGCCGTCAGCATCTTCATTTTTTGAGACAGAGTCATGCCCTTGGTTGATGTCTGAGCTGCTTACTTGGTAGAGTGGATGGCTGGCGGGCGCCTCATTGTTTGTCCCTTGCTGCGAGGCGTCTCTAAGCTTGGCAGTTTTTCGCTTCTTCGCCATGACGACTACAAATCGGGCCTATAACAATGTTCTTTTAAAAGCCATAATCATATGCAATTTGATAATCACAAAGTTGTGTATGAATTTTTTTGCGAATCTTTCTGAAGTATTCAGTTCAATCTGTGAGTTAAAAAAAAAAAAAACCAAATAAACAAAAGTAAGAAATATGCAATCAAAACATGAAGCACTGAACAATCATTTTCGCTTTACTTATCAACCTGGAAGGTCTAAATCATTTGATGAAATAAAAGGCAATAGACTTATTCAAGCTACAACATTATCTCTACTATAAGCACTTTTAGTGGTGAGTCAATCAAATGATGTAAACTTTTACTCCATCTAACTGATTGAGTGTTAGTTCTATGATTGTGTTATTTTTTTATTTGTGAAATATGTTCAAGTGAAATAAAGAATATAGGGTAATTTCTATTCCTCCTATCAGCTTGCAAAGTCTTTAAAAAGTATTTGTAAGGTTCCTGCAAATTTTTTCCAAGCAAATGGGTAGTTTATGTATACTAATATAATTACTTAATAGTGGTTGGACCGATATATTTTGTTTCAAAATATAATCATATTAAAATTCAATTTGTCTTACGTTTTTTGCTGTTTATATATATATATATATATATATATATATATATATATATATATATATATATATATATATATATATATATATATCGCTTCAACGGGAATTCCAGCACTCGACTCAAATGTTTCTTTGTATTCAGTAAATAGATTTATTTATATTAATTGCTCTGGAGGTCAAATTACGATTACTTCAGGTCTGTAAAATAATTTACATGTTTTTGGATGTTCCTTCAGAGTTGAAGATATTTTACTTCCTAGTCCAAACCTCTTGCTGGACGGCGGAGGATGGGAGCGGCCAGGATTTGAACCTGGGACCATCGATAAGTCCGAACGACAGTTCAGCGCGCAAAGTGCACCACCTGGCAGCCAGTTGGCGCTTGAAGAGAGAGGTTAGATGTAAACGTTCAGTCCAGATAATGTCCTGAAAGCTGGAAATTGATGCTTTTATTTAATCTAACTTTCAAACTCTATAGATATTCTTTTGAAAAGTGGGGAGCGTGGTCGAGAGGCTAAGTGCGCTTGAACTTAGCTTGGCTTGGAAACCTATGAAGGGGGCTCGAAGTTCGACACCCGACTCGGGCAAAGTTGTGCCTAAAGCCTAAAGGCAGCACGGAAAAAACACATCTTCTAAATACCCCCCCCCCCCCCAAACTGGTCCACAGCTGAGATTGGACCAGAGCGCTCTGAGCATGCTATAAGTATGAAAGTAGCGCTACATAAAAGCCATAATTTATTTAAAGGGAGATAAGTACATCCTACGCATATCTATGGGTTAATCTAGTCGTGCATGTGAATGAGAGACTTGAACTCTGCCAAGTCGTTGGTTTTCTTGACGGATTCAAATATCTGGTGCCATGTTTTAATGGCAGTAGGGAACAAGGAGAGTTTATAAGAATTTCTCTTAGCAAATGGATTACGTCATGTCTATATTTGTATGTCTTTCTTAGTTTCTAGACAGGCCATGTAGAAATAAGACCATGTCTGTCAATGAACCTCCATTTACTCTAGACCAGGGGTTCTCAACCTATTGATTGGCGATTTGCCAGGGGTCGCCTAAGACCCTCGAAAAAATGGATAGTTATTATCTACTCTTCTATTGCTGTGTGTGTGTGTGCGGGGGGGGGGGGTCGCGGCAGAGTGGGGAAATGTAAAAAGGGGTCACCGAGACTAAAAGGTTGAGAACCGCTGCTCTAGATGGTATAGACCTGTTATGAGGGTTGAAAAATTTTCCTTCGAGTATCAAACGGTTTTAGCCAGGCACTAATCGCTTGCAAACGGCAACAGACAATGGCGTAACTGACTCCTTTTGAGAGGAAGGCTTAATGAAATATTTATGCCCAAGATACTATTATCCTCTCGCTCACCCCCCCCCCCCAACGACGCACAGACACACACACACACATCCTAACCACACCATTGCAAACACTAGTGTTTTATCTTATGGCTTCAGTGTACTTGTGTCTGAACTCATGAAAAAAACAAACTAAAACACATTCGCCAGTGGCGTAGCTTGGGTGGGGGAGAGGGGGGGGAGAATTTGAAAATTTCCCAGAACCCCACTTGAGGAGGCCCCCCAAAATGATTTTTTTATTCATTATAAATATTAAATATTACGCAAAATGCAGGGGCTCCCAAAGAGGTCAAGCCCCTCGGGCCCCTAAATGATGTCAAACTCCTAGATACTCCACTGATACTCTCAGCATGGGGGCCTTAATATTTTTTTTTCTTTTCAAAATACCATTCAACCAGACAGTTCGCTAACAAAGCTTTTCAAGCCTGCATATTCGATTTCCGTAAGTCTAAACAAAAATTGAGTTCGGTTGTAAGTTTTGGTGCTGTGTGTCTTCCATTGTGGCTCTGTTGCCTCATGCCTCTGTTGCCTCATGCCTCTGTTGCCCCATGCTTCGTCCTGCGCTTTGGTCTGATCTGCCAGCCCACGCAGGCGACGTTCCGCGGCTGACACAGTCAAGCGTGGCGTGTTCTTTCGACACGCCAGTTTGTAGCTTTTGTGTTGTTTTTTATTGTCCGCAGACACCCTGAAAGTCTCGCGACACCTTAGAACAGCACAATACAAACAATGAAGAGAGACGCTCTCTATTGGGGATTTTCATTAATGGGGGTCTCTGGTGTATCCGGTGCGCAGAATAAGGAAGTATTGATAAGCTATGCACACGTAATCATCTTCTTTTTTGAAGTAACGTCTGTGTATAAGATAAGATATGCATTTTTAACAAGCCCCTAATACATTTTGGACACTTGTTAGCACTGCAGAATCAAATGTGTAGAACTTACTTATGTTCATTGTTTAGTTGGTCTTTTTTTTTTTTTTTTTTGTTCATATGACGTCCTTGACATTGTTTCTTATTGGCCAGGTATCTAAAAAATTATATCACACTCTTCTGCATTTTCTCACTTTTTTTCCGAATTTCCCATTATATTCCCCCCCCCCCCCCCCCCCCCCCCCGCATTTTTTCTGTATTGCTTTCTCTCTCTTATTGAAAGGGGGGATAACCGGACCATATAAAAGCGAAAAGTAAACAAAGAGATTACTGTGAAAAAAAGAACTAATATTTGAGAAGCCATCAAGGACTAGTTGAACCGTAACAGAAAAATATATATTTTTTTTTACATAACTCGAAATGAAAGTTCAAAGGTGAAAGATCGTTAATGTGCTTTGTTATAGTGCGTACATTCTAACGAAGTAGTTGAGTCCATGTAGTAATAAAATGGGTAGATTCTAGGAATGTTGTATAGGTTGCTTTGATATTATACGTGGATATGCCAGTGTAAACGCGGGCTGATGGTTAAAACCGAAAGCTAATTAGACACATACAGAGAGAGAGAGAGAGATTTTTTTTTTTCATTTCCCACTATTACCTCAGGTTTTTTTTAGTCAAAAGGTGGAATGTGGTCAAAAGGTGGAATGTGATCAAAAGGTAGAAGGTGGTCAAAAGGTGGAATGTGGTCAAAAGGTGGAATGTGATCAAAAGGTAGAAGGTAGTCAAAAAGTGGAATGTGGTCAAAAGGTAGAATGTGGTCAAATGATGGAAGGTGGTCAAAAAAGAAATGTGGTCAAAGGGTAGAATGGAGTCAAAAGGTGGAATGTGGTGAAAAGGTAGAATAAGATCAAAAGGCGGAATGTGGTCAAAAGGTAGAATGTGGTCAAAAGGTGGAATGTGGTCAAAAGTTGGAATGTGGTCAAAAGGTGGAATGTGGTCAAAAAGTGGAATCTGGTCAAAAGTAGGAATGTAGTCAAAATTTGGAATGTGGTCAAAAGATGGAAGGTGTTCAAATGTTGGAAGGTGGTCAAAAGATTTAAGGTGGTCAAAAGGTAGAATGTGGTCAAAAGATGGAAGGTGGTCAAAAGATTTAAGGTGGTCATAAGATTTAAGATGGTCAAAGGGTGGAATTTGGTCAAAAGGTAGAATGTGGTCAAAAGATTTAAGGTGTTCAAAGGTTGGAAATTTGGTCAAAAGATTTAATTTGGTTTTTATTGCTTCATGAACTCATGTAGCTGTGTCTTTTGTTACTAGTTTTCGATGAATCGTAGAGTGAGTTCCAATGACTTCTGGTGACTCATTCAGTACCAGACGTTATGATCCTGACCAGCACAATAGTAAAGTTGGAGCACCACATTTTTAAGAGGTTTTTTTTTCCAAAATTGAACCAGCTTTCTCTTATATACCACCTGCTGTTGCAGTCGTTTCAAGAAGTTTGCAAAAGAAAAACTCAACCTACCTATAAAATACTTGGTATGCTAGTCACCAAAGATTGGAGGCCTGTTATCAAAATGACGTTATATTTTTCTTTCGGCTTGATAGATTCGTTACTTATGACAATACATGTACCGGAAGATCAAAATTGGAACCAGTGAAATCTGCCCATGAGGAGTATCACCAGAGAATGCAGACCACGTCCTCCAAAACTGCTCTCTATACCAAGAGGCCCGTATAAGACATTGGCCCAAAAATCACCCCAATAGAAAGGAAACTATATGGAGAGCTCCCTGATTTGGAAACCACTGCGCAGTTCATCTCATGTATTGGTCTACTCATCTGAACACTCCAACATAACAATGAGAACGAAGAAGAAGAAGAAGAAGAAGAAGTTACTTATGACGCACTGGAGTTTTGCAATTGCTGCTCAAACTATTACTGTACCGTTACATTATATTATCTATATATATAATACTATTTTGTTGTAGATACATTATCACAGAGTGTTTAACAGCGAAAATATTACCTCCAATAACATGGACTATAAAATGGTGTCGTATAATTAATTATTCACGAATAGCTTTTTTAATTACGCCACGACGAAAATAATGTCTATGATTCCGCATGGCGTCATGTAGTGCCATGCATTAATTTACATTAATTTAAACTGTTATAAATATTTATACTGCGTTTATATTTAAAGGAAATAATTCGGATTCAGTTATCTCTGAATAACAATCAAACGTGAAAAAAAATTATGATGGAAAAGACAAAAAAATCCATATTTTTGATGGTCTTATGCGACCCCTTGATAATGGTCATTTGACCCTCAAGGGGGTCGCGACCCACAGTTTTCGAACCCCTGCTCTGGACCCAACCCAGCGCTATCCACCGCCGTCCTGAGTGAGGTTTTGGCTAGGATATAATAATCTTTTAATGCTCATGAAACATCTGACATATGGCATCAATTTTTTTTCTCTTTATTTTTCAGAGACAAATTAAATATGACTCAATGAAGGCCTGTTCAATACCATCCAAGGGCCCTTCGCAAGCCTAGCAGGAATTTGGTATTAATATCTTACCATCCACACAAAAAAAAATTAGTGCCAGTTTTGTAAAAAGTAAAAATGAAATTATTACAGCGTGTTTGTTATTGTAAATAATCTTTCAGATTTGTTTTTTCATAATCTATAGGGTACTAACCCGGAGTCAATGGAGATGTTACAAATAAACTTTAATTCTGAGATTTAATTTTAGTTTTTGACAGTTTGTTTAATTTGAATTTATTAACATAATAAATAAAAATATAAGCTGATTTAAGAAAAAAATATTTTTAAAAAAAGTATAATTTCAACAAAAAAAAAAAAAACTCGAAAGGGAAAAAAAAAAGTGGGGGGGGGGCCTAACATCTCTTCTGATAGAAATCGTGGGAAAATAATTTCTCTTACAATTGCATCACGTGATGCGGATCTTAGGTAATAACCACGTGAGCGTGATGGCCATTAAAAAAAAACTATTTGTGTAAATCCAATTCAAATCGACGAGAAAACTGACATCTTGCATTCTTACAAAAAAAATTTTCGTAGAATTTTTACAACCTATTGAATATATGCATTGACAAGAGTTGGAGCGTAAATATATGGGGGACACCATGGTGCACTCAGATGTCTTCAAATGTATTTATTCAATGTTTAATAACACTTTGTGAACATTGTGTACGATCCCGTAGGCATTTAGGTGTACGCAAACACCAAATTAAAAAATATCGGGCAGTATTTATTACACGTGCAATTATAAAGCGAAAAGAAAACTGTCCAAATGTCGACATGACCTAGCCTCAGTTTTTCAGTTTTGAAAATATCACACGCAGAGGTGGAACTCCATATCGAGAAACAACATTGTATTCGGACACACACAAAAAAAAAAAGATTTAAGGGAGAGGTTATGAATAGCTAACCAGGAAGTTGTCAATTACTTAGAAATGTCAATTCGTTTTTTTTTTGTTGTTTTTTTTATTGCTCAGCTTTACACAGAACATGGAACAAAATCGAAAGAGAAATGAAGAGAAAGGCACAACCAGCTCGAGACCTAGACAGATTCATTTAGACTATGACAGAGAAATGAAGAGAAAGACACGTTCCTAGACAGAGTCATTAAAACAAGACAGAAATAGTCAAAGTAAAGTAAAATTACAGAGAGAGAGACAGAGAGAGAGGGAGAGACAGAGACACATAGAGAGGGAGAGAGAAAGATAGAGGCAGGGGGAGAGAGACAAATAGAGAGAGAGAGATAGAGAAACATGGGACCAACACTAATACATATTTTTCATACTTATAGATTTAAAATTCTATTTATACCATATCAACTTAATATATAAGCCAAATAATATGGATATCAAGGAAGTGATGTAGATCCCCATTAGGGAGTGGGGCCAAGTGCGCTTGAACTTGGCTTGGCTTGGCTACCTAGAAGGGGGCTCGAGGTTCGACACCCGACTCGGGCAGAGTTGTGTTTACTGAAAACCAACTCCTAGATACCCCTAGATACCCCCCAGATGAGCTATAATAATAATATCTGCAAGTGACTTCCATTATGGCTAAATAAGTGTATCTGCAAGTGACTTTGGCTTAAAAGTTATCAACATTCCGGGCCTCCTTCCATCATTACCATGGGCGAACTAGGTGTCCAAATCGGCCCTGGCATTACCTTACAACCTGGCCCACAAATCGTGTGCAAAATGAGATGTATCCATTAGCACCTGTCCTCGTGAAATGTCTAGTTAAACAATGCACCAAAAAACGTGAACGCGGGCATGTTGTGTTTGACTAGTTCTTTATGCAGGTAGATCTGTTAGGTTACATGTCATCTCATTGTGTAAAATGTTGCTTTTTCAGAGGTCCGTGGTTACAGTCCTCGTTGGACATTTTGTTTTGACATATTTTCCACTTTCACCTTTCGGTGACTATTGTACCATTCACCTTCACCACTTTCACCTTTCTCTTAGTCTGTTGAACCGTTGGGGCACCACACTTGATCTGTTGACCGTTTTTTTTTTTCTCCATTTCTCTCTTTCCTTTCGCCATAGATAAAATCTCTTTCAGTGACAGTCAAGTCCATTTGTTGGTGTTATCTTCCCATTTGCTTTCTCTTGTCTGCTTGCCTTTTTTTTTTCTGGAAGGAAGGTTTAGCCAGCCCTTAAGACCTTGTTACAGGGCCTATCGTTTGCGTTTTTTGACACTGGTCAGCAGGTTGTTGTTGGGGCCCCCACCCGTGCATGCTACCCTGACTCATGGTGGCGCCCGGGTGGAAACGATCGTAGGAGGAAACGATTAGCCCAAAGGGTAGAAAAACAAGACTCCGGTGGGGGTGCCTAAGGGGGTGCGAGAGCATTTCCTCAAGGGGCCGTTACATAATAAATGGCGTGTCCGCACGGTTAGCCTGGTATAGAAAAGGAAAATGGCGGGGGTCTTAGTAGATCTATACGCGGCCTCTTGCCGCGAGTTTGACCCACCCGCCAGACAAAACAGTGTACACTATTCTCATTTAGGCCGGTGAGAGGGAGCTCTTGTTCACTTTTGCTGGCCTAGAGGTCCAAGAGCCGAAGGCTCAACTCTACCTGACAGTTTAAGAAGAAGAAGAAGAAGTGGGGCCCACATGGCATTGAGATGCTGTTTCAAATCTTCTTATCGTATAAATAAGGAAAGCTGCCTATTAATTGTTGTTTTAAATTATACTTCATTTATATGCCTACAGAATAGATTCTTTCTTATTTTTTTAAACAAACATCAAAATTTAGTTTAATAATAAGTAGCTAATATGATAGAAACTACTTAATGTATTCATATATATATATATATATATATATATATATACATATGAAAATTAAAAAGAAATACCAGACCGTTTTCATCAATGTGTTAAAAATATTACAGTATGCCTTCTCCCTTCTAAATGGTCTTCCGCGTTTTTTTTTTACAATTAATAGTGAGTGGTTATAAAAATGGTCTGTTTTTTTATGAAAAACTGCTTGCATAGTTAATTTAAGAAAAAATGTTTCGCTTTCTGAAAAGAAAAAAAAAGTAGCCGTTGCATCGTATTTTCAATATCTTTTATATTCTTAGAGATCTAAACAGGATGGACGGACGGACGAACGGACAGACAGACCCCCACAAAACTAATATCGGCTATTCCCTTTCGGGGGCGTTAAAAAATACATTTCTTATTTCATATGCAAAGTCAAAAGCATCAAGTACTGATTCTTTATTCTTTACATCTAAGCAAGAAATGGCTAGTTGGTACCAGAAGAAAAGAAACATATAGTAAAGGAAAGAAAGAAAAAACGCTAAAAACAATATTCTCTTACCAACTTCTGACTCCAAAAGTTTATAATTCAGAAAAACAAATCCTTTACATCTGCAAGTACACTACCAACATTCAACACTTTATAATGATCCACTTTATATGTACATATCCAAACACAAACATCTTAGATCTATATACATACAAACTTCTAACACATTTGAAATATACCAGTCCCCTCCTCTACATTTCACATGTACCCTCCGGGGTACTATTAAACTAGTTAATCTCGGGCTAGTCTCCTCTATTTACTATTCAATCCTGCAATGATCTATGCCTCTGATTAAACAAACTGTTTCACGTTCAGTCACAATCTGATAACGCGCATACGTTTCCACCAACAGGATTAGAAGTGCATTTGTATTTGCTAGAGAAATAGGTAAATATATTTTCTTTCCAAATAAGTTTTGTAGTTAACTGTAGATTTTTCTCCCTTTTTCTATCCTCTTTCTTTAACTTTTCAATGGTGTAATGTCTGAAGGGACCAACTCAAGGACTATATATATATTGACATTGGTACAGATATGGTTAGGTACCTATCATAATCACTGGCGGGGTATAGGTCAGGTCTAGCTCGGGCTTACAAGAAGTACACAGTAGCCATATGGTATCTCAGTCTGTCACCAAGGGGCTCGAGTCGCCTAGGCAACCAGACTGCTCTTATCTCAACTAACTAACCTAAACTACTTTAAAAAAAAAACAAGGATACAAAGATAGTTTGTGTGGAAACACAAACTCAAAATCGGCCCCCGAAGGGGTCCACCCAGGCAGGCTTCAATATTTTCAGAAAGAGCATCCGAATGAAATTATATCAAAGACAAATGACAGATAAGAATGGAGAAAGAAGGTTGACAGATCTTGTGTAGTGCCCCAACGGTCCAGCAGATCAAAGGATAGGTGAAAGTGAATGTAAAGTTAGATGTGAACCTGGCCTAACTGATGTCTTATAATTGATCTAATTGTTTTGTAAAGGCTCAATCTCTTATGCGAATCCTGAGAAAAAAAAAACAGTTTCGTATGGATACGTGTGTAACGATAAGAAAAGGTATAAGAAAATGCAGTTTACAAGTTTAATAATTGTTTTAAATTAAAAAATAGTAAACATTTGTTCGTGTGTAAATGTAGTACTTAGTATAACAGAACTTACATAGCTTAATAATACAAAAAATGGCAAAAAATCTACAACCGTTTGCATAAATGTGTTAAAAATATGGTACGCGATAGACTCCCCTGATAAAGAGCCTTAAGTGTTTGAATGTTTAATAGTTAATAGTTGTAAAAGTTGTGTATTTTTATGAAAAAAACTGCTTGCATATAACAAATTAGATTTTTCGCTTTCAGAAAATAAAAAAGTAGCCGTTGCATCAGAACTTTGAATGATCTAAAATATCATGATGTCCGATTTTCATTTTCTCTTTTAGTTTACGAGATTTAATCGGGACGGACGGACGGACGGACAGGCCACACAAAACGAATAGCGTCTTTTACCCTTTCGGGGGCCGCTAAAAACAACAATATAACAATTTTAATTGAGAAAAAAAAAAAAAAAAAAAAGATATTGTTTTTAATTGAGCAAAAATAATTCAATAATGAAATGAATGTACACTAAACACTGTACCCAAACAACAAAACGAAACCTTGCTATATCTGTCAGTCTACCAACAATAACAAACTAACAAAACTCACTAACCAATCAAATTACACCAACTTACTACACTAATCCTGCCTTAACACCCCACCATTAATAAGTACAGATCTACACCTCTGAACGAAACAGTGACTAACACGCTTTACTACAGCAGCAATTATAAGAACTAAGGCAGCAGTAACAAAACACTGCAGCAGGAAATAGTGTGGGCAGTCCCAGGTACAAAATAATTAACAAGATTCAAACAAGTTTCAAAAGACCACAAGTCACAACCATCACCTGTCACACAGACAGAAAACTGACCTCTGGTCAAACTGTACAGAAAGCAGCATGTGCTCAACAATTTGTAAGAGCTCTGCCCTAACCCATATAATAGACTAAAAAGCGGAAGTACAAGAACTAAATTTGACACTAGCCTATGAAAAATTAAATATATATATCAATTCATTCTATTTTTACATTCACGCACTCTCTTTACGTATAATATTATTTCGTTTAATAGTTTCCAAAACACTCTCAGTGACTCTATCGACAGTGATACGCAAATTAAGACCCGCGGGCCTCGGGTAACATATGGCTAGTATATATATATTTATGTATATTTGGGTGCGCCAGCTCACACATAGATATTTTATCTTCAAACAGAAGACCATTCGTGATTAATAGTTTGCCTAAATCAGCGAGTAAAACTGATGACTTTGCAGAGTTCTCTAATTTACACGACTATTTAACCATGATACGTGTAGGACGCATTTATCTGTTTATTTGAAGGATCGGTAGAAATTTATAAGATAAGATAAAAACATAAGTTTATTGCGAACAATTTCATTTAATAACAAGGTTACAAAGATGGGTTGTGTGGTAACACAAACTCAAAATCGGCCCCCGAAGTGGTGCACCCAGGCAGGTAAAAATGCAGGTTTCAGTATTTTCTGAAATAATATCAGAATGAAGCTCTATCAAAGGCAAATGACATAGAAGAATGGAGAAAGAAGGATGACCGATCTTATGTGGTGCCCCAACGGTCCAGCAGACCAAGGGATAGGTCAAAGTGAAGGGACAGTTAGATAAAAAAAACTGGCCTAATGACGTCATATAATGATTATCTAATTGATCTAATTAAAATTCCTTTACTTCAGTGTTTTATTTCTCTTTAAAAAAAGTAAACATATTTTTTTTGTAAATGTAGTAATTAGTATGACAGAACTTACTTAACTTAGCAATACATTTGTAAAAAAAAAAATTTTGACAAAAAATCTAAAACAGTTTCCATAAATGTGTTAAAAAATATGATAACTAGTCATCTCCCTTAATAAATAGCCTCCCATGTTTGTTACTATTAAGTTAATAGTGGATAGTTGTAAAAATGGTGTGTTTTTATGAAAAAACTGCTTTCGCTTTCAGAAAAGAAAAAAAAAAGGTAGCTGTTGCATCAGAACTTTGAAAGGTCTAAAATATCATGATGTAGGATTTTCAATATCTTTTCTAGTTTTCGAAATCTAAACGGGACGGACGGACAGACCACATAAAACTAGTAGCGTCTATTTCCCTTTCGGGGGCCGCGAAAAAAAAATTATTACTATAGCATGTAAAGTTTTCTTCGGGAGAAACCAGGTGTCACATCTCTAGCAGAGTATGTAACACTGAATCTAAATATTGAATCTCATTAGAGTTGAAACAGAACCGGTCAATATTACAACTATGTAACTGAAAAAAACAACAACGGATGATACATAATGGAAATGGGTTTAAACTAGTGTACACATGTAACGTTCCTAGCCACACACACACACACACACACACATACACAAACACCTAGATACACACATGCCTTTGAAATCCAATCATTTAAGAGCACTTGACTCTTTGAGGAAGTGTAGGGAAAGAGATCAATAGATTAACAGATCAATATAATAGGTTCATTCTGCATATAGCAATAAAAAATGTCAATATTCTTTAATTATTAATACAGTTCAGAGGCTTCGCCCCCCCCCCCCCCCCCCCCATCCTTCCTAAACCAGGGATCACAAGATTAACCAAATTGCAGCAAATTTTTTTTTCTCTTCTTGTGGCATGACATTTGTACACCAAAGCGCTTTTGCATTTCACGTTGTTCAGCAAGTATTTTTAGTTTAGGCGGTAGCACTGGAAAAGTAACTGGTCAGAGTGAAAAAATAAATTAATTTAAAGTTCTTTTGACTTATGGTGGAGCGTAGCACAATACATCGGACTCTGTTCTGAGCATATCTGGGTTATTCGCCTCGTTTTGGATCTCTTCCATGTCTGCTTCTGTCTTCCAGCCTTTCTTTTTTCTCTTTGTTTTTCATTGCAGAATATGTTTTGTTCTATTTTCTGTACGTGAAAATGTAAATGTGGGAGAGGTGGCTGAGCGGTTAAACGCTTGGCTTCCGAACTTGGGTTCGAATCTCGGTAAAGACTAAAATTTTGAATTTTGCGATCTTTAGGGCGCCCCTGAGTCCACCCAACTCTAATGGGTACCTGATTTTAGTTTGGGGGAAAAAAAGGCGGTTGGTGATTGTGCTGGCCACGGTGACACCCTGGTCGTTAACCCTTGGCTAGATCTCTACTTACTTAAGACTTTGAGGAATGCACTAGCCATGCCGATTTTGGTTAGAAGTTTAGATGTCCAGTTGCTATTTGATTTCTTTTTATCCCTGACCATACACTAACAGAATAGATCGATCTGTTCACTTCCTGTCTTTAAACACAAGTTCACTCATTTCAGTATCATCATCATCATCATTATCATCATCATCATTATCATCATCATCATCATCATCAGCAGCAGCAGCAGCATTATTATCATCATCATCATCATCATCAGCAGCAGCAGCAGCAGCAGCAGCAGCAGCATTATTATCATCATCATCATCATCATCATCATCATCATCATCATCATCATTATTATCATCAGCAGCAGCAGCAGCAGCATAGTCATCATTCCTTTGGGTTCCTAATGGAACATAGGGCCTCGACAAAAACACGCCACTCTCCACGGTCTCTTGCTAGTTTTTTTTTTATGGTTTCCCAGCTCTTCCCGGTCCTCTCAGCTTCTTCAAGTACACTGTGTCGCCATGTTCTTTTTGGTCTTCCTCTGCGTCTTGTTCCCTGGGGGGTTTCACTCTAAGGCCTGCCTAGCTCTGTTGCTATTATCTTTTCTAAGGGTGTGACCAATCCATCTCCACTTCTTCTCTAAGTTCGCTCATTTGCTTCATATAAAATTCACAGGCTGATAGAAATAGATTTTATTTAAAGTGTATATAAATACACATATTATTTAACATTTATTTCCACTGAGATTAAACAATTTCGTCACTACAAGATGATGAAGAACTTACTGAGGATCCAGAGCTTTTAAGGCGGCATTTTTTTTTTCAAAATCTTGTGGGTAGAGGCAAAGACGATTAGGAGACTCTTTATGTAGTCTGGATTAATAAATATGAGATACTGACTATACTGTGATATTCACGTTATTATTGACGAAAATTAGATTTACTAAACATGGGGGAGGGAGATTAGTGATTACGTGAAGAAGAAGCTCCACGTCTGCTGTGTGATTGAAGATGTCAACCCTCTAGCTACGGGAAACATTTCATAGTGTGTCACTTCTCTTGGAAGGCCTTTTGTTTTTCATTTGTATGTATATTTTCGTAACCAATTAGTTGTCAAAGTTTGGTGCGATCTAGAAATTTAGACTTTTCTCTTGAAGAGCGATAGGCTAGTTTACATTTTGTGTTGTTTCAAGGTTATTTAAACCGTGGAGCTATACAAACTAAAATCCCGTGAGGATTTTACTGCTGACATTTTTCACTACAGTTATTATTTCTTTTTTTTTTATATGCCTCGAATTTTTCTTTCAGAATTGAAGATTATTACATACTAGCCCAAACCTCCCGCAGAGATTGCGACGGGCTGCTTTCCGACACGGGAACATCGAGAGGACGGCCCAGAGTGCATTCCACATGACCGGGCTGTCACTAGTCTAGATACGATAGGAACATATAAGATAGCATAGATTTAGATCAATCAATCAATCTATCTATCAATCTATCGGTCTGTCAGTCAGTTATTCTATTTTATTCTATTCTATTATGTTTATATATAATCTATCTATGCATGTAATAAAATACTCAAAAAGATACAAAGATAAAGGCACATTTCTTATTCTATATGCTAGGACAGATTCATGCAGGTGTTCTTTCTTCCCTAGTGCCATGAGAGCATGGAATGGGTTGCCTGAATCAGCCAGGAAAAACAATAACTTGGCAGAGTTTGTCTTTGCTTTATATATTTGACTAGATTGACATATGAAATGCGTAGGACGTAGGATGTAATTATTGTTTTCTTTTGAAGAAATATGTTATAAAATATAATAAGATGTAAATGTCAGTTTATATATATAATATATAATAATATATCATTGAAAGATTTTATTAAAAAGTAGTGCCAATGCATGTAATCAGGAGTAAAAAAATTTTTTTTATCTTAGATATTAAATTTCTTTGTTACCTTGCGTACGATGAAGTATACCTTTAAATAGACGCAGTAGTTTCGAAAGATTGTCTACCTTTATATAACCACCGCGCAATAAGAAACCATTTAAACTGTGCTGAGTTAGTCCAGTGCAACTGTAGAACTCAATTACATAACGCAAGAGGCAAACAAACTGTCACAGTGTCACTAGCAGTCTTGAAACCAGGTGTCACCTATCTAACACAGCATGTGACAGTCACACCAACAACGATACTGGATCTAAATAGAGAGAGTCGACACTGGACCGGTATATATTTTACAGCAATATATAATTGTAAAAAAAAAGAAAAAAAAATGTGGTAAAATATTGCGGGTAAATTCAGTCCCAAAAGGGAAGCTAATCTTGGTCCAGATTTTTATTCTAATTTTCGTTTGATATAGACGCCAGTTACGGGCCTTTTGTTATTTCTCGTTGACGTGAGACGAACATACCGCCTACAGGTTCGGTTGAGTTGTTTCTGTACGAGATGATTTTTTAAAATATTTTTGTGCTGATCTGAACAACAGAACATAGACTGGCCTGGAAATCTTTTACCCCTATCGATATAAAGAAACAATGTTTGAAGGGTAATAGAGAGTTGTAGACCCTACTCTCTAAAGAATTCAATGGGAGAGGGGAGGGGGTCAGGATCTAGATTTATTAGTGAAGAACAGGGGCGGACTGGCTATATGGGCATTTGGGTAAATGCTTGGTGGGGCGGTACCCAAATGGGCCGGTAGGGCCACCGAAATGGCCTGATCGAAGTCACTATGGCATATATCAAGTTGTTAAAGGTTTTATAATATTCTTATTATATTATTATTATTATTATTATAAAAAGACCTCTGAGCGTCGTGTTTAAAAAAGTCTTTCATAGGCAGCAGTACTGTGTAATACAATTTTAATCGAACACATATAATATAAATAAAATGTAGAATATAGACAGTGCTACTAGTAGGCTTCATCTTTTTTAGGGCCTACTTAATTTCTAATTTAAAAAGACGCTGTATTGCTTATAAAGATATAGAGTTCACAGTGTGCATGCATATCGATACATTATCAATCTTACCAAAGATTAATGGGGACCGATACAGCTAGAAATAGATACCCATTACATGATAGAGAATTTGTGGGCCGAATTTTATAGAAATGCCCTGGCCGATTTTGACACCCAGTCCGCCCCTGGTGAAGAATTAACATATTTATGTAAGCTAGACTGCATTCATGAAAATATATTTGTAATCCCCCCCCCCCCTTTTTTTTCCGGGCCAGTTTTACTTAAGTTACTCCCCTTCCTGTGAACATACATCTTGACTTGTCATCTATCTGTGTCACTACCTCTCTCCCCTTGCTTAAGAAAAAAATACTGAATTATCCCCCCTGTAACTAGCTTGCTTTGTGAATATGTGAGAGTCAGTTTGGGTAGCATTCGGCCCATTGAGACGCCCCCGGGTGCTTGGCGCTATCCATTGACCCACTTTTTGTTCTGAATTTCAGATTAAAAAAAAGAATCTCTTTTGTTTAACAGAAATGTCGAGGTGTAGTTTCTGTGGGCATGTTTCACAAGCGTATTATGTAGGCCTATTCAACATAATGTCACAAGCGGCTTTTATTTTTCAATGCTGAAGTTGCACAAATAACTTGGCGAACGTATAAACAAGAACTAGAATTACTAGACATGTAGATATACCACATATTTAGTACATTTTAGGGCCTGCATCAACTTTTATAAAGCTTATATCAACTCACTCTGCCTGTATGGTACATATATTAAACACGTTTTTTCTACCATAAGTTGAAACATTGCACAATTATTCGTAACAAATGACGAATCAATCAAAACAAAATTAACCAATAGGTTAATAAAATAGTGATAATTGTGTTTACTGAGCGCCTAATGGCAGCACGGAAAACCTTCTCCCAGATATCCCCTCCCCCTCAGAGGTCTACAAATGAGATTGGATCATATCGCTTTGAGCATGCCATAAGCACGAAAGTAGCGCTATTTAAAACTAGAATTTAATTTTATTTATTTAATTAATTTTGTTTGACATCGAAAAAAAAAGGAAAAAAATGGAATTAAATTATGTGGCTGTAAATGTGGAGTTTTCTCCTAAGATAAACAATTTTTTAAAAAGTATTTTTTGTTTTTTGCTTGTTTGATTATTTCATATTTTTTTTTGGTCTTCTGAGATTTTATTTAAAAAAATATAAGTTTTGCATCTGATTCTATGGTTGGCACGCCACTGTGGAATCTTTCCTAACTTTGCCCTCCGTGTCTACATAAGCAGTGTTGATATCTATGTCACCACTTCACGACATAAGAAGTATAAAGTGAAAAAAAAAACAAAGTGACCGCGATAACAAGAAAAGGTGAAACGACAAGTGAACATAGAACATCACGTGAACAATTAGTGAAATGTAACAAGTGAACCAAGCTTTCTCACAGGTTTAAAAAAAAAATGCTTCACTAACCAGAAGTATCTATGGATCTATTTTTACAAAGCTTATATCAACTTAATCTGGTAAGTGTTTGCACACGTTATTTCTCCAACATTGATAAAAGCTTTGTAACAAGATTATAGTCAATATTTCAACAGATACTCCCTTACCCCCCCCCCCTTTTTTTTTCTCTCTTGTATTCGCCCATATTATGTAGTCGTGTGGTATGTGATATGGACTGTCGTTCGGTGACTTCCATTGCCCAGGTTTGAACCCAGCCCGCCGCTCTGAGGGAGATTTGGGTCTAATATATAATGCTCTTCAAATATGAAGAAACATCTGCAGCATGTAAAACGATGTCCACCCGATTAATGTTGAATAACATTAGTTTCAAAGCCATGTTAAGAAAATCAATAGGAACACGAAATCGGCAATGTACCAATGTTTAACTGGGTTATAGTATCAACAATGTACCAATGTTTAACTGGGTTATAGTATCAACAATGTACTAATGTTTAACTGGGTTATAGTATCAACAATGTACCAATGTTTAACTGGGTTATAGTATCAACAATGTACCAATGTTTAACTGGGTTATAGTATCAACAATGTACCAATGTTTAACTGGGTTATAGTATCAACAATGTACCAATGTTTAACTGGGTTATAGTATCAACAATGTACCAATGTTTAACTGGGTTATAGTATCAACAATGTACCAATGTTTAACTGGGTTATAGTATCAACAATGTACCAATGTTTAACTGGGTTATAGTATCAACAATGTACCAATGTTTAACTGGGTTATAGTATCAACAATGTACCAATGTTTAACTGGGTTATAGTATCAACAATGTACCAATGTTTAACTGGGTTATAGTATCAACAATGTACCAATGTTTAACTGGGTTATAGTATCAACAATGTACCAATGTTTAACTGGGTTATAGTATCAACAATGTACCAATGTTTAACTGGGTTATAGTATCAACAATGTACCAATGTTTAACTGGGTTATAGTATCAACAATGTACCAATGTTTAACTGGGTTATAGTATCAACAATGTACCAATGTTTAACTGGGTTATAGTATCAACAATGTACCAATGTTTAACTGGGTTATAGTATCAACAATGTACCAATGTTTAACTGGGTTATAGTATCAACAATGTACCAATGTTTAACTGGGTTATAGTATCAACAATGTACCAATGTTTAACTGGGTTATAGTATCAACAATGTACCAATGTTTAACTGGGTTATAGTATCAGCAATGTACCAATGTTTAACTGGGTTATAGTATCAGCAATGTACCAATGTTTAACTGGGTTATAGAATCAGCAATGTACCAATGTTTAACTGGGTTATAGTATCAACAATGTACCAATGTTTAACTGGGTTATAGTATCAACAATGTACCAATGTTTAACTGGGTTATAGTATCAACAATGTACCAATGTTTAACTGGGTTATAGTATCAACAATGTACCAATGTTTAACTGGGTTATAGTATCAACAATGTACCAATGTTTAACTGGGTTATAGTATCAACAATGTACCAATGTTTAACTGGGTTATAGTATCAACAATGTACCAATGTTTAACTGGGTTATAGTATCAACAATGTACCAATGTTTAACTGGGTTATAGTATCAACAATGTACCAATGTTTAACTGGGTTATAGTATCAACAATGTACCAATGTTTAACTGGGTTATAGTATCAACAATGTACCAATGTTTAACTGGGTTATAGTATCAACAATGTACCAATGTTTAACTGGGTTATAGTATCAACAATGTACCAATGTTTAACTGGGTTATAGTATCAACAATGTACCAATGTTTAACTGGGTTATAGTATCAACAATGTACCAATGTTTAACTGGGTTATAGTATCAACAATGTACCAATGTTTAACTGGGTTATAGTATCAACAATGTACCAATGTTTAACTGGGTTATAGTATCAACAATGTACCAATGTTTAACTGGGTTATAGTATCAACAATGTACCAATGTTTAACTGGGTTATAGTATCAACAATGTACCAATGTTTAACTGGGTTATAGTATCAGCAATGTACCAATGTTTAACTGGGTTATAGTATCAGCAATGTACCAATGTTTAACTGGGTTATAGAATCAGCAATGTACCAATGTTTAACTGGGTTATAGAATCAGCAATGTACCAATGTTTAACTGGGTTATAGTATCAACAATGTACCAATGTTTAACTGGGTTATAGTATCAACAATGTACCAATGTTTAACTGGGTTATAGTATCAACAATGTACCAATGTTTAACTGGGTTATAGTATCAACAATGTACCAATGTTTAACTGGGTTATAGTATCAACAATGTACCAATGTTTAACTGGGTTATAGTATCAACAATGTACCAATGTTTAACTGGGTTATAGTATCAACAATGTACCAATGTTTAACTGGGTTATAGTATCAGCAATGTACCAATGTTTAACTGGGTTATAGAATCAGCAATGTACCAATGTTTAACTGGGTTATAGAATCAGCAATGTACCAATGTTTAACTGGGTTATAGTATCAACAATGTACCAATGTTTAACTGGGTTATAGTATCAGCAATGTACCAATGTTTAACTGGGTTATAGAATCAGCAATGTACCAATGTTTAACTGGGTTATAGTATCAACAATGTACCAATGTTTAACTGGGTTATAGTATCAGCAATGTACCAATGTTTAACTGGGTTATAGAATCAGCAATGTACCAATGTTTAACTGGGTTATAGAATCAGCAATGTACCAATGTTTAACTGGGTTATAGTATCAACAATGTACCAATGTTTAACTGGGTTATAGTATCAGCAATGTACCAATGTTTAACTGGGTTATAGAATCAGCAATGTACCAATGTTTAACTGGGTTATAGTATCAGCAATGTACCAATGTTTAACTGGGTTATAGTATCAGCAATGTACCCTTGTTTAAAGGCTTGTTCTTTGAACATAAATTACTTTTAGGGGAAGCATTGTTTAAACATAAAGTTATTATGCAAAGTTCTCTTACTAAAGTTATCTCAACAAAATATAATTTTAAAAAGAATAAGACTTCCACACAACATGGCTTTATTCTCCCAAAACATATATTTCAAGTAAATCAGAATACATTTCAATGAAATCAAATCTCAAATTTTAAAAAAAGGTAATGAAATGAATAATAAATTCTAGAATACACAACATTGTATCATTCCAAATATTGTAATACTGGAGAATCATTCCAATGAGTTTACCCTTGATTCGTGTAAGTTTTTCAATGTGTAGGAACAATACATCAAAATGGAGCAGAACTTGCTTGCTAAAAGAAAACAAATCAGTGAATTTGAAAACAAAAAATTTGGATAAACATGAAAATGAAATTAGACTTTTTATTTCCCTTCATCATTGAGTGTAATGAACTAAATCAAAAGACAAATCTCAAGTCCAAATCTAGAGGCAAGAAAAAAACAAAACAATGTAGAATGGAGAAGGAATGTAAAGAATACTTGTAAAAAAAAAAAAAGAAAACACTCAAATGGGCTGAGTAATAATCTTGTCCTTAGCTACACTGAATAGACTTGAAGTGAAAAAGTAATTTGAAGTCTAAATATATACACAAACTGCCCATAAGCAAGGAGAGCATATAAAATACTTGGCAGCTAATTGGATTAGGGTGGAGATATTATATTGTGGTGTGGTCAATGTCTGAATCAAAGCCAGAGTGGTACTTGACATTTTGGGTTTTTGGCACATCGGCACAATTTAGGCCATGTCGTGCCCAGAGTGGTCAATATCAATGAGGAACCTTCAGACAGAACTGGGGGTGAGGAGCTCCTGTCCACTGAGAGTGGATTTAAGGATCTCATGGGGACGGTCAGCAAGTTCAGTTCAACTCTTAATGGACTTCAACTGAGGGTGTGTTGATTATCCAGCGATACCAAATATTTCAAACAGAAAAGAAAAATGTTCTCAAAGATATTAAGGGGATTTTTAAAAAAAAGACATAATGTATATTTTTCAAAGTCTTCAAGTCACACCACAAAGTGCTAGGAAACAAAGTCTAACAAAACCAAAGAAGGTTCCTTCTAGGGCTAGGACTACAACAAAATCCAATGATGCCTAATACACAGGGAAAAAGGAGGCACAGTGGCTGAGCGGTAAAGCGCTTGGCTTCCATACCAGGGGTCCCGGGTTTGAATCCTGGTGAAGACTGGGATTTTTATTTCGGGATCCTTGGGCGCCTCTGTGTCCACCCAGCTCTAATGGGAACCTGACAATAGTTGGGGAAAAGTAAAGTCGGTTGGTCATTGTGCTGGCCACATGACACCCTCGTTAACTGTAGGCCAAAGAAACAGGTGATCTTTACATCATCTGCCCTATAGACCACAAGGTCTCAAAGGGGAACTTTACTTTTTTATACAGGGAAAAAACAATATAACTGATACCTGGTTGTTCACTTCAATAGGACAACCTTGACCTATAAGAAAAAGGAGACAAATTATAACACAATTGAGTACTAAGTGCAGCTCTTTCCACTGACAGGGGAAGTAATCCAATTGTAAAAAAAAAATCTGTTTCAGATGTTCCTTCAAAGTTGAAGATAATCTACTTCCCAGTCCAAGCCTCCCACAGGACGACAGGGGATGGCACCTGGACAACTGAAGGACAGTCCAGCAAGAATACTGCACGACCAGGCAGCTATCCTGACCAGGACAGCTATCCCATAGTGTGCAAATCAAAAAACAAACAAACCATTATATACATAAGTGCAGTGTGAATGTACAATGATTTAAATAAAAAAATCAAGTGAGCATAAGTTAAAATAATTAAAATTTAGACAAAAATAATTGCTGTGAGAAACTAAGTGTCACAGTACAACGACCGAAAAAAAAAAGGTTTTCTAGATCACGCCTCTGACAACCATTATATCTTGGTAGAATGTTATAGTAAAAATGTGCCAATAAAAAAATTTATTATTATATCGTGATGTGTTTATCACTGATAGGTGAGACAACTTCATTCATGTAATAATCATCATCTATTAAAATAAGAGAATGCAACAAGACACACACACACAGACAAATCAATATTAGTTGAAGCACACAAAAATATATATATAAACCATGCCAAATGCACATTTCAAAATGCTGATGAAAAAAATAGGACACAATAAATAGTGATACAACAGAGTCACTTACTACTAGCAACAAGTGGAACAACATAATCATTAGTTGATATCAGCCTTGAATAACTATAAAGTAATATAACTAGAAAGTAATATAACTATAAAGTAATATAACTATAAAGTAATATTCAGATTCGAAAATAAAATACTTGAACACATTTACAAACAATATATAGGGAAAAACAACACAAAAAAAAACTTTTCCCAAAAGAAAGTTCAAAGAGAATCGTTGTAAGCAGTTGTACAGTACAGAGAGTGACCTACAGTTGAAACAGGATCATTTTGAGCCTCATGTATACAGGGGTTTACATCTAGCCACAGGAAAATGAAAAATAAACTGCAGGCCAAAAATTTCACATTGATATTATACATGAGACAGAAGATTATTATGAATTATCTGAATAAGTTATTGGGAATAGATAAATCAATTCAAAACATTGTAAAACGATATAAGATCTAATCAGAACACTACTTGAAGGCAATATTATGTACAAAGTCATCAATAACATTCACTCTCCAGTATATATTAAAAAAATTTCAAGCCAAAGGACCACTCTCGGCATCAGCTATTGATGACCAATGTAAGACATTTTTTCATGTTGTAATTTTGTTTTTCTTTAATTGAAAGGATTAAGATTAAATATATATTGAAGTATTGATCACGAAAAATCACATTTCTTAATCTACTGCCAACATAGTACGTACTAAGAAGCATGTTGATTTATCTTTCAAACAGAATTATTCTACCTGTCCAATTTGTTATCTACTTTGTTCTCAGGCACCAGCACAGGTTATTGCTGGATTAAGTACTGGGTGAGTACTGGGTGAATAGGCTACACATCATTAAGTGAGCCAATGGGATTGATGGATAACTAAGGATCTGGAAATCTTATCATGATGAAGTCAAGGAATTGTCAATGCACCATTCAACTTGAATTATGAGTCCCAAATCCAAAGAGATATCACAGCAACTTCTCCTCCCGAGTACCACCTAACCCCCCCCCCCTCAACCTCAAATGTCAACTAATAAATTGAAAAAGAAACTGATCTTGGAGACACACTACACACTAACCCCCCCTCAACCTCAAATGTCAACTAATAAATTGAAAAAGAAACTGATCTTGGAGACACACTACACACTAACCCCCCCTCAACCTCAAATGTCAACAAATAAATTGAAAAAGAAACTGATCTTGGAGACACACTATGCATAAATAAAACAAAACCTGTACATCACATCCCATTCATGAGCTTAGTATTAAGATTGTCTAACAAAATATTGGATGTAATAGAATGCAGAAATAGACCACCTTATATTATCATTAAATTTTAGTATTTTTCCTCAACTTTCACCATATAGATCTCTATAAAAACTATGAAACAAAATGACAGTTTATGCTACATGACATTCATTTAAAAAAAAATAATAAGAGAAAAAGAAAGTAATTCTGCAACAGACTCAATGCCTTGTGTGTGGCCGGCTTTTCAAGGCAACGACAGACTTCACAGTCCTCTTCCAGTTCATAGGAAATGAGACTGTGCTCATCTTTGACCAAGACGTTGGACCAAGAAGGAGATAAATACATGACCTTTCAAAAAGCTTTTGATTACATTTGAACACCTTGTGAGCCAAAATACATTTTAAAGAGACAATGTGATGAACACAGAAAACTAATGTGTTAAAGCATTATAGTGGAAAACAAAAATGTCATCAATGATTTTTCAACCTTTCCAAGTAATTTAGAAAATGTCTCACTAAAATCTACCATTTTTTCAAGTAATTATGTCACAAAAGTCACCAATTAATACAAATTAAAAACCATAATGAGATTTTTATTATTCCATGGATAAACTTGTTTGTTTGTAAAATGTTTTACATGTTTCGGATGTTCCTTCAGAGTTGAAGATAATTACTTCCTAGTCCAAACCTCCCGCAGGACAACAGGGGATGGGAGCGGGCAGGGTTTGAACCCGGGACCATCGATAAATCTGAACGACAGTCCAGTGTGCAAACCGCACGACCAGGCAGGCAACTTTTGACTGAACTTTGACTGAAATTGCCCAAAGCTGAATGTTAAGTTTTGTTTGACATGCTTCAGATGCTTCTCCAGAATTGAACATTACATCCGAGCCCAAACCTCCCGAAGGATGGCAGATGGATGACAGAGGGCAGGGTTCAAACCCAGGACCTTCAAAACAACAGTGAAGAGCACATACAACATGACCAAGCATGCATCTGTCCTGTTAGTGTTCAGTTCAATTTAACTTTTAGACTGCCACCAACATTTCGGCAGAGGATACCAAACTGAAACATAGAGCTAGCATGTGGTGTCATGAAATCCTAACTATAACCTAGATAACTATCACTGAAACTCCTTACCCATAAATGCAATGGAACAGAGTTTGCTATGCTTGCTATGAAGTAAAAAAAAAATACATTAGACCCCAAAAATTGTCGTCAGTAAAAAGAATGGCAGTACTTTCCAAAAAAACAAAATAAATTCAGTTTCTTGCTGTTGGCCAAAGTCTTATGTAAAAAGACTAGACGAAGAATTCCTTTTTTTCAATTGTGATATAGATCTTGAACTTTAACCCTAAGACAAGATGGCAGAATGGTACCAAGCATTGGAGGTTAAAGTTCCAGATTCGATGTTTTGCTAATAAAAAAAGATGTCAACTTTAGATCTGGCATGCAATGAGTTAGAGGGTTTGGTTCAAAGCACACAAGCAACATCTAGGATATAAAATATCATTTAACTAAGGGACAGCACTTAGAGTGGTAGAATAAAGTTGTGTTCGAAGGTAAAACTAAATATGTCAATCTATTTCCTCAATTAATGTGCTTTAAAAGGTAGATAACTCATGGCTCCAGGCTGCTCTATAAAAACCACAAGCAGGTTATCTCTCTACCAACAGTCAAACTCTAGCATCTTCTAGATCATGTCCTCAAGCAGCTTGGCGCTCTATCCAGATCAAATAGCTACACTGCTCGACTAGACATCAAACATAAACATGTCAAACTTAACTGACCACATCGCTTTTAAACAAAGAAAATCATTTCGTCTAGAGTACAAGCAAAACAAAAAAAAAATTTAAATATTTAAAAATATATTTTTTAAAAAATCACAATACCTCCATTATTAAACTTCAAATATAAAAAAAATAATTTTTTTAAAATAAGTAAATTTTTTGTTAAATTCGGGTATTGAGCCTGTGACACTGTTATCTGCTAGAACTAGACATCAAACACATTGGCTGCTAGAACGTATGCATTTTCTGATTTGGTCTGCGAGGAAGATATATTATATGGTTATTTATTAATATTATATAGACATCTAGATCTAACAATAGATCTAAAGCTCTTAAGATCTAGTCTAGATCTACTTGTAGATCTAGAATCTAGATGTAGTCTATATTATACATAAAAATAAAAATTGAAGCGCCTTTTAATTTACTCACTTATATGGTAATATGGCTGACTACGCCATGCTGGCTCTAGACCTAGATAGAGTCTCCAGCCAAATTTACATTTATTTATTTTTTACTTTGAAAAATGATAACGGTCAAACTAGAGTTTTTCCAGTGTGGCCAACGAGCCAGGAAATTCTTTTCTCAACAATTAACTGTTAAATTTCTAGTAAAATCATTTTGAGATCAGCATCCAGGTTCCAAGATGGAGTGACATAATAATAGAGGCATTGTAAAAAATTTGAACAGACTTCTAAGGAAAGAGAATATACATAACATATATACACATCACATGCAGTTTTTTTTTATCCAAATAAGAATAAACCAGGAGAAATGAAAGCACTAAAAAAAATACACAAAAAAAATGGTGCTTCTGTTTCTTTCATGCCATTTTGTTGCAAGTTAAGGAAAAAAAGATTTTTTCCAATTATGAAAAAAAAATAAAAAATATAGTACATTGAAAGAACAAGAGAAAAAAACTGAGCATCACTAAAGTGACAAATAGTAAAAATAAACATATTAAAGGTAAACAAATTTATTCTAGTCATTGTTTAGAAAATAAAATTATAGAGTAATTTTGAGATTTCTTTTTACAATAGGATTTTTAATCTAACTTGTGATGCCTTCGTATCTGAAAAACTAAATTACTTTTGATGGAATTTCAGTTTTTCAGATAAAAAGAATTTGCAAATTATCAGGAATTTTATTTCAGTATATTTGATTTTTCAATATATATATATGATTAAAGAAAAACAACAAAACAAAGAAATTCAAAGAAAAACTCAAAGAAATATCTGAAGCCAGGGAAATGTCTTAAAAAGACCATTAAACAAAAATGTACTAATACACCATAGAAGAAGGTAGGGAAGCCCCAGAGTTTACAAAGAAACTTGACCATTGGTTGATTAAAAGAGTGGAAACAGTGAAACAACTGACGTCTGTTCAAAAGATTCTAGAAATGGAAGTCATAAACCAGAGACCAGAAGTTTAGAACTTAATACCCTGTCCTTGTTCTGAGTGTTAAGAATGATGGTAACACAAAGTGAAAGTCAATGGCAAATTTGTTTCAAAATTATTTCAACTTAAAGGACTAGAAAAAAATTGTAACCGATAAATAAGATAAACAATCGAATACAAGGAGACCATAAAGTTTTGTGGTTTACAGTACACAATGTGGATGTAAGTAGTTCAAAGTCACCAGAGTAACCATGACAACAGATCTATGTAAAAGTAACTTAACAAAAAAAAAAAACACACGATGAAGAAGCTCAAAACAGTTGAGAAACATTTCCGAAAACTAATTGATCTGAAGGGGGGATAATTCATGACAAGGGAGACGTGTGGCTGAGTAGCATAAACAGCCTGGCTGCCTAACAAGGGGGCTCGAGTTCCAATCGCAAGTGGAGCTGAATTGTTCTCTAAGCCCCTAAAGGCAGCATGGAAACCTGCCATAAGTGGTGTAATACAAGACTGGAACATAGCACACCACGCTACTGCATGATTTAAGTTAACAAAGTAAGTTATGTGGGGACTGTTATGAATGAGAATCAGGTATGAGTTTGTTTTTCATGTGGTGTCTTCTAAATAGCACCTCTATATTTCCTGTGGTTTCATGTTGCGAGGCGTGGAAAGAGCTTACGATGAATGTGATTATGCAATACCAGAGTGAAAGCAGACAACAAAGCCCTTTTCTATTTTTTTTTTTTAAACTGCAGAAGTTGTCTGTCCATTACTATGTTTGTGGTCAAACTGAAATACAGTTGTAAAAAAAAATGTTTGAAAAATGTTTTACATGTTGTGGATGTTCCTTCAGAGTTGAAGATAATCTACTTTCTAGTCAAAACAACGGGGGATGGCAGCGGATGAGCCCAGACCATTGAGGCGATTGAAGGACAGTCCAGCACACATACCTAGCTGTATAGTTGAAGCTATAAATCAAATCCTACTGATAATATCACAAGCCCCACTGTAACAAATGGAGTGGAAGTGATTTAAGTCAATGCAAAATAAAGTTAGAAAAAAAACAACAACAGGCAGTGTAAGCGTAAATTATTTATGCACAGAAGAGAATATATTAACTGACAAGTAGGGTATTTAGCATTGATGTACTTATTAATTGACAGGTATTCACGTACAGTATTTAGCATTTTTGTTTCATTTTGTTGTTTTATTAGTTTCTAGAATTCTTTCAGAAATAAGGATTATTATTTCCTAGCCCCAACTTCCTGCAGTGTATGGATTCTGGCAGGATTATACTTTAAGACAGTGTTTCCCCAACTTCTAACCTACGTGTACCCCTTTTATAATTTTTGTAATGCTGAGTACCCCCTCCCTCCCCCCCCCCCCACCCCACTTTGATTTTTTATCGGAACATGAAAGTCAAAACCATATAGAAGGCCTACCACACAACCTTACATTTAAATCTAATCAGAGCTTCAAATTTGATGCAAAAAAAAAAAAAGCTCCTACGTTCAAGTTAATCATTCAAAGAGTTTCAGAATACACTGAGGTAAAATATAAAAAAAATAGTGCCCTCTATACAATAGTCGTCACAGATGTTTGTGGAAAACGCTGCAAGCTTATGGCGAGAAATATTGAGTAGGGAATGTTAGCAGAACAGTATTGACAGAATATATTAGGGAATGCTTGGTTCCAAAAGTTTTTTTAAAACAGAAAAAAAAAAATATAAATAAAAAATATATACGCATTTGGGAAAGGTCACAACCAGCTACATAATTGAATACCTATCAGCATTTGGAGTTTGAATATGTATATCTGGACACATATAGGTAGATAGATAGATATTTATATAAACATATCAATTCACAGTTTTATATTGACAGTATCTGATCACAACCATTATATACATACAATGTACATACAGCATCAAACAAGATTCTTTAATTCAAAGGTATGATCCTAACTTGACTTTTACGTTTCGAATGTGATTTAGAAACAAAACGTCTATCGTCCAAACCCTTTTGGCTGAATAGCAGGGAATGGTAGCAGGCTGCGTTTGAACCAGTAACCATCAAAATGACAGTCTGGCACAAACACCACACCACCAGGAATGATATGATGGGTTATATCTATAAATACTAGCTCAGTGACTATCTGTATTTAAGAATGAATTCATTTTGAAATACGAAAACAAACAAAAAAAAACAATAAAAAAAAAACAACAAATAATGAAAGCATGAAGGGAATTAAAAACTTATGACAAACAAAATGTACACTTCTAAACCAGTGTGAAAAATGGCAGAAATTAACACTTTGATGTGTCCTTTCTTTCAGTTTAAAGTAGCCAAGCCACTCTGTTCCAATATCATTATCACTTGTCTAGCCAATTTTGTTACATTTTTAGTGTAACTTAGTCTATTCTCAGTCTACTGTAGCCTACTCACAGCTATTCTTTATCTTGTAAACTGTAGTGAATTAGTTTGACATGTTTCAGATGTACCTTCAGAACTGAAGATTATTACATCCTAGTTTAAACTTCCAATTAAACAGCAGGGGATGGGGGCAGACATGGCCCACTGAGACGACAGCCCAGAGCACCTGCCACATGACCAGGTGGCTCCATCTCATTGTGACAATATTGTTTATAAAGCTGTTTTCAAATGGCAGAAGTGTATTTAAAAATGAAAATGTACCAGCTACAACCAAACACAGCAAAGATCTCTGTAAGGAATTTGAATATTTCAGGTCTAAAAGTAGATGCCGCACTAACATCATGTGACACACAATGAAACACACGTTTATTTAAAGCGGACGCCAAGTTCAGTCTTTAAAACATCAGAAACATGACATTAATCCAAGTGAAGAAACTTTTCAATGAATCTTTTTCAGCAGGCCAACAATTAGCAGTCAACATCTGCCAGCACCCATCGCTGGATAGAGTGGATCAATGATTCCACCCACCTGAAAAGAAGTCGTCAGAAAATGTCAAAACAAAATTTACAAATAAAAATAAACTTTAAACAACAAAAAGAGTTAAGAATCAATCACAGAAAATTTAAGAACACAATTAATGTAGCAGAAGATTACAAAGTGGCCGACCTTTTCTTATCTGTTTCGTTGTCTGCACTGAAAATAAAAACCCTCATTTTTTTCTCAGGAGGCTGTAGGCTGAAGCTGTATTTACGACGAGCAATGGCCTCGACATCAACCTTGTAACCATGGAGATGGGCTACACCTGACAGAAAAAAAAACAAGAATTTTGTACAATGTGTTTAAATACAAACAAAAAAAAAAAGGCATTAATTGGAGGAAAATGTTGACAGAGCTTACATTATTTTCCTTTAAAGTACAACTTTGAGACTAAAAAAAAAGGATACAATAAGAGGGGAAGTCCTCACTGACTGATCACTAATTCACCCTACTTTCTGAAAAATTATACTTTTTAACCCAGTTTCTGCTTACTGTAAGCTGACACATTTAATACTTTCTTGCAACTGCCAGTAGAGTCAACTTCCCTACTGCAAGATTCTTTGTAAATTAAAAAAAAATGTCTTTGTAAATATTTAGATATGTCTTCTTTTCGTTTTTTAGAAGCCACTGTATGGAAAATAGGCAATTACTTTCATTGATTCATTCCGACACATGTATATCTCTAAAATTAAAAGTGCAATAAAAATCTTAATTCACCATTACATGTATTACTCTAAAAAAAAAAGGTCAAATTTTGCAGGCAAATTTAAGTGTGAATTCAATTGAGTTAAGGTGTGTGTGTGTGTGTGTGGTCTAATTGGTATTATCAGTTCCACTGTAGAATGCTAGAACAATTCAAGAGTATGATGAGATATAAAAGCAATCACAATTAAATTATTTATCAAATTTTGTGAAATAAAATAGCTTTATCAATTTTGTTTACATAACAAAGCAGATCAATATTTTCTACTGTTTATTTAGGCAATTAGATTAAAAATTATATGAAATACAGAAACTGAAAGTTCAAACTAAATTACACTTATTAAACACTTGTCAATTCAAATATGAACAAAATAAAAATCCACACATCTATGCCTTGTTCCATGTTCCACAAACTAACACAGAAGACTTAGCTGCCAGGGGGAAAGATGATGGACTTCAGCACTGAAGGCTCACTAATATCCCAATAAAGACACATTATTTCAAAATTAAGGATTTTTAAGATACTTCTGATTCAATGCCTCTAATGGGATGGGTATCTGACATTTTCTGAGGAAAGTAAAGGAAGTTATTGTGCTGGAACACCTAAAGAAACATGTGAGCCCATGGACCCGAAGATCTGAAAGGGGAATTTTTTAACTAACCCATCATTGCTTCATGATAGTGGCCAGAGTCCTTTTCGTTTCGCTTGTCACTGGCTACACAAGGACAATAGCATAAAACAAACTGGCAGCAGAAAATAATGCAATAAAAAAAAGAAATACCCAAAGCACTAAGTGAGTTCACATCTTTGTAGTAGTATACACAGGCATCTTTCAGTATGCAGTATCTCTTGCGCCAATGCCTTCGGCTGGGACTTAACTTGCCCAAAAAGCCAGTGCACTCTGGTCGCCGGATGTCAAGCGCCGGAAGGCTGACATTGTGGCTGCTGACACTGAGAAAAGACTCTTTCTGAAACACAGCAAGATTTGTTTTAAAATTAGGGGCAATAGACTAAAAAGAAAACAAGATTTCTGCGGGCGCTAACTAGTTTTAGTCGAAAAATATCCTGTTTAACTCTTTTTCTCCTAATCAATGATACCTTTGTTGATTTGACCTTCTGGTCTTATAAATTCTAATTAGTGTTATATAAAAAAAGCATGTATTCTCCTATAATTCTATAACTAATTGACGTTTTCTGATTACAAAAAACTTTTTTATTGAAATCTGATGATAACAGGGTAGAATGTACAAATGTGAACAAAGAAAAATTCTGTCAGAACGTGGAGAAATGATTACGGAGATAAAGTTAATTTTGGACAATATATGATAAATGGTCCATTTTTTTAAAGCATTCTGTTTATTACACAAGTCCTGAGTTTGGAATTAAATGTTGAAAGACAAATATAAATAAAAACCTGCTGTATTTTAATTCTTATAGCTTAGAATTTCAATTGTAAACAAAAATTATATATTGTGAAGAAAACGTCTAAAGCACCCACCCTTTTCTTTGAGCGTGCCGCAGCTTCTGTCAGAGCTCCAACCCACCTGTGAATAAAAAAAAATGCATCGACAAATCAAAAATGTGAACTGATCACTCCATATATTCCCCAGAGAGCCTTGCACTATGAGGACTATAGACCCTATAGACCACAAGGTCTGAAAGAGAAACTTTACTTTTTACATTCAGGGTTAGGCAGCAAACCAAAAAAAAAGTTTTAAAAAAAAGCTAATGGTAAAGAATAAAACAAACTAATATACAGTCTATGGCCTGTGTTTAAAAATTAAAAAAATGTATTACTAAGAAGAGAAGTATAAAAGAATGGACTAATGTAAACAAAACTCTCAGCAGGTCTTAATGCAATTAACATTAACTGTTGACAGTAGAAATCCCTTTTAGCAGATAACAGTTTCTTTTGCTGATTATGAATCTTCACAGCAACGAAAAGGACAAAAGGTTTTCACTTATCTTTAGACAAGAATCTAATTTATTTTCACAAATGAAAATGCATGGAGTTAAATTGATAAAATCGTGATTAAAATTAAAACACCTTGAGTTAATTAATGCATAGATAAAAGAAGGATGTTGTATAGTCTTAATCAGCATGTAATTAATGTATTAAGTTTTTAGTGTCAACTTACTCTGTCATTTGATCTCTGCTGTCAGTCATGAAGTAGTACGTCCTCGCTCCATATTTCTCGGCCTTGAAACAGAAATCTCGGCTAGTGTCCGTGTGGCGAGAGATAGTGTAGCCACACAAGGGGAGAGCACCGAGTGGGTCAGTATCCTAAAAACAAAAACGATAGTTAGCTTCATCACTAAAGTATTTTATTCCTAATTACCAATTAACTGCCCATGATGTTAAACATAAATAAATCCAGAGGACAACAAATCTGTCTGCATCAAGCGTGGCAAAATATATAGATCACACCTGGGGTCCCACAAAATACTTTCACTAAACCTTTTCAGACTGGAAGACAGCTGTATAAGCATGCTTGCATTTGGTTTTGACTTAAAGCTATAATGAAAAAAATGTAGTGAAACAATCTGTATAAAACAATTTTATTATGAAAATTGAAAAGCCTCATTAGACCTCATTTTTTACATTTATATTTTGCTTACATTAAGCTGCAAAGCAGGCTGTTATACCAATCCTTCAAACATAAAATCTAATTTAACCAGTTCAAACCACAAAAGACCATTTTCCCTTTATCCTCCTCAAAACAAAAAAGAATGTATAGGCTACAATCGGTGGGGAATTGTATATATGTGATTAAGGAAAAACCTAAGTATAAACTATATACGTACAAACAAAGTACAAACTATATACTTACAAACAAAGTACACAACTATATACTTACAAACAAAGTACAAACTAGATACTTACAAACAAAGTACTAACTAGATACTTACAAACAAAGTACAAACTATATACTTACAAACAAAGTACAAACTAGATATTTACAAACAAAGTACAAACTAGATACTTACAAACAAAGTACAAACTAGATACATACTATGTACAAACTATCTACTTACAACCTAAGTACAAACTATCTACTTACAAACAAAGTACAAACTATCTACTTACAAACAAAGTACAAACTATCTACTTACCTGTTCATGTTTGTAGTAGTACAAGCAGTTATCCTGCCGGAGTATGAAGTAGCGCTTCTTCCACATCTTCATGAAGGAAGAGTTGCCCAGCTTTAGCATATACCCCGACATGATGGCCGCCTGTAGGTCACGTACAGGTTGGAAGTCACTGTTAGCAACTCCAAGAGAAATGTTACCTTTACCTGTAGGAAACAAAATGTCCTAACCTTGAACTTTTATTCACTTAGAATAATCTATGTATATTTTGATAACTTCTTCTAGGGTTTTTTGTTTGAGGCCATAGGCATTTCTATCAATGACCTCCTTCAGTCGCAAAGAAATAAGATGAAAGCCTGGGCATTTAGACTTTTCAGTATCATGAATGGAGGACTTGAACACGGGACAATGAAAATAGCAGACTAGATTATATATTGCACAAAAAGCCATGATATAAATTGTACATAAAAGTATGCAGTTCAAGTCTTGCTAGATATGTCAGAATATTATGTACATAACTATTTTAAAACTAATAACACAAAGAAGTTTTTTTTTTTTTTAAACCTGTCCTTTATGAAGCTGGCAGTGGTTTATAATTTGTCATTCTATTTACGTCCTGTAATGCTTCAACATGGCAAGGAGTCTCTCCAGTCAGCTTTGCACAATCAGTTGTTTTAGTACAGTCCAGCTCATAATTTCTACATAAGATGGTGAACAATCTATTCATGTACATCAATTTCATTATTCAAGTCTTTACTGTATACAAGAAACACCAGTCAAGTGTGGGAATTCCTGCTGAATCTTAATAAAGACTTCAGCCAAATTACCTTTTACACTGATAATATTTTGAAAAATATATCCATCAAACCAGAGTTTTGAATTAGCTGGTAATTTTTTGTTTAAAGATAAGTATACAAAGTCAAATTTCTAGAAAAATCATTAGATCTGTTTTCAAAATCAATGTCTGCCCACCCAATTTCCACCCATGAAGAGTTTGCAAGCTAATAGGAGGAATTGTGATAAAATATTTGTAAAATAAATGTAAAGAATTAAAAAACATAAGTGGATCAATAAACTTTAACAACTAGGATGAATAGAGTATCATAGTAAATAGAAAAACAACACAATAATGTCGACACCTCATGACCACTTGAATGACAATCTGTGACATGCTCATAAAATTAGATAAGGACCATCATAGTTGCATCTATCAAAGAGATATTTAATATTCATATCCCTCATGGGATCCTTTGTTCAGTTCTTTCTTTATTCAACAGTTTTTCTGCCTGTAACTAAGGTCCAATTCATCAGTCCTAGATTGTACATGAACAACTCCTCAATGTTCTAAGAACTTACTGGTCTGTATGAGCTGAATGATCTCTTGGTGATCCATGGTTAGAACATTCTGATCATTGACTGACACAAGGATTTGCCCTTCCACTAGTCCAGCTCTAGCAGCAGGGCTATCTGTGGAGATAAATGGGGTAGGTTCGATAAAATTTGCCATGATAACTATTAATTATAAGTGCTAATCAAATCTCTAATCACGCTGCTAAGCCTTTGTACTTACACTTAATTATGAGTTACGAGGCTTCCCCTCCCCCCTTCATTTCTTATTATCTTTTTAGCTCTAGACCTATTCAAGTTCAAAATGTTCTTATTCCTCAAGCCCTCACTTCCTCTTTAAATGAAATTTAAAACATTTTTAATTAAAAAATAGACTTTCTAAGAGTCTAAACTCTAAAATCAACTAATAATATTGATCAAATTTGGGTTATTACAAGCCTAGACCTTCCATAGTTGTGCTAAATTAATGTTTATTGCAAATTTTCTGAGATTTTCCCACCAATTAAATGTAAACAGATGGGGGCAGACCTTTGCAATGGTTAAACATGTGGTTTAATTACAAGTTGTTTTTATTCATACACTAGTCAAGTACTGGAGAAAAATGAAAGCACAAATTCAATAATAATGAAAGAAATAATAATGAATAATGAATGAATGAATGAATAATGAATAGGTACAGCAACATAGCGCTATTTTGGAAATTGCTGAAAAACCAGAACAGCAGTCTTGCAGGGTTTATAAATATGGAATGTCCATTCTAAAATGGGTATAACTTGTTACTGAAACATTATAGAATACTAGAAGGAAATATGCATTTTCACTTTTTTAAAATGTTTTCGGGTAAAGGCACAAGTCAAATTAGCCAAAACAACACCAGTGGTGACAAACAAACCACACTTAGATACTTATTTGAAAAAAAAAAAATGTTAAGAAAATAGAAATAAAAATTTTAACCTACAGAAACAAGATTTTAACATTTTACCATCACTAACGAGATATACGATGACAAAAACAAACAGATACAAGAACTCTTTGGTTCCCTTAATAAATAAATCTTATAGCAAAGTCCCAACTTTCTGATGTCAATTTTACATCTCATATTTTAGTGAAACTCTGGTATTAAAGTATATTTTGTATATTATCATATTATCCATTTGCTATAATTTATAATTATGTGTAATACAACAATGTAAGATTCATTTCCTGGTGGTTAATAAAGATTATTATTTCTATTACGGCCTTACATATTTGCAACAAGCTTAAACAGCTCTTCAATGCCCTTTAACCAAAGAACTGACATATAATTTCATCATTGAAATGGATTTGCATATAAAATTATTATAATATTATTATTAACTTTATAAAGCACTGTTAACAAACAAAATGTAGGCTCAACATAAACATAAACATGAGAGCTAAACATGACAAAGTCATCTAAAAAAGTTTGTACATAATGTACATTTAATATTAAATCAAATTGCTATAATCTCTGAATACCAAATAGCAATGCTGTTATTATTAGTACAAAGAGACAACAGTGAAATCACATTTTTTAACAGCGCTTAGAGATGTAGATATGTAAACCTGACAGACAAACTGACAGCAAAGAACACTGTAGTGTTCCTACGAGCTGGCTAATAAAGAAAAAAAGGTAGAAGTAAGTGCCTACCTGGATCAATGGATGTAATGTACGCTGGATGACTGTTCAGCAGATGAAGGCCCAGATCTTCACTTGCCCTCTGTCTCTCGATCACCACCATCTTATCATGGTCTGGAACAAGAAAGTAGAGTAACGCTGTTACAACTAAAACTAAGAAAGTAGCTTGAGTAACGCTGTTACAACTAAAACTAACTCCATCAACACTATAATAACTACACAGCATTTTTGAAATAGTCTTAGCAAGTTACTGCTTTGAACTCTTAGGTTTATAAAATTCTAATGTACAGTTAAACAAAATTTTTTTTTTTCTGACATTAAGGTAAGAATATCTTCTATATATTAACTTGTTTTTTTTTAAAAGCTAACATTTGATATCTTAAATGAGAGAGAAGACAGCAATAAATATATTACCATACACTCTTGCCGACAGACGGTGGTACTCCTGTTGACTGTCGGCTCTCTGGATGAGACATTTGCGCCGGGAAACATAATGCCGCTTGAACTCACGCTCAGATGTGGTGGTGGTTGTGGAGTCTGACCGTTTGTGAAACTTGCCCTTGGCCAGGTAAGACAAGGGATCAGCAAACACTTCATCGGCTGTAGGAGTTCATTAGCAAGATGAAAGAGAAATTTGTAAAAAAAAATATAAAAAATAGTGTTAATTATTATATAATAACTATAGCAGTATGTATTTAAAGGGAAAATATGCAAAAAAAGATTATTACAAGGCAGTGTAAGTTAAATGTAGCATCAAGCAACATAGTTGCTTTTGACAAGTAAGGGGGCAAGTGTATTTATCACTGGACTGGCTGCAACATTTTGAAAGGAACAAGGCTAATTTTTCTAAGCAGATAACAGATATGCATGATAGCTGTGAAAGCTAAAAAATATCCTCCAAATTAAGTTTCTAATACATTTATATTATTTAGGTAGTTATTCATCTTTAATGACTTCTTTTTAAAATTCACTCTTTTTTTTATTGAAAGAATTATAATAAAAACTGCTTCAAAATTAATTAAAATATTACATAAAAATTACATCAGGAATGGAACTTAGGACTTTTATTTTTGTGGCCAAACTCTAACCCACAGCCACAAAATTTATTATTATGATTACAATCTTGCAGTAAGGAGATTTGAGTTAAAACAGTATATTTCTGTCATGGAGCAGGAATTTTTAGGACTGGAAGCTTGAAGTAACTGTAAAACTTTGGAAAAATTGATAAATAAAAATGATCCATAATATTGTATCTTCTGCTCCTATTACCTTCACCTTTCTCTAACTAACAATTTATTCCAGCTGAAAAATGGTAAGAATATTTTTCCCATGACAAGCCTGCCACTCCAATCCCAATGGTAATGAGCAATGATGAAGCCTACTACCTTTACCAATCCTTTAGTCTATTGGACCGTTGGGGCACCATGCAAGATTTGCCTACTAGCTTAAAGCTAACAAAATTTCAAAGTATACCTTTTGGACTCAGGCTTTCATCCAGGTCCACTGCTTCACTAATGCTGGAGTTAGACTTCAAAGTAGCAGAGGGGCTGGCATTATCGGCATTAAGACTGAGCTTTCCCTCTTGGCTAACTCGAATCCAGTGAGAGCGTCGGAAACTTTCTGCATAAATTCCTAGAGTAGCAAACACAAATTAAGACTTAATAAATTGTTTAGTTTTGCTTCTTTGGAAAATTTATTTCAGTTCAGTATTTTTCACAACTGAATAAAAAAGAAATGAATATAGGATCTGCATTTAAAATAAACGTTTGTTTTTCTAAGAAGTAGTATGAATGTTTCATGTCAATTGCAAGCCAATAAGTGACTTAACATTTTAAAAAATGTATTTTAATTTCCCTTTGTATAATTGTGGCTCTTCCATGTCTTCCATCCCTATATAATTTTTAAGTTTATCATTGACAAAACAAAAGTTTAAACTAGTTTAAACGCACATAGTTTCATTTTTAAGCTTCGCTCAAAATATTAATTACTTTAAGTGACTCTTAGTACTTACCAATATCTTCATCAGATGAGTCATCGCTTGCTAGCTCAACAGACGGATTCTTCTCTAGCTTTGACCTTCTCATTACGTTGGTCATTGATCCATTTTCACCTTCAGCCTTTACTGGAATGTCATTAGAACTACCAGGACTCACAACAGAAGCACTCGGTTCAGGAGAGTTGTCCTGGGGCAAAGGCATATCTATGAGGTCGTAATCCTGCTCACTGGGTGCGGAAGGTTCGAGAGGAGCCGTTACGCTGTTGTCATCCTCATAATCATGTTCACTCAATGCCATGGATTCCAGGAGATTCTCTACTGTGTTACCGTCAAAGTCATCCCCAAAGTCATCGGACACTTGACCATCTGGCATGACATTGATGAAATCATAGTAACTGTCAATAAGACTAGAATATCTAGGTCTCTCCTCAGCAACGCTGCTGCCAACAGGGGCATTTTTGAGACCCTCGTATTTGTTACCCTGTTTACTGAAATTCAGTGTAATGACTTCATGCTCTGAGGTTTTTGAGGGCACACACGTAGAGCCCTCCGGCATCTCAACTATTTTACAACTGAAAGGTTTTTTAGTTCTGCCTTGATTCTGGGAGGCAGAGAGTCCTTTATTTACATGAGAATAGCTATCATCAGCTAAGTGGTTTATGCTAGCCGCTGTTGAATCAATAGAGTCTTCCTGAGAATACACAACACGACTGCTTTCAGTCTGTCTAGTTTTGTCTTCACCGCCAGATTCGCTTTCACACAGACTCAACTCGGATTCGTTAAGTTCATCATACTCCATGTCGTTTTGTAGACTGCTGCCAGTGACTATATAACTTTGATCAAACTCTGCCTCGTCAAAACAACTGTCCGAGCTGCTTTTCTTCTGGCCAGGAAAAGCTTTTGAGTTCACGGCATCTGCGTCTTCGTCGTCGCCTTCAGCTACAAAATCGTTGTAAGGCATATTTTTAAAGTCTCCGTTCGCGTGGCGCTCAAGAGAAGCAAACCCAGAATCCTGTTCTTTGCGGCTAATAATACGGCTGCAAACTGTACTAGCCTCTGGGTACTTTTTCACAGGGTTTTCAATGTTGGGGCGTACTTTTCCGCACAGCTGGTCTTCACCGTCCAAGTTATCCAAATTTTCCAATGCCATGGAAGGATTTGAAAGGAATGCGAACACCTCACTAACTACAGCAGTGGGTGTCCTTTCAGAATTCAGCCTTCGGCTGTGCCTCACATTTTCTCTGTTGTCCCTAAACACCACTCCATCATCCTCTTCTAAGGGAATCACCTCTTTGTCCTTACGGGAAATGGGGGTATTATTGTCAGCCTCCATGTCTCAGCACATTTTAGCAAAATTTAAATGACAGTCTCTTCATCATGGTTGCTGCTATCATCCAAAATGCCAAGGCTGAAAAGATAAAATATCATATTATAATCAGACTATCATCCAAAATGCTAAGGTTGAAAAGATAAAATGTCATATTATAATCAGACTGTGATATAAAAATATCATTTTAGAAAAACTATAAAGTTTCCTTATCCTGAAACCTGAAAATGCTTTGTGAATTAGGCATATTAAGAACAATTTCTGAGTTTATTGTACAACTCTATAAGGTACCATCAGAATACAGTTTCAAAATAAAACGAAATAAAAAACATTCTGAGAGTGATGCTTCATATAATAGGTTTTGGATTAATCACATTAAAAACTTTTTTATACAGCTTTCTCCTCCAATCCCACTAGTTTGAAGGATCAAAGGTCAAGCACATAAATTAAACTAGCCTATTCCTTCTCAGTTAAAAAATTTTTAGTGTGAAAAACTGAATTGAAATGTAATAATAATAATAATAATAATAATACAAGAATGTCTGTTTTTAAGTTTATCAATGTTGTGTTCTCAAATTAAAAAAAATAATTTTTTGCAGACTCCCCACAGGCTTTGTTTTTAGACCTATGATTTTTTTGTTTTCACTTATCAACCTGAATGTGCTCAAAAACTTGAGTCCAGAGTTAAAACACTTTTATCACAAGTCATGATCACAAGTACAGAAGATGTTAAGATGGCAATGGGAGTTCTCTACCAGTGTATCTGTTACTGTGATGTCACTACTCTGGAATTAGCTAACTCTGACAAGGGTAGCTCCCAACACAGTAAAAAAAAAAAACTAAATGGCCTTAGTGCAAATGGGGGTAGTTAAAAAAAAAAAGTAAAGTTTCCCTTTTTATGTGGCCCAGGCTGAACAAGGGTGTCACATGGCCATCACAATGACCAACTGCTTTTACTTTTCGCCAACTAATACTAGATACACAGTACCCAATTAGAGGTAGGTGGACTCAGGGGTATCCTAAAGATCTCGAAATTAAACTCACAGTCTTCACCAGGATTCGAACCTGAAAACATTAAGTTCAGAAGCCAAGCACTTTGACACTCTGCCACTGGGGGGTGGTTGTATATTATTATTATAGCTTTTATATAGCGCTACTTTCATGCTTATAGCATGCTCAGAGAGCTTTGGTCCAATCTCATACGTGGACCAGTGGGGGGGGGGGGGGGGGGGGGGAGAGGGTATCTAGGAGTTGGTTTTCCGTGCTGCCTTTAGGCGCTCAGTAAACACAACTCTGCCCGAATTGGGTGTCGAACCTCGAGCCCCCTTCTAGGTAGCCAAGACAAGCCAAGTTCAAGCGCACTTGGCCTCTCGACCACGCTTCCCACAAGATATATACAAGAGTTTCTGGGGTAATTTTGATAAATGTTGCTTTAGTGAAAAGATTACAGCGTTCATCTACTTTGATTCTATAATATTGGTTCTAGTATTGTGGGAAACTATTGTGTTTGGTCTGTGTTAAAGTTCAAGTAATTGCTGCACGGCCTGTTTTCCTGTCAATGTTGTCATTGCTAATCTAAAGTGGGACTAGAGGAGTCACCTAGACTCTACAATTTGACAGTTCACATATAGTGTGACAACTGCATGCATTGCTGGTTTTTTTTTCAAAAACTTTTAATACACTGGGGTTTTATTTAATAATAAAAAAAAAAGTGTGAGAAAAAAATAATCAATAACACACTAGACAGCTGGTTAATGTTCAAATCACTGACCAACTCAAACTAGGCAGATCTGCATTTAGAGTTAATAAGGCAAAAAAACTATTACTGTCTATATAACATACAAGGTTCTCCAACAGGTCAATAATGTTCACTTCATTAACGATCAGTCAGTCCTTGTGGACCATGAGGCAAATAAAAGCGGGAAGCGTGGTTGAGAGGCTAAGTGCGCTTGAACTTGGCTTGGCTACCTATGAAGGGACTCGCTGTTCGACACCTGATTCGAGCAGATTTGTGTTTACTGAGCGCCTAACCTTCTTCCAGATACCCTCTCCCTCCACAAATGAGATTTGACCATAGCGACCTGAGCATGCTATACGCATGAAAGTAGCGCTATATAAAAAAATATAACTTAATGTAAAGCTCATCTGTTTCTATGACCACTAGTTTCCAAGGTTGACACTGAGGCCAGCACAATGACTTAACTTTGCCCAACAAATGTCAGGCATGCATGCATTACAACTTGTTCCCCCCTCCCAACTGACCTTTTGTTTTCCCACGTGAAAAACTTTTTGAATTGTGTTTGTGCTTAGAGGGAAACTGACCGGAGGGGTGTGTTGATGTGTTAACAGAGGAGTTATGAGTTTGGATTTCTTGATTGAGGATTGGTTTTTTTTTTCTATTGTGTCAGTGAATCGGGATATGTAAATTCAATTAGGAGATTGTGACATTCTTTTTATCGGAGATATTAATTGATCATAGTTGGATTGTGCTTCTGCAATAGGAGAGATACCAGCGATCCTGAGAGCACAGTGAGTTATTTACTCTAGTTCAATCCCATGTCGCAACAGTACACATATAAAGTAGAGTAAGAATAAAATTTGAGCGCCTATGAACAGATTCTAGTGCTGATATAACTCTTCCTTTTCTCTTATTTGTGGTTAAAACTGCTGTTTGAAAAAGATTAGTAAGATAGGAGCCTAATAGTCATAGTAACTAGGGATGATGGATTCTGGTAAAGCTATTCATAACTTTGTTATAACATCAAGAGGGGGGCTGTCTGAGAGGTAAAGCTTTCAAAACATAGGGTCAGATTTTGAACTCTGAGTCCACCCAACTCTAATAGGTACCTAACATTAGTTGCGAAAAGCAAAGGCAGTTGGTTAACTGTGAGCCATTGATGATCTCTACATTATCTGCCCTAAAGGTCTGAAAGGGGAACTTTATAACATCATGGTATTGTCTACTGTGTAGAAAAACTTGATAACAAGTGACAATTTGCTTACATTGATATATTTTCTTTACTATACATCTTAGGATTTAAGAGAGAGAGGAATTAATTGCACTATGTAGAGACCCACTCAATAGGCCAAAGGGAGATTTAGTTATATTGCTTATTTATCAGTGTCTTAGCAACTATTTCATAGCTACCTTTGTGATTTTGTTTCGTGAAAGGCAAATTAGATAATGGTTGATAATTCTTTAATGTATTCTGATCAAGACCACTTTTTGTTAGGAGGGCTTATCAAAAGAAACGTTTCATGCCAAGAGATGATAGGCTTTCAAAGGGTAATGAATCATTAATTAGGGTGATAAGAAAACCTATGACAATCTATTCTAGGTGCTGAAGTAACAAATGTATAGGAATCAATATCACTGTAATAACAGCACTAGTATTGTTGACTTTTATGTGAAACTTAATATAAACAGTTCTTCAAGTTTGTAGTCTATTTCAGCTTAAACTTAACTTTTACTGATCAAATTTTTTTTATTTGCATTTTAATTTGATAGATGTCATACAATCAAGACAGAAACAAATAAAAAATGAGATTAGAGGTCTAGGACACACCGCCAACATTGATAAAGTGCTCTATGACACACTGCCAACTCTGATGAAGAGCTCTTAGATACCTGCAAACTCTAATGAGGATCTCTACGACACACTGCCAACTTTGATGAAGAGCCCTAGGATACCCTGTCCCAGAATGTATTCACATTTAATCAAGTCAAACATTTTTGATCTAGCAGAATATACTAAACAGATGTATAGTTTTGGTAGTAGATACAAAATGAAATTCTTTATGAGTATCAATGCTTGATATTACCGCAAAGTGGTGAATGAAAACTTTCCTGTCTTTTTTTTGTTTGTTACATAAATAGAAACTAGTGACATCCTAGACAGTCAAGTAGTTTCCTAAAAGTTGGCATGCTATAGTGTAATGAATCATTTCCTATTTCATTGGGAAAGTTATAATTGAACTGACAGTAGACATTTACTTCAACAGTTAGTGCAAGTGGTTCTCAAAATTATGCATTCATAATGCCAACAAGGGCGATACTAAATATCCTATAAAGGCTTGCATTGTAAATGTGAATGAATGAGAAGTGTGGATTGTAAGGTTTACAGCTACACTCTTTCCAATTTGAACATTTATATATATTTAGAGAAAACAAAGTTCAGTTATAAAGAAATTGGTTCAGGAAGTATTAAAACCAGTGGTAAAGGATATATATATATATATGAAATGCTTCCTAAGGAATGAGTCTCATGACAATTAACTCCTGGCTTTCATATGTGGCCCAGATATTAGATCTGGTAGAACTGTTATCACTGATAGGAGAAGGGGCAAAAGAAAACAGCTGATGCCTAAACCCCTAAGCTTCTGGCAGGAGGAGCTCATTATCCTTCCTTGAGAAGAAATTTCTGAATCCAAACTTCATCTGCCTTGCAGCTATACACAAACATAGAAAAGGATTTAGGAGTCAACCCTTAGCACCTTGACATGGCTGATGCCAAACTGTATCAGCAATTCTTTTTGACACATCAGCTGTGTGTAGTGGGGAAACTGCAGTGTATGTGTTAATGTTTCAACCATAAATACCTACCTACAACAGCTGTGTGTAGTGAGGAAACTGCAGGGTATGTGTTAATGTTTCAACCATAAATACCTACCTACAACAGCTATGTGTAGAGGGGAAACTGCTGCGTATGTGTGTGTTAATGTTTCAACCATAAATACCTACCTACAACAGCTATGTGTAGAGGGGAAATTGCAGTATGGGTGACACTGTTTCGACCATAACCGATGCCCAGGATTTCAGCTAACTTCTATGAGGTTAACCATAGTCACTCTGGGATTAAAAGAAGCCAACAACAAAGCTCACAAAAATTGTCCTAATGTATCACACTCCCACTATAAACTAACAGAAATTGAACACCACCACAAGACTAAGAAAGAATTTTAACAACCCCATTCATAATATTGCATAGAAGCTTAATTTTGGCAAAATGTTTAACAACATTTTATAATGCTGCTACTTTTAAATGCATACAATGACTTCCGTAACGTCTGCAGACTGACAAAATAAATGTTAAATGCATAATTGTTTTTCTAATCAAAGTTGTTGATATCACAGATCAGAAAACAATGTTGAAAAGTTTTACAACCAATTTTTTTTATTGTAACTAAAAAAAAATAATTAAAGTAAGATTTTAACTACTAATTTTTTTTCAAGTAAAACTTTGGCCTTGATAAATTTTTTAAGTTAAAAACTATAAGTTTCTAACTTTTTAGTTAACTTTTGCCCATTACTATATATATATGTGTAAAAATGTTGTTTGTTTCAATAATTAAAGAAAATTATTAAGAAGAGAAAAAGAGAAACAATTAATTTTAGTTATTTTCATAATCACCTCAGAGTTATAAGTATGTCAGCTTGAGGAGGTGCAAGTCAAGAGTTAGAATTTTTTGTATAAAGACATTTAAAAAGTGATTATGGTCAAATTCACCCAGAAATCCTTTTCTTTCTCCTCCCCCTTCCCCCAAACTTTAATTTTCCAAACTGCTGGTCCAGACAAGTGATAGGATCATAGCATATAGATCAAAGCTAAAAGTATGTAATAGCGCTAAAAAAAAAAAACAATTGGTAAAAATATTCTAATCACAGATTTATTATTGTTGTTGGTCTAGATCTATTACAAATCTAATCACATACCTGATCCAAACTAATCGATACAATTACATTTTGTATAAGCTCTTTTTTTTTTATTATTTTTTTTTTGGTTTGTAGGCTATAAGGAAGAGTGCAACTGTTTTCAAATCATATTTTTGTAAAGCTTTGAATGTTTGTGTTTTGTGAAATAACATCATGTATTATTTCTTTATAAAAAATGTTTTGTTTTTCAGAATCTCGACTTACATTTTTTAGATATATTCTATTTAAAAGAAATAAAAATGAATTCACAATAGATGAAATTTCAGATAGGATGGCAGGGTTAGCTGGACAGGGTACAAATTATGGACAACATGACAACAGTCTTTGTGCTGACCATAAATATGCTAGCGGCAATTGAGTAGTTGTCGTTGCATAATATAAATAGAGTGAAATTCGGGCCACATAGTTACAATATCATTTTAGTTCCACTAATCGGTTGATATTCAATGACCAATCTGATAAGGCTTTGGTACATTAGGGTTCTGGCCAAAAAAATGGCCATTCTGATAACTATGTGTGCTAAAATTTTCTGGCTGGCAAAAATAACTTAATTTTCTGAGATTAAATCCTGCAAACTTTCAATTCCAATGTTTTATAAAAAAAAAAAAAAAAAAACATATGACGTTAAAATTATAATATTTATATTAAATTAACAATAAGTCACTTTCCTGTGAACCAATGTCGGTCAACTGATAATCTGTGAGACATTTGTCATGTCAACAAGCTCTTTTTAGAGTGAACCATTTAAATTTAGTCATGTGAACCAACTATTGTGAACGAGTTAAATTGCTTTAAAATTGTTAAATTGGTGAACCATTTGTCATAGGACTACAGTCTACACAGTCTGGTCACAGTAATATTAATATAGTAGTTTATTTATTTCGGACATTCGCTGTTTTTTGTGGTCATTAAGTAATTATTTAAATATGTATTATAAAACTAGCGCGCTGTATAATGTGCTTGTCCATTTTAAAATGATTCTGACCCAATTTCCTTCCATTTAGCTGTCTTTTTATGTAAGAAAAATGAATTTCAAATTTGTTAGTCAGGTTGTTGTTTTTTCCTATGTTACCCGGATGACTTTACCTCTTCCTAGAGTTAAGACTATATTTTTTGATTGGCTAAGTCTATACTAATGAGCCCGCCAATATCTATTCTGTTTATGGAGCTAATTTATTTGATTCATAAGCCAAGTTTTCTAATTCCATACAAAAAAAAAATTAATACGGTGTCCGAATTAAATTACGATTTTCTTACCAAAATTTATTTCGGACAGCCAGTTTTGGACATCAATAAAAATGATCTTATATTATATTTGTTCGTTTGTTGTTTTTTTTTAATAGAGAATAAATGGGCAAATGTTTGGAGTGAGCTTGGTACATTGAATGAAGTTTAATGCTTAGATCTAGACCTACTAGATAGATCTAGATTTATATAGAGAGAATATAGACATAGAGGATTCAGCTATTTAGGCAAGAATGGCTATCGTAACCTGTAGGGGCCTACTATACTACAAAAGATCATCTGTATTAGAAATTTATTAAATTAATAAACAAAAAAAAAACACAAACATTCAACACACATAAAATAAACAAACATAAAATAAGTCTAAAAGTAGGTGCAGAAATCATTATTCCAGTGACCTAATTTTGGTAGAATAAGTGTGTTCATATTTTTATTTTGTGTGTTCGTATTTATTCATAGTTTGAAAACATCGTAATGATTTCATGTGAGGGGCTTTGCCTGGGGATCTTAAAATTTAGTTAATGTTAATATAGAATTCAAATCTGAGTTTATTGATGCCTAAATATAGAGACTGTCCGAAATAAATTATGGTGTCCGGAATCAAATAATGTGGGTCAAATGTGTCCGAATTAAATGAAAACACACGGACTCTTTGGCCTTAAATATAATAACAAATATAGGTTAGGGGAACAAATATAAGTAATCATCCTTCTTCTCCTTTAACTAAAGAAGATTTTGATACATCATTTTCTTTTCTATGTCAAACCATTGTAAAATAATGCGCTGTCAAAGTCAAACTTTCAAATTTGGACCTATAGGTGTCCGAATAGCATTAACTACTCTATAAATAGATCTAAAAATCTAGAGTAGAATATAGTTTTCAAGTTTATGTAATGTAGATATCTAGATCTACTCTAGATCATATTTAATAATGTTTTTTGTTTGGTGTAATGCACAAATTGTAAGACAAATTTCCATACTATACAGACAATAAAGATTATTATTATTATTGTCTATGATGTCTATACTAGATCTATAATACATTACTATACTCAGTATACTCTGAGTATACTGTAACTTACTAACTTACTAGCTAGATCTAGATCTATATGACATGTCTATTAGACTCTATTAGATTAAAAGTTAACTAATCTAGATCTACATCAAGTAAAAAAAAAATAGTATTACTAACTAGGCCTGACTAGGGGGCTATATTATAGATCTAATTATAATACTGACTAGATCTACTATCATCTAGTCGATCTAAGACAATCTAAGTCTAAGTCTAGATCTAGAACTCTAGGCCTAGATCTATAATATAAACTTAGTAAAACTAGTATAAATAATAAACCATCTGTCTGAATAGTCAATATATTAATATGATATTATTATCTATTATTAATGATAATCATTAAATATCTTAAGTGTAATCTATAGCTACTTTACCTAGAGATGATAATCTATATTTAGGGAATTTAGAGATCGAATCTAGAAGAATAGCCTGAATAGGCAGAAATGTCACAACAGTAGAAACTAGGTCATATAAATAGATCCATAGACATGATTTTACTTCCGCCTAGATCTAGATCTAGAGGTCTTTCTAAGCTCTCACTTTCTATAAGTTTAAGTTTAAGCTAAACCCTTTGACATATCAATTCGCCATAATAGTAGACAAGCCTTATTAATAATATATAAATCTAGATCTGAAGTCTGTTTAATAACTGGAAGAAGAAAATAGCAGCACTAGCACACATTTCATGCACTATTTCTTATCTAGATCTACTCTACATCTTCACTTAAAAAAAAAAAAAAAAGCCTTTTAGATCTGTAGACAAATCTTGTGCGATTTAACATACTAAGGTTTGAAGCTAAATTGCGCAACTTTATTTTTTCGCTGTTTCATCTCACCAAGATGATCCATTGAAGGAGGCCATGGTCGCATGGATAGATGTCAGAAACGAACGAGTATTCATTCTCTGGCGCTGCCAGGGTCGAGAATATAGATATTTGAGTCCATTAGTTATAGGATTTACTTTTTATGTGTCTGTAATTATTGATAAATCGCTGACATATGTGAGTGCGGGTTTTAATGGGCCCTATTATCCAATACAAAATAAAACAATAATAGAAAAAAAAATTCGATACAATTTTATTTATTTAATTTATATAGTACCTGGGCCTACCTCCAACTAAAACAAAAAAATACTGCCCGTCTCGCACACCTAACCTAGATCTGTCGTTTTTGGGGGTGGTGAAAGCATGTAAATATCATGGTCCTAGCAGGGCGGCCTTAGATGAAAGGAGGCCCTAGGCGCATTGAATTTGTTGACCTCAAATGAAATAGAAAAATTTAAAAAAATAATAATAAACAGCAAGACAAAACTAAAAATTCGCATTTTTTTTTTAAACCTAGTCAGACTATAGTGTCCTCCAAAAAAAGCGCACAAGTTTCGCTATTTTTTCTCTAACAAAAATGTTTTGAGTCCTGTGGGAGGCCCCCACCAATCGGAATCCCGAGGCTGCCTAGTTTGGTATCTCAAACACTGGAAAGAATAGTACTTGACTGAAGTGGTGGAATAAGCTGAATTAGTCCCTTTTATATTAGCTTGTCGTCTGAGTGAAAACAAACATAATAGAAACAATAGATAACTATACAATCTTCCATGTTCATAGACTTATCGCTAGCAGAGTGTTTACCGCGTTAGCTTTAGAAGCCTGAGAAGGCTTTAGCCCACAAGTTTGAATTTAGGTAGTTTCCTTTTTTTAATACATTTAAAAAGCGATCACCCAGATACCCCGTTCTTTCTCCCTTACCACTTTCCAACTGGTCCAGACAAGGGATATGATCATAGGCTGCCTGGTCGTGCGGTTTGCGCGCTGGACTGTCGTTCGGATTCATCGACGGTCGAGGGTTCAAACCCTGCCCGCTTCCATCCCCCGTCGTCCCGCGGGAGGTTTGGACTAGGAAGTAAACTATCTTCGACTCTGAAGGAACATCCGAAACATGTAAAAACAAAACATTTTAGCGTATTGGGAACACTAACAGCATGAAATTGTGCTAAAAAAAAAAACAATTGTAAAAAAAAAAATCTAATCGCATAGATATTTTTTATTGTATAGTCTACATCTATTCAAATTTAATTAGGCTACATGACTTATCCAAACTAATTCATACACTTAATATAAGCTTTGTTTTTTTCTAATTTTTTTTTTTTTGATATGTTGCTTGTTAGCAATTTTTTGTTTGTTTATCTTTTACCTTTCTTGACGCGCTTAGATCCTATCACATGTCATTTGTACAAATGCTCCTTCTTCCCTAGTGCTATTAGAGCATGGAAATGGTTGCCTGAGCTAGCCAGGAAAACCAGAAGTTAGGTCATTGGTTAATATGCATGACTAAGTGCATGACGCGTAGGACGTAATCATCTTCTTTTTTGAAGTAACGTCTGTATTATGCAAGATAAGATATGCCTATTAGTCTATACTAAACTAGATCCAGTTGATGTTCTGTAATGTTGGATTTATTAACAGGCAAAGGCAACATAAGTTATAGCTTAGAGTCACCAGGAATTATTTCCTCTTCAGTTTATTCTGTTTGACCGTTGGGGCACCACACAATATTTGTCCACCTCCTTTCTTCATTCCTCTTTGATTTTGCCTTGGAAAAAACCTCTTTCAATGGCAGGCCCGTCCATTCTTGTATGTTGTCTTCCCAACCCTTTCTGTCTGCCTCTTCTTCTTTTCCCTGGTACTGTTCCCTGAAGCAAAGTTATAGCTAGCCCCGAAGACCTAGCAATATAGATATAGAGTTAATTTGCGTTGTTGTTTTTTTAACACTCGCTGTAGTGACTCAGAATCTCTTCGTCTGTGATGCCTTTAATGACCGCCCAAAAAAACGAATGAATTATTTAATTCTGAAATAAAATATGTGGACTTACAAAAGATCACAAAAGAGCCTCAAATCTCATCTAAAATTTTCAATTCTAAATCTGGCACTGATCGTGAATGCTTTTGACAAAAACTTTGAACAAAAATGTTTCTCGAGTTACCCCTCTTGTCATTTCTTGTCTTAGGGTTGATATATTTAAAAAAAAACAACACGTAAATACCTTTCCTTTAAAAAAACACAAAAAACTATAGCCAATGTTCTAGAAGGAGGTAGGATAAAATCGGAGAAGACAATGGGTCGTATATCTTCGTTGTCTGGGAATACAGGACACAGACCTGGGTGCAGACACACACACACACACACAGAAACAGCACACGGGGCTTAAACACCGGTCTGTTCGCTCGTAATAATGCAGGTCTAAACAATTTTAATTTGTTTGCTTTGCAAATTGTGTCATTGTACTCCTCGACGCATTGTGCTGGTAGTTTGGTAAAAAAGCTTATAGGCCTAACAGAGTAGAGCAGTGATTCCCAGACTGTGTTCCGAGGAACCCTAGTATTCCGTGAGGCCTGAAGAGGCGTTCAATTAACTACTGGATTAGCTAGTAGGCCACCCCGTTAATTAATCTCTCAAAAATATAAGCAAAGTGTTCCACTTAAATACTTAGAATATGCGACGTGTTCTGTTAAGAAAAAAGTTTGAGAAACCCTGGAGTAGAGGTTAAATTTGGACAAAGAAAAGATATAGGGCATCCGTTTCTTAACAGAAAGTAGGAAGCGAAGAGGCTAATGTTAGTCAAATATAGTTCGTCCATCGTGGTTCGATCATGACCACTTTCGTCATCCTAGGAGGGGGGGGGGGCTGAGGGCTTTGCACTGCAATTTCGTGCCTCCTCATGTGGCTGGTGAGACCTACGTGAGCCCTGAATGTTCGGCTGCTCACTGGGCAGGTTATTCCAGCTAGAGCTTGTGTCAGTTACTTGAACTTTTTTTTTTTTACAGAAAAAATGTCATACACAGTGAGGTCCTCTGTCATGGCGGGCTAAGCACAGAGGTCTTTAACACCTCTTCTACCAATCCACTGCGTTGTGGAGGAATGTTCCTATCGGCTTGATGTTGTCCTTGCCCCTGGTGGTGAGCAACTTGGAAATCATGAAATGTGAAAACTGAAACTTATGTACGACTCGTACTTTCGCGGAAACTAAAAACTAGAAAAATGGGGTGGGGGGGGGGAAGACTGCTCTCTCTCTCTCTTTCTCCCTCCCTCCCTTCCTCCCTCACTCTCTCTCTATCTCTATCTCTCTCTCCCTCCCTCCCTCTCTCTCCCCTTCCCTCCCTCTCTCTCTCTCTCTGACTATCTCTCTCTCCCTCTCTCCCTCTTTCTCTCTCCCTCCCTCCCCCTCCCTCCCTCCCTCTCTCTCTCTCTGACTATCTCTCTCTCCCTCTCTCTCTCCCTCCCTCTCTCTCCCTCTCTCTCTCCCTCCCTCCCTCTCTCTCCCCCCTCCCTCCCTCTCTCTCTCTCTGACTATCTCTCTCTCCCTCTCTCTCTCCCTCTCTCCCTCCCCCTCCCTCCCTCTCTCTCCCTCTCTCTCTCCCTCCCTCCCTCTCTCTCCCCCTCCCTCCCTCTCTCTCTCTCTCTCTGACTATCTCTCTCTCCCTCTCTCTCCCTCCCTCCCTCCCTCCCCCTCCCTCCCTCTCTCTCTCTCTCTCTCTCTGACTATCTCTCTCTCCCTCTCTCTCTCTCCCTCCCTCCCTCTCTCTCTCTCTTCTGTTTTGATCGTGGACGTCTTTGGGATGAGACCATCTTTTGATCTAACTACCATTTGCTCCTCCACACACACACAGTGACGTAGCTAGGGTGGGGGGAGAGGAGAAGAATTTGAAAATCTTAGTCGGGCCCCCAAATGAGTGTCGTTGTTATATAAACTAGTGACCCTGTTGCATGTATTTCACACAGAGTATTAACTCTTTCCATGCGGGGTTACTCTCAATTTCAAGGAGTTACTTCCATGGCGCTGACTAGTGCCGTGTTACTCTGAGGAAGTAACATGGTATATAGATTACTTTATTTCATCATTCTTATCATTTTAGAAGAAACCTGATAAAAGCACTGAAAACTTGTCGAAGTAAAGTTTCACTATTCAGATGATTTATACAAAGATATAAAGATACAGCAGTCGAAGAAGTGAAAATGTCTCTTGACGAGAGTAGTTGGCCTAGTGCTGAATACCTTTTACCACAGTCAGAGAAAACATCTGAAGTACCTACATATGATGAGTCGAGTCGAGTGATGGTCTTCCAAAATCACTTTCCCAGAAGTGAAAGAAGCTGTAATTAAGTAGGGTTATATATTTATTAGGTACATTATCTCATGTCATGATGTCGAATGTCAAAATGCAAGGGGCCTCCAATGAATTCAATCCCCCCCAGGCACCCAAACCCCTAGCTATGCCCCTGCACACACACTCACACACAAATATAAAGGGAAGAAATTGTAATACTTATCTTTTATTTGATATCATCTTTCAAATATGTGGAATTAAAGTTGTTGTTTTTTTAAATCTGTAAATAAAACTATTTTGAAGCTAATATGGCAATAAGATACAAGAATTTTTTACAAAGTAATCAAAATCATGGATTTAGCAACACAAACAATATGGAAATATGCGAGATTTATATAGTTTATTTAATACTATCAATTATTTATTTATATACCTTTTTCTAATGACATTTTGATTTGGTAGGAGTTCCAGCCGAAGTAAGTCATGCTTTATAAAAAAAAAGCATGTTAGAACAGGAATAGAATTTAAAGCAATGGAATTGAGATGCTACAGAAGGATCCTGGGTATCAAAGACCGCATCACAAACCAAGAGATTAAAGACATGGTTTCTCGCAGCGATTGGACCCAATGATGACCTGCTAGCTATCGTAAAAAAACGCAAGCTAAAAATCTATGGTCATATTACAAGATCTTCGGGGCTCTCAAAAACCTTTCTTCAAGGAACAGTAACAGGAAAAAGAAGAAGAGGCAGACAGAGAAAGCGATGGGAGGACAACATAAAGAATGGACGGGCCTGCCATTGGAAGAGGCTTGAACTAAGGCAAAAGACAGAGGAATGGAGAAAGACGGTCGATTAATCTTGCATGGTGCCCCAACGGTCCAACAGACATAAGTGATTTTCTTGTTCTAGATGTCCCAATTCAATGTATACCAGGACAGAGTGATTGTTAAATTGTTTTTTCCGTGATGCGAGTCTTGCGCATATTGAGTTGTTGTTTTTTTTTGTTCTGTGTATACAAAGCTTATATCAACTCACTCTGTCTGTATGTCTGTCTGTCCGTAAAAAACTTCGTACACGTTATTTTTCCCAAACCCTATCTCGGATCAAGCAGAAATATTGCGCAATTATTTCTTTAACATCCTAACAAAAGAATCAATAGAAAATTAAGCAATTAGTTAATTAACTATTCGTAATTATTTTTTTATATTTGGTATCTCGAACAATGGAAATAAATTTTACTTGACTGATAAGGTGGTATAAGTTGAATTAGTCCCCTTTATTGTTGTTTACAATGTTGTTTAGGGTCGTTGACTTGTAGCAATAAAAGTCTGGTAAGCAAATACACCACTGAAGACGTATTATATTTTTAATTTTAGAACTTGGAACAACTTTTTGGGAACAAAACTAGGCCTATATATAACTTTCATTACAATATCAACAAATTTAACTTGAAATGAAATAAAGTTATATTTTAAATAAATCTAACGCACAATAAAAATACGTTCCAACACTCTGGCGTACTCATTACAGTGTAGAACAGGGCCGATCATTCTGCAAGACTAACATTAAATTAATGCTCTCTCGCTAAAACTAACAATTAATACTCCCTTTCAATATCACCTTGGAAACAGACAAACATAGCCTACACTCCATAACAGCCAGTAACTTAGGAAACAATGTTATCATGATGTCTTTCATTACACGATTCAAAGCAGGCATCAATCAAAACTATGATAATAATTCTCTGTAGGTCAAACCCTTATTAGTAACGAAAATACGATTCATATTCGTGCACAATATGGTTACGCTAACGCAGCAGGTTATCATCTTTCTCGTTGATTTGATCATAATACAGTAGGCTTATTCACTTTAAAGGATTTTTTAAAAAAATAATAAATTCGAAGTAATCTGCTCTTGGTTGACATAGAAGATTTTTTTTTTAAAAGATTCAGTTTAAATTATTCAAGTATAAAAATACAGTAAAATAGGGAAAAGAATAATAAGGAGACATTTGAGGGTGATAAAATGGACCGTATAATACACTAAGAAAATGAATACAATTATTAAGAAAGATTTTAAAATGAATAGTACAAATTCAAAAATCACTGTTGCCAACTATAGATAAACATGTATGTTACTTACAGACGTACATATATTAAACATAAATGAATAAAAGCACCAGGGACCAAGTTATTAAGAGAGAAAGTAGTGAATTAAAATGCTACGAAAATAAGGGCATGCGCCGACCGAGGCTCGAACCTGTGACACTGGATTCGACACCACCGCCTAGCGATAACGCACCAAGCGAAACTAGCCTCTAGACCATCGGAATGTCCAAAAAACATTCTTCTGATCCAGAGTCATTTCGCCCGTATGCAAATTACCACCCCAGTGGTCAAAGGTCACAAGCTCCAGCTAGCCCCTCCCCCACCCTCGCAGCATCAACTCTATGTTTACATTTACGTTTACAGCATTATTGCTCGTACCCACTGAAGCTTCTATATGTAATGTGTTTATGTTGTCCACTTGTCTTTGTGAGAGATAAACAATTAGATAGAGCCATCGTTTGTCTAATACATGCCTAACGGCTGTCTGTGTCGGCTCTATCGAAATTGTTAGTGAACGGATGCTGCGGGTTTCCCAGACTTCATCATTAACAGAACAACCCGCACATTCTGAGTATTTAGCGGAACACTTTGCTTATTTTTTTTTGAAGAGATTAATTCACGTGGTGGCCTACTAGTTAATTATTCCAGTTGTTCGTGGAACACTTAGTGAGACCTCGCGGGTTCCACGGAATACAGTTTGGGAAACACTGACATAGACTATAAATAGGTTACTTCGTTTTCTATACATTGAAATCCCTCAATTTCTGAAAATCGTAAGAAGTGGCGTAGCTAGAGTGGGGGGAGGGGGAGAATATGAAAATCCCTCGGGCCCCTACTTTAGGGGTCCCCCAAATGAGTGTTTAATTTTTTTTTTTACATTAAATATTAAGCCTTTATCTCACATCATGGTGTCGAATGCCAAAATGCAGGGGCCCCAAAGAAGCCAAACTCTCCCCAGCCCCCACATGATGGCTAATTCCTAGGTACGCCACTGGTCGTAAGCCTAATGAAGCACTGCCGAAATGTATTTGTCATTACTTGCTAAAATCTAAGAGATGTTAGTGAAAAATATTCAAGAAATTAGCATTTTAAAATGTTCGCATCGGCTTAGACTTATCCAGAACCGAGACGCCTGGAGAAAGCTGGTTGGTGGCCCATGCTCTAGACGAGACCACAGGCAAAGATGAGATGAGACCCATGGGCTTACTGGCATTTACACTTACGAGAAGATTAGATTAGTTTAACGTGAACCAATAAGTCAAAGTGTAGGGTGAAATGCAAGACGTATTTCAGGTCATAATCGTTACATTACATCAATCTGTTTCTTATATGCGGGGAATTACACTGGTAATATATATTTATATACTATCTGGACGTTCCAGCATTTTTTTACAAAAAAAAAAAGCTTATATAAAGTTTTTATTACAATTAAAGGGAGGTGACTAGAAGTGAATGGGAAGTAGGTCAATATTACTATAAATGTTTCTCACACGACACAGATGAAGGGTGAACACCATTTGTAGGAAGTTTGAATGGGGTATGTGTGTTCATGAGCTATTTCCTGGGCAGCCAGGGGACAGTCAAAAGACAGAAACGTTACAATTAAATGAATTTTTTTTTTTAAATTGTTAGCTTCAAACAAAGAGTTTAAAAAAAAAAAGCTTTTGATCAGGTTTGGCATGATGACATGTAATGAAGGAAAGTTCCACATAGGTAAAAAAAAAAAAAGTAAAAAAATTATGGTTGTTATCAAACCGCTGTATCGAAATGAGAAAAGCTCAGTACTTCTGAAAAAACAAAATGGTGAAAGTTTTAGGATTACAATAAGGATGCATTCACATTCCAGCTCTTTTTAACATATTTTTTGAAGCATATTATAATGAAAAGTCCAGTGCCTGGCAGGGGCCCTTCAATTTAAATTAAATATATCATTATCAGACAGTCAAACCTTATCAAAGGATTTTAAATGTGCAGGACATAAAGTGTAGGCCTATCGTACGATTGACATAGCGTTAATAAGCCCTGAAGCACATATTCCGTTTGAGTTGCTTCCTATGCATGTAGTGTACACATGTTGGTATAATGGTTTAATCAATAGTAATAGTTCTTATTGTAAAACAAATTGAAGAGAGGGGCCTCGGAGGCATTCATTAAATTGGGCCCCGTAAGTCGTAAGGGCTGTAAAGTAAAGTTCCCCTTTCAGACCTTGTGGTATATAGGGCAGATGATGTAAAGGTCATCTGATTCATTGGCCTACGGTTAACGAGTAGGCTGTCATAAAACCAGCACAACGACCAATCGCCTTTACTTTTCCCCAACAAATGTCAGGTACCCATTAGAGCTGGGTGGACTCAGAGGCGCCCAAGGATCCCGAAATTAAAAATCCCAGTCTGCACCAGGATTCGAACCCTGGACCCCCGGTTCAGAAGCCAAGCGCTTTACCGCTAAGCCACCGCGACTCCGGCACAGTGGAGGGAGCACTTAAAAAGGGGGCCGCCCAACGAAAAGCTGGCTGCACAACGTAAAGGAATGGACCAGCTCGTTTGATATCCTGCTAAGAACACCTGCTGGCAGGGAAAAGTGGCGGGATTTGGTTACACGAAGTGTCACAGCGCCCCCTACAACGAAAGTCAATTGACAGATGATGACTAACAAAAGGTTCACTAACCTAAATATAATCCATTGACGTAGGTATATTGTACAAATGTACATGTCGGTCCTACATTCAGCATTTATAACAAGGGCATAAATTATGGATTTGTGGAGGGATGTAGCAAAGACTCGAATTAGTTACCATTGAATGCTTGATGAATGTGTGTGTTTGTAAAAGAGAGAGAGAGAATGAGAAATACAGCCATAGATAGTGATAGAGTAAAGAGACAGAGAGAGACGAGCGAGAGAGAGGCACACAAGACAGAGAGAGAGAGAGAGGAGGAGATTAAAAGAAGGAGAGGCACAGGAGACAGACAGAGAGATTAAAAGAGGGAGAGAAAACTGATTGATAGCTAGGCAGACTTTGAAATGTTGAGGCCTTGTGCCAATTGTTTTATGGATACCTTGCAAAGTCTTACAAGAACTGCCATAGGGGAGATATAGCCAGAGAGAGAGAGAGAGAGAGAGAGAGAGAGAGAGAGAAGTAAACAGGGGTAGTGAGCGGTAGAAGAAGACACACGTACAAATAATTTTTAAAAAAAATCATTCAACCTGGCGGTGTGACACTTTCCACACAATTAGAGGGCTGGTGGGGCATTTCCAGAGGAAGGGGAAAGACTCATTTACATGTATAAAGTAAAAAAAAAAAAAAAAAAAAGCGCACAATCTGGTCTTACCTGTAGATTTGTCTTGATTTTGAAAACCCTTCTTGATCACGTAGAACAAATAAGTAAACCAAAAGTTTATAGTTTTATGGACATTTAGCTATTTTCAAATCTTAGTAAGGTAAAAAGGCCAGAGGGTCTTTTGGGCACCATCAGAAGCACGAACCACCTGAAGATTCCCTCCATCGGCCTGTCTAATCAAATGCTCTCTCTGGGAGGGACCCAAGCAGATGTAAATTTGTTACATCCATATTACCGATGGCTCGAATAGCAAGGCGCTCAAAGTCTGCGGTGAGGCCGAAGGCCGAGCACCCATTGGGGAAACTCCTCCATATTCCTTCTCTGTACCACATCATCCGTCCGGGCGTCCGCCATAAAACGGCCCTATGAGGTACTATGTTGGCGTGGTCGTAAGTAGAATACAAAATAAAAGAAATAAAAAGAAATGCTTAAAAAAAAAGTTCAGTAGAACAAGAGGAAAAGGGTAACTGTCAGACGAAGAGGAGAAGGGACAAAGTAGAGAGGCAAAGCGAGGAGTAGGGTAATAGAGGAGAGATACAGAAAAAGGAGAGAAGGATAGAGAGGCACAGATTTGCAGACGAAGAAAAAGAAAGGAAAGTAAGAGCGGGCGAAATAAAGAGAAGAAATGAAGAAGAGAGAGAAAGAGAGAGAGAGACAGAGAAAGAGGTATAGAGACAGACAGAGAGACAAAGACACAGATAGACAGAGAGATAGAAAGAGAGAGAGGTCGGATAAAATGCATGGTAATAGAAAGCTAAAGAAAGACGAATGTAACAAAGAGAAAGAGAGATGAAGAGATGGAAAAGAAGAGATTGAGGGAAAGAGGCAGAAATAATAAAGAAAAAGACAAGAAGAGCAGAGGGAGAGAGAGAGAGGGAGAGAGAGAAAGAGAGGGAGAGAGAGAAAAAGAGAGGGTAAGAGAAAGAGACGGAAAGAGAAAGAGAGGGAGAGAGAGAAAGAGAGAGAGAGAAGGAGAGAGAGAAAGAGAGGGAGAGAGAGAGAGAGAAAGAGAGGGAGAGAGAGAGAGTAAATGAAATACGAAGGGAACAAGAAAAGGGGGGGGGAGGGATATATACAACCTGCCAGTGAGAGACACAACTTATGACAATAGGCCAACATGCAATCTTCACAACCTGTCAGCATATCAATGTAATGAAGTCACATATCGGTCAGATCTGAACTTAGAAAGTTAGTGGCAAATCCTCTTCGAAAATAAATTCTCGTAAGTCAACAAAAATAAAAAAATCAGTTTATAAAAAAAAAAAAAAACATTTTTAAAAGTGCGCAATGCAGGCGTCGTCTTGCCTACCGCCAAACAAAAAGTCACCAAGCAATGTCTCGTGAGGTATGCTCTGCGCATGTCCAAGAAGACGGTGGGCTCATTTTGCCACTCATAGCAAGCCTTCTGGAAAGTATCTTCCTCAACGAGCATTTGGGATTGGAAGCATCTGTCACCCGGTCTAAGGTAAGTACCATTCAATTTACTTTTACTTTCTTTTTTTAAAGAAATAGTGAAAAGAATACAAATATTTATTTACCTAGCAATCTTTCAGTGAAACCAAGTTTTTACTTATGTTTGGGTTTTAAAACCCGCGTGAATTTTGGTCACTTAGTAGCAAGAGAAATTCCAAAGTTAAAGGTTTGACGAAAAAAACAACAAACAAACAAACAACAAAGAAACAAACACTTGTTTGCACATCATTTCCCGTAACTGGCATTTTATAATCATTTTTATTCTTGAAAAAAAGAAATCGAGTTTACAGTCTGTAATTCGAACGCCAATTACTGATTAGTTGTTTTTTTTAATAATGATAGTAGTGTTTATTATCCTTGAGAATATTTGTTTTATAATTGTACATTACAAAGTGCATTACAGAAACAGTACATGATTAGAGCAAACATTTGTACAATAGCATACAAGATATAGTCTTACCGTCCATACCCCAGTTTCTCTTTAACAGTACATGCGAGCGGTGTCTTGTACCTTCATTATGATGGTCAAATGTTCATATCATGAAGAAGAATGTGATTTTTTTAATGCTTAAAATCTTTACATCTCTCTTAGCAATGTTTTTCTCAAAAAGGTGTCCGAGAGCGGTTTCTTTGTTGACTATGATTTTACTGGAAGCATTTACAATTTTATATAGTTTTTTAAATGTATTTTTTTATGCTTAGGTTGCCATACCAGGCAGCAATGTTGAAACGTCATTGGTTTTCTGGGTTAATATTATTTTGTCTAGCCGCGCATCCAGTATCAAAATGAAGATATTTACAACAATCAATCTAGAGGTGGCTGAGGGGTAAAGCGATGGGCTTCCGAAACCAGGGTCTCGGGTTTAAATCCAAGTGAAGACTGGGGATTTTGAATTTCGGGACCTTAGGGACGCCCCTGAGTCCACCCAATTCTAATGAGTACCCGACATTTGTTGGGGAAAAGTAAATATGGTTGTTCGTTCTGCTGGCCACGTGACGCCCTCGTTAACCGGGAGCCACAGAAACATGAACTTTACACCATTTGTCCCATTAGGTCAGAAAGGAGTTTTTTTGTTAGTCTCTTACTTAAAGAGTTTTTCATAAAAATTAGGATCCGTTTAAGCCAACGTGCGTGCAACATGACTAATACATGTATTATGAGCAGGGCCGGCCCTAGCATTTGCGGGGCCCTATGCGAAACGGATCGCGCGGGGCCTAGTCTGGGTAGGGATAAGCATAATGTCAAAATTATTTTTTTTTTTGAATTAGAAAATAGGCCTACTTTCGTCTTTGCGATAAATTTTTATCAAATGAAAGCTCGCAATGCCACTTTTTATTTATTGGCACCCCAAAATGTCAATTTCGTCTATTCTTTAGGAGATTTGAATAAATTCAAAAAAGTTCAGGACTTTATCGTATATTTTGCCTTTTCATGAGATTTCCTGGAGGCCCTGGAAAATCAGGAGGTCGCGAAAACCCTGTTATTTTATATACGTTATAATGGTTTAATTTAATAATGTACACTTAGAATTAGCGCGGGGCCTATGAAAGCGCGGGGCCCACTGCGACCGCATAGGCTGCAGTGGCCTAGGGCCGGCCCTGATTATGAGGCCCTATTTAAGCCTTTCGACAATACACTTACAATAATTGGCTTTATCTTGGCTAGAGCCCAATTGGCTCATGATGCTTCCGTATGCAAATTATTTACTAACACGTTGAAATTTTTTTTTATTAATGATCTACATGCGTCTCTCATTTAATAAAATAAATCATAATTATTATAATTATAATAATTAATAAAATGTAGTATAAACATGACAAGCGATTCCATTCCTGTCTGTATATAGGGCTTGGTGAGTTGACAACACATTGAGGTTCTTTATCTTTTTTTTTTTTTGTAATTGTGATAGCGTGTTTTGCCCTATGCGTAACAGAAGTAAATATTTTCATAAAGTTATTATTCAGAAGCAAGATTCTAAATAGCTTGCAGCCTCAATGAATACTTCATATCTTTTGTTTTCACTTCTGGCATTTCTGTTAATTGATTTTCCTTAAAGTAAGCCCATTTCAGAAGATATGATTTTACACTTGGTGATGATCAATAGTAAAGGGAACTTAGACAATGGCTATTGGCATGTTTGATTGATTTCTACTGGAAACAAGAGGATGGCATTACTGAAGGGTGGATGATCTTTTTGTTAAACATCCTTTAATTATTTAAAGCACTCACAGAAATTATCGTTTGGGGAGGGGGAGTTTGTGGAACCTTTGAAATCATTAGTCAAGTCTCTAAGGATGTCAATGGAGCCTTTAATACCCATCCATCCCAGTGGCGCTACAGCCCAATGGAGGCCTCTGGCCTGCTTCAACACATCCCTCTCCTGGACCTTCCGTCTTCACGCCCTAACCCCAAACTGTTGTAGATCTGCCTCCACATTATCAATCCGTCGCATACGGAGTCTGCCTTTGGTTCGCCTGCATTTTTTTTTTTTTCATGTATACAATTTTCGCTCCTCTGTTTTTTGTCATTCTTTCCAGGAAACCTGCCAATGTAACCTATTCTTTTTTATTTCTGTCACTATCGGTGGGCCTTCATACAATTGATATATCTCCTGGTTAGTGCGTGTCCTCCGCCCTGTTTCATCTTGTAGGGACCTTTAATAATTCGCAACAATTAGTATGATCACAGATGTCTGGACGACGAACCAGTGCCTGGAAAATTAGAAGACTTGTGAAAATTCGCATTCAATCTTCTTATCTAATGAATAGCTGATGTGCGATTGAAAAAATGTTATCCTTGGCCTACAAGTCAGTTGTAACATGCCGCAGATGTATCATTTCTGTTAGCTTTAATGTTAGCTCGAGTATATTAGTGAATATTTGTTCGGGCGTATTATTATGATTATTTAGGATGCACGTCTGTACTGAACACGAGTTCTTAAACAGAAGGCATTGTTGATTATGATGAACGAATAATAACAAGACTCTGGATATAAATTATAAGACATGAAGTCAGCTGTTTAATCGAACGCCATCTTGGTTGACAACAACAGCTACAAGGGATGCTACTCCCAAACACCGAGTGGTGCAACCTATATAAAACACACATCAACAGGCATGCAACAAGGTTTCACAACGAACGACTAACAAAAGAGCATTCCTCGTTCCATATGCTAGGACAAATTTGTACAAATACTCCTTCTTCCCTAGCGCTATTCGAGCATGGAATGGGTTGCCTGAGCTAGCCAGTAAAACCAGTAACTTTGTCAGAATTTAAGTCATTGGTTAACATGCATGACTGAATGTATGACGCGTAGGACGTAATCGTCTTCTTTTTTGAAGTAACGTCCGTATTATACAAGATAAGATAAGATGTTTAATTCATAACGGGCGATCGGTTTAAATGTCTGTCGCTCTCCTGATGTTACAACTATGAACAGGGCCGGATTTAAGAGATGACAGGCGGGGCTACAGCCCCAGTGACTCCATATTAAAGAAGCCGCCACAAAAGATAAAATGTATGCGAATTTGGACGGGTCGGAAAATCGAACGTTTTCTTTTCTTTTCGCATTTTTACCAATACTATTTTCTGTCTGTTGACAACACTATCATGATTAAAAAGTGTCCGCTTGTATCATGCTCGTAATATGTGAATGCAGTTTCGGATTTACGCAGTTCTTCAATCTCGGGCCTTACCCTCCCAAAACTCAAAAAAATATAAACTTTTTAAAACTAAAATATGCATGTTAAATTAAAAGAAAACAACAACAAATAAATGAGATTACATTTACATGTAGGCCCTACTCTATTAAAAAAAAGTAAAGTCCTCCTTTCAGACCTTGTGGTCTATAGGGCAGATGATGTAAAGGCCATCTGTTTCTGGGGTCTACGGTTAACGAGGGTGTCATGTGACCAGCACAACGACCAACCGCTTTTACTTTTCCGCAACTAATGTCAGGTGCCCATTAGAGCTGGGTGGATTCAGAGGCGCCCATAGATCTCGAAATGAAAAAATCCAGTTTTCACTAGGATTCAAACCCGGGAATCCCGGTTCGGAAACCAAGCGCTTCACCGCGCCTTCCCCTACTCTCGTACTTTTTTCGAAATATGCGATACTTTTAGATGTAAGCAGGGCTTTTTTTTGTGACGGTACGCTTCGGTACGGCGTACCGGTACCCTTTTTTTAATGTGGGGAAACATTATTACTTTCCTTGTATTTAAAAGTTTATTATAAATTTATTAGCAGTTAAAAGTTAGACAATCTATCACTGAGTACCAGCACCTAATTACTGAGTACCGACACCTAATCGCTGAGTACCGGCATCTAATCACTGAGTACCGGCACCTAATCACTGAGTACCGGCATCTAATCGCTGAGTACCGGCACCTAATCGCTTGAGTACCGGGATCTAATCGCTGAGTACCGGCACCTAATCACTGAGTACCGGCACCTAATTGCTGAGTACCGGCATCTAATCATTGACTACCGGCACCTAATCACTGAGTACCGGCACCTATTTGTTTTACAAAAAAAAAAAACACTGGATATAAGTATTATTATTTACATTTGGATCTTCATGAAAGTTTGTGAAAATGTGTTGGCGCCTCACAAAAATCATGCCCCGGGGCCTCCACAAACTTAAATCCGGCCCTGACTATGAAGATTTTACTTTTTCTCTTATGTTACTAATCATCTAGAGTTCTAAACCAAACTCTAAAATTTCGTCATTTTTAATGCCACGTAGACAGTCCATCCATTTTTTTTGTACGCTAAACAACTTCTTCTACATTACACAATCTAGTCTTGCATGATACTTAAAGACCTGTTCCATGCTCTAATGGTACTAGGAAAGATGGCAGCCTGGTCTTGTCGACGACCTGTGTGCTATGCTCTTGGGCTGTCGCTCTCGAAGTTGTCAACTAAGGTGTGAAGTCGGATTGTACCCCAATCCAAGTCTATATGAAATTTAAAGTGTCAAAAACAAGAAATACATCACAGTTGGCAGGTCGTGTTAGTCTTAGCAGAAGGGGACATTACCTCGCTATTTACATTCCTCTAATTGGGGTAGTGTGGAAAAATAGTTTTTCCTTGGAGACTTATAGGTTCACAAGGAAGGTGTTTTTTTTTTTATATATTTTTTCCAGGACCACCTTTGCCCAACAGTTAACGAGGGTTTCATATGGCCAGCAATAAGGCTAACCCCCAAATCGCATCTAACTGTACCTATTGTAGCTTGATTTAAAGAAATGAAATGTACCAGACTTGATAGGGACTTAGTTTGGCAAATTCTCGTCTATCACCGAACACACTGTCTAGTTCTGTTCATCTTTTACCTTTTACTTTACCTATCCCTTAGTCTGTTGGACCGTTGGGGCACTACGCAAGATTCGTCGACCGTTTATCTCCATCCCTTTCTTGTCTTTTGCCTTAGTTAGAACCTCTTTCAATGACAGGCCCGTCCATTCTTTTATGTTTTCCTCCCATCGCTTTCTCTTCTTCATTTTCCTGGTACTGTTCCCTAAAGGAAGGTCTTTGCGAGCCCCGAAGACCTTGTAATATAGCTATAGATTTTTAGCTTGCGTTTTATTACGATATTTAGCAGGTCATCGCTATGGTAACCCTGTCTTTTATCTCTTCACTTGTGATGCGGTCTTTGAACGTGATACCAAGGATCCTTCTGTAACATCTTAATTCCATTGTTAGGATCCTCCTCTCTAGCTCTGCAGTCAGCGTCCAAGACTCACAAGTATATACAAATGTGACCATGACCAGGGAGTTCTGTTTGTAGAGTATAAATCATTATGTTTAACCCTACCCACTACAGTCTAGGAGACTTAAACACATTAGCTCATGTTGTTTAACAATGTCTTGTTTAAAAAAAGATATTTGACTCTGTAATCAATCGATAACATAAAATGTTATTTGAGTGGGGACAAAGCAGAGAGGAGGGAGGAGAAGGGTAATAGAGGGGAGAGACAGAAGAAGGAGAGAGAAATAGAGAGGCACAGAAGAAGGAGAGAGGGATAGAGAGGCACAGATTTTCAGACGGAGAAAAAGACAGTAAAAGTAAGAGCGGGAGAAATAAACAGACGAAGTGAAGAAGAGAGAGAGAGACAGAGACAGAGAGAGAAAAACAGAGAGAGAGAGAGGCAGAGATAGAAACAAAGAGACAGATAGATAGAGAGAGACACACAGAGAGAGAAAGAGAGAGAGATAGACACAAAGAGACAGATAGAGAGAGAGACACACAGAGAGAGAAAGAGAGAGAGATAGACACAAAGAGACAGATAGAGAGAGAGACACACAGAGAGAGAAAGAGAGAGAGATAGACACAAAGAGACAGATAGAGAGAGAGACACACAGAGAGAGAAAGAGAGAGAGACGCAGAGAGACAAATAGAGAGAGACAGAGAAAGAGAGAGACAAAGACAAACAGAGAGAGAGACAAAGTGAGAGACAGAGATAGAGAGTGAAATATAGTTTAGTTTGAAATAAAGTTGAACTAGCAAAACTACACGTTATTCCAACAAGCTCGACCACCCAAAATTGTGTGAGCGGGGATCGATTAAAAAAAAACAAATATTTTTTTTTATTTCTTGTTATTCTAAGTTCTATCATATCATATGACTATAAACACACATAAAAATAGGCTCAAAAAAGAAATAAAACAAAATAAAAAAAAATTACAAATAAACATAAACATTGGTTATACAATCAGAGGGGCTGGTCGACGTTTGTGGGATACAAATAGTATAACATCTTTATAGCTTAGCATGTACGTGCAAAAATAAAATCAACAACATACATTTTTCTTTTTTAGTCTCACTGCAGTCTCTTTCTATTTGGACAGTATCTCTATTTGTAAATTTTTAAACGGTATATCTTGTGTGGTGCCCCAACGGTTCAACAGACTAAGGGATACATGAAGGGGAAACGCTATACCCGTGAAGTTTTAAATATTCGGAACCCTATCTTTGTGAAGCCATATGTTGTTACAATTTCAGGATGTTTACACTTCCGGGTCATATGACGTCGAACTGCTACACATTCATCTCATTATATGTCTCTTGTTCTATGCTATTGTCCTTGTTCAGAACTGCAAGTGACTTTCAGTTTTAAGCAGTACCTGAACCGTCGATATCAATGCGTTCGTTTGTAGTAAAGACTATGATTTAGTTAATAATTTTGTGGGTTTTCCAATATGAATCAGACTGTCGCATTAGTACTCCTAGCAGCAATTAAGGGCATAACAATTTGGTTATTCTTTTTGAAAGTTATCAGCTCTTGAAGTGACAAAATATTTAGTTCATAGCTAGGACACGACTTGTAGCCACTTTAGATACGGCACTCCATCTCAATCATCCGACTCAAAGACTAGCTTTTATTTCCATTTTAATTGTTTTTGAAGCCAAAAAAATTAAATCTTTATATGCCTAAGAATATGTTTTTTTTTGGTCGAGTCTTGGAGGGCCGTTTGGATCTTAGGCGAGCTACATTCGTCCTCAGTTACTCGCCTTGCAAATTACTGTTTTAGAGTAACATTGACACATTCAAACCAAATGTTGAAAAAAAAATGCATCAAGCTGATGATACAGAAAGAATAGTTTCAAACTCATTAAGCTCAAGCACTGTTAATGAGGATCCGTCCACTCTGGGCAGATCTTATATAGGTCCAACTTTGGCTTAATGATTGAGCATGATTCTTTTGGATTTCCGAAGCTACAGTGAGCTATCGTAGATGATATATCTAATTAAAGAGATGATTGTTTAAAATTTAGTAGATTTTTACTTGGAATGTATTTCATCACCTCACCTTCACATGTCCCTTAGTCTGACGGACCCTTAGGGTATCACATGATCTTGCCATTGTTAGGGTATCACACATGATCTAGCGATTGTTAGGGTATCACAAATGATCTAGCGATTGTTAGGGTATCACACATGATCTAGCGATTGTTAGGGTATCACACATGATCTAGCGATTGTTAGGGTATCACACATGATTTTGCGATTGTTTAGGTATGGATATGATCTGCCTACCGTTAGGGCTCTGTCAACCATTTGGGGAACCAAACATGATTTGTCAACTTTAGGGCATCACACATGATCTGTCGCCCGTCTCCATATTTTTTTTTCATTTTTTACCATGATTAGAGTCTCTTCCATCTTGCATTCTTTCCCCTGGTAAAGTGCTTGCATTCTTTCCCCTGGTAAAGTGCTTGCATTCTTTCCCATGGTAAAGTGCTTGCATTCTTTCCCCTGGTAAAGTGCTTGCATTCTTTCTCCTGGTACAGTGCTCGCATTCTTTCTCCTGGTACAGTGCTCGCATTCTTTCCCATGGTAAAGTGCTTGCATTCTTTCCCCTGGTAAAGTGCTTGCATTCTTTCTCCTGGTACAGTGCTCGCATTCTTTCCCCTGGTACAGTGCTCGCATTCTTTCCCATGGTAAAGTGCTTGCATTCTTTCCTCTGGTAAAGTGTTTGCATTCTTTCCCATGGTAAAGTGCTTGCATTCTTTCCCCTGGTAAAGTGCTTGCATTCTTTCTCCTGGTACAGTGCTCGCATTCTTTCCCATGGTAAAGTGTTTGCATTCTTTCCTCTGGTAAAGTGTTTGCATTCTTTCCCATGGTAAAGTGCTTGCATTCTTTCCCCTGGTAAAGTGCTTGCATTCTTTCCCATGGTAAAGTGCTTGCATTCTTTCCCCTGGTACAGTGCTCGCATTCTTTCCCCTGGTACAGTGCTCGCATTCTTTCCCATGGTAAAGTGTTTGCATTCTTTCCCCTGGTAAAGTGCTTGCATTCTTTCCCATGGTAAAGTGCTTGCATTCTTTCCCCTGGTACAGTGCTTGCATTCTTTCCCCTGGTACAGTGCTCGCATTCTTTCCCATGTTAAAGTGTTTGCTTTCTTTCCCCTGGTAAAGTGCTTGCATTCTTTCCCATGGTAAAGTGCTTGCATTCTTTCCCATGGTAAAGTGCTTGCATTCTTTCCCCTGGTACAGTGCTCGCATTCTTTCCCCTGGTAAAGTGCTTGCATTCTTTCCCCTGGTAAAGTGCTTGCATTCTTTCCCCTGGTAAAGTGCTTGCATTCTTTCCCCTGGTAAAGTGCTTGCATTCTTTCTCCTGGTACAGTGCTCGCATTCTTTCTCCTGGTACAGTGCTCGCATTCTTTCCCATGGTAAAGTGCTTGCATTCTTTCCCCTGGTAAAGTGCTTGCATTCTTTCTCCTGGTACAGTGCTCGCATTCTTTCCCATGGTAAAGTGCTTGCATTCTTTCCCCTGGTAAAGTGCTTGCATTCTTTCTCCTGGTACAGTGCTCGCATTCTTTCCCATGGTAAAGTGTTTGCATTCTTTCCTCTGGTAAAGTGTTTGCATTATTTTCCCTGGTAAAGTGCTTGCATTCTTTCCCCTGGTAAAGTGCTTGCATTCTTTCCCCTGGTAAAGTGCTTGCATTCTTTCCCCTGGTACAGTGCTTGCATTCTTTCCCCTGGTAAAGTGCTTGCATTCTTTCCCCTGGTAAAGTGTTTGCATTATTTTCCCTGGTAAAGTGTTTGCATTCTTTCCCCTGGTAAAGTGCTTGCATTCTTTCCCCTGGTAAAGTGTTTGCATTATTTTCCCTGGTAAAGTGTTTGCATTCTTTCCCCTGCTAAAGTGTTTGCATTCTTTCCCCTGTTACAGTACTTGTATTCATTTCAAAACATTTCATTAAATCTTTTGGCTGTTGATTTTAAAATTAATTAAATAACTCGTTGCTACTAGCTTTTGTGTCGACTTTGAAAAATAAAAAATATAAAAATACCGTTACATTATTTAAACTAGAGTAACATGATATCCTTGTTTGTTTATTAATTAATGTAAGGTTCGATAACTCTCGCCACCATGCTTATTGATCTTGTCCCTAGTTGAAAGAACACGCTTTTTAAATAATTGTTAGTAGGCAAACAATATTTCACACCTGATCAGTTAGATATCAATATTCTATGTGTAGTCGACACTTTGACATGTACTGAACAGACTTTTGTGGAGATTTTCTAAAATATTTTCTCCTTGGCATATTTAAAATAGTGCATTGATCTATTAATGCATGCACCACATGATCAATCAACCGTAAGTATACCACACATTACATGTCGAACCCTAGTGCACCACACATGGTATGTTGACCGTCAGGGCACCACACATGGTATGTCGACCGTCAGGGCACCACACATGATATATCAACCGTCAGGGCACCACACATGATATGTCGACCGTCAGGGCACCACACATGATATGTCGACCGTCAGGGCACCACACATGGTATGTCGACCGTCAGGGCACCACACATGGTATGTCGACCGTCAGGGCACCACACATGGTATGTTGACCGTCAGGGCACCACACATGATATATCGACCGTTAGAGCACCACACATGATATGTCGACCGTCAGGGCACCACACATGACACCTCGAACCTTAGGGGACCACACATGATATGTCGACCGTTAGGGCACCACACATGATATGTCGACCGTCAGGGCACCACACATGACACCTCGAACCTTAGGGCACCACACATGGTATGTCGACCGTCAGGGCACCACACATGGCATGTCGACCGTCAGGGCACCACACATGATATATCGACCGTCAGGGCACCACACATGATATATCGACCGTTAGAGCACCACACATAATCTGTCGACCGTTAGGGCACGACATATGATATGTCATAATGAAAAACTAATTTGTTTATTTACTTACACTCATGAGAATACCAAATTATTGTGCACTCTCCATGTCACGTTGTTCATGAGTTGTGTTGAGCAGTGGTCACAGAGGGCCTGATATGAAGAGAGAGAAGCGTCACGATTTCAGCTGCAAGAAACCTTTCTTGATCTTCTAGTCGGTATTGTTATGGCAACTTAAAACCAAGCCTGAAGATAGGCCCTAGATAATGTGGGAATAGCCAATGTAGGAATAGCCAATGTGGGAATAGTCAATGTAGGAATAGCCAATGTGGGAATAGTCAATGTGGGAATATCCAATGTAGGAATAGCCAATGTGGGAATAGACAATGTGAGATAGCCAATGTAGGAATAGCCAATGTGGGAATAGCCGATGTAGGAATAGCTAATGTAGGACTAGCCCATGTAGAAATAGCCAATGTGGGAATAGCCAATGTGGGAATAGCTAATGTAGGAATAGCCAAAGTGGGAATAGTCAATGTAGGAACAGCCAATGTTGGAATAGCCTATGTGGAAAGTACTTCGATTATCAAACAAGAAAAAAACAATAAAAAGATGCTTTAAAAAAAGCTGATCTTAGGGTAATAACTAAGAAATCCACTCTTACAACAATATATCTCTTTAATGTAGAACCATGCTGAGAGTTACTCCCTTAGAGCACGTGAGAGGAAGCGGGCAGTGAGTTGTAAGGTCGCCTTGTCCCCGTACAGGGACAGGCCTAATTCCACACATGAACCATTAACTCTCTCTCATTTCCATGTCCCGATCGTCCGTCATGCAAAACGCGACACTCATAAAGAATCTGGTTTACTGTTTCATTGTCCTCGACGCATTAGCGGCGCAGTGTGTCATAGTTCTCCTTCCACTGTCCAAAGTACAAACATATTGGACAGTGTCCGACTCGGAACTGGGCTAGGACGGCCTGTTCCGCATTGCAGAGCTCCCACCATGCGTCCTTTCGCGTACATGCTGGATATGGTCGCACAAGGTCAATTTCTGATCGAGGATGACCCCGAAGTACTTAGGCTTTTTGTCCCATGCCAGAATCTTGCCGTCCATCCGAAGCTCAACTGTTTCCTTCACTACATCACGTCCTAACGTAAACCAAGAGTACACCGATTTCGAGAATGTAGAAGCTATTTCCATTATTCGATATCAAATAAATCAATTAATACCAATATTTAATTAACTAAATGGTTAATACTTTAATTGATTCCTATTTCGCTAGGTACAATAAATGAATGTTTAAAGTTTCAACTTGATCCGAGAATGGTTGTGGGAGAAATAAAGTGTACAATTGTCTAAGAGGACAAAACCTTATATATTTTGCGATATCCGTGAATACCGAAGGATTAATTTCCCTAGTTGGTATAAAAAAATATAGTGTTTTTTTTTTCTATAGTTATAATGTTTCTCAGTAAATTATGACCAATTGATTTTTTAATTTATGTTATATACGACAATGAATGAGTGTGCAAAGTTTCAACTAGATCTGAGAATAGATGTGGGAGAAATAAACGTGAACAAACTTTATAACAGACATTTTAACCTGTGTATGTGTTCCTCTCTATTTCACAGGCTGTAAGGCAAGAAAACTAAAGGGAAACAACCATGACAAATATTTCACTGAGTAAGTAGCTTCCACAGATTATCCATCAAAATATCGACCACATTATCCAACACATTATCCAACACATTATCCAACACATTATCCACCAATTTATCAAACACCCTATCCGCCACATTATCTAACACAATATCGACCACATTATCCAACACATTATTCAACACATTATCAACACAGTATCCAACACAGTATCCAACACAGTATCTAACACATTATCCAACACATTATCCAACACATTATCCAAAACAGTATCCAACACATTATCCAATACATTATCCAACACATTATCCAACACAGTATCCAACACAGTATCCAACACAATATCTAACACATTATCCAAAACAGTATACAACACATTATCCAACACATTATCCAACACATTATCCAACACACAGTATCCAACACACATTATCCAACACAGTATCCAACACACTATCCAACACAGTATCCAACACACTATCCAACACATTATCCAACACATTATCCAACACATTATCCAACACATTATCCAACACATTATCCAACACACTATCCAACACATTATCCAACACATTATCCAACACACATTATCCAACACAGTATCCAACACACTATCCAACACATCACCCACCACATCACTTATTAAGCTCACCTAAACACACTCAACGCTTTTGTTTTAACTGTCTACTGATTAATATTGTTCTTGTGTGCTGTTCAGATCCAATACTATTTCATTAACTAGTTTAAACTAGCCAAAGAACATTACAATTAACAAAATAGACTTAATCAAGACTTTCAGAGTATCTCAAATGATGCATTTAGTCACAAATGGGATACTTGTCACGTCTACTTATTCATTGTTACTTATCCGTCTCTAACACTATTCAACCTTCTCTTAAGTTATCGCCATCTTGTTCTCCCATCTGCGCCTAGTCTACTACGTCATTCGTCTGTCTGTCTACGTCACCACTTTTACAGTCTCTAAAAAACAATACACAATATATTTATCTACCAAAACTAACATACTCTCTAACTAAACTAGGTCACTACCTTTTATTATTATTATTTTTTAAAATACTTTTTATTATTTACTCTGTAAACAAAATCTACTTAAGGCTAATTTTCTTAGATTTATTCATACATTTATTCCCCGTAAACTACACAATGTCCGTATTACAGAAAAGACAGCCACAAGTTGAGATTTTTTAATTTGCAGGAGAACATACATCAATGAATTTTTTGTGTGTATATAGCAGCCTATTCGTAACAATACAATTGTACATCACAATAGCTCTAGGGTACAAGTTGACCATCCGCGACTCCCCAGTGTACTGCCTCTACCAGCATCTGCCCTGATAAAGGCTTCATCAAGAGGCTGGTTGTCTCTCACACCCCCATCATCTCATCACTTCGAGATGATCCAGTCACTTTGTGACTGGTGGAAGCCATAGAGTGGGAAACAAATGTTTCAAATATGAACGGCTTAAATTAATTCAGGGGTTCTCAACCTGTGGGTCGTGACCCCCTTGGGGGTCGATTAACGATTTGCCAGGAGTCGCCTAAGACCATCGAAAAATATGGATTGTTTTTGTCTATTCTTCTAATGCTGTGGCGGCAGAGTGGGGGATTGTAAAAAGAGGTCGCCGAGCATAAAAGGTTGAGAACTGCTGCCTTAGAATAAAAAGATTAATTTTAGAACTGGACTTCGCTCAAAGGCTGAGTTATAGAAGAGATAATCTCCGTTTACAGTCGCTGCTTTATATATATATATAATTTTGTTTTAAGTTTTTAAAAAACTTTATATATATTTTATGTATTCCACAGTCTGCTTTTGTTTACTGGTGTTGATAGGTAAGTAAATAATAGTATCAACTTTGGTGTAAAAAATAGACGTTGCATCAGAACTTTGAAAGGTCTAAAATATCATGATGTCGGATTTTCAATATCTTTTCTAGTTTACGAGATCTAAACGCGACGGACGGACGAACGGACAGACCACACAAAATTAATAGCGTCTTTTCCCCTTTCGGGAGCCGCTAAAAAATAGTTTACAAAAAAACAAAAACAAAGATTATAGAAGCGAAATAAAAGACACAAAAACTCTTTTGTTTCATTGGCAATTAAATTATTAAATACAATTCAGATATGTCATTCAAACATTTCACGTGTAACTTTGGGGTGAATCTGATGTGAATGTAGAGTTTTTTTTATGTAGTTATAATGTTTTGTTTAGCGTAATGCACAAACTGTAAGATGAATTTAGTGATAATTATTTACTGCCATATCTCTCCCTACTGTAATATTTATTTATTAAGAGTGGGGTCTAAATTGTTTCTCAATTTCTCGTATGTCTGCATCTAAAAAAGATGTATGTTGTTGTTTTTTTTACAGATTCAACTTCAACTACATCATCCACTACTGTATCTTCAGTTGCTACAACACAAGCGACGTCAGTTAGTTCAGATACATCATCTTCTTCGGCATCTACTGCAACGATGTCTTCGCCTACAACTGCCTCCAGCAACACCGTGGGCTCATCAACAGGTTTGTCATCAGAAGCATGAAACAATTGTACATTCAAACATTTAAATAAGATAAGATAAGATCGTTTTATCGATCGAAACAAATGGAAATTCAGTTGGACTAAAATTATCCACCTCAGCATAAATATTACAACAATAATATTATAGCGCAAATACGAACAACATGTACACACGAGACACATACACACACACAACCAGCGCTTTATGAATTAGACATCTGTGTACTTCTCGATGAGGACAAGAAAATGGAAACAACAGGAGTAGCACCATTAAAAGGGGAAGATAACTTAACATATAATGATAATGAAACTAAAGCTAACATACTAAATAAATACTTTGCATCAGCATTTTCAGCCCCATGAGACAAAGACATAATACTTAATTTGAATCCAGTAGACAACATAGAAGATATAGTAGTACAAGAAAAGGGGTTATCCGAAAACTATAAGCGAGTATCTGGACCTGATGGTATTCCAGCTAGATTACTTCAAGAACTTAAGAAATTAAAATGTAATGACCTACAATACTTTTTCAGGCGCCTTTTAACCAGGGCAGAATAACAAGGGACTGGAAAGAAGCTAACGTCAACCCCTCCCCCTACTTAAACAGTAGAAAAATCTGACCCAGGAAACTAAAGACCAATGTCACTAACCAGCATCACATGTAAAATTTTAGAACTCATAATATGTAGCGACATCATAAACCACTTAGACAAACATAATGTCCTCACCTCATACCAACATGGCTTTAGGAAATATAGATCATGTGAAACACAACTAATAGGACTTATTGATAATTTTTTAAAAGGTTTAGATAATAGTGAACAAATAGATGTTATCTTATTAGATTTTTCTAAGGCTTTTGACAAAGTTCACCACCATAGTTTGCTTAAAAAATTAAAATATTTTGGCATTGCATCAGCGGATTCAGGATTTTTTGATAGGGAGAGAACAAACTGTAATAATAAATGGCTCTAAATCAACACCAATAACAGTAAACTCAGGCGTACCTAAAGGAATAGTCTTAGGTCCTCTACTATTTTTAATTTACATATACGATTTACCAAATTGTTTTACTTCAGGAACTAAAGTCAGATTATTTGCAGACGTAATATATAGAACAATAAAAAAACACAAGATAAAGAAATTTTACAAAGAGAATTTGATGAATTACAGAAATGGGAATCCAATTGGAGCATGTCTTCCCCCCCCCCCCTAGAAAAGTGTCAGTTATTAAAAGTAACAAAAAAAAAAACTAAAATAAATTAATTCCAGTTATCTTATTCATGGTAAATTAGTAACACAGACTAAAAACGCAAAATACCTAGGTCTTATAATAAATAAGAAACTATCAAGGAATCCCCATATTTATGAAACTATCAACAATTAAACAAAGCATTAGGGTTTATTAATAGAAATCTCTTTAAATCGAATAAGAATATAAAATAAAAATGTTATTTAACATTGGTTAGGCTAATGATAGAATATGCATCCTCTGTTTGGGCCCATCAACTCAAGAAAACATTAAGAAACTGGAACAGACATAAAATAGAGCAGTGAGATTCATAACAAACGAATATTCACATTTGAAGAGTAACACTTTTAGTAAAATCACTAAATTTAGAAAGCCTTCAGGGGAGAAGACTCAAAAGTAGCAAGTATACATAAAACACTGAACCATAATCTTCAAATACAAAAACAAAACCTAATAGAATACTTAGAAAGGCACATTCCTCGTCCCATATGCTAGGACAAATCTGTACAAATGCTCTTTCTTCCCTAGCGCTATTAGAGCATGGAATGGGTTGCCTGAGCTAGCCAGGAAAACCCGTGACTTGGCAGAATTTAAGTCACTGGTTAATATGCATGACTAAATGCATGACGCGTAGGACGTAATCATCTTCTGTTTTGAAGTAACGTCTGTATTATATAAGATAAGATACGATATATGCAAATAAGTATAAATATATAATAAATATATATACATATGTATTTGATTTATATATTTAATAACCATTCAGGTGCTGTCACTGCGGGAGTAAATGATGTCACCACTTCGAATCTGACCACTACCACCAGTAAGTCATTGAATTGTTGTTGTTTTTTTTTTCATTATTTTGTTGTGTCTGTCAGGTGTCAGTCTGTTTAGCAAATCAAAATCTTTGCTTCAAGGGAGATAATTTGAATTGCTTGTCAATCACTAACGATAACTCTGTATTTGACAAGAGGGTAATGAGGAATGGAGGAGAGACAAGACTTAGGCAAAGTTTTTTGGTTTTTTTTTTGTCTGGCTTGGGCAAAATATAAACTGTACTAAACAATACAAAATACTAAGACAATGTGGCAATAGTGTAGTTTCATAGTATTTTCTTTGTTAAACATGCTTTTTTTATTCTGTTTGAATTATAATATACACATTTTAAATGACTACTATCTAATGGTCAACCGAGTGTAAGCCACATAATGCTTCAGATGGCTTTGATGCTGGGCACTGTCACCATGGCTGAGCGATACGGTGCTCTGTCTTACAACCGGGGGGTTTGAGTTCTAGTGAGGACTGTGATTTTTAATTTCGGGATTTTTGGGCGCCCCTGAGTCCACCCAGCTCTAATGGCCACCTGACATTAGTTAGGGAAAAGTAAAAGACGGTTGGTCGTTATGCTGGCCATGCGACACCCTCGTTAACCGTGGGCCACAGAAACAACTGACCTCTACAATTGAACCTCAATCTCCATTTAAACAAAAAAAATATTTTGTATACAGATTTTAGTTTTAAAAAGTGTATATCTTTGAGTTTGTAGAGGGTAAGGCCCTTGGTAAAGGTATTGTTGCAAATCCGGAGCTGTATTTACCTATACCGAGCCTGCACTTTGTAATCCCGACATTTTTGCCAACGGTAAAAAATGCGAAAGTAATGTAGGGAAAAAAAAATGTTAAGTTTCTGACCCGTCAAAAGTCGGATACATTTTTATCTCTTTTGTGGAGTCCCCGTGGCTATAGCCTCGCCTGTCCTTCCTTACATCCGGCCCTGTACGCTTTAGATGTATGTCTGTGTTCAGGCGTATTTATATGTGTTCAGGCGTGTTTATATGTGTTCTGGCGTGTTTATATGTGTTCTGGCGTGTTTATATGTGTTCAGGCGTGTTTATATGTGTTCAGGCGTGTTTATATGTGTTCTGGCGTGTTTATATGTGTTCTGGCGTGTTTATATGTGTTCTGGCGTGTTTATATGTGTTCAGGCGTGATTATATGTGAACAACAAGAGTTACTTTTGTCTATTCAATTTGGGATTGAAATTTGATGTCCAATTATTGTTATGTCTCTAACAGTATACTATGCGTGTGGGTTTTAATAATGTCCAAAAAGAAAATTAAACACTGACAGAAATTTAGGGAGTTATGATAAGCAAATACACCCGATGCACCAAAATCGCTAGCTATTTATAATATCCGCTATAAATGATCTTTTCTTTCTACAGAATCTGGCTCCCAAAGAATGAGCGCCGGCATCGGTTTCATCTTGTTGATATCTGGGGCCATGAACTTTCTGTTGTAACCTTCATGTGATCCATGACTTCTGTTCCGGGGCTAGTGACGTGGAAAAGGATAGATGACGAACTACCGCTAGAGGTCGCCACCTTCACAAGACTCGTATACATTAGAGACAAGAGTAACTTTGAAAAAAAAAAAGCTGGCTTTAATCAACTTATTAGGCAGTAACTAATAGTCCTTTGCAAATCTTGTTAGCTGGCTTGAATTAACTCTAGGCAGTATCTAATAGTCCATTGTAAATCTTGTTAGCTGGCTTGTATCAACTCTCTAGGCAGTATCTAATAGTCCTTTGTGAATCTTGTTAGCTGGCTTGAATCAACTCTAAATCAGTATCTAATAGTCCTTTGTGAATCTTGTTAGCTGGCTTGTATCAACTCTCTAGGCAGTATCTAATAGTCCTTTGTTAATCTTGTTAGCTGGGTTGAATCATCTCTAAATCAGTATCTAATAGTCCTTTGTGAATCTTGTTAGCTGACTTGAATCAACTCTAAATCAGTTTCTAATAGTTCTTTGTGAATCTTGTTAGCTGACTTGAATCATCTCTAAATCAGTATCTATTAGTCCTTTGTGAATCTTGTTAGCTGGCTTGAATCAACTCTAAATCAGTATCTAATAGTCCTTTGTGAATCTTGTTAGCTGGCTTGAATCAACTCTAAATCAGTATCTAATAGTCCTTTGTGAATCTTGTTAGCTGGCTTGAATCAACTCTAAATCAGTATCTAATAGTCCTTTGTGAATCTTGTTAGCTGACTTGAATCAACTCTAAATCAGTTTCTAATAGTTCTTTGTGAATCTTGTTAGCTGACTTGAATCATCTCTAAATCAGTATCTATTAGTCCTTTGTGAATCTTGTTAGCTGGCTTGAATCAACTCTAAATCAGTATCTAATAGTCCTTTGTGAATCTTGTTAGCTGGCTTGTATCAACTCTCTAGGCAGTATCTAATAGTCCTTTGTTAATCTTGTTAGCTGGCTTGAATCATCTCTAAATCAGTATCTAATAGTCCTTTGTTAATCTTGTTAGCTGGCTTGAATCATCTCTAAATCAGTATCTAATAGTCCTTTGTGAATCTTGTTAGCTGGCTTGAATCAACTCTAAATCAGTATCTAATAGTCCTTTGTGAATCTTGTTAGCTGACTTGAATCAACTCTAAATCAGTATCTAATAGTCCTTTGTGAATCTTGTTAGCTGACTTGAATCAACTCTATAGGCAGTATCTAATAGTCCTTTGTGAATCTTGTTTGCTGGCTTGAATCAACTCTAAATCAGTATCTAATAGTCCTTTGTGAATCTTGTTAGCTGGCTTGTATCAACTCTCTAGGCAGTATCTAATAGTCCTTTGTGAATCTTGTTTGCTGGCTTGAATCAACTCTTTAGGCAGTATCTAATAGTCCTTTGTGAATCGTGTTAGCTGACTTGAATCAACTCTAAATCAGTATCTAATAGTCCTTTGTGAATCGTGTTAGCTGACTTGAATCAACTCTAAATCAGTATCTAATAGTCCTTTGTGAATCTTGTTAGCTGGCTTGAATCAACTCTAAATCAGTATCTAATAGTCCTTTGTGAATCTTGTTAGCTGGCTTGAATCAACTCTCTAGGCAGTATCTAATAGTCCTTTGTGAATCTTGTTTGCTGGCTTGAATCAACTCTTTAGGCAGTATCTAATAGTCCTTTGTGAATCGTGTTAGCTGACTTGAATCAACTCTAAATCAGTATCTAATAGTCCTTTGTGAATCGTGTTAGCTGACTTGAATCAACTCTAAATCAGTATCTAATAGTCCTTTGTGAATCTTGTTAGCTGGCTTGAATCAACTCTAAATCTGTATCTAATAGTCCTTTGTGAATCTTGTTAGCTGACTTGAATCAACTTTAAATCAGTATCTAATAGTCCTTTGTGAATCTTGTTAGCTGACTTGAATCAACTCTAAATCAGTATCTAATAGTCCTTTGTGAATCTTGTTAGTTGACTTGAATCAACTCTTTGGGCAGTTTCTAATAGTCCTTTGTGAATCTTGTTTGCTGGCTTTCGGAAACGGATGTTATTTCATTGTTAAGTTATTGCTTCTTTTCCACATGCTGCTAATATATGCAAATATATTCTATTCAAGTGTATAGTTTTCAGCTTTACTCACTGTGATATTTTTATGTATAAAATATTTGTACACACGTATTTATGAATTAAGTTTTGCTATTACTTTCTTTACATAAAAACAGAATAGAAGTGTTTCTGACCTTGACCATGCTATTTTTTCTGCTATTGTCTAATTAAAATATACTTTCTGATGTTCTAAGTTAATATACAAATAATAAATAAATAAATATATATATAAGTGTTAAATAATATATTTAAATGTAATGTAATTTATTAACAGCAAGCTACTGTTGTAATTCTGAACAGCGTACAAAATATGTTCATGAATTATGCCTATGAACTAAGACAATTAACCCATGCCTAGCATCGCGCTGAGAAATAAGGGTCGAACATAGCCGAATACTAAATAATGTTTTCATTGAAATATCAATTACTTTGCTTTCTTTTTATGTCAATTTTTTTGTTTAGCTGTAATTAAAGTTGTATATCTATATTCTCTCTCTCTCTCTCTCCCTCTCTCTATCTTTGTGTGTATCTCTGTCTAAGTGTCTGTCTGTCTGTCTGTCACTCTATCTCAATGTGTTTTTGATCATATGCGGATGATGCGATCAAAATTATTTGTGTGGCCTAATTTTTTTTAAAAAGCTCACCGTTCTTTGATGCGGCTCTCGTTTTCTCTTTCTCTCTCTTTTTTCTCTTTTTTCACTCCCCGGTCTCTCTCTCTCTCTCTCTCTGTTTCTCTATTTCTCTCTTTTTCTATCTCTGTCTCTCATTTTTTCCTACTACTCTGTCAGTTTTTTTCTCTCTCGCTCTCTCTGTCTTTCTCTCTTTCTGTCTTTCTCTCTCTCTCTCCATTTCTCTTTCTTCCCCCCCCCTCTCCATTTCTCTCTCTCTCTCTCTCCCTCCTTTCCTCCTGTACGTAAAGTTTATCTTTGAATATCTTTGAATCTCTGCAACGAAGAGATACAACCATGAAGTCATCAACAGATTAGATCTCTACATCATGTTTGTACAACTTGTCGCTACAAACTGTTGTTGAGTTCCAACTCTGTTGCATTATTGAAGACTGGCCCAAATGTATTACTGAAGACTGGCCCAAATGTATTACTGAAGACTGGCCCTAATGTATCTCCGAATGTGATATTTTATTTATAGAAGTAAAACATATTATTAAGAACATATTGCTTTCGTGTACATTCCAGAAAAGATTTCATTAAAGTTTTTAAAAACAAAAAACAATGTGAAATGTTTCTTTACAGTTTGTGTAGTTTGTTTTCTTCAATTACCTTTTTTTTTTCTCTTTACCAAAACATTCTCCTCATATTTTTGTTTGACCCTTCTAAGATAAGCTTCTCGTTTTGTCACGTGGTTCAAATAGACTGACGACAAAGACTGACCGCAAAGACCGACCACAAAGACTGATCACAAAGACTGACCGCAAAGACTGACCACAAAGACTGACCACAAAGACTGACCACAAAGACTGACCGCAAAGACTGACCACAAAGACTGACCACAAAAACTGACCACAAAGACTGACCGCAAAGACAGACCAGAAAGACACAATTTTTTTTAAACCTTTAGTTTAGACAGGAGGGTTTTACAGATTGTATGAAGTGGTGACTACTTAGCCGTAGCGTATGCAATAATCTTTATTTCCGAAGGAATGTCTGAAATATCTAGAACAGATAGTAGAATAGGCAGACAGTAAAACAGACAATAGAACAGACAAGCAGTAAAACAAACAGACAGTTGAATAAACAGACATTAGAACAGACAAGCAGTAAAACAGACAGACAGTTGAACAGACAGACAATAGAACAAACAAACAGTAGAACAGACAGACAATAGAACAGACAAACAGTAAAACAGACAGACAGTAAAACAGACAGACAGTAGAACAGACAAACAGTTAAACAGACAGACAGTAGAACAGACAGACAATAGAACAGACAAACAGTAAAATAGACAGACAGTTGAACAGACAGACAATAGAACAAACAAACAGTAGAACAGACAGACAATAGAACAGACAGACAGTAGAACAGACAGACAGTAGAACAGACAGACAGTAAAACAGACAGACAGTAGAACAGACAGACAGTTGAACAGACAGACAGTAGAACAGACAGACAATAGAACAGACAAACAGTAGAACAGACAAACAGTAGAACAGACAAACAGTAGAACAGACAGACAGTAGAACAGACAAACAGTAGAACATACAATAGTAGCTCGCGTGTTACAGCTCTACAGAGAAATCAGTTTTAGCATTAACTCTTTGTCTGCTAAATGACGATACTATCGTTGATTTGACCTCCTAAAATTCAATTAACGTTTAATTGTATAAACTTTACTTTGTGTTATATTAAAATAACATGCGTTCCCCTTTAATTCTAGACCAAATCAAACACTTTCTGATAACAAGCGAAAAAGTTATTGAAGCTGAATCATAACAGGGTAAACAAAATACTAATTGGCAAACTGAAAAACCTCCATCGGAACGTGGAAAATAATTACAGAGAGAAAGAGTTAAAGCTATAGGCCCTACTTACTGAACGCTCTACCTTCAGCCCAAAGCCGGAACATTACAGGCATCATCTCATCTTGTTGGGGCAATAAGCAATTATTTAGATTAATCTTATTTCCATGTTTATCTCTACATAGCAAGAGTTTCTATCAACCAAACCTTATCATTGACAACGGATGCATCAGTAAACACGAGCCCATATAGGTCTTTGCAGAGATGTTACAATACAGTATGCCAATCCGTTATGGACCATACATTCATTCATTTTGTTGGAAGAATTTTTATTTTGAATCATTAAATAAAATCTCCTTTTTTATAAAGAGAAATTGTTCAGTTCAACAAGCAATCTAACGTCCATTGCTTCTCGGACTATGGAGATGTTCAATGAGACGATAGTCTGAAATAAGGGAAATAACAATGTCTTCGAACTTCAACTTAAATTCTGCTTTAATATTATTTGAATTATCTCCCCTCAAAGTTGAGGGTTAAAAGTACATTTAATAAAATATGATTGATGGGTTTCAATTTGTGAGTTAGTGCGGCGACAGCTGCACTGAAACACATATACACATTTGAACAAATAGTATACATACACACATGTGTTATAGATTCTGTCTTCGAATATGTAGAAAAAAAGCAAATCTATGACGACTATAATGTGCATTAGGTATTGACACATTCCAACGAATAATAAGCTAGCAACAGTCACTATCATTCGAGATATTTCTCCATTACTGCCCTTGGAGTATTATTCGTAGAGTAAATATATTTTTAAAGAAAAGAAATATAAAAAAAAAGATATTGTAGTAAATCTCAGGCAAGCAGTCAACGAAAGAAGGTAACATTAGACGATGTATTTATTTACAGTTGTAAAATACACAGTGAGACATGGACTTCAGCTATCAAGTCACAGGGAGTCTTGGCTTAAGTTTTACAAGTCATTTCTTCCTAAACATTAGTACAGACCACCGACACACTTCCCAGTGTCGCTCCAGGTCCTCAATAAAGTTCACTGGTAGCAGGAAGGACAGCTCTATGTCCCAGACAGTTCAGACTCCCATAACCTGCTGATCACTTCAGCCGGATCTAAAACAGTCCTTCCTCCAGAATCAACATGTGGTCTATTCCTTGTGTTGAACGGTGTGCTGGTGCGCACTATCAGTGTCGGCGCGGAAGCAGGGTTCTAACAATATCAATGCCTTAAGTAATATCATAGGACAGCTGCGTTTGTAGGTCGACAGAGTAGTCTGACTTTGTTGATGCTGGATTTTAATAAACATGAACTCACGCTGCAGTGTAACTGACTTTTAACAATCAACAGCTGCACTGTGACGGACATCTAACCATTATTGGGGATAACCGCATACCAAAGACGATCCTTTTTTAGCCTAAAGGAGAACGGCGTAACAGGGGTGCACCTCCAGCCCCCCCCCCCTCCGCCCCCAGAATCGCTATAAAAATCAAAATAGGCTTCATTTCGCTCTACTGTAATAGAAGAAGGCTGCTGACACCAGAGAGCCCCCAAAAAGAGTGTCGGACATCTAACCATTATTGGGGATAACCGCATCCCAAAGACGATCCTTTTTGAGCCTAAAGGAGAACGGCGTAACAGGGGTGCACCTCCAGCCACCCCCCTTCCCCCAGAATCGCTATTTAAAAAAATCGCAATAGGCTTCATTTCGCTCTACTGTAATAGAAGAAGGCAGCTGAGACCAGAGAACCCCAAAAGAGAATCAGCTGGAGAGCTTTTTTTTTTACATAATTCTTGTAATGCTTCTTACTTCTAGCGAGCTCTTCATAATCAAGCTCTTCTAGAGATTTCACTAAGTGGCCAATTAAGTAATGTTTTTCCCTCCTCCCAAAAAAATACATACATACATAAACTGTCAAATTTCAAGAAAAATCGTTAGAGCCGTATCGAAATACCCGCCCAGTTTCCATCCAATGACGAGTTTGCAAGCTGATAGGAGGAATAGTTAGAATGACATAAACTGTGTGACAGAATATGTAATGATAATGTGTCATTCTACAAAACACTCAACGAATTGTTTACCAAACTAATACTTTGTCTCTTTAATAATGTATGCCCTGTGTATGTTATAGTATGCAATGTTCTCTTTTTATACATGTAAATGCAGTAATGGTCATACCCGGACATACCCGCATTTTTATATGTTTACTAATCTTGGAGACTGACTGCAGAACTAGAGAGGAAGATACTAGCATTGGAATGGATATACTACAGAAAGATCCTAGGTATCAGGTACAAAGACCTCATCACAAACGAAGAGATTAGAGACAGGATTAGTTCAGCGATCAGACCCCACAGTGATCTGCTAACAACTGTCAAAAAAACGCAAACTAAAAGTCTATGGCCATATCACAAGGTCCTTAGGCCTCGCATAAACCTTCCTTCAGGGAACAGTACCAGGAAAAAAGAAGAAGAGGAAAACAGAGGAAGCTGTGGGAAGACAACATAAAAGAATGAACGTATGAAAGAGGTTCTATCCAAAGCAAAAGACAGAGAGAAATGGAGAAAGACGGTTAACAGATCTCGTGTGGTGCCCCAACGATCCAACAGACAGAAGTTCAGTCATTACACTAGTCTATCTAATATGTAAGTGTACTAATAATCTGGAGACCCGCTGGTCGACCACTGCTAAGGTATACTGATGTATGCAAACGCGACATGAAAATCTTCAAAATCGACACTAACAGTCAAAATTGGAACCAGTGAAATCTGCCCATGTGGAGCATCACCAGAGAATGCCGACCACGTCCTCCAAAACTGCTCTCTTTACCAAGAGGCCCGTACAAGACACTTGCCCCCAAAACACCCCAATAGAAAGATAACTCTATGGAGAGCTCCCTGATTTTGGAAACCACTGCGCAGTTCATCTCATGTATTGGTCTAGTCATCCGAACCCTCCAACATAACACTAACTGTCTGGAAAAAAAATGTGGCACATAGAAAGCGATTAGAAATGAAGGGTCCCGGACTGCAGATGGCATAGACAATAGAAGTAGAAAGAGGTGTGAAAGTACAACGGCGCCTGGTGATTACACATGCCCAATCTGCGATCGCAGCTGTGTATCAAGGAATGGCCTCTTTAGTCACACAAGAATTTACAAAGGGATGAAATTGTCTCTCTAGGCGTAAAATGCCACAGAAAGCTTCTTTGTGCCACATCAGCCGTCAGTGTGTCCGACATAAAACTGCCCCCCTTGAGGAACAGTGTGTGGATAGTGACATGTTTCTTGGGGCTTTCTTACATCCCCGCCTGTGCAATGGTCTCGGTCCTTATGTGCCTCAAATGTGGTTCTCTTTGGCTTCTCTATAGCCAAGCCGTCTCATATAACGACCGTTTCCACCCGGGTTTGAACTATTTTTTAAAATGTGTTCTTCTAGTGAGCTGAACCATAATCTTCAAATACAAAAACAAAATTTAATAAAATACTCTGAAAGACACAAAGATAAAGGCACATTCCTCGTCCCATATGCTGGGACAAATTTGTACAAATACTCCTTCTTCCCTAGTGCTATTAGAGCATGGAATGGGTTGCCTGAGCTAGCCAGGAAAACCAGTGACTTGGCTGAATTTAAGTCATTGGTTAATATGCATGACTAAATGCATGACGCGTAGGACGTAATCATCTCCTTTTTTGAAGTAACGTCTGTATTATATAAGATAAGATAAGAAGCTATTAAAAAGCCCAAGGTTTTATGTCATATTTTGATGTTGGGACATTGTAATCAATAAAACACGCTAGCCCGGACAATCCCTATCTAAACAGAATGAAAACAAAAAAAACAATAGACTATTCAAGCTGAACACAAAGGCAGTAAATAAACATTGAGCATGAAAACAAAAAATCTAGCTGTTTACGGCCTAATCGTGACGTATGACTTTCACGTCAAATCTCGCGTTACTTCTAGCAGACGAGCCAAAGAGATGAAAATACATTAGATTTTTTTTTTTATGTACAGGCTTTGTAAAGCTATGTTGTTTAACCCTAAATCTTGATATCTTTACTTTCTGATGTTGTTTTAAAATAAAGTTTAGATTCGAGATTTTTTTTATAATTGACATGCCTTTATTAGCCAAAACAAATGTATTGAGAATTAGTAAAGAAAAATATCAATGCATTCTTTTTATGTTAGATATTATGTTTATTATTTTTTATTGTATTTTTAATAGGCCTACTTAGATGTATATGTCCTATTTTCAAATCTTAAGTTTCAAAAGTTACATAATTTGCCCATCTTACTGAGACAGGCTATTATACGTGGGTGTGGGTTGTAGGTTGGGATATGGTCTATTTAAAGGCAAACTCCGATGGTTTTTCAAATTTGAGTTATTGACATATTTAAATTCTGCGTAAAAAGTTGTAATAGTAAACATTTTACCATTTTTTATTTAAATGCTTAGAAACATTTATATTTAATAAATTAGACAGTAAATTCTTGATATCTAAAAAAAAACGGGGTTATATGAGATTTTGTTTTAAACCATGTCAAACGTCACTTCCCTCAACAATACTGAAAGTCTGAAAGAGAAACTAGATTTGACCAATCGTATTGCTTCATTCTTACAGTATCTGTTAGGCTGTTAAGCTTAGTGACGGCCTAGTCCAGAGCAGTTATATATATATATATATATATATACATGTATAGATAGATCTAAAAGCATTAGGATAATCAACTCGAGAAAATGAGTAACATTTTCATCTAAGCCTCTCCCTGTCCCAAGAAGTAAATAGATCGTGTGTCTGACTGATTCGAACAAGCTGGTCAGTGTAAGGCTAGTCTAGACTACGTGTAGTCGGTCATGACAAGACAACCAAGCGATAGTGTTTGTTGTGTGTTGAGTGGTCAGGCGAAAAAATACACACTGCCGTGGTTAGTCAAGCATGTAAGTCTACTTTTAATACGCATTTTTTCTTTGCTTACAAGATCCTAAATCTAACTGCATAGACGAAGGTATATTTCTTTTATGAGAATGTTAACTTTGCTGTATGGTCTCCTGTTATACAATAAGTCAATAGATTAAAACTGTTTTGGATGCGCAGGAAAATTACGTCGGAAAAACATCAATTACTAAGTTATTATTGCAAATATAAAAAAAAAGAATCATATATTCTATATCTGTACATCAAAACACATATTATATCAAAAATGGTCAAAACCATTGGAGTTTTCCTTTAAGATTTTATTCAATCTCTTCTTTGTCTGGACCTATCTTCGGCAATGGCCAATTTTCATTGGTTGTTAATTGCGTGTCCTGCGAATTGTGTAAGAGCTTCAGCTGTATGTTTAACCCTTAAAGTGCTGAGCTGTTTCACAAGGAGTGCACACAAAGTGGAATTTACAATTCTAATGTTTGGAGGCTAAACTACCAAACGCGATTTAAGGGTTAAGAAGTCATTCACTGCCAGCTTTTTTTCCCCTTTCTGCCAATGAGGAGGAGTCATCTGAGTTAAGTCTTCACAGCGCTTTATGAGGGCGCCTTCTTTCTTTGGGAAGCGTGGTCATGAGGCCAAGTACACTTGAATTTGGCTTGGCTACCTACGAAGGGGGCTCGAAGTTAGACGCCCGACTCGAGCAGAGTTGTGTTTACTGAGCCCCTTAAGGCAGCACGAAAAAAAAAACTCTCTGATACACCCCTTTCAACTGGTCCACAAACGAGAATGGACCAAAGCGCTAAGAGCATGAAAGTAGCGCTATATAAAAGCTATAATTTATTTAATTTATTTGACGAGCTTTATACATAAAATACTTGAAATACACTCTAATAAGCTCAGACATAACAGATCAATAACTGTTGTGCAAAGATTTTAAGAATCTCGGACAATTTTTTTTTATTTGTGTCTTAAGTTATAACGAGTCAGAGACCTGGGTATCTTTTTAGATGTGTTACTGGGTAGTTTTTTTAGCGAGTTGCTTTTTATTGACTCAACTCAAGCCGAGTGAGAGAGTTGTTTATCATCACGACTTTAACAGTGGCGCATTCGGAGATTTAGAGACGACAGATCGTGAGGAGACTGCACAGCGTGAGTAGACTGCACAGCGTGAGTAGACTTCGCATTTTTTAAAAAAATAATATTTTTGTTATTGATTAGATGTATAGAAAATTTTGTTTTAACTGACCTGTGCGTGCGTGCGTGCGCGTGTGTTTAGTGAGGACGAAACAAGACCAATAACAACAACGTGAAATTCATAAGAGATCAATTTTGATTGTATGAGAAGTTCTCCAGTGTCTTGTCAATTTTGTTTATGGTAAACATTTATATATCTATTGAAAGAAGACTGACTCTAACGTAAGGATATTTTAAACGCTATTTCATATTATCAATACCGCAGATGAACATCATGTTTTTAAGACCTAGGTCTTCATATCACGAAAAAAAAATATATGGAAGTTTCTCTGGTACAGCAAGCTAGCGCTATGCAGTGGCGTCACTAACTAAGCGGTGTGAGGGGTTCCGGAAACATAGTGACGCCACTGACACTAGGGAAGAATATTCTTTAAAAAAAAAATGAGAATATTAAAAAAAAAAAAAAAGATTTACAATTATTTTTAAAATACGAATAAGTGATGCCCAAACTACGACCTGCGGGCCATTTCCGGTCTATGGCGTGTTACTATCCGACTCCTCGATATAACTTCTTCACACAGGGCAAAGAATAGCTGTATAACTATAATAGGTAAAGCATAAAACTGATCAGATCATTGATGTCATTTCTTGGACTTCAATTCGTAAAAAAAATGTCCTTCTTCCCTAATGCAATTAGAACATGGAACGGATTGCCTGAATCAGCCAGCTAAACATGAGTCCTAATTTCAATAAGTGGATTCCCCGGGGAATGAGTTTTTTGTTTTTTGTGAAAGCCTCTATACTTTTTCTATAGCTTTAATAAAAATCCTATTATTAAAAATGACACTTATATCTAAAATTCTTGTCATAGTTTATAAGAAGGAAATAGAGTTCTTGTAAATTTAATGTCACTTTCTTTCTTTGAAAAAGTAATATTTAATATGCATATTTAAGTTAAAAAAAACATATTTTTATGAGTTTGTAGAGGGTAAGTTCTTAGGTTGAAACACTGCCGTAAACCCAAAGCTGCATTTGACACTTCTAAACCTCGACAGTCTTGCCAACTACAAGATTTAAAGTATTTTTTAAAAGTTTGAAAAATTTAAAAAAAATAAAAAAGTAAAGATTTCTGACCCGTCAAAATTCAGGTTTTTTTTTAAAGTCTCTTTTGTGGAGGCCTTTCTCTTGTAAAGTTCCCGGGGCAGTATCCCCACCTGCCCTCCCGTCAATCCGGCCCTGGGTAAACTAATGACTTAGCTGAGTATTATTTTCTAATTAATACACACGTCTGAATGATGGATACGCGTTGGATGTAATTATTTTCTTCTCTTGAGGAACGTCTGTGAATTACAAGATAAGAAGAATCCAGGTTAGTACAGTTTCTGTTATACACGACGCAGAATACCTTTGATATGTATGTTTTGAAACTTTGCAATTGACAGCTTTAAAACAGTTTCTAATTTTTTAATGTCCTAAACACTAACCTATGTATATTATATCTTGATTGGTAGCGCCTATTTTTTAACACTACACAATGATGTCGTGAAAAAACTTTAAAAAGCTAAAAGAATGTGCTGTTTTGTAAAGAAGTTATAATAGCTAATGTTTTTTTTTCAACCCTAACCTATGTAACATATAAAACTAGTAAATATTATAATGTATTGTCCGATTAATTGAACATCGTAAATATGAGCACAGACATCTTAAAAATAATATTTTGCAACTTTCTGATCCAGAATCTATAAAGATCTAAGTAATCAATCTATTTCAATATAGTCTACAATCTAAAATCATAAAGATGATTAAAATCAACAGGCTTGAATTATATAGACCAGTGATTGTCTAAACATTATCTCATTGGAAACTAAAAGGAAATAGCTTTATATCATGGATTTACGTGTATATATAGTTCTGTGATTAACAATTCTGTGCTTCTATATAAAATCCACCGAATGGGATTCCATTATCTCTAAACTTTGAAAACTAAAGATCATTATTTTTCTAAGACAGAAACGAGGCTGGAAAAAAGAGCTTCGTATATAACGAGTGTTTTTTTTTTTTCCAGTCTAGGTATGGTATAATATATATATTGGTCTGTGATCCTAAATAATATAGGTAGCATTCAAAGTAAGGAAATGAAAAGTTACATTTTAAGACCTTACGTGTACAGGGCAGATGGTGTTATGGTCATCTTTGACCAACAATTAACATGTAGGATGTTATGTGGCCAGCACATGACCAGCCAACTTTACTTTGCCAAAGTAAAGTCAGATACCCATTTGAGTTAGGCGGACTCAGGGGCGCCCTAAGAAAATCCCGAAATTCAAAATCCCAGTCTTCTCCGAGATTCAAACCGAAGAACCCCAAGATCGGAAGCCAAGCGCGTAATCACTCAGCCACCTTTCCCCCCACCCTAATTTTATTGAAGCAAAATTTTACATTGTCTTTGAATGCACGTGACTAGGTTCTGCAGCTATTTTAAGCCCAAGACGATTCCGCCTTTTGCTTTTCCTTTTTTTATGCATTAGCCTCGTTATGACAACGAGGTGGGGCAAACATAAGTGTCCTTGATCCTTGATTATTGACCTTGCTGCTGTGCGAGAGTACTTGAGGATTGTAATGACGCTATTCACAGTGCTATCATTCAAGTGCTTTATCCGTTTTAATTCACAGTTACTTAGGATTTCTTTTCGCTATATAACTGTATATTGTTTTTTTGTTTTTGTTTTTTTAATTAGATGTTTTCCTCTTCTGTTTCAGCCAAAAAGTAATCCAAAAACTTAGAACACATTGTAAACGAGACAAACATTAGAATATGCGGCGAATACTAGAAGAAGAAAAAAAAACAACTTAAGCACACTAGAATGGACGCCAAATAGATCCGTGAGATTTTTAACGAACGAATATTAAGATAAGGCTAGAATACGTAGTTCCCCTTTCAGACCTTGTGGTCTCTAGGGCATATGATGTAAAGGTCATCTGTTTCTTTGGACTACGGTTAACGAGGGTGTCATGTGGCCAGCTAATGTAGAGCTAGGTGGACTTAGACACTCAGAGGCGCCCAAAGATCCCAAAATTCAAACCTATTCGATCTCCAGGACCCCGGTTCGGAAGCCAAGCGCTTAACCGAACAGCCACCGCACCTCCAGGACTAGAATAATGCTGTTAGTTAAAACCCTAAATTTAGAGACACTTCGGAACACAAGGCTAAAAGTAAAGTAACAATCCATTTGGCCTCCTTCAGTCGTAGAACGACTATGATTCATCTCAGAGCACACTTCCCCGTGTGGCTGTGGAGCCCTATTTTGGAGAGACACTCCCGTCCACAATAGCACAGGTTAAAGTAGCTTTTGCTTCGGTGGTAGAGGAGCTGGCCGTTTTTTGGATTGTACTTTTTTCTTCCTGAGCTGAGACACATGTACTTTCACTGTCCATAGCTTTCTTGGTCACTGTCTCTCTCCATCTGTTGCGGTCTAGAGCTATGTCTTCCCAATTATCAGTATTGATGTTCACTGATTTGAGGTCACGTTTTATTACATCTGTGTAACGGAGGTGGGGGCGACCAGTTTTTCTTGTGCCAGTCGCGAGTTGACAATAATACCTACAAAACTGAACACTATAAATACAAAAACACAACCTAATAAGACTACTATGAAATTCGCAAGGATAAAGGCACATTTCTTATTCCATATGCTAGGACTATTCGGTATAAAATCTCCTTCTTTCATGGTCTAGAAAGGCCATGAAACGGGTTGCCTGAATCAGCCAGAAAAAACAATGACTTAGCCCAGTTTATGCCTATCATTACAAATCACGACTAGATTACTACACGGATCGGGCATAATTATTTTCTCGTTTGAAGGAAACTCTGCATTTTATTGCACAATAAAGGCAAGGACTTCGGTTCCTAAGATTAAGAATGAGTGCAGTGTATCACGTGACTACACAGACCCAGTCGGAACGGAACATTTTCTCGCATCTCGTGCATGAGCTTGTGAAATTTGTGTCGACTGTATCCCATGTATGTATATATTAAATAAGACATTTCCATACATACATTATGTGTATAATCGTTAATCATATTCGTCTTACAGGTTGTAATATAAAATAGTTCGCCCATCGTGGTTCGATGATGGCCACTTTTGTCATCCAGTGGGCTGAAGGTACTGCACTGGGGTTTTGTGCCTCCTCATGGGGCTAGTGACGTTACTTCCAAAAGAATACATAATTACGTCCTAGGCATCTCACTTTCCAATCTTGTCATGCATGTTAGTCAGTGACTTAAATTCCGATAAGTCGTTGGTTTATTTAACTGATTCAGGCAACCCCTTCCATTCTCTAATGACAAATAGGGAAGACGGAGCAATTGTACGAATTTATTTTAGTGTATCGTCTCTTATCTTATCTTATATAATACAGACGTTACTTCAAAAAAGAAGATGATTACGTCCTACGCGTCATGCATTTAGTCATGGATATTAACCAATGACTTAAATTCTGCCAAGTCACTGGTTTTCCTGGCTAGCTCAGGCAACCCATTCCATGCTCTAATAGCACTAGGGAAGAAGGGGCATTTGTACAAGTTTGTCCTAGCATATGAGACGAGGAATGTGCCTTTATCTTTGTGTCTTTCTGAGTATTTTATTAAATTTTGTTTTTGTATTTGAAGATTATGGTTCAGTGTTTTATGTATAATTGCTACTTTACTTTTCAGTCTTCTGTCCTAAAGGGTTTCTAAATTTAGGGATTTTAGTAGTAGTGTTACTCTAATCCAAAGTGAATATTCGTTTGTTAATAATATCACGGGTCTGTTTTCCGTCTGTTCTATTTATGTTTTCTTTAGTTGAGGGCCCCCCAAAAAAGAGGATACATATTCTAATATTGGCCTAAGTCTAAACAGCGTTGATTATAATATCGCTAATACAAAAAAAAAAAACACAACCTCATAAAATAGTCAGACACAAAAAATAAAAGGCCCACTTTTTCTTTGATATGCCTTGACCCACTCATTAAAACAGAGCTTAGGTCTCCGAATAACGTGCTAGATTAGATTAAGACATGGATACAGGTAGGACTAGATTATCTTATTTTTATGGAGGAACGTCTGTAATCTATAAGATTAAATAACATATACGTTTTTTGTCCTTGATTTTGATTTACATTGCATATCTGTTTTGAAATATTTAAAATTCTTTATAATACATGTGATGAAAGCTAAATAAAAACAGCTTTGTTACGAATAAGTTTAAACTGTATTTAATCTTCCTACGCAGATCCAGCTGACACGTATATTTTGTGACACTTATTTTTCTTTTTAAGTGATGTATAGGCTACAAAATGCATGTAGGAGAAATGGATATTTTTTTCATACTTTTACTTAAAGTACAGTGTCTCAAACTTTACGGACAAGTTGCTCTTTGACCTTTGAACTAATACGATCTCGAGATCATAAAACAAAGCACGCAAATGAACGGATAATGTGGGACACTAAGAGGAATCGATACCACGATACTGTCAGGTCGATTCCAAGCATGATGTATTGTTTAGGGATGGTATGAATTAGGCTGACATGAAAATGAGATTCATTTACAGCAGTGGTGATCAAACTTTTCTCACAATGGGGATCATCTCCGACTCACGTCATAGTACACAATCGTCGAGTCAAAATGAACTGATCTTGTATGGCAGTGGTTCTCGAGTTGTGGTACGCGCACTCCCCAGGGCGGTCCTCAAAAAGATGAAAATTGTATACAATTAAAATAACTGAAAGCCATTTTACCCGATCGGATAATTTTAATAATCAACTTGCCCCTCACTTCTGTTTAATGTCTATTTTTGAGCCCTTTAGTGCGTAGACAAACTCAGATTCCAATCAAAGATGAATAAGATAATAATAATAATTTTATTTATAAAGCGCTGTTAACTAACAAAATGTAGGCCCAAGGCGCTGTAATAACATTACAAACACAAACACGAGAACTAAAATGACAAACTAATCTAAAAATAAGTTTTAAACATGTAGGTTTTAATGTTCTTCTTGAAAGTTGTGTAGCATGTTGTCTGTCTGCGATCAATGGGGAGTGAGTTCCAAACCTTTGGTCCGTGCACTGAAATAGCCCGCAGACCGTAGCTTTTGAGGGAGAAACGTGGAATGACTGGAAGAGTTGAGTCCATTGAGCGCAGGGCTCTCTGAGGGACATATGAAGATGAATCTTTTCTAATACAGGTACAGGTTATTGGAAATCCACAAGTTAGGAGATTCAGCCAATGTTTAAACAAGGATGTCACAAATTTAGGTGACAAAAAAAAAATTCCAATTTTGTATGCTGCATTATGAGTCAATGTACAGAAATTGTTGAGTGCTTTCCCTGTCTTCTTGTTTAGCTCAACATGGTGTCATAATAAGCCTCATAATAAGCCTCATAATAAGCCTCATAATGAGCCTCATAATAAGCCTCATGACTAATCAAAGAAACCGAATAGAAACTTGTGTTCATTGAAATTTCGATTTACAATTAATGAAAATAGAGCCGGATATAAATACACTCATAAAATGTCATCAACCATGTCTAAGTCATTTTTTTTTTATTTCATTTTCAACAAAAGTTACTATCTTACCACTCATATAGTAATTTTTTACTAAACAAAATATTTTCTTTTTTTTTTAACCTTTGTAACTTATATAATATGAATTTATATAGATTTTTCAATTAGGAGGTCCGTGGGCAGGTGTTGGCTTTATAAAGGGTTCCCCGGGTCAAACAAATGCAGCACGGGCAGGGGTTTGGAGGGGCATAATAACACTGCGTCAACATCGGGATGTGGCCCGCAGGCCATAGTTTGGACATCACTGATCTACAGTATCAATTAGGAGTTTGAATGGCGACAATGACTAGTCCTCTCGTGCAGTGTTTCAACTTATGAAAACATACAGAATCAATGTATGAATCATAACACTTGAGCAGTACAGCTAAAACAATGTAGGCGCATTATATTTATACAAAGCTTAAATCAACTCACTCTGTCTGGCTGTCTGTCTGTCTGTCTGTCTGGTAAAAGTTTGTACACGTTTTTGTACAAGTTATTTCTTTGTACAATTATTCATATTCCTCACTGTCTTTGCCTTGGATAGAATCTCTTTCAATGTCCATTCTTGTATTATGTCTTCTCATCTCGTTCTCTGTCTGCCTCTTCTTCTGTTCTTTAATACTGATTCCTGAAGGAAGAGTTTAAGTTTGCGTTTTTTTGTTTTTCACAATAATTAGTAGATCATCCTGGTGTCCTATCGATGTAGTAACCCTGTCTCTAATTTCTCTGGTCATCCTGGTGTCCAATCGATGTAGTAACCCTGTCTCTAATCGCTCTGGTCATCCTGGTGTCCAATCGATGTAGTAACCGTCTCTAATTGCTCTGGTCATCCTGGTGTCCAATCGATGTAGTAACTCTGTCTCTAATTGCTCTGGTCATCCTGGTGTCCAATGGATGTAGTAACCCTGTCTCTAATTGCTCTGGTCATCCTGGTGTCCAATGGATGTAGTAACCCTGTCTCTAATTGCTCTGGTCATCCTGGTGTCCAATCGATGTAGTAACCCTGTCTCTAATCGCTCTGGTCATCCTGGTGTCCAATCGATGTAGTAACCCTGTCTCTAATTGCTCTGGTCATCCTGGTGTCCCATCGATGTAGTAACCCTGTCTCTAATTTCTCTGGTCATCCTGGTGTCCCATCGATGTAGTAGCCCTGTCTCTAATCGCTCTGGTCATCCTGGTGTCCAATCGATGAAGTAACCCTGTCTCAATTGCTTCGTTTGTGATGCGGTCTTTGAATGTGATACCTAGGATCTTTCTGTAACATCTTAACTCCAGTGCTCTCCTTCTCTCTAGTTCTGCTGTCAGCATCCAAGACTCGCACAGTCGCATGTATATAAGAATGTGTATTTATATCCGGCTCTATTTTCATAAATTGTAAATTGAAATATCAATGAACACAATTTTCTATTAAGTTTCTTTGATTAGTCACGAGGTTTATTATGAGGCTCATTATGAGGCTTATTATGACACCATGTTGTGCTAAACAAGAAGACAGGGAAAGCACTCAACAACTTCTGTACAATGACTCATAATGCAGGATATAAAATCGGAATTCCTTTTTTGTAACCTAAATTTGTGGCATCCTTGTTTAAACATTGGCTGAAGCTCCTCACTTGTGGATTTCCAATAATTCCTGATATAGAATTAAATAAAATAAAATAAATAAAGATAAAATCAATTCAATTATAAACTTTTATCCTACAGAATCATCGACGCACCAAGACATAAAGGTCCAATGGAGTTATTGCAAGCATCAGGTCAGTAACAGAACATTACAACTTAGAGATCTAGATGTATTGTATACACAATCAGGTCTTTTTATCGGTCATTTCATACTATTCAAAGTCTGACTTGAAGTTGATAGAATTAAACTCAATAATTTTGTTAACATTTATGTTGGAAAAGTTACTGAGATGATAGCAATGCTTTATAAGACCTTTTACCCATACCCACAAGCTCAAAATATCTTCATTTTACCTGACTAAAGAATTGTACTTTATTTTGTTATTTATTTTGGGTAATTAATTACGAATACTTAATTAACTAATTGAATTTTTTTACATTGATTCTTGTGTTGTCAGGTAAAAGAAATAATTGTGCAAAATTTCAGCATGATCCGAGATTGGTTATCGGAGAAATAACGTGTACAAACTTTTTACCAGACAGACAGACAGACAGACAGACAAGGTGAGTTGATATAAGCTTTGTAATGTAAAGCTCCGAGAGACGTTAACGTCCTCATTTCGTCAGGTGTTGAGGGAAGGGGGGAAGACGACTAAACAAATAAGTGTGTAGGAATTATAGTTTCTTTAAAAAAAATAGTTCTTTAGTGAGTCTTGCTTAAAGTAGTTCTTACACAATGAGATAAATGCCAGCACTTCTAAATAAGACAAAATCCAGCACACGAACTTTTCTAAATCCGCCTCTAGTTTTGTGTATCAAATGTCATGCGGTTTTAAATCAAACAGGATTTATGTAACTAGATGACATCAGATACGTGAAGCTAAGAAAGAAAAAAAAAGTGAAATGTTTATTCTTTTAACATTAGCCACCTTAACTGAAAGTTATGTTATGAATTATTTCTTATATTCAGATCAATTTATAGTATTTTTTATTTCTTTTAAAGCATGTGTGATATTGACAGTGCTTCATGGTAAGTCTTTACTCTTTTATCAAATTTTAATATTCAAAAATACAATACCATTTTAGTGACAAATGTTTGTATAGTTAAATACTTTCAAGTTGCAATAGATAAACGGTAGACTATTCTCTCGAAAACAAAATATTTTGTTTACAGAAGATGGAAAAAAAATGTTTCAGCTATTTTGAGAAATACACGTGCAATTGTAAAATCGAGTTTTAGCTTTCTTTTATGACATAAACGTGACGGACAGACAGCCTAAAAGGCATCACGGCTCTCCCCCAATGGAGGCCACTAAAAATATCACTCTCTCTCAATTATGCGCAATAAAATGGCTACGTCAGAGACAAGAGCTTAATCACCGCCTCATACATCGCGTGCTGTTGGTGTAATCAATACTTGTTCTAGAGGCTGCTTAATGTCTAGAGGCATCATATCAGCTACTCTTAAGCTTTCAACATCGGTAAAAGTCTGGTTGAATGACGTGTAAGCTATTTGAGATTGTTTTCTATGTAGATATCAAAGATAGAACTTGATCTTCTATTTTAGTACCAGACACTTGAAGTACTATTATAGTCAAAGAGAAAAAAAATTAATGTGGGGAAAAAACTAAAAACTAAAAATAAAAAGCTAATTTAAGGGGAAATAATTAGGTTTGAGGGACATGAATTACGCACAGCAAGAGTTGCGATGACATGGAGGCCAATACGAGGAAAGTGCAAACAGGGACGTCCTCGAATTACTTGGCGACACACCTTCACTTTATGCTTAGTTATGTACGTTTTATCATACTAACTACTACATTTAAACACAAAAATTATTTTTTTAAAGAGAAAAAAATCTATTTAGTATGCATATAAGCTTGACATAATTTAAAACAGCAATTAATAAGTAGTTATTCATATTATCGCGTGAACAGCAGAATGCTGCGTCCGGAAATTAGCGCCGAACTAAAGGAAAAATTTATTATTATTATTATTTTGTATTTCATTTTCTTGAGGATTTGAATTAAGAGATTGACCCTTTAAAAAACAATTAGATCAATTGGATATTCATTATAAGACATCATTTAGGCCAGGTTCACATTTAACTTCACATTCACTTTCACCTATCCTTTGGTCTGCTGGACCTCTGGGGCACCACACAAGATCTGTCAACCTTCTTTCTCCATTCTTCTCTGTCATTTGTCTTTGATAGAATTTCGTTCTGATATTCTTTCTGAAAATATTGAAACCTGCCTTTTTACCTGCCTGGGTGGACCACTTCGGGGGCCGATTTTTGAGTTTGTGTTTCCACACCAACTGTCCTTGTAACCTTGTTATCTGAGAATAAGTGTGGACAAACAAAGTATACCAACTTTTTACCAGACAAAAAGATATACAGACAGAGCGAGTAGATATAAGCTATGTAAAAATCAATACGTTATTCTTTTTTTATCTCGACATATGAGCTCGCAATTACTTTTTTAACCCAAAGTGTCCCATAAATGATTGATTCGTTTGATATTTAAGCTTACATTGAAATACTTTCAAATTGGCTTGTTTTGACATATTTATTTACTGCATACTTTTGACCATATTCTATTTGATTCAATTTACTCACATCTTGATCAACTTTATAATTGTTAACTTACAATGTTAAGGTTAATTTTCCTGGAACAAATAGTATTCCCAAGCACTCTGCTTCCAATGTCCTGCGTTTCAAATAGCCCAGCGGTTCTCAACCTTTTAAGCTCGGCGACCCCTTTTTACAATTCCTCACTTTGCCACGACCCCCCCTTTACACACACACACAGCAATAGAAGAGTAGACAATAACAATCCATATTTTCGATGGTCTTTGGCGACCCCTGGCAAATCGTCAATCGACCCCCAAAGGGGTCGCGAACCACAGGTTGAGAACCCATGAAATAGCCTCTGACCACCAGTCTAACTCCTGAACTTCTCAATGGACTTGGATAATGGCCCTGCAGAACTGTTATCACAGACAGGAGAAAGTAGGCCCCCTAGCAAGTAAGCATCGGAAAGAAAGGGCCCTTGAAACGTACCTCGCTACCCACCTCGGAGGAGGAAAACTCAGAATTCAAAACCTCAGCTGACTCGTGGATGAGTCCAAACATGGCAAAGTTTTCGCGCGTTGACCAAGAGTAAAAAATCAGGAGCTGGTGACTCATGGGCCGTGATTGCGATCTTCTGTCAGAGAAGCTGGTGATCTTAGACTTAAAGTGACACTTTAACTGGTAGTGGTCTTTCCTTTTTGCAGCCTAAGAAGGAAGGAAATGCTTTGTGTGTGTCACTGTTCACACCACAGCTTTCATCTTATCTAAGCTAGATCCATTCGAAAAGGTTTTACTGCTGAATGCGAAAAATATTTGTTTGTTGTAAAATGTTTTTAAAATAGCTTATATCAACTCACTCTGTCTGTCTCGTAAAAATGTTTGCACACATTATTTCTCCTGAATCCAATCTCGGATCAAGTTGAAATTTCGCACAATTTCTAGTATCTAACAAAACAGGAATCAATTTTAAAAAAAAATAACCAATTATTAATCAACTAGTATTAATTGTTTGAAAGTTGAATTAGTCCCCTTCAGGAAGCTTAAGCTCTGAGGTCGAATTCGTACAACTTTTTTTTTTCTTAATGCATTTAAAAAGTGATCACGGCAACAGTCACCCAGATACTCCCTTCTTTCTCCCTACACCCTTACCAACTTATACAGACAAGTGATAGGATCATAGCGCATTGAGAAGGCTAATAGCATGAAATCTTCCTGAAACTATTGGTAAAAATAACATCCAATCGAACAGATTTATTAGTGTTCGTCTAGATCTATTACAAATTTAATTACATGACTGATCCAAAATAATAAATACAATTTACATTAATGTAAGTTGTTTTTTTTTAGCGGCCCCCGAAAGGGGAATAGACGCTATTAGTTTTGTGTGGTCTGTCTGTCCGTCAGTCGGTCCCGTTTAAATCTCGTAAACTAGAAAAGATATTGAGAATCCGATATCATGATATTTTAGACCATTCAAAGTTCTGATGCAACGGCTACTTTTTTTTCTTTTCTGGAAGCGAAAAAATTAATTTTTATTGTCAACTATGCAAGCAGTTTTTTCATACAAATAAACCATTTTTACTATTCACTATTAATAGTAAAAACACGGGTGGCTATTTAAGAAGGGAGACGACTATTTACCACATTTTAAACATTTATGCAAACGGTTTTAGATTTTTTTTTTTTTTTATAAATATTTGTATAATTGTATTGCTAAGTTAAGTAAGTTCATTCAAACTAACTACTATGTTTACAAAAAATGTTTACTTTATTTTAAAGAGAAATATCTATTTACCATGCATATGAGTGGGACGTAATTTAAAACAACAATTCATAAGTAGTTTTTCAAATTATCGCGTGAGCTGCAGAGCAGCACTACACCTCTGCAACACTTAACTAAAGGAAAATAAGAAATGAAGAAAAAATATTTTTTTTTACGTTTTTTTTATTCTTGATGCTTTCGATAAGAGATTGACAATTTACAAAAAAAATTGATTATTTAGATAATCATTATATGACATCATTTAGGCTAGGTTTACATTTAATTTCACCTTCACTTTCACCTATCCTTTGGTCTGCTGGACCGCTGGGGCACCACACTAGATCTGTCAACCTGCTTTCTCCATTCTTCTCTGTCGTTTTTCTTTGGTAGAATCTCATTCTGATGTTCTTTCTGAAAATATTGAAACCTGCCTTTTTACCTGCCTGGGTGGACCACTTCGGGGGCCGATTTTGAGTTTGTGTTTCCACACATACTCTCTTTGTAACCTTGTTTAAGTTTAAGTTTCGACTTTTCCTTCAGGGTTAAAGATAATCCATTTCCTAGTCCAAACCTGGAGGCGCGGTTGCTTCCGAACCGGGGTCCGGGGCTCGAATCATGGTGGTGACAGGGATTTTTAATTTCCGGATCTTCGGGCGCCTCTGAGTGGGTACCTGACATTAGTTGGGGAAAAGTAAAGGAGGTTGGTTGTTGTGCTGTCCACATAACACCCTCGTTTACCGTAGGCCAGATAATCAGATGACCTTTACATCATCTGCCCTATAGACCACAAGGTCTGAAAGGGGAACTTTAGTCCATGCCTCCCGCAGGACGACGGGGGATTTCAGAGGTAGGATTTGAACTCGAGACCATCGAGACGACCCATCAACAGACCAGCGCGCATACCGCACGACCAGTCTACCATACACGTTGACTCACACACATTGACTCACATTGATTTCAATGGCTAATGACGACTCATGACGACTAATACGACTAATACTTTTATTTATGTATTTATTTAGATTTAAATGTCATAAATATATAAATGTATAAATATATAAATGCTGAGTTATAAATACGTTTATTAGTTGGCTAATTCATTGAATGGTTTTACATTAACAGCAGTTTCTGCGCAGACCACTGACACCCCTTCAAACTCATCAATCTTCGAAGAAGCTCTTAATTCCACAAACAACAGTTCGTCTGCCGTGATTTCCTCTGACGATGACACTCTAACTACCGAGATTACCGTAACGAATGACTCAGCGGCGACAAATGTTACGGACTGGGCAACGAATGGGATCGAAAATGACACCGACTCCAGCCTCAACCAGACAACCACCACAATGTTACCCACCACAGTCACGAGTAAAACGACACTGAGCAGTACAACCTCAACAAGCACTCAAGGTGAGCCGTTGTGAAGATAAGGTGTACCTTGAACTTGTCGATGCAGAATTTTGTGAAATTACTCAGAGTTAAAATATTTTGTTTGGTGTAATGCACAAATTGTAAGACAAATTTCCATATGTATAGTAAAGATTATTATTATGTTAGAAATGAACGAGTAGTCATTCTCTGGCGCTGCCAGGGTCGAGTTTCGCTAAAGAGAAACAAAATTTATTTAACAGTTTCCACTGAGGAATTTTCTGGTGATGTGGCAGGTCTGCAGCAGTACCGCCCTCTGACAGGCAACGAGGATGTTCCTAGGAATGTTAAGGGTTTGAAGGTGTCTGTGAGGTCAGTTGTTATTATCCCCTCGGTTGATATAACAATGGGGTATATTGTTATTTTGGACAATTTCCATAGACGCTTAATATCCAAGCCCAGGTTCCCATATTTTCTTTGTTTTTCTATCTCAGTTTTTCTTAAATTATGAGACAGTGGTACGGCGATATCGATAATGGTAGCGTTTTTTTTTTTTTTTTTATCGATGAACAGCAGATCCGTGCGATTGAAATCTACCGTTTTGTCGGTCAGAATAGGCCTATCCCAGCACAGCAGATGTTCAGTAGACTCGAGAACCTCTTGCGGAGAGTATTTATAAGGGGGAGTGTCCTTACCGATCAATTTGTACGTCAAAGCCAGGTGTTGGTGTATTAACTTTGCAACTTGGTTATGGCGACCTAGGTAGGCTGATTCTGATAGGGCTGGACATATTATTATTATTATTATTATTAATTATTGCCTGTTATTTAAATATATTTTCTTTAACTTTCTTTATCAGCTCAAACCAGCTCGTCTATACAGGAGATAGTGAATACCACTCTTCGTACTGATAGCACAACTGCTAAAGGTAGAAGCTTTATTTATTAGATATACCCATTCAGTGGCGTAGCTAGGGTGGGGAGCGACGAATTTGAAAATTGAGGGGGGCCCCAAAATGAATGTTTTTTTGTAACATTAAATATTGTGCAAAATGCAGGGGCCCCCATAGAGTTCAAACTTCCCGGGCCACCAAATGATGAAAAATTCCTAACTACGCCCCTGTACCTATTGTTTATTTGTAAGGCAATATTTCTATTGGATTTTGGTGTTTATCAAACGACCCAGTCACAACATTTGCTCCGTATATAGCGTAAATTTCTCCTTCGAGTATTAATGATGACAAAATTCCTCTTTAGGGCTTTTAGTGCAAATGATAAATCACTTTCATGCACCCCCCCCCCCCCGCGCCGTCGTCGCCCAACCGATTAATAACGGTAAAACACAAAATTGACAGAAAACTGTACCTCTGTATCAATGCTGCTTTTGTTTACTGAATGGATACTGTTATAAACCTGGTGGTGAGACAGATGGTCGTAGGCTGTGTGTGTGTTTTTAGCCTATTCAAATCGCCCCACTCCAGCGCTAGACGAGCGGTCAACCGTGACCAGTGACAGTACACGCCAGTTCGGCAAGTACCTGTGTGTAAATATTTCGCACGCAAGTCACGGCGAAAGTGATCAAGTGAAGTGGTCAACGCGGAGGAAATGCTCCCGTCGTCTCAGCGTGGTACCTCCGTGGAAACGTCCGCCCGGGAAAGTAGAGAGGCTAAGTACGTGAACAAACAGGGCTCCCAGTGAGCTACCGCTGTATGCTCTAGCGAGTGTACCTGCACGTGGTGGGGATGTGAGACAGGGCTCCCAGTGAGCTACCACTGTATGCTCTAGCGAGTGTACCTGCATGTGGTGGGGATGTGAAACAGGGCTCCCAGTGAGCTACTACTGTAGGCTCTAGCGAGTGTACCTGCAAGTGGTGGGGATGTGAAACAGGGCTCCCAGTGAGCTACCACTGTATGCTCTAGCGAGTGGTGGGGATGTGAAACAGGGCTCCCAGTGAGCTACCACTGTATGCTCTAGCGAGTGGTGGGGATGTGAAACAGGGCTCCCAGTGAGCTACCACTGTATGCTCTAGCGAGTGGTGGGGATGTGAAACAGGGCTCCCAGTGAGCTACCACTGTAGGCTCTAGCGAGTGGTGGGGATGGTAAAAAGGCTCGCTAACCAGTCCGAAACCCCCATCGACCTTTTTCCCAAAGGGGCCCATACGTGTGCAGATGGTCCCCCTCAAGTGTGCGATGGGACAGTACAGACATAAGGATGGCCCCCACGTGGGGTTAGTCTACCAACCCACATGAAAGAAGGAATTCATGTTGAGGTTTGGAGACTGTGCAACATGCCAAGACGGATGTGAATACATGATCACCTAGTCGACGAGGCTCTTCTGACATTTTGATCGGTCAAGAGTGAATTTCTCATTATGGCCACGAGATAAAAGCCTTTCTCGGGTCACAATAGTTCTGTTCTAAATGTTTTTAAGTCCTGTGAGAGTCCTGCTTAGTTTGACTGTGCCTAAGACCGGCTCTGTCAATAGCGAAGCTCTGTTTCAGTCCAGTTTCGGCCCTATGTCCACTGGGAGTCAATAGAATTAAGTCAGTAAGTCAAGTCATTAGATCTGGGCCGAACCTGGAATTATAAGCACTTCTCTTTTATGTTAGATTTATTATTTTTCTATGCAACCTTTATCTTGACATATCAGTCTGTTGAAACGTTGGGTGCACCACATAAGATCTGTTGACCGTCTTTCTCCATTCCTCTTTGTCCTTTGCCTTTGATAGAATTTCTTTCAATGACATGCCCGTCCATTCTTTGATGTTGTCTTCCCATCGCTTTCTCTGTCTGCCTCTTCTTCTTTTTCCTGGTACTGTTCTTTGCGAGCCATGAGGACCTTGTGATATGACCATAGGGTTTAACCTTGCGTTGTTTTAACAGTAGTTAGCAGAACATCGCTGGGTCGAACTTCTATATTATTCATAATTTCATGATGTGCCACAAGGGCTAGATACTTGCAGGGCGCGCCCCTCCCTCTTCTATGCACCCGTGCATTCTTTAAAGTTTACTATGAATGAAAATGGAGATTCCGAAACTGATCAGCAGGTGAGCCAGTAGCTTTGTTCTGTTTGAAATGATGTTTCATCGCTAGACTCCAAAGATAAGTCTCCGTTATTCTAGAAGCACAATGTAATATGACCTTTTGTAGCTGGATGATTGATTGTATAGTAGACACTCTATAGAGATGGCATTAAAAATGGACGAGTTGTCCTGTCATGTAGATATTGTGAGTGTCAGGTGAATTAGCCTTGTTGTTTGTCCTGACTTGATTAAAATAAACTAATAACGTAGCCTCGTCAAACTATTGGCTGGATGTTTTTGTATTCCTATAAAGAGGGGGGGGGGGGATAATGATTGAAATGGAATAAGGACTGGAATGGAATAAGGATTGGAATGGAATAATGATTGAAATGGAATAAGGATTGGAATGGAATAAGGATTGGTATGGAATAATGATTGAAATGGAATAAGGAATGGAATAAGGATTGAAATGGAATAACGATTGAAATGGAATAAGGATTGGAATGAGGATTGGAATAAGGATTGAAATGGAATAAGGATTGAAATGGAATAAGGATTGGAATAAGGATTGAAATGGAATAAGGATTGGAATGGAATAAGGATTGAAATGGAATAAGGATTGAAATGGAATAAGGATTGAAATGGAATAAGGATTGAAATGGAATAAGGATTGGAATAACGATTGAAATGGAATAAGGATTGAAATGGAATAAGGATTGGAATAAGGATTGGAATGGAATAAGGATTGAAATGGAATAAGGATTGAAATGGAATAAGGATTGGAATAAGGATTGAAATGGAATAAGGATTGAAATGGAATAAGGATTGGAATGGAATAAGGATTGAAATGGAATAAGGAATGGAATAAGGATTGGAATGGAATAAGGATTGAAATGGAATAAGGATTGAAATGGAATAAGGATTGGAATAAGGATTGGAATGGAATAAGGATTGAAATGGAATAAGGATTGAAATGGAATAAGGATTGGAATGGAATAAGGATTGAAATGGAATAAGGATTGAAATGGAATAAGGATTGAAATGGAATAAGGATTGGAATAAGGATTGAAATGGAATAAGGATTGAAATGGAATAAGGATTGGAATAAGGATTGAAATGGAATAAGGATTGAAATGGAATAAGGATTGAAATGGAATAAGGATTGAAATGGAATAAGGATTGAAATGGAATAAGGATTGAAATGGAATAAGGATTGAAATGGAATAAGGATTGGAATAAGGATTGAAATGGAATAAGGATTGAAATAGAATAAGGATTGGAATAAGGATTGAAATGGAATAAGGATTGAAATGGAATAAGGATTGAAATGGAATAAGGATTGGAATAAGGATTGAAATGGAATAAGGATTGAAATGGAATAAGGATTGGAATAAGGATTGAAATGGAATAAGGATTGAAATGGAATAAGGATTGGAATGGAATAAGGATTGAAATGGAATAAGGATTGAAATGGAATAAGGATTGGAATGGAATAAGGATTGAAATGGAATAAGGATTGAAATGGAATAAGGATTGAAATGGAATAAGGATTGGAATGGAATAAGGATTGAAATGGAATAAGGATTGAAATGGAATAAGGATTGAAATGGAATAAGGATTGGAATGGAATAAGGATTGAAATGGAATAACGATTGAAATGGAATAAGGATTGAAATGGAATAAGGATTGGAATAAGGATTGAAATGGAATAACGATTGAAATGGAATAAGGATTGGAATAAGGATTGGAATAAGGATTGAAATGGAATAACGATTGAAATGGAATAAGGATTGAAATGGAATAAGGATTGGAATGGAATAAGGATTGAAATGGAATAACGATTGAAATGGAATAAGGATTGAAATGGAATAAGGATTGAAATGGAATAAGGATTGAAATGGAATAAGGATTGAAATGGAATAAGGATTGAAATGGAATAACGATTGAAATGGAATAAGGATTGAAATGGAATAACGATTGAAATGGAATAAGGATTGGAATAAGGATTGGAATAAGGATTGAAATGGAATAAGGATTGAAATGGAATAAGGATTGAAATGGAATAAGGATTGAAATGGAATAAGGATTGGAATAAGGATTGAAATGGAATAACGATTGAAATGGAATAAGGATTGAAATGGAATAAGGATTGAAATGGAATAACGATTGAAATGGAATAAGGATTGAAATGGAATAAGGATTGGAATAAGGATTGAAATGGAATAACGATTGAAATGGAATAAGGATTGAAATGGAATAAGGATTGAAATGGAATAACGATTGAAATGGAATAAGGATTGGAATAAGGATTGAAATGGAATAAGGATTGAAATGGAATAACGATTGAAATGGAATAAGGATTGGAATAAAGATTGAAATGGAATAAGGATTGAAATGGAATAACGATTGAAATGGAATAAGGATTGGAATAAGGATTGAAATGGAATAACGATTGAAATGGAATAAGGATTGGAATAAGGATTGAAATGGAATAATGATTGAAATGGAATAAGGATTGGAATAATGATTGAAATGGAATAAGGATTGGAATAAGGATTGAAATGGAATAAGGATTGAAATGGAATAACGATTGAAATGGAATAAGGATTGGAATGTTGGGACCAGCTCTAAATACCCGTCTAGCTCGGGAACATATGGGGTGTACTAAACAGATCTCCCCGCGGGAAAATATGGGGTGTACTAAATAGATCTTCCCGCGGGAAAATATGGGGTGTACTAAATAGATCTCCCCATGGGAACATATGGGGTGTACTAAACAGATCTCCCCGCGGGAAAATATGGGGTGTACTAAACAGATCTCCCCGCGGGAACATATGGGGTGTACTAAACAGATCTCCCCGCGGGAAAATATGGGGTGTACTAAACAGATCTCCCCATGGGAACATATGGGGTGTACTAAATAGATCTCCCCACGGGAACACATGGGGTGTACTAAACAGATCTCCCCGCGGGAACATATGGGGTGTACTAAATAGATCTCCCCGCGGGAACACATGGGGTGTACTAAACAGATCTCCTCACGGGAACACATGGGGTGTACTAAACAGATCATCCCGTGTTGAAGGCTACCGAGCAAGATATTAAAGCACTGTTCAAGACAGGTCCTTGTCCCGTAGATGCGGGTTCAGTCCGAACTTTGACTGACCGTGTCCCCCGCGTGAGACCAATCGTAAATTTATCATCTATCTTATACATTACAGAGGACCTTAACACTTATCTGTCACGTCGCATTGGAGACCAACTGCTCGTTGCCACGTCACAGGTCTGCACAGGCCTCCATTGCCCACAAGTCGCGACGCCGCAGGTTCAAACGTTCTTAGATGATTGGTCTCGCTCCGTTGCAGAGGGAAAGAAAAAACCGTGTTTCGACTCTCCCAGACCTGCTCACTTCCGTTGCGTCAGTGTGTTGTTTTTTGCGTCCAGTGTTTTTCAAAGACAGGAATTAAGCCTCTCAGGCTCTCCCCCACAAGTTTGTTGATCTATATTATAAAGTAGAATGTGTGGTGTATGTATGTATGTATGTATGTATGTTACTTATAGACATCAAAACCGCTTGACCAATCTTGATAAAACTAGGCAGGAATGTTCCTTGGGTACCAACTTAGACCGTAGTGTATGTATTGTAGCCCTAAAACAAACTTAAGACCCTCAAAAAAAATAAAGTTGTCCGACTCTATTACAGCTATAGTATTTTATGGATCTAGGCCATGTCTACAATGTTGACATGAGAAAAGATAGAAAGGATTTAGACCTAGATCTAATTTTAAGAAATACACTTTGCGCATCTAAATTTTTACTTTGACACATGAAAAGACAAAAGAAGATCCATTGATTTCATTATATAATAAAATTAATCTTCAATTTTGTGTTTCAAAAGCATTTTTTACATTAATTAGTTCCTTATATATGTGATTACAGATTTCCTGACGAACATTCTTTCATTAGACAATTCCGTAATGAATCGCGTACTAAATATTAATTCGTTTAATTGTTTACTTTATAATCAAATCCCTAGATCTAAAACTCTAATTCAACTCTAAGATGATAAAACTTCTCTTCGCACAGATAGTTTTATACTTTAACACATAAACATATTAATTAAAGTCCATTCATTTCATATTTTGATCAAATAAACATTCAAATTTGGTTTTCTAAAGCTACATTCGTTTACGAAAGCTGCGAAGCCGAGTTAAAGGCCTAGATCTATATTCATTCATGAATCGCGTACTAAAAATTATTTCGTTTAATTGTTCACTTTATAATCCCATTCATTTAACAAAGCTATCGTTCTTTTTGTTTTTAATAGATATGAATGTATCGGCTTCGGGTAATCCCATTTTCGCAAACCTAATTTTATTTTCGTAGCGAAAGAGAAAAAACTTGAAAGGATCATTAGCTACGTTTAACATACATCTAAATCCAATCCACTAGATTATTCAAAAGCATTTTTTTACATAAATTAGTTCCTGATATCTGTGACTACAGATTTCCTGGCGAACATTCTTTCATTGCACATTACCAAATGGTTACACATTAACACATCTCTCTACTGAGTCTATTCCTAGGCCTAGGTCTAAAACTCTTATTGAACTCTAAGATGATAAAACTTCTTTTCGCAAAGATAGTTTTATGCTTTTACACATAAACATACTAATTATTGTCCATTCATTTCATATTTTAATCAAATTAACATTCAAATTTGTTTTTCTAAAGCATTTTTAATACATTCGTTCGCTGTTCGCTAAAGCTGCGTAGCCGTGTTGAGATAGGCCTATATTCATTCATGAAAAAAAGTTCACGCATGCGGAGCACAGAATGAACTCTATAAAAGCCAATTTTAAACTCTAGATTAGTGTAGATTTAGATCTATGTCTACCTCAAGATCTACTTTATACACATGAACATACAAAATTTAGTCTATTCATCTCAAACTTTAATCAAATATATGTAGGCCTACAAGCAAATGTTTTAATTTGAAAAAAAAATGGATTTAAGCCTATTAGCTATTCTGATTTGATAGCTTCATTCACACTATTTTTACATTGACACATTCGCTTTACTTATTACATTATTATTTCGTTTAATTGTTTACAAAACACTCTCATTGACTATATCGACAGTAATGCGCAAATAAAGACCCGCGGGTTGCGGGTAACATATGTCTAGTATTAAATAATGGAAAGGGGGGGGGGGAGGAAATCGAGTTACACCAGGTTATGGGTGTCATAAAAACTCTTTGTTTTCTGTAACTGAGGGAAGTGAGTTCACATCCTGATTTAAGGTTTTCAATTGACCAAGATCTGACGACGTAACAAAGGTTTCTAATATTGTGCTGGCCACGTAACACGCTCGGAGCGGTGGTCGAACAGTTAAGCGCTTGGCTTCCGAACAGGAGGTCCTGGGTTCGAATCCCGGTGAAGACTGTGATTTTGAATTTCGGGATTTTTAGGGCGCCCCTGAGTCCACCCAACTCTAATGGGTGCCTGACTTTAGTTGGGGTTGGTCGTTGTGCTGGCCACATAACACCCTGCGCGTTAACCGTTGGCCAAAGAAACAGATGACCTTAACATCATCTGCCCCTTAGATCGCAAGGTCTGAAAGGAGGAACTTAACTTAAACTCGCTCGTTAAACGTTGGCCACGGAAACGAACTATGTATCGTCTGCTTTAAATAACCGCTAAGTTTCAAAGGGAGACAAACTGATTTTGATACGTGGTTTATGTCGCAAGAGATTTTCATAATATAGTGAGCACTGACCTAGACAAACAATCGATATCCACATTTCCATCGATTTTATTATTATTGTGACCAAACTTTTTTTTCAATTTGATTTGATTAATGTTATCTATTGTTTGTTTCAAAATTACTTTAAAGCGGCGAGCTTTAAAGGGGACTAATTCAGCTTTTACCCTCACCTCAGTCAAGTACAATTTCTTTCCCTTGTTTGAGATACGAAACGAAATAATTAATTACCAATTTTTAATTAACTTATTGTTTGTTTTTTTTGTTTTTTTTTGCCATGTAAAAGAAATAAGTGTGCGAGATTTTGTGTGGGAGAAATAGCGTGTACTAACCTTTTACCACACAGACATAGAGAGTTGATATAAGCTTTTTAAAAGAAACAAATCTAGGATACTAGCTGTGGAATCAAGATATTCTATGTATCATCTAGAAAGACCACATCATTAGTGAGAAAATGCAAAAGTGGATCACAATCGCGATCTAACCATTGTCAAAAAAAAAAAAAAAACGCAAGCCAAGACTGTTGGGCCATATCATAAGATCAACAGAGCTCGCAAAGACTTTTCAGCAGGGAACAGTACCAGGTAAAAAGAAAGATAGGAATACAAAAAAAAAACAGCTGGAAAGACAACATCAAAGAATTAACATTGAAAGCGACTCTCATTCTAGCAAAAGATAGAGATGAATGGAGAACGATGACCAACAGATCCTGTGTAGTGCCCCCAGCTATCCAAAAGATTTAGAAATAAGTGAAAGCTGTGAAGATAAAGTCAAGCAAGTCTAGGGCTATTAAGATAATTTTTTTTTGAACTACAATGATAACTATAATTCTTATGGTAAACCTTTTTTTCTGTAAGCTTTTATGATGATTTACAGATATATTTTAACTTACATTCATGCGATTTATCTTGTTAACGTCTGTGTAATTATCTATGCTTATTCCTCCTGCAGGTGGCAGCACTACACTAATAGGCTGCATATATTTGATGGTCTTATCAGCGGTGGTGCTAGGCTTCCTGTAGCAATCTTCTCAGACAACTCTCAGGGGAGATCATTCAAGAAGGACACATTCACGTCTGCTGTTTTGATATTCTAATTGAAAAAAGACAACTATCTCACGTGAAACTGACAGTCTACATTAATTTTTTCCGTAACAGCATTTCTCAATTCTTTATGACCATACTGTTGATATCAATAATACTTTGTTTTACTCGATTGTGATATAAACACATTCCGATTTCTCTGATAAAGCATGTTGAGCTGTAAATTAATTTATTTCATTAAACCAAAACATAATAATTTGAAGTCCATTTCCCATTCCACACTTCTATACCTTCTTTTTTTTTACATCACAGTGAGTATAACTGTGCCTGAGATTTAGTTACAATTAACTACTATATAGACGGTAACACACAAATGGTCTAGGATTTTCTTCATTATATTTGGTATATTTATCTGCTTAAGGAAATATCTGCCAAGTATTAGGGGAAGTTAATCTTATTATTGTCTGTTCTGGTCAATACACAATTTATACATATATCTAGATCTAAACACCATTCATCATTTTTTTTTAATAAACGTATCAAATATTTACAAAAGTGAACACATCTTAAGCAAAAAATCGACATATCTTAGCAAAAATTGACAAATCTTAGCAAAAATTGACAAATCTTAGCAAAAGTGGACGGCAAAAATAAACAAATCTCTTCAAAAATTGTCAAATTTTAGCGAAAATTCTAAATTTTTGCATTTTTAAACAAATTTAGCCATTTGTGCAAAACTAAGAACCTGCGAAACGCCAGTTGTTGTTTTTTCCGGTGCCCTCGGATGTGTTGAGTCTGAATACAGGCGCCAAATCGCAGGCGTGTCCTTCAAATTTGCTCCAAAAATTGAATGATAATTAAAGCATATAACAGTCAAACTATCTTCACTTATAAATAAGACGCCAAAATCACGGACCTAGCCATATTTTAGACGAACGAATAACATAGTGGCTTTGGGATAAACAACTAAAAATGAATTTGGGCTTTGAAATACCTGTTGATAAATAGTTCTGAACTCGCGTTGTTAATATTTCATGTCATTTTTTTTTATAGCTAGTAGATGGTAGCATTTTATTTATAAAGTATTTTTGTATGTGTATTGCTAATTTTTTATTTATTGTTGTTTGTTGTGGTTGCTTTTTTTTTAAATAAAATCTAATGTTGCAGTTGCATCCTGATGAAACTTGGTTAAAATTATAGTATAGAATGTTGCATTATGTGCTTCATCTTATTTACAATCTCTCTTTTTCTCAATCTGTTTCTCTATAGCAGTGGTTCCCAAACTTTTTCTTTAACGGAACACTTCGCATTTAGCGGAACACTTCGCATTTAGCGGAACACTTTGCTTAGTTTTTTTTTAGAGAGATTAATACACGTGGTGACTTACTAGTTGATTATTCCAGAAGTATTCTAGGGTTCCCCGGAAATTGGTTTGGGAAACACTGGTCTATAAGTTTGTCCGTATGTTCTTTGATGCCATCAATTATTGCTCTTTTCATTTGATTGTCCCTTTCTTTCTTTCCCGATTTTTCTCTCTGTCTCTCTCTCTTTCTCTCTCTCTCTCTCTCTTATTCTCATGTCAATGGACTTATTAAAATAATTATTTTTTTTTTAAACTATTTCAGAAATTATTTTGTATTGAATAAACGTGTTTTACAAAGATTTCGTTTGTTTTACAAGTTTTAAAATTTCCTTCAGAAATGAAGATGTTAATACGACCCATCGCTGACCTCATGCAGGAGGACCAGGCAGACGTCCAAAAGATTGCTTATGCATTTGATTTGTTCATAGGCCTTTGAATCTCCATCTTCTACCTGGTTGTGTACCTGAAGTTATGCAAAGCAAGTGACCTTTGACATAGCCTATTTTTACAACAGCTTCTGACTCCATCATACCGTTTTGATTGTTCAAGAGCTGAGCCGAAGGTTCTTCGAGCTCGAAGTTTGAAAAAAAAAACCTGTAAAAAATAAAAACCTGTCTGAACCACAGTTCTGTCTGGAAGAGACCCAAGTCAATGCCTATGTAAAACATTGCTATTTCCGAAGCCTTTGGCACCTCGGAGACATGGGCTAGACATGACCGAAGGCCGAGAGCACCGGGAGCCTCCCACTATTTTCCTTTGTTATACCAAGCTAGCCGTGGGGAACTCGCCATTAATGTAACGGTCCCTTGAGGAACGGCGCATGGATTATCGACAGGTTCGTAAGGGCTCTCTTTCAACTCTGCTCCGTGCAATGGGTTGGCTCTCGCTAACCCGTGGACACCCTCACGGGAGTTTTGTTTTGCTACCCATTTAGCCTAACCACTTCCTCTAATGGTCGTTTCCACACGAGCGCCACGATGAGGCAGAGTAGCGTGCTGCGCTCCATCATCCCAGATGTTCCTGTAGAACATATAAAAAGCTGCATATACCATTTGTTTATGGAAATATTTTTGAAAAATGTAATATTATTAAATTCATTTCTACTAAAAGAAATTTTGTAACGAATTTAAAAAGATTAAATTATTAATTAACTTCATAGTTTAGTGTATATCCATTTTCTTTACCATGAGCAAATCAGGTGGTATATTTTGCTGGATTTTTCTTCAGAATCTTGCCAGTGGTGGCACATTTTTAACAATACATGCTGGTGACATAAATGTCAAGTTCAAGTCCAGTTTGGACCTCTATCAAACGTCCTACTCCTATCAAGGATATATGTCCTCTCGTCCGCCAACTACCGTCAACAGAGACTGCAATGTCCAGTGGGGCATCGGCTTCTGCATATTTTATAAACTTGCCTTACGATTGATGGCAGCCTTAGAAAAAAAATGTATTTTTCACTATTAAAAACATGGGACTTTACGGTGATGTATCACACACGAAGCCCCTATTTGTTATTGCTGTTTAGTGCCAAACGAAGCATTTTTAGAAAAAATTGTAAACATCTGTATATACCTTTACTAACATACTTTATAATAGGTAATTATTTGACAATCATTAAAATGATATTCTTATGTCCAGAAATGGATGGGCTATTTAAATTGGGTTAAAACTGAAAATTGAACTTTTTTACATAGTTACCCAAATTCGGTGTCCTACATAGCCTTAAAAAAAATGCGCATTCTTGTAGTATGTATTAATCTCTTTACAAATTTACCAATAATATGTGGGCAAAATAATAATGTGGGTGAGCACTAATTCAAGAAATTAACCCTTTGAGAGGATATTGTTTATCACCATTCACGGTCATTTCAGTTCCTGGTGTTGTATTAGTCGTGCAATATCCTCGTAACTTCTTAGAGGACGTAAATATACCAGCTCAGCTTGCTTCCCTTGTGTCAGAAACATAATAAACAAGCAAAATACAAAACAAAAAAACACTTTAAAAAAAGTTTATACTGAGTGTAATTGTATCAATTAGTTTGGATCGGTCATGTTATTAAATGTGTAAATATCTAGACTAGCAATTAAAAAAAAATTATTAAAAAAAAAAAGAAAATGGGTAACTTCTCAGGCTTCTCAAGCCAACACGCTAACCACTCTGTCTGTGGGAGAAATAACGTGTACAAAGTTTTTACCAGTCACTGTGATTTGATATTTTAAAACATGGGCATGAACCAGACCTTTTTTTATTTGTCATTAAATTTAAAAGCAAGGAAAATAATTTAAACTATTTAGATTTTTATTGCGTTCAACAGAGTTGCACTTCCGAAGCCCCTGAGTTTCAGAATGTGAAAATAATTTAAACTATTTAGATTTTTATTGCGTTCAACAGAGTTGCACTTCCGAAGCCCCTGAGTTTCAGAATGTGAAAATAATTTAAACTATTTAGATTTTCATTGCGCTCAACAGAGTTGCACTTCCGAAGCCCCTGGAGTTTCCGAATGTGAAAACAATTGAACTATTTATATCTTCTAGATACAGCTCAGCATGAGATACATGTCACTCTAATGCAGGGGTTCTCAACCTGTGGATCGCGACCACCTTGGGGGGTCGATTGACGATTTGCCAGGGGTCGCCAAAGACCATTGAAAAAAATGGATTGTTATTGTCTATTCTTCTATTGCTGTGTGTGTTCGGGGTTGGGGGGGGGGTCGCGGCTAAGAAGGGGATTGTAAAAAGGGGTCGCCGAGCATAAAAGGTTGAGAACCGCTGCTCTAGTGTCATTTGAGACAGTAGCAGTCAAGAGAGAGATGGACTGAATGTTTACAACGTGGTGCGATAGGATGGTGTGTCTGTTCCAGCGAGTGAACGTTGGCGATGGATAAAGAGTAAAAGGTTAATTGGAGGCTTACTATCAAACGTAGCCAGATAAGTTCACGTCTGCTACACTAGCACATTCCTATCATTTGAACAACCACCGCATTGTTTGGATTGTTTCCTAGACCCCATATGTTTTTGTTACTTTGGTGCCGTTTTGGTAAATTTCAGTATATATTCTATTCTATATGAATGGACAATCGATTTCAACTCCTGCGTGTTTTTAAACTATTTTCTTGTGTCATTTTAAAGACGAATAAGGTTGACATGTAATATACCAGTACAGATTACACCATAACTTAAGCAGTTATTTTTAAGGATCTGTCTGTCTGTCTGTCTGGTAAAAAGTTTGTTCACGTTTTTTCTCCCACACCCGATCTCGGATCAAGATGAAATTGAAATTTTGCATACTTAATTCTTTTCCCTGACAATACAAGAATAAAAAAAAATTAACCAATTAGTTAATTAACAATTGGTCATTAATTATTTTGTTTGGTATCTCGAACAAGGGAAAGAAAATGTATTAGACTGATAAGTTAGTATAAGGTATACTTTTTAAAGAGAAAAGTTTGAAACTAACAATAGATAGCTATATAACCTACACTTTTCAAACCACCTCCCCGGAACAGTGGTTAGTGTATAGACTTTAGCCCTCGAGTTTAAATACCGGTCTTCCAATTCTTTTTTCCTTTTGGTTTTAAGGCATTTAAAAAGCGATCACCCAGATACTCTCTTCTTTCTCTCCACCCCCCCCCCACCCCCCAACACTTTCCAACTGATGTAGATAATTGATAGAATCATAGCTTATTTAGAAAGCTAAAAGCATGAAATAGTGCTCAGTAAAAAAAAAATGGTAAAAATATTAGCATTCGCACAGATTTATTGTTTTTAGTCTAGATCTATTTCAGATTTAATTATTGGACTGTTCCAAACTGATTGATACAGCTACGCTTAACATAAGCTTTTTTTTTAAAAAAAAGTTCTTTTTGTTAATAAAACTAAAAAGTAAAAGGGACTTGATCAGACTTTAGTGAACTTGTCTTGACAAAAATATTGCAAAGTGACTTTCTCTCCAGGAAACACTGCCGCCCAGCCTGTATGATTTATGATCATTTGATCCTGCACACGTAATTACGGTACGAGAAAGTCTGTTGTTACGGGGCGCAGTCACGCCACACGTGCAATTTGGACTCCATGGCTATCATATACGGCAGGGTGGGAGCAGGGCTGCCCTTTAAAACAATTCTGCTGCTTTTCTCAGTCACGTGAGTCTCGGGATGGACCTAATTAATATTGTGTGTGGTAGTTCCTGGCACATGAAGTGATAACTTCCGGTAGAATTTAAGTCATTGATTAACATGCATGACTAGATTGACCTAGGAACAATGGTAGGACGTAATCGTCTTTTTTTTTTAAAGTAACGTCTGTATTTTATAAGATAAGGGATGGTGCAGAAGGGGAGTTTGTTGCCCTTTATTGCTTATTTTATCTGTCTCTCAACTTTTAAGGTAACTTTTTTTCAAACTGTTTCTTTGCCTAGGATGGCTGCCGAGTCGTTTAGCATGAGCGTCGGTCTGTCGACCCCATGGGTTCGACGCTCCAGCCCTGCGCACGTCCATCCCCAGACGTCCTGCAGCAAGTATGGACTAAGACGTAATATATCCGAAGAAACGTCAGAGGAATAAAAGCGTAGGGTAAAAAACTTCGAAATGAAATTAATTTAATTATAAATGGTTATAAAATCCTATGCAAATTTGGTGTACCACAAAATAATAATGTTGTTAAGGTTACTATTTAAAGTCTAAGCTGGTCAATGAAGAGACACACCCTTGGGATTTCACTATGTAAAATGTTCAATTATAAGAAAACATTTGATCTGTACATCGCAAACCACGCCCTTACAAGAATATCACAAAGCCCTTTATCACACCGGAACCAGACTTTGGAATGTTGAGGCCCTGGTTAATTGGCAACGATGTCCCAGTTTTTACGAATTGAGAGTAACCCCCCCCCCCCCTCAGTAAAGCCGTGCCCCATTATGACGTCTTCTGCAAAACCAAACCACTCCTATTTTCTTATACCGTTTTTCTGGCGCAAAGTTTGTCGTCTTAAGCCACGAGGACCAGTGTGGTCATACAACAATTTCAATAAACACCAAAAAATGTTTTTTTTTAAATGGGTCAATTTAAGAAATGAAGATTACTAAGTTCTAACCGGCGGGGTTTGAATCCTGAACCATCGTGACTACTGTTTGGAGCGCACACCACACAACCACCTGGCAGCCATCTGTCACATAAGTCCGATTGTGCTTAGGGAGAGCTAACCCCCAAGAACTGTTCGTCAAACTGAACTCTCCTGTAATTCGCCCCCCCCCCCAACCCCCTTTTCAAGACCAGATGTGAACAAACTGTAATCAATGAACCGTGACGACAAAAAAAGCTCTATCGTCTGCTAACATCTCCAATGTAACTACATCATTAAAATTTCTTTTATCATTCCTCTTATCAGATTGAAAATTCTTCATCGGTTCAAAAGGCCAAAACCTGAAAATAAAAAAAACAACCACCAGGGTGGACACGGATCTCTAAAGATGTATCTATACATTAGCCTGTTGCAAAAAAAAAAAAAAAGGAGCATATTGACCAGACAGGAAAACTCTGGTTTGACTGTTATTATTTTTCAAAATACAATAATTAGCTTAACGAGGTATTTTTTCAGGGGGTGAAATTGGGTCACACTCTGACAATGATTATAATAGATAGTAAATTAAAACTTTGATTGAAGTACATTAACATCAAGTTCAGGGCATATTAGGTAAAATACTGAAGTAAAGTACTGAGATAGACTTTACAGTACTTGCAGTACCTGAACAGATAAATGTTTGATGACGCAAGTGGAAAGGTTGGGGTTTGAGTCTCAATCAAGTCACCATCTTAGTTCATATAGTACATGTTTATCTTCTTAAAGCTACAAGCAAATTTTTAGAAGGGAGTATCACGTGACTTTGTTTGCTGTTTAAATAGGGATGACGCGCATACTCACATAAGGCTTAGATTTAGTGTACTCTAAAGGTTGCGCTTCTTGTCTGACGTCTGCCATCCAGTCATTGCCATATTCTTGATTTAGATTGGGGTTTGGGAACCTGGTCTTTGTAACAAGATATTTGTATTCTATGACGGCTCTCTTGCTCTACACTAACTAATGATAACAAGTCAAAGAACTGAAAGCCCTTTATTTTTAGTTAAAAGTGTTGATTGATGATAAATTTTCAAGATTACGATTATTTATTTGTTAGCGTTTTTGTAAAGTGTCCTACAAGGTCAAGCTTGCACCATGTAAAGACCTTTGATCAAAGGGAAGGAATCAGAGATTGCCTCATCACTGAGCTTTCTCGCCGGAAGTGTCCCACCAACTAAATGACCATTTTATCAACCCGCCAGTGTGGGGCACGACTCTTGGAATCCTGCCGGTGAGGCCGGAGGCTGAGTCACGACGGTATCCTCTGCATTCCTGCAATGTACCACCACAAACTGTGAGAAGACCGATGCCACACCCATCGTCTGTCGGTTGCGGTGTTGTAGTGAACTGTATGGTTTAGCAGAGCCTTTCTATCCTCCGATGTGCGATGCTTGTTCGCTTTGCCAGATTTTGCATATTACTTTTAGGAGACAAAAGTGCTAAGACCTGATGAATGAGATATAAAGAGATTGCATGTATAAAAAAAAAGATGTATTCTCTAGTAAAACATTAAAGCCTCCAACTCTAATATCATTGACTCTTGAAGGGTATAGGCCACAACACAAAGATTACAGCCTAGAACACAAAGATTATAGTCCCCCACGCAAATATTATAGCTTAAAAAAACAACAAAGATTAGTGTCTAATACAAAGATTATTGAATCCAACACAAAGATTATTGAATTCAACACAAACATTACAGGCTCAACACATAGATTATACTCTAAACACAAAGATTATAGCTTAAAATACAAACATTATAGTCACAAAGATCATTACTTTAAAAATAAAGATTATAGCCTCAACATAAAGATTAAAGCAGCAAATACAAAGATCACATCGTGATTTAAACAAATTGTTGGGTCAGAAGATTTCTGTTGAGTTTGCTTTGATTCAGTATTTTAAAAAAATATGGGCGCCCGCAGGTAGGTGCAAGGTGGTGCACTTGCACCCCCTAGATTCCGAGTACCCAAATTCTAGCCATTTTCCGCACCATCAGATCAATTAAAATCGAAGTAGCGAATGAACAAGTAAGCTGTTGTGTTAATAAACTAGAATAGGCTAATCTGTAGTTTATGTCCGACTATGTGGGCTTTATAATAGGTTTGCAACTCAATAGTCTATAGCACGTTAGTAGAGACGATATGTTTTCATTTGCACCATAATTATATTTATAATTACATTTAGTAAGGCCTAGACTATGATATAAATTTGTTGTTTTTTTTATCTTGGAGGAAAAACTCTAACCATCTTTCGATTTGATTTATGTGAAAGCTTCTTTGACCAAGATTGAAGAGTGAAGTCATTTTGGTAAATTTATTTACGTCTTGCGGAGTTGCGGTCATTGTTAGCGCTCGATAAAATAGCAGTGTCCAGCAGTTTCTGATAGAGGAGATATAAGAAAGTTCTTCACATGCCATCGTCTGAGTCCAAACGTTGATTTGTATCGACGGAGCACTGGCAGCAGCAAAAAGCCAAAATATACGAGCAGCAGCAGCATGAATGAAATGCGTTTTCTTGGTATTTCGGTAATGAAGCTGCATATATCATAGGCATGAATATATGTCTGTCCTCGGCAGCGGATTTTCTTTTTGGTCTTAAAAGAAATATATTTCTCTCTTTGTCTGTGGCATTTTACGTCTCGAAAGACGATCTTTTTACTTTGCAACTTCTTGTGTGACTAAAGGGGCCTTTCTTTGATACACAGAGGCTATAACAGGTTGGGCATATGTGATCACCAGGCGTCGTTGCAATTTCGCTCTGTCATAATATTTTAAAATTATATAACTATTAACATTGGTTGGCGCTCAAAGCGGTCCCAGGCGTTGAGGGTTGTATTATGTTACATAACTATACCTATCTAACAAGCCCTTTTCTATCCTGTCCATGGTTACACATTAGATGTGATGCGGTATCTGCATACCCAGTATTGAAGGTCAGAACAGGAGTAAGAACAATAGCATTAGCTGGTCGATATGTCTATGAATTTCGGGTAATATAATGTTCTGTTTTATTTGTAATAGCCTCCTGACTAGTAGCAGAGGCTTCCAAATGTAGAATACAAAAGGTGATTTTGTTATTGCATGTACAAAATATGTTAGTGCATCTAAATTATAACCAAATTATTAGGTAACTAGACTAAAGTTCCAAAATATTACTATTGTAACATATAAGCCTATTTTATTTCAGATAAATTTTATAAATATTAAAACAATAAACATAAATATCCTTAAATATTAATATTCTAACTATCAATATTTGTAAAGATCTTTGCAATGAAGTATCTTTATAACGACAGTTGTCTTTCCTTGAATATCAAAGTCTCACTTGAGGTTACAAATTATAAAAGGGCTTAACAAAACGAAAAGGGAAAAAGGGGGGAGGGGTATCTCGGATGTGATGGGTGTGACCGAACAAGGTGGCACCAGCTCCAGTGACGCCCCTGGATGGATCATCGCCTCAATACTAAGACCACAGCTTTTAACGACCCCAGTGACGCAACTGCATAGATCATCGCCTCAGTACTAAAACTACAGCTTTTAACCAGCCCATGTGACGCCCCTGCATAGATCATCGCCTCAGTACTAAGACCACAGCTTTTAACCAGCCCCTGTGACGCCCCTGCATAGATCATCGCCTCAGTACTAAGACCACAGCGTTTAACCAGCCCCTGTGACGCCCCTGCATAGATCATCGCCTCAGTACTAAGACCACAGCTTCAGCTTTTAACCAGCCCCTGTGACGCCCCTGCATAGATCATCGCCTCAGTACTAAGACCAAAGCTTTTAACCAGCCCCTGTGACGCCCATGCATAGATCATCGCTTCAATACTAAAACTACAATTTTAACCAGCCCCTGTGACGCCCCTGCATAGATCATCGCCTCAGTACTAAGACAACAGCTTTTAACCAGCCCCTGTGACGCCCCTGCATAGACCAATGCCTCAATACTAAGACCAAAGCTTTTCATCAGCCCCTGTGACGCCCCTGCATAGATCATAGCCTCAGTACTAAGACCACAGCTTTTAACCAGCCCCTGTGACGCCCCTGCATAGGTCACCGCCTCAATACTAAGACCACAGCTTTTAACAGGGATCAGGCAGATTTAGCTGATGATTACTTAAAAATGAAAGCTAGGTTGAAGAAACATTCATATGACATGGTGTTTAAGCAAAGGGAACTCGAGATCTTAACATGGTCTTCTTAACAGACCTACAAGAAAAGTATATAAAATAATTCTTTAAAAAAAAAAGACCTCCTATAGTCTATATACATCTTATCGATTAATTTGTTCTTAATAACTAATGAATGTTACATTCAAAATAATAATGTAACATTTTTTACCTCGCACCTCCCCCCCCCCTTTATTTTTTTACAAAAAATCCTGGTTACAAAATGTATAAATCTATCAGACCTTATAATATTCCAAATATTGGCATTTAGATCTAGACTCAGAAGACGGTACACAAAATCTCCACAGCATTAATTTAATATTCTCACGAATAGGGCCTACAAGCAGAAATACCCAAAGATGTCCGTTCAAGATTATGATGTTCATCTCCCTAGCCAAATTTAAATATTTTTTTAATATTTAAAACAATTATAACGGTCAAACTAGTTTGGCTAACGAGCTAGTAGTTCTTTTCATCATTCTTATGCATCAACTGTCGAATTTCTAGGAAAATCATTCGAGCCGTTTACTAGAATCGCGTCCACCCACGCTTTGCCTAGATTTTCTGAAAGTACTAGGATTTTATCAAAACGACATTTAATTTTATAGACAATTATGGACAGAAAATTCAAAAGTAAAGTAGTAAAAAAAAAAATACATAACACACTTAACCATAATATATAAACCAAAAAACACAACCTAATTAATTACTCTGAAAGAAAAAAAAGATAAATACACATTTTATAGTCCATATACTAGGACATATTTGTACAAGTGTTCCTTTTCCATATCGCTTATAAGAGCATGGGATGGTTTGCCTGACTCAATAAAATCAATGACTTACAAGAGATTAAGCCTCTTGCATGAGTAGATAAGCCAATGGAAACGAGTTGGACGCAATTATCTTCTCATTCGAACGAACGTCTGTAATTTATAAGATAAGATAAGAGTCTGAAACAGGTCATCACGTCAGCATAGTTTAAACAGGATAGTAATGATCGTCACGTCATCATGGTTAAAACAACATTATGTTTGGTACATTGAAAAGTTCCTTGAAACTCTGGTATTCGGACAAAGATATGAAAAAAAAAAAAAAGAACATATCCTAGTAAAAACCTAGGACAAATGACGTCCTAACATAAATACTGAGTCTTACTTCTATTTCTCTTTAACTGTGATTATTAGAAGTCTGTAAGGAACGTCTATCACTTATAAGATACTTCAAGACATGAAAATGTTATCATTGAAACTCATGGAAAGAGGAGAAGACCAAAAGAAGTCATGAGAAAGTTTGGGGGATTGGGGAGTAGCGTCTGAGTAGGGGAAAGGGGAATGAATTGAAACGTGAAAAAAGGGGGAAGACTTTTGGCGCCCAGAAATTGTTTACTTAAAATTGAAGCTTTTAGAATTGAAAACGAACACTAGGACAGTCAGAGCTGTACAGTTAGCGGGAGACTTGGGCGGTTATTTTGGGACCCAGTGTGGTGCAGGCTGGGAAGGAGGGGTGAGACTTTTAGGGCGGAAAGGGACCACGATAGGAATTGTGGCGTTTAGGAGCGGTACAAGAAAATGCAATAAAGGGAGATAATTTTGAAGTGTGTCCTTACTGGTAATATACACCTGGGTGTTACGCAGTTATCGGTCGTGGTGGTCAATTGTGTTTTCAGGGGAAATCGACACACATGTGTTTGATGTGTGAGTGTGCTGTTTATGTGTGTGTGTTTACACATTCAGGTAAGGTTTTGAGCTTCTCTTCATGGATTTCTCAACATTTGTCTCTTCTTCTCTACCATCTATTTATGTGCATGTTTCTTCTCTCTTTTTCTCTCTCTTTCCTTCTCTCTTTTTCTTTTTTTTCTCTTTCTGTCTATATATCTCTTTTTATCTCCGATTTATTCTGCCTCCCAATCTCTCTTTCTATCTAGTTTTATCTTTTTTTTGTCTCTTTCTGTTTGTACTCACTTTTTTCTCTTCTCCCTTTCTTTTCATTTGTATATGGGCATCTCGTCATGTGTAAATTTCATGTCCATTTGTTCTCAAAGAATATACTATTTTATAAATGTTAGTGTTATGGTAAAGTGTATTCTGAATAATTGTCGATGCTGGCCACGTAATTCTCAAAGGGTCCTTAAGTTTACTTATATTATTTTACATAGGAATGATAGTTGTTTAAATTACGAATGCCTCCCAAGCCAAGATAGCCTTTCTATCGCTTGTCTAAGATTTTTATATTTTTAGCTGTCAACTGTACAGATGTTCAATATAAAAAAAAAAAAAAAATGCTTATCTAAGGGGAAGAACTCCACATTTATATATCTCAGTGATAAATTATTTATTTCCCTTTTTCAATTTTAAACAAAATAGATAATTACCAATAATTAATTGAATGATTAGTTACATTTTTAATTGCTTTATGTTTTGTTGGGTACAATTATTATTTTGTTTACGTTTCAACTTTATCTGAGAATGAGTGTGGTAGAAATAGCTGGTACAATTATCTTAGGGGACCAAACCGCAAATATTTGGCCATTTCTCTGGATGCTCATTTCACCAAGGGCTGTCAAGGTAGACGAATGAACGAACATTTGGAAACGGATCGTTGCAAAGAAACACTGTTCAGATATGCCGAGCAAACTGGCCTTAAGGCCTTAGTGCTTTACGGGTCCCTAGAAGCCTGTTTCCATGACAACCTGCTGACCACTGTAAAATAAACAAGTGCAAATTTAAACGGAATGGCCATATCACGAGAGGGGTTCATGGCTCGCAGCGACTTCCGGTAAGGAAAAGTACCTGAGAAAAGAAGAGGAAGACAGAGAGAGAGAGAGAGAGAGAGAGAGAGAGCGAGCGAGAGAGCGATGGAAGGACTGGAGAAAGACGATCGACAAATCCTGCGTGATGCCCCAACAGACTAAATGAAAAGTGAAAGTACAAAATAACTTGAGCAAAAGTTATAGAGAGACTTATATTGTTGATTTGAGTTTTAGTTTAACGACTGTAGGGTAAGTGTCTGGGAAATACCCTAGTCCAGTGTTCAGTTACCTAGTCCAGTGTTCAGTTTCCTAGTCCAGTGTTCAGTTACCTAGTCCAGTGTTCAGTTACCTAGTACAGTGTTCAGTTACCTAGTCCAGTGTTCAGTTACCTAGTCCAGTGTTCAGTTACCTAGTCCAGTGTTCAGTTTCCTAGTCCAGTGTTCAGTTACCTAGTCCAGTGTTCAGTTACCTAGTCCAGTGTTCAGTTACCTAGTCCAGTGTTCAGTTACCTAGTCCAGTGTTCAGTTTCCTAGTCCAGTGTTCAGTTACCTAGTCCAGTGTTCAGTTACCTAGTCCAGTGTTCAGTTACCTAGTCCAGTGTTCAGTTACCTAGTCCAGTGTTCAGTTACCTAGTCCAGTGTTCAGTTACCTAGTCCAGTGTTCAGTTACCTAGTCAAGTGTTCAGTTACCTAGTCCAGTGTTCAGTTACCTAGTACAATGTTCAGTTACCTAGTCCAGTGTTCAGTTACCTAGTCCAGTGTTCAGTTACCTAGTCCAGTGTTCAGTTACCTAGTCCAGTGTTCAGTTACCTAGTCCAGTGTTCAGTTACCTAGTCCAGTGTTCAGTTACCTAGTCCAGTGTTCAGTTACCTAGTCCAGTGTTCAGTTACCTAGTCCAGTGTTCAGTTACCTAGTACAATATTCAGTTACCTAGTAGGCCTATAATATGTTCAGTTACCTAGTAGGCCTACAATGTTCAGTTGCCTAGTAGGCCTACAATGTTCAGTTACCTAGTAGGCCTACAATGTTCAGTTACCTAGTAGGCCTACAATGTTCAGTTACCTAGTAGGCCTACAATGTTCAGTTACCTAGTAGGCCTACAATGTTCAGTTACCTAGTAGGCCTACAATGTTCAGTTACCTAGTAGGCCTACAATGTTCAGTTACCTAGTAGGCCTACAATGTTCAGTAGCCTAGTAGGCCTACAATGTTTGGTTATTTAGTACAATGAACAATACACAACGCAACTTCAGTTCGTTTTATGAAGTCTTTGAGAAGTTTGTAGATTTTTTTCTTGCTCTTAGCTATATAAACAGGGAGAGCCTTACAATCTAAATGCCACATTATCTGACTCAGCTCCAGTGTATTCGGCGTCTAATGTTCTAATATTGCTCAAGGAACATTCAAATTTCTGAAAGCTATTTTTTTCAAGCTAGGGAAGAGAATAGAAAAGATTGTGTGGGTGAAAGAGAGATGCACACTTATAGGAAGAGACAGAGACAAAGATACAGACAGGGTGAGACAGAGAGAGGCAAGTGGAGAGAACAGAGGTGAGAGACAAAGAAACAAAGAGGCAGGAAGAGAGGCAGAGTAATAAAGAGACATGGAGAGAGACAGAGACATATGGAGAAAGAGAGAGAGAGAGGCAGGTAAAGAGAGACAACAGAAATAGAAACAGAGAGAGAGAGAAAGAGAGAGAGGAATGGAGAGGCATTGAGAGAGACATGCCGAGATAGGCAGTGACAGAGAGGCAGGGAGAGAGAGACAGTAATTAAGAAAAATAGTGTTCACAAGGGAGAGAGATTTTAATATGGGAATGTTTATTACAATTTTTGTTTTAATCGTTTAAATTTAGCCTATTTAGCATTTCGAGCGCTACCAAGAGTGTACGACTTACAGAGAACTATATATAACAAAAGAGATTCAAATAATAAGACTTACATTTAAATAGAAAACGACAAAAAAAAGGTAAAGATAAAGAAGCATAGATATTGTCAATTAGAGTTTAAATTTGGCGAGCACCATTATTCATGTGCCACAAAGAAGTAGATAAGACTAAGACTAAGACTAAGACTGCTTTATTGATCCTTACGGAAATTTGTTGTGATTACAAGGACTCGTTTCTCATATAAGGACAACACAACAGAAAAATACACATAAATACAACAGACAACATAAAGAGTTCATTCAGCGACTACACACAGGTATCTTGGTGCATTTCATGTTCCCTGATCAATGAGTGGCGGTGATAGAGTTTGACCGAGTGAGGTACGAACGAGTTTTTGTACCGCTCCGTTCTTGTTTTGATTGACAGCAGTCGCCCACTTCGCGAAGACCTGGCGTAGTTCTGATGGAGCGGGTGGCCGTTGTCTTCCAAGATTTTTTCGATTTTTCTTAGGCACGTTTGTTCAAAAAGTTCCTTTAAATGTGGTAATGTTGTGAGTGTAATTTTTGATGCTTTTTTAATGATGTTTTCTAGACGTTGCAACAGTTTAGATGAGGCGTTGCCTTGCCAACAACTTATTCCGTATGTTAGCAGATTTTATACAGTCGCGCCGTAAAATGTCTCAAGGATCTTCTTGTTTAATTTAAAACTGTTGAGTTTGTATAGAAAAAAGAGTCGCTGGGCTGTTTTCTTTGTCAGAGTTCCAAGGTGGTCTTCCCATGAAAGCTTGTTGTTGATGATAACGCCTAGATATTTCTTGCCTTTACTTGTTCTATAGATGTAGTGTTTATTTGCAGTTCACGTATAAACTGGCCAAGGAGAAGATTTGTGTCCATTCAATACAGTATACCCGCTAAATCAGAAGTTCTGAAACTTTTTTTGGATTCGAGGATCCCTTTCTATAGTCAAAATAGAGCGCACGGACCCCCTAAGTAATAAAAAAGCTACATAAATGTGTATTATATATAACAAATGTAAAAAAAAAAATAATTCATGAATTCAGGTCAGTGATCAGGCCTACTACAACTCTTGGTGTCGGTTACACTTTTCATCCCCCTTATAGATCTACGTCTGTAGCATCTTCATTGCGCAGACACATTTTTTTCTTTGAAAACAAAATGCACTTGCCTATTTTTTTCTAAAATGAATAATGTTCCACTGAACTGTTGAACATTCGGGAAAACTCCAGTCAATTAGAATTAATTAATGCAAGTAGAGGCGTTCTCCATGTTTGGTTAATTCCCCCCCCCCCCAAACCCCTTTTTTTTTATATCGTCCTTTATTCGAGTCAATATATTGTTTTCACTGGAAGGCCCTCTCACCCATGCATCAAATAGCACCCCCTTACCCCCTATTTGTAAATAAAACAAATGAGAAATGGACGAGCTCTCATCCAAATCACAAGAAAGATGACGCTTACTATAAGCTATCCCGACAAGACCAACGTCTAATCTTTCGACTCAGGACCGGACACAACAGAATGCGACAACACATGTACCGGAAGCTCAAAATTGGAGCCAGTGAAATCTGCCCAAGTGGAGTATCACCAGAGAAGGCCGACCGCGTCCTCCAAAACTGCTCTCTTTACCAAGAGGCCCGTATAAGACATTGGCCCCAAATCACCCCAAATAGAAAGAAAACTCTATGGAGAGCTGCCTGATTAGCAAACCACTGCGCAGTTCATCTCATGTATTGGTCTAGTCATCTGAACACTCCAACATAACAATGAGAACGAAGAAGAAGACGACCCCCCCTACAGCCCCGAGCGCAGATGGCGATTAAAAGCGAGTTGAAATCCCGTGCACATGTCGTGGTCGTTTCAGCCAAGACACTCCATGCCGCCCATGTCTTTGCCAGAAAGTGTCTCGATTATTTAAGAAAATAATTTTCTCTGCTAATTAGTTTACAAGACCAGCGTCAACAAAGAGTGCTGGTGTTGCTCCCCTCTTCCCCCCATGCTAATAACATGTTAAAACAAGGTAGTGTACTTTAAGCATGAAGCTGATCTTTGGGGGAGGGATAGTTTTTTATTGAGGTTTTGAGCCAATGATAGTTTTGAGTCTATTTTATCCTGGATTAGATCTTCTTTTGTTAGTGCTCTGTAATCAATCAGGAGACGAGGTAGCTGAGTGTTAAGCGCTTGGCTTCGTACCTGGGCTCCTGGGTTCGAATCTCGGTGAAGACTGGGATTTCGAATTTCGGGATTTTAGGGCCTGAGTCCACCCAACTTTAATGGGTACCTGATTAAAGGCGACTGGTCGTTGTGCTGGTCACATGACACCCTGCTCGTTATCCGTTGGCCATTGAAACATATGACCTTAACATTATCTGCCTCGTAGTTCACAAGATCTGAAAGTGGAAATAAATCGCAGTTCATATCAGTTATCAACGTGGTCTCATAAAAATTCTTCAGCAGCATTGAGGTTTGTAAGGAATTAATAACAAAACTTAAATAAAAACAAATGTATTGACGCCTTCACACAGGTGTGTTCCTATCAGCGAACGTTTGTGGGAAATATTCTTAGGTGGACAAGTTCTTTTATGACTGACACCATGCAGCCTGGATTTTAAAACACAGTTCAGAGTGTTTAGAATTTTGAAGTCGCAGTTATTGAATGTTGATAGCGCAAGTTATTGAACTGCGCATTCTTCAATAAGCCGATTATCGTGAAGTCCCGGGGATAAAAAATACGAACTGCAAAATGCTTTATTGTTAAGAGTGGCAAAAATGTTTAAATGTATTTATAACTGTAGGGAGTTTGAACAATACGTTTTTCTTGTTCCACAAATTCAAATTCATCTGGCAAAAGTAAAGTACACATAATGTGTTTGTTGAAATAGTATTGACGAAACCATTATGTCTCCAGTCCAGTGACAGCAAGCTTCTCCAGCCCACCTCTTAATAATAAAATGTCTGGTGGTTGGAAACAGAAGCTTCTCAAATACAAAATACAAAATACAAAACCAGAGGACTTCAATATGTTTTCAAACTTCCGAGCCTCTGTGTCTGACTTCAGAGCCTCTTATATCCGACTTCAGAGCCTCGTGTAACTGATGTCAGAGCTTCATGCGTCTGATTTCATAGCCTCGTGTGCCTGACTTCATAGCCTTGTGTGCCTGACTTCATAGCCTTGTGTGCCTGACTTCAGTGCCTCGTGTGCCTGACATTAAAGCCTCGTGTGCCTGAATTCAGAGCCTCGTGTGCCTGAATTCAGAGCCTCGTGTGCCTGACTTCAGAGCCTCGTGTTCCTGACTTCAGAGCCTCGTGCACTTGACTTCAGAGCCTCGTGCACTTGACTTCAGAGCCTCGTGTTCCTGACTTCAGAACCTCGTGCACTTGACTTCAGAGCCTCGTGCACTTGACTTCAGAGCCTCGTGCACTTGACTTCAGAGCCTCGTGTGCCTGACTTCATAGCCTCGTGTGCCTGACTTCAGAACCTCGTGCACGTGACTTCAGAGCCTCGTGTGCCTGACTTTAGAGCCTCGTGTGCCTGACTTCATAGCCTCGTGCACTTGACTTAAGAGCCTCTTGAGCCTGACTTCAGAGCCTCGTGTGCCTGACCAACGAACGTTGTGTCGACCTTTGCGTTGCACAAAACCTTAAAATGACCTGCTCGATTATTTATCAAGCATCTAGGTCACCGTCTGCCCATCCCACATTTACGTACCCATCGCCAGAGTCCCCGAAATAACTGCCAAACATGACCAGGCAAGGTCCCGGGCTTGATCTATTTGAAGAAGTATGCAGCAGACCTTTGTTAAGACTTGGGTAACATCCGCTTGTATTTACTTTGACATATCTGTCTGACATATCCTAAAGTTACCCACAGTTCAGTGCGTCAGCAGTGTATCCGCTGTCTCTGTTATTGTACTAATAGTCTGCTACTCCAACTTTGAGAAAGTGTTTCGCTTTCAGAGTAATACTTTTTTTTATTTTTAAATGCATTTTCTCTTGTATTCTTCGTTTCTCCTCAATCTTTCTAGATCTTTCTTATCCACTCTTTCTTTTCTTTTTCTTCCTTTCTCTTTATTTCTTCTTTGTTTCTTTCTATTTTTTCTTTACCTTTCTTTTCATCTCTCTTTTTTTATATATTCCTCTCTTTCTCTTTTTTTTTACCTTCACTTTCTCTTTCTTGTTCTTTTTACCTCTCTTTTTGTTTGTCTTTCAATGTTGTCTTCTTTCTCTTTCTTTTCCTCTCTGTCACTTAGCCTATCTACTTTTTTCTCTTTATCTCTTTTTTCTCATCTCTGTCTTTCTTTACATTTCTTTTTATTTTCTTCTTCTTTTTCTATGTTTGTATTTTTTTAGGTTTATAAATCACTTTAGTCATTGACATTGGAGTGTCTTGTTAAAAGTTAATGTCTCTTCTTTTACAACTTGTGTTGATTGGCGCCGATGCTGCTCTCTCTCACTCATTTTTGTTATATTTCAATCCTTTTTCTAGCAGACGTGTTTAATCAATTTATTCGTTCACATTTCACTCCCTTAAAATATGTTTTTCTTAACTTCTCTCATTCATTCTCTCTCTCGTTCTCTCTTTTTTCTCTCTTTCTCACTCTTTTTCTCTCTTTCTCTGTCTCTCTCTTTCTCTTATTCGCTTTGTTTGCTCTTTTCTCTCTCTCTGTCTTTCTGTCTTTGTCAGTCTCTGTCTCTTGCTCTATCTCTCTATCACTCGCAGTATCTCTGTCTCTCTCTGTCTCTCCCTATGTCTGTCTCTGTCTGTCTCTCTCTCACTCTCAGTCTGTCTCTCTATCTCTCTCTTTGTCTCTCTGTATCTCTTTCTCTATGTCTCTCCATCTGTCTCAGTGTGTCTCTCTCTTTCTCTGTCTCCTTTTATCTCTCAGGCTTTCTCTGTTTCATCCAAACCCCTAACCTCTATACTAATTTTAACTCAGATTACTATTTTCATCCTGACTCACTCCCCCTTTTCTCCAATAGACACAGGGAACTATAAATAGAACCAAAAAATTGAATGTAGACTCAAGAGGCGTGATATAGGTCAGTTATTTTAAGCCAGGAATTATTTACCGGAATTTTCCAATCCTTGTATACCTTCTTTCATAGTTTCCCCCCTTATTCACATAAGCAAACACCATATTTTATTCTGAACTAATCAAGGGAGACAACTGGTGTGATTGTTTGACTTTTGATTGCCGCAGCAGACTTCGCGCGCGTGTTTACTTCTCGGAACGTTTTAGAAAATTCGAAAGAGAAATGTTACAAATAAAAATGAGAGGTAGATGCGCACAATGCCTTTCTGTTAATGTTACAGGTGGGAGTCATTTGGAAACCTTTGCTAAGTCCAGCTCAGTGTCATGAAATCTGTCGTCTGCTGCCCTTCGAGAAGCTGAAGGTATGTAGAATTGTGGGTAATTTTTTGTAGGTCGGATCTGTTAGATCTAGATGTATTCTACTTATATAGCTCCTTCTTATGGGCGAAGATAGAAATGCAAGAACTATTCTACTTATAAAGTTTCTTCTTTATGTTTTTTTTTTCTTTTTTGCCTTAATTGTAATGCTTCTCTAAGATATGACCCAGCAAGGACATAAGGAAGAAACAATTGTAGCAGGATTATATTTTCTCAAACAAATTGTTTCTAATATTTACATCTCGTAGTCTGCATAGTAGTTACTGGCGAGTATGGCAGAGTGTAAGAGTGTTAGCTGACGATTTAATGGTCTCCAGTACAAATCTTGTTTGAGAACGGAATGTAAGCCTCAAACATTGAACCGAAACAAACTACAAACCAGAGTCACCAACAACAAACTAAAAAGCAAACTCGAACAACAAATGCAAACAAATACAAACAAGCACTCACAACAAACACAGGTAACAATTACACACACTTAACAAGCACATTATAAAAATCCTTTTTAAAAATAAAGGCTATCTAAAGGGAATAACTCCGCACACACAACTACATTTCTCAATCATGTAGAAATTATTTCGCTTTTTTTTAATAACAAACTCAATAATTAATTGCCGATACCAATTTGACTAATTGATTAATTGATTCTTGTTTTGTTAGGTATGATAAGTGATTATATTAAGCTTTGTAAAGACAAACATAAACTAATATCCTTTTGATTTCAGATTTACTAACGCCTGAAAAACAGATTGCAAAAAATTTAAACTAGAAAAGCCTGAAAAACATTGCAAAAAGTCCTAATTACAAACGCCTGAAAAATAAATTGCACAAAGCATTAAAAGAGACAATGGAATCTTCAGACATTTTCTTGGCCAGCAATCAGTTTGGCCTCGACGTCTTCAAAATTCTTTACGAGAAAGAAAAAAGCGGCAACAGTTTTATATCCCCAATAGTGCTCGCTTCGTCAGTGGCGGCGCTCTATATGGGAGCCTCTGAAGATACTCGCAAGAGGATTGCAAAAGCCCTAAGGCTGGACAACAATGTCGGTGAGGAGCACGTCTTGAAGCTGCAGAGTTATCTTAAAGCATTGCAGACACAGTGTGCAGACCACGTGACCCTGTCGTCCGGGATCAAGATATTGCTGGATAAAAAGTGGAATTGTCTGGATGGATTTAAGCACAAAATTCAGCAGCTTCCTTTCACAGGTAAATTATGTTTTTTTTTTTTTTTAAATTTAAAAATATTCGTGGAGTGATGACCGAGTATTAAACGCTTGGCATCCGAACCAAGAGGTCTAGCGTTTGAATGTTGGTGAAGATCGGGATGAGAAAACTTTGGGATTTTAAGGACGCCCCTAAATAAATGCGGTAGGTGCTGGCCAGCCTCGTTATTTGTGCACCATAAAAACCGAAGGGCATTACCTACTTTACTTGCTAACTGGAAGAGAACAGAAAACTATCGTGAATAATCTATGTATATAATTCTCTTCATGGCCCAACCACGAAAGATAACTTTTTTATTTCTGCCAGTCGGACTAGAGTTAACCCACGTAACTTTTTGCAGAGACAGAGACCACGGCTCAGAAAAAAAAACAGGGGCGGGGGAGAACAAGTCATCTTTCTCTTTATACACTCTATATTTGACTACATTTATGTGTGTATTTTTTTTTTACACACGTCAATATCTGGCGTCATTAAAATAGTTGCATGTTTTTTTCTGTAGCTTTGTTTTGATTTTGCCCCTTCGTATTGCCCTTCGTTTCCTAACTATGGCCACCGCTTTACATATATTTCGTGGAGTCAACAGGTCTTTCAATGTAGTCGAAATTCCTGCATCAGGTAACTGTTTTAATTTCTATCAGTCGCATATTTCTGGAAAAATGTCATCGACAAAACTGTTGCTCTCGAACTTCGCAAGATGGCTGTAAGCTTTGTTTGCGAACATTGGGATAAACTATGGCGACGCCCTGTCCGTTGTTCTTACTCACGGAAGCACAGTCATACACACTGGTCGACAAAACGCTGCCTACATAAATACTTCCGGGTAATAGTGGCGTATGCTACGTCGCAGGACGACTAGTGTTTTATAAGAGCTTATCCCTTCCATACCTTGCGGTACAAGGGAAGATAAAAGTAAAAAAAAAAAAAACATTTGTTTTGTATTGCCCTTGGTTAACGGAAACATCACGTGACCAATCGACTTTACTTTCCCAATTAATGCCAAAGATCTAATGGACAATATCATACAAATTCTGAATGTCAAACTTCCAGCCTTGAAGGAGATTCAAACTCTTGACCATTTGATCCGGAATACACGCGATATATGAATCTGTCGCCAAGCCACATAATACATTATAGTTTCGTGGCCAAAATGATATTTGTTGTATATTTCTACACATCACACACACACAAATAGATATCTAGATAAATACAGAAAAAATAGATAGATAGATAGATAGATAGATAGATAAATAGATAGATAATAATAAATAAATAAATAAATAGATAGATAGATAGATAGATAGATAGATAGATAGATAGATAGATAGATAGATAGATAGATAGATAGATAGATACATACATACATACATACATACATACATACATACATACATACATACATACATACATATATAGATATTGATAATGTATATTGTATGTAAGCACACATCTATCAATCTATGTCTCCCAAGTGTGAATGAAGGATAAATGATCAATTATTAGTTTTATACTATCAACAAAACTGACTTAAGTAGTCACCAATGGAAACTCCAAAACTGGGAAAAGGTAGTTGATACCAACAATTTCTCAGGCACAGTGGAGTCAAGGTAAGTTAGGTAAGATAGTTGATCCAGACCTCACACTTTCTCAGGCACAGTGGAGTCAAGGTAAGTAAGTAAAACGTCACCGACAGGTGCACCTCCTGTCGTTTCGGTATTTCTCAAGGTATTTGATTTTTTCTTTTCTTTTTCTTTTTTTTTTTTGTACACGCCATTTTTAATGTTTTTGATGTAAGCTCCGTGACGTTAATTGAACTCCAGGGGTAAAAGAGTGCTTTGAATGGTTGATGTAGGAAGTTGGAAGTTTTGTTTGATGTGCATGTCAACATGGCAATGGTGGGAACCCAGTGTGTGTGTGTGTGGCGCATGAGAATGTGTTTTGACTGTGTTACGTGTAGGTGGCTGTGTTGTGTTTAAGTGACTGTGTTGTGTTTAAGTGACTGTATTGTGTTTAAGTGACTGTGTTGTGTTTAAGTGACTGTGTTGTGTTTAAGTGACTGTGTTGTGTTTAAGTGACTGTGTTGTGTTTAAGTGACTGTATTGTGTTTAAGTGACTGTGTTGTGTTTAAGTGTGTGTTGTGTTTAGGTGGATGTGTTTGGTCTAGTTGACTGTGTTTTTTGTAGTGACTGAGTTTGTTTTAGTCAACTGTGTTTTGTCTAGGTGATTGTGTTGAGTCTAGATGACTGTGTTTTGTCTACTTGACTGTGTTTTTTCTAGGTGGCTGTGTTTTGTCTAGATGACTGTGTTTTGTCTACTTGACTGTGTTTTGTCTAGGTGGCTGTGTTTTGTCTAGGTGACTGTGTTGTGTAGGTTCCTATGTTATGTCGTGGTGACTGGCTTTTGTAGCAGACTCTATATTAATACATATGTCAAGAAGGTTTCACTTGAGAATTAAATGTCCTTTAAGACTGATAGAAATACATTTGACTCATTGGATAATGATCTTTTATATGTATTATTTAATATTAAAATACACGCATATTTAGCACAGGGGCGCTCCAGGGGGGCTGTGACATCGCCATTGTGGTTCATTTTGTTCACCAATGATTTTCAATCCGATAGTTCTTTTTGATCCTTCACAAAATTCGCTGATGATGCGACTCTTCTTGCCCTGCTCTCAGAGAGCCCAGACGTAAATGAGTATTTCAAAGAAATAGAACGCATTGAAAAATACTGTAAAGATATTTTTTTATTACTAAATGTAAAAAAAACAACAAAGAAATGATAATGGATTTTCGTAGGGAAAAGAAGGAAAATGATAGTGTTTCTGTAGTTGGAGAGACTATTGAAATAGTGCAAACTTTTAAATACCTTGGTACTATACTAGACAATAAACTAAATTTTACTGCAAATACAGATTATATCAGCAAAAAAGGGCAGCAAAGATTACGATTACTGAGAAAACTGTCCTCGTTTAATGTTAGCGAAAAGGTATTGGCTATGTTTTATCACGCTCACAATTGCAATAGTGTAAGTTTTAATATCACTGCCTGGTATGGCTATCTGAACATTAAAAATAAAAATAAACTTAGCAGAATCCTAAATGCTGCTGGTAAAATCATTGCAAAAAAACAACAACATTCGGGCAGCTGTTTGAGACAAACATCCATAAAAAAGCTAAGAGGATTCTAGAAATATAAAAAAAACACCCTTTGGGTCAGGATTTTGTGATTTTACCATCACAAGACACCGATAGCAAAGACAAACAGGCACAAACACTCTTTTGTTCCCCTGGCAATCAAATCATTAAATAACATTTAACAATCTGATATAAACTTTTCACATGTAAATTATGAGTGATTCTAGTGTGAATGTACATTTTGTTATTTTTTTTTTTTTAGTTATAATGTTTTTTGCTTGGTGTAATGCACAAATTGTAAGACAAATTTCTTTACGGACAACAAAAATCATTATTTTTATTAAAAGATTTCTGCTTTAAAAAGTACTAGCAGTACGCACCGCTGCGACGGTTGATTATGTTCCTAGGCTTTCTAATGTTTATTATAGCTGGAACAGCCACTTCTTTAACTTATTTTAATGAAGTCTTCATTTTAACAAACAAAAAAAAAAAAAACAAGCATAGCCTACTTTTTTTAATCCTGGGAATGAGTGTAACTCTTACAATGAAATTTCACTCTCTTTTTCCTGAATACCCGTTAATTTTCGTAGCACTGTTATGTATCCTCCCTCTCAGGGGCGTAACTAGGGATTTGGGGGCCCGGGGGGATTGACCTCTTTGGGGGCCCCTTGCATTTTGACATTCGACATATGACATGAGATAATGTACGCAAAAATATATAAGCCCCAAATCAAATTGGTTTAGTATAACAGTAAACTTAACAAAAATAATCATCAAGACTCTTTTAATGAATAATACCGTTGTTTATTAGTTAAATAAAGCACAAATGACAAATCTAAATTGATATCGCTTCACGTCGTGCATTCTGTGCAGCAAAGACATCTATAACATCAACTAAATCGATACTTTCTAGTATTTGTGACTTCACTGACATTAAAAACATGATAAGCCTTTCTTGCGTCATTGTGCTCCTGAGATACTTTTTGATGAGCTTGAGCTTTGAGAATGATCTCTCACATGACGTAATGGAAGTGGCCTGAGTTAGCAGTATTCGGAGGAGGTTGCAAAGTCTGAGCAATCGTAATTCCCATATGAAGCCTGTTTCCTCAATATGTCTATTGGTGATTGTATTACTGGTTTGTTGATGAAAAGTGCTCGTGCATCAATGACATTGAAAAAGCGATTTGACATTTATTTCATCATACAAACAGGAAAAACACAGTTTGTCACAAGCGCGTCTTCATCTAACAGGTGTCTTGGTTCAAGAAGAAACCCAAAGGTGTCCATTTTCTTTCCAGCTTTGGAATTTGCCCTTCGTCTCCATATGAAATCTGTCCAGCACTTCTGTCGCAACACGTTTGAATTGCAGTTGTATTGACAGTCCTACAATAGAACTCAACTTCCCATCAAGTCTTTTCTTTCATATGGTTGTTTTGATTACAGGGAATCCATAGTATTCACTACCTTCTTTTGCTTTTTCGATGGATTGGGTTTTTGTCAGTTTCTCATCATTTTGCAGAAAGCATGAAAGGGTACTAATTTCTTTAGCAGATTCCCGTATATGCAGTCCAGACTTCTGTAGTTTCTTCCGAACTATATTAATTGGGCACAGGAGCTTTGACCAGAATTCCAGATAGGCAAAAAATTCTTAATTTTCCACTGCATGAAGAAGATTCTGTGCTAATATTATATTATTACGTCATTGTTGGTTGTTTATGTTTTGTGCGAAAGCAAAAGGATTCAGAGTATACAAAAGTGGGAAAGATCCATATCTCGTTATGCTCGAGTGGACTGCCGTATTCGCCATCACAACTGCTGACGAGTAGAAGACTCAGGGAATCATTCCAACTGATCACAAACTATTGAAACCATTGGTAGCTGAAAATGCAGAGACATTACTCAACGAACGACAGATGAAAAGCTAAGTGAAATACGATGCAAAAGCAAGACTACCTAAAGATTATTCTGTCGGAGAGTTCTTTTTTTTTAATAAGAGTTTCGATGAAGACATCTCTGGGTACTATGATATCGATGGAGACAATGAACTGCAAACTGTTGCAACAAACGAAACAGACAGTTATAGACCAACGTCTAGAGAACTTGTTCAGTCAAGACAACCAGAAGTGTACGAATTGTTAAAGTTCCTAGTAGACAGTGCCTGTCGCAGTGGGCGCCGCGCTTTCATAGGCCCCGCGCTAATTCCAAGTGTAAATTATTAAATTAAACAATTATAACGTATATAAAATAACAGGGTTTTTCGCGACCTCCTGATTTTTCAGGGCCTCCAGGAAATCTCATGAAAAGGTAAAATATACGATAAAGTCCTGAACTTTTTTTGAATTTATTCAAATCTCCTGAAGAATAGACGAAATTGACATTTTGGGGTGCCAATAAATAAAAAGTGGCATTGCGAGCTTTCGATTGATAAAAATTTATTGCAAAGACGAAAGTAGGCCTATTTTCTAATTCAAAAAAAATAATTTTGACATTATGCAAACCCTAACCAGACTAGGCCCCGTGCGATCCGTTTCGCATAGGGCCCCGCAAATGCTAGGGCCGGCCCTGCAAGTAGATATCACTATTAAGAACTTTAAAAGGAAGGGTGTGATAATAACTTCAATAGGAAGGATGTATTAATATTATATTATATTACGTCATTATTTTTTATGTTTTGTGCGAAAGCAAAAGGAGTAGATCATTAGATGTAAATAAAAAGAGAGAGTTTCCATTGGATTGAGTAACTCGAGTGTGAAGTTTAATTCTGAAATTATAGACGCCAAACCCGAATAATGGACAATTTTAGCATTGTTAAGAATAACTTTTAGTTATACTCGATTCTGTAAATTTTGCTTCAAGGTTAATAAGTGTAGCCATAAAATACTCGCCATTTAGATCTATTATTAGTAAAGGTTACAAGATACCTGGAATTCGCTGTATATCATGCAGTTTTATTCGTGGCAACAAAGTTTGTAATGGACGAAAGATAATATTTTCAAAAATTGATCTCTGCGGCAAAAATATTTTTAAAATATCTAGGTTTAGTCTTTGTGATAAATTTAATCCATAAATGTTGATAAAAAAAGACACCCGTTGACACTATTTGTCAATCAAATATATTAATTTATGCATTTAAAATAAATTTCGGACACCCATTTGGGGGCCCTAGGTGGGGGCCCGGGGGGATTTTAAAATTCTTTGTACGCATTTCCGTTCCCGTTTCTACATCTCTCTTTTGGTATTTTGTTCTCTGAATAAAAAAAAAGATATCAATTTGGTTTTATGTAATTGTAATCGTCAATTTGACCCCTTTTGAATTTGAGTTACATTTTTGTGAAAAGAATCTTTTGTTATGTTTGTTGCAGAGATGCAGAGTTGTGATTTCCAGCATGACACAGACACTTTAGCCCAAGACCTACACAGGTGGTTAGCTCAAGTCAGCAATGGATCAATCAGCAATGACCTTAAAGTGGACACTATTGACCAGGACCAATCTTTGTCAGTTATCAGTTGTGCTTATTTTAAAGGTAAATACAACAAAATTGTAAAAACTAAAATTTTAACTTTCAGACCTTGCGATATATAGGACAGATGTTGTAAAGGTCATCTGTTTCTATGGCGCACGGTTAACGAGGGTGTTATGTGGCCAGCACAACAACCAACCACCTTTACTTTTCCCCCAACTAATGTCAGGTACCCATTAGAGCTGGGTGGACTCAGAGGGGGTCCAAAGATCCCAAAAATAAAAATTGTGCAAAATAAATGATACTATCTATTAATTAGCTCCAGTTCTTAAGCTACTATACGAATGAGAGGCGTATTTTACTGTTGTGACCGACCTCATCGCCCGTTCATAAGGACTAAAGTTTAAATTTTTATTTTTTTTATAAGATGTGGACATTCAATCAGAAATGAGAATTATCACGTCTTAGATTATCACGTCTTAGATTATCACGTCTTAGATTATCACGTCCTAGTTAATCACGTCCTAGATTATTACGTCTTAGATTATCACGCCTTAGATTATTACGTCTTAGATTATTACGTCTTAGATTATTACGTCTTAGATTATTAGGTCTTAGATTATTACGTCTTAGATTATCACGTCTTAGATTATCACGTCTTAGATTATTACATCTTAGATTATCACGTCTTAGATTATCACGTCTTAGATTATTACAACTTTGATGATTATTACAACTTTGATGATTATTACAACTTAAGCTATCACGTCTTAGATTATCACGTCTTAGATTATTACAACTTTGATGATTATTACAACTTTGATGATTATTACCACTTAAGCTATCACGTCTTAGATTATTATGTCTTAGATTATTACAACTTAGATTATTATGACTTAGACTATCACATCTTAGATTATCACGTCTTAGTTTATTACGTCTTAGATTATTACAACTTTGATGATTATTACAACTTAGTTGATCACGTCTTAGATTATTACGTCTTAGATTATTACGTCTTAGATTATCACGTCTTAGATTATTACGTCTTAGATTATCACGTCTTAGATTATTACGTCTCAGATTATCACGTTTTAGATTTAAACAACTTAGTCTATAACGTCTTAGATTATCACGTCTTAGATTATTACAAATTTGATGTTTATTACAACTTTGATGTTTATTACAACTTTGATGTTTATTACAACTTTGATGTTTATTACAACTTTGATGTTTATTACAACTTTGATGTTTATTACAACTTTGATGTTTATTACAACTTTGATGTTTATTACAACTTTGATGTTTATTACAACTTTGATGTTTATTACAACTTAGGCTATTACGTCTTAAATTATTATGTCTTAGATTATAACGTCTTAGTAGACCTAGCCCACAATTTCTTGAACAGAAGGGGATCGCCGTGAGCAAGGTTTGAACTAGTGAATCATTGTCGTGACATTCCGAAGCGCATACCACATACCAACTCCTTTAGCCAAGACCACGTTGACTTTGTTGGTTTAACGGATAGCTTAAGAACACTGTGACCTAGGGTTTAAACCAGAGTTTCTCAAATTGGGGGGGGGGGGGGGAACGCCACGGGCTGGCTAGTACAAAAATCTAATAACTTTATATCGTAGCTATAAATTTGGATTTTATACCACAAAATCAAAAAATAACACTAGGCTCGATCAAATCATGAAATTAAATTAAGTGACGTCGTTTCATGTTCTATTTGGAGCCTGACAAGCTGTTTTCTTGAGGAGGCGTCTACAACAAGTTCGATTCAAAAAGCTCTCTCTTGAAGAAGACATTTCCCTACGTTTTCGACCATGCGATTCTTCCGCAAGAACGGTGAAAGTTCTTCCAAGTGAAATACATTTATTTTGCTGCATCGAATGACTGCCCAGCTTAAAACTCGGCTGCCAAGACTTTCTAAATTCAACATTTGTTTTGTGTGATAAGCAGCATTCTTATTAGAAGAAGTAGTCCAATGTAGAGGCAGTGCCAATCGTCTTAGAAGGCCTGAACACTGACCTCCAACGTCATAACCTGGAGGCAGTTTTGACCAATAGCTCGTTGCCACCTCATTGGTGTAATCTGCCCACATGTTGTGACGTTACAGGTCAGTGTTCGGGCCTTATATAACGAAAGGCCTCGGCAGAAGCCTAGAGAAAGAATTTCTTAAGTTTAAGAAGCAGGAAACGTTTGGCACTGGGGCTCCACACATGGATGAATACGTAGGTATTGTTATCGCAGAACCCCTTGCTTGCTAAGAGGGGCCAAGGTAGGTTTTTAGGTTTAGGAGAGCGCCACTGGTTTGAACGAATTTCGGGCCAATAATTCATCCACTAATTTACATATTGACATTGTCCACAGTTCAAATACAAATGCTTAAATAAAAACGAAATTATATTTATAATACATAACGGAGTTATTGTTTGTTTGTTTCGCCCCAGGTAAATGGGTTCACGGATTCGATGCCAAGAACACCCAGCTTCTGCCCTTTGTAGTGGCTCCTGGACATTCCGAGGAGGTTCCGATGATGTGCGCCACTGGCAGATACCCTTACATCAAAGACAATGAGTTGAGATATTCCGCCCTTGAATTACCCTACCAAGGAGGACGCCTGGGTGTGGTCATTATCTTGCCGGACGAATATTTTGGTCTTGAAGTGAGTCTATTCACTTTCTTGTGTTTAGTTTGTGTTTCTGTGTTAAACCTAACAGACAAAAACGTTTATCATTCTGTAGTGTAGACTCATTTCGTAAACAAAGCATTTAAAGTGCAGCATCATTCTCAGTTTTTTTTTAAATTATTCAGATAATTCAGACTAACAGAAGAATTATACAAAAAAAAAATTAGGCGACATGTTGTCCAATGGAATATGATTTAACTCTTTCTCTCCTCATTGACGAGACCATCGTTGATTTTACCTCATTAAATTAAATTAATGTTTAATTGTATAAACTTGAACTTGTGTTATAAAAAAAATGAGCATGCATTTCCCTTTAATTGTATACCAAATAAAACATTTTCTGATAACAAACAACAAAGCTATTGAAGCTTAATCAGAACAGGGGAGGGACATGGTGACGAGCTAATAGAAGAATTCCTACGAAACGAGGAAAAATAATTATGGAAGAAACTCCTGAGGCAGTCCTAACTGGTATTAGTGGTTTGCTTAAATCCAAAATTTAACGTAACTCTGCATGGGTTTAACTTCAATGTTGGATAGCTCCATAAGGGATTAGAACCCGAGCCTCAATTTGTAATGTTGGATAGCTCCATAAATGATAAGAACACTAGCTATGTTGGATGGCTCCATAAGGGATTGGAACACTTGCCTCAAGTTGTAACGTTGGATAGCTCCATAAGAGATTGGAACACTAGCCTCAAGTTGTAACGTTAGATAGCTCCATAAGGGATTAGAACACTAGCCTCAAGTTGTAACCTTGGATAGCTCCATAAGGGATTAGAACACTTGCCTCAAGTTGTAATGTTGGATAGCTCCATAAGGGATTAGAACACTAGCCTCAAGTTGTAACGTTGGATAGCTCCATAAGGGATTAGAACCCGAGCTTCAAGTTGTAACGTTGGATAGCTCCATAAGGGATTAGAACACTAGCCTCAAGTTGTAACCTTGGATAGCTCCATAAGGGATTAGAACACTAGCCTCAAGCTGTAACCTTGGATAGCTCCATAAGGGATTAGAACCCTAGCCTCAAGTTGTAACGTTGGATAGCTCCATAAGGGATTAGAACACTAGCCTCAAGTTGTAACCTTGGATAGCTCCATAAGGGATTAGAACACTAGCCTCTAGTTGTAATGTTGGATAGCTCCATAAGGGATTAGAACCCTAGCCTCAAGTTGTAACCTTGGATAGCTCCATAAGAGATTAGAACACTTGCCTCAAGTTGTAATGATGGATAGCTCCATAAGGGATTAGAACACTTGCCTCAAGTTGTAATGTTGGATAGCTCCATAAGGGATTAGAACCCTAGCCTCAAGTTGTAACCTTGGATAGCTCCATAAGGGATTAGAACACTTGCCTCAAGTTGTAATGTTGGATAGCTCCATAAGGGATTAGAACACTTGCCTCAAGTTGTAATGTTGGATAGCTCCATAAGGGATTAGAACACTTGCCTCAAGTTGTAATATTGGATAGCTCCATAAGGGATTAGAACCCTAGCCTCAAGTTGTAATATTGGATAGCTCCATAAGGGATTAGAACCCTAGCCTCAAGTTGTAACCTTGGATAGCTCCATAAGGGATTAGAACACTAGCCTCAAGTTGTAACGTTGGATAGCTCATAAGGGATTAGAACCCTAGCCTCAAGTTGTGACCTTGGATAGCTCCATAAGGGATTAGAACCCTAGCCTCAAGTTGTAATATTGGATAGCTCATAAGGGATTAGAACACTAGCCTCTTAATCATACAGTAGGACGACTACAAGATGACATTTATGAACACATTTTCCTGGGACTGACTGTGGACAAATTCAACTAGCTTACAATATAAACTACAATAACACCACCTTTCAGTCTCACGTTCTGGAGTCGTCTCTCCCAACTAAGGCCAATGACGACTATGCCACCTATGATGCATCATTCACAACTAATCGCTAACCTCTTCCCACTGTTACCAAGGACACACACACTCTCTATAACAATGTGTATATTTCTGTGCGAGATGTACAGAGAAAAAGACAAGAGATAAATATTGTGAGGGCTTATACAGCACACAAATGGTGTCATTATTACGATATTCTGACACTTTTAACTTAATTTGTTACCATTAAATTATATTGAACGTCTTTTCCTTACACTATAAGATTTAGTCTAATGTTACTGCTTTGTTTTCTAGATACTTCTGAAAAATCTCAACCTGGAAATTATATCAGAGCTTCTGAAGAACCTTTACATGGCGGACTCTGCCCTCAATTTGATTGTACCGAAATTTGAGGTATATCTGTAAAGATTTCATTCCTAAAGATATTATGCACTAGATTGACTAGAATATACTTTTAAAATGTTTAAAATTGTTTCCTTGCTAAACTCCATTGGAGATTGTCATTTTTCATCTGCAACGGATGTCTATATGTAGCTATCTGTTTGGTGTAACCGGTGCACACAATATAGGGAGAAATTTAGGTAATTTAAAAGGTAACCAGCCTGATTAATTTTTTGCAATTTTAAATAACATTTGTACGTTCTTTCACTTGCAGCACAAATTAATTACGAAGCTTTTATTTGGTTACTCTGTCTGTCTGTCTGTCTGTATGAATTCTATTACACTTTTATTTCTCTCCCACATTTTCGGATCAAGTTGAATCTTTACAGTTATTCATTGTTGATGACAACACATGAAATAATTTAAAAAATAAACAAATACTTAATCAATTAGTGGTAACTAAAAAAATTTAATCATTTTTTTTTATACAGAAAAAGGGGAAATAAACTTGCAATATTAATAGATATAACAGTGATTGAAAGGGAAAAAGAAAACTAAACTCCCCCTTTCAGACCATTACTTTCCCAAACTATAATAAGGTACCCTTTAGAGTTGGGTGGTCTCAGAGGAGCCCTAAAAATCCCGAAATTCAAAATCCCATTCTTCACCGAGATTCGAACCCAGGAAGCCAAGCACTTAACCACTCAGCCATAGCGGTTGAACGATGTTAATTCGCCTTTTTTTTTTTTTTAAAGTATTTTTTATGTTTTGTATTTACTTGGCAACAGTGATCTTTCAATACAGCCTCCCTGACAATGTTTTACTTTGTCTTTTTAGTTTAAAATCTCTTTCAAACTTTCTCTTTTATTCCATTTAGCTTTTTTTTTATTGTTACTTTATACCCCCCTCCGTTTCTCTATATTGCTTTCTTTTCTTTAAGTAATTTATTGTATTCTATTGCTCAACACAAAACGGATCGAAGTGTAGCTGAGAATCGATTACTGTCCTTACAAGGTATCGTGAACATCCCCAATGGGGAGCTAGGAAAGTTTACAACAATCTGTGCACTGGGCTAGTTACATCGACCTTTTTATTTAGGTCATGATTATCAGAGGCAGATGTGTTTTCATCTTCGACACTTTATATGTTTTATCTTCTACACTTTATGTTTTTATCTTCTACACTTTATGTTTTATCTTCGACACTTTATGTCTTATCTTCTACACTTTATGTTTTATCTTCGACACTTTATGTTTTATCTTCGACACTTTATGTTTTATCTTCAACACTTTATATGTTTTTATCTTCGACAGTTTATGTTTTATCTTCTACACTTTATGTTTTATCTTCGACACTTTATCTTTTATCTTCTACACTTTATGTTTTATCTTCGACACTTTATATGTTTTATCTTCGACATTTTATGTTTTATCTTCTACACTTTATATGTTTTTATCTTCGACAGTTTATGTTTTATCTTCTACACTTTATGTTTTATCTTCGACACTTTATCTTTTATCTTCTACACTTTATGTTTTATCTTCGACACTTTATATGTTTTATCTTCGACATTTTATGTTTTATCTTCTACACTTTATATGTTTTTATCTTCGACAGTTTATGTTTTATCTTCTACACTTTATGTTTTATCTTCGACACTTTATCTTTTATCTTCTACACTTTATGTTTTATCTTCGACACTTTATATGTTTTATCTTCGACATTTTATGTTTTATCTTCTACACTTTATATGTTTTTATCTTCGACAGTTTATGTTTTATCTTCTACACTTTATGTTTTATCTTCGACACTTTATGTTTTATCTTCTACACTTTATGTTTTATCTTCGACACTTTATATGTTTTATCTTCGACACTTTATGTTTTATCTTCTACACTTTATGTTTTATCTTCTACACTTTATGTTTTATCTTCGACACTTTATCTTTTATCTTCAACATTTTATGTTTTATCTTCGACACTTTATCTTTTATCTTCGACATTTTATGTTTTATCTTCTACACTTTATGTTTTATCTTCTACACTTTATGTTTTATCTTCTACACTTTATGTTTTATCTTCTACACTTTATGTTTTATCTTCTACACTTTATGTTTTATCTTCTACACTTTATGTTTTATCTTCGACACTTTATGTTTTATCTTCAACATTTTATGTTTTATCTTCGACATTTTATGTTTTATCTTCGACATTTTATGTTTTATCTTCAACATTTTATGTTTTATCTTCGACATTTTATGTTTTATCTTCTACACTTTATGTTTTATCTTCTACACTTTATGTTTTATCTTCTACACTTTATGTTTTATCTTCAACATTTTATGTTTTATCTTCGACATTTTATGTTTTATCTTCGACATTTTATGTTTTATCTTCAACATTTTATGTTTTATCTTCGACATTTTATGTTTTATCTTCTACACTTTATGTTTTATCTTCTACACTTTATGTTTTATCTTCTACACTTTATGTTTTATCTTCGACATTTTATGTTTTATCTTCAACATTTTATGTTTTATCTTCGACATTTTATGTTTTATCTTCTACACTTTATGTTTTATCTTCGACATTTTATGTTTTATCTTCTACACTTTATGTTTTATCTTCAACATTTTATGTTTTATCTTCGACATTTTATGTTTTATCTTCTACACTTTATGTTTTATCTTCGACATTTTATCTTTTATCTTCGACATTTTATGTTTTATCTTCGACATTTTATCTTTTATCTTCGACATTTTATGTTTTATCTTCTACACTTTATGTTTTATCTTCGACACTTTATGTTTATCTTCGACATTTTATGTTTTATCTTCGACATTTTATGTTTTATCTTCTACACTTTATGTTTTATCTTCGACATTTTATCTTTTATCTTCGACATTTTATGTTTTATCTTCGACATTTTATCTTTTATCTTCGACATTTTATGTTTTATCTTCTACACTTTATGTTTTATCTTCGACACTTTATGTTTATCTTCGACATTTTATGTTTTATCTTCTACACTTTATCTTTTATCTTCGACACTTTATCTTTTATCTTCGACACTTTATGTTTATCTTCGACATTTTATGTTTTATCTTCGACACTTTATGTTTTATCTTTACACTTTATGTGTTTTATCTTCTACACTTTATGTGTTTTATCTTCTACCCTACGGACCTCAAAGTCTAAAGGGAAAACTTTGCCGACTTAGATTTCAATGTTTATTTCTTTTGTTTTCATGTCTAGATCAAGAACACTTTTCAACTGGCCACTACTCTTTCATGTATGGGCATGGAACAGGCATTCTCGGCGGACAAGTCCAACTTTAGCGAATTAGCCAATCCCTGCCGAGGTCTGAGGTTGAACGCCGTCACCCACGCAGCGGCTATAAAGGTGGACGAGGAAGGCACTGTCGCCACTGCGGCGCCGGGCTCCAAAGGCCGCCCTGCTAAAGCTGGCCTCAGCAATATTCTCAAAGTCAGGGTAGATCACCCATTCTTGTATGTCATAGTGGACAAGGAAGACCAGAACACGTTTTTGTTTATTGGTCACATCAACAACCCCGTCTTGAACGCATAAAAAGGAGATTCATGGAAATAATTTTCTTTAAGACGCTCTATCACCACGACGATTGTGTTGAAAAAACGCAGAATTCAATGTTATAATATAATACAACAGACGATCAGTTAACCCTTTCTCTCCGAATTGACGATACCATCGTTGATGTGACTGCGCCCGTTCATTGCTGTGGAATGAACGCAGGAACACCAGGCTGTCATAATATGTTAGCTTTGCGGAGTGATACATTAAAAGGCAGTTTCAAAACAAAGCGAACTATTTAAAAAGTAGTGCAATGTGAGCTGAGACATGAGCGTATGTATTTAAGGCCACCAGAAAGAAGGCGCTACCTGTATATACAATGTGGGCCAAATGTAGGTTTACAGTTATTTAACTAACTTTTATATGATTAGAATTTATGCTGCTCTGTGTATCAGAGTGTCCAGGAGAGATTTGAAGAATGTCTCAATGTTCAAGGAGAATATTTTAAAGATTTAAGTGTTGCTGTTGGCAGGTATAACGAATTTCACCAATGTCACGCTGTCCTAGTTTCAAATTTTTAAAGAACTATTCTACTGATAACTGTAAACATGCTTTTTTGAGCCACCCTGTGTGTCGATGATATAAAGTTAATAAAAGTGACTTCATTGAAACTAATTTAAAATGACTTGTTGGTGCTAGCAAAAAACACAGCAATGTTTCATTGCACTAGATCAGTGTTTCCCAAATTGGGGTATGTGTACTCCCTGGGGTACGGGAAGACTTTGGAGGGGGTACTCGTTGCACCTCATTAACTATGCTGATTTTTAAAAATACCCATATATTATGTTCTGTTAATGAATTAAGGTGTTGTGGGTGGGGTGGCGAGGGGTACTCAGCATTACAAAAATTATAAACAGGGGTACACATAAGTCAAAAGTTTGAGAAACACTGCACTAGATGATTGACCTTTCACTTTGCTCGTGTGTGTATGTCAGAATGCAGTCTGTGAAATATTTCAATTATAATTCATGTGTATTTAATAAAAAAAAAAACAATTCTACAACAATTTTGTGTGAGTTGATGAACAAATTGTAAACAGTTGCTGCCTCCGAGTAGCATCGCGGAAACAAATATATAACGTTATTAGATTGGTCAAGGGGCCCTTTGCTTCTGAACCTGGGGTCCTGGGTTCGAATCTCGGTGAAGATTTGGATTTTGAATTTCGGGATTTTTAAGGGTGCCCCAGAGTCCACCCAACTCGAATGGGTATGGTTACAATGGACTTAGATGGAGCAAGTAAACGCTGTTGCTGATTGTGCTTGCTACATGACACCACCCTGCTCGTGTCACAGCACTCCTAGGACGAAAGCCAAGGGACAGATGATGATGATGATAAATATGTCTGTAGGTCTACTAAAGCGAAAAAAAAAGGTCTAAAAATTAAAAATAGGAGACATAAAAACAAATGGTTTCTGCTATACTTATTACTACTTCTACATCCATAACTGCTTTATCTAGCACATTTACAATCACATACTTTGCAGTGGTATAATAGTACAATTATTAAAATTATTACATAATAAACTATTCTGTTGTAAGACGAGAGCTATTGTTAGCGCTACAGGAAGCTAGTAGTGTGAGCGCCACATACTGATATATTGCTACTCTTAGTGTCTAGAAAAAAAAAAGATTTGCCCAGATGAATTAACTAACTACATGTATATAGATGGACCGTATCTCCAGAGTTTTAAAAATAAGAATGCACACTAGATTTTAGATTACTGAAACGAAGCAATTATAATAATATGAACATCCTAGAGTGTAGGAATATAATTATTTATTTTATTTCTGAGCTACTAAAGAAAATGTAATGGGGCCATATGAGACAAGAGTAATGTATAATAAGCAGTAGGGAAATCAAAGGAGGTAACTCCATAAACTAAAACATATGCTGTTTTCAAAAAGGCATTAGCTCCCTTACTATTTTTTTTTTTAATATTTTACCATTTTACAAAAAAAAAATATTTTTAAATATTTTATGTGCTCTACCATCATTCCCAGCAATCATTAGGTGGCCTCTCCACCAGCCCAAATTTGCCGGCCCACCTCAATAAAGTGTAATTAAGAGTCGAGATTTCTCCGTTTTATGACTCTTTGACTCGGGAGGCATTCTTATCCCGTGGCCAGGATAAGGGATCAGCTCTTCACTGACTCCTCTGTCGAGAGGCCTTCCAGCAACAAGGCCATTATTTACACACGTTTTTTTTTATGAGACACGGCTCCTTGAGCCGACGTTCCTTCTCTTTTAGTGAAGGCTGGAGGCCGAGCCCACGAGGAGGCACTCTTTATTCCTATGTACCAACGGGGGCCATCAGCACAGTTGCTGTCATGTTTGTATTTTGCCTTGTCTCGTCTGCCCAGACACCCCATATAGTCTATCCCTTAGTACATTACTTAAATAAACATATATATATATATGGCTCCTTTTGTCTCGAAAGGCAATGGATGCGCCCAAATGAGTCACTGGTTTTGGCTAAGCCGCTTTGCAGCAGCACCAGAGTTTCCTCTCCGGGGCGCATTCTTGGATAAAGGGGTCATAGGTGGCCCATGCATCATGATCCCTCTCTCGACCTTGCTGATGTGACCCAAAGGAACGCATCACATTACATTTGGCACCAACTCAGTTGCAGAAGCTGCCGGAGGGAATTTCATAGCTGATACTCCCAACGCCTAAGGGGCTTCACTCCTGATTTCTCCTCGAGGTTGTCTCCTGAAGCCTCAGTACCGCAAGGCAGCGGGGGTTTGAAGTCAGAGTACCCCTCTCCTAGATGAAATGCCTTACTAGGCTGACTAGCTCCATCTGCCCGAAGCTCCCGGTTTTGTGGCGCCAGGTATCCGCCTTCACCCCTTCACCTGTTAGTAAGAGCAGTTTCGCCGGGCTTAATATCTAAGCCACACGAGCAGGCCAGGTGCTGGACTTAGTTGTCAGAGGCTATTTGAGACGCATGCCATTAGGAGTAGGTTATAGACAATGGGAGCTTAACCCCATTGACACCCCTGGCCATGACAACCTTTGAAACCACTTAAATAAACAAGTAATACCAAAAGGTACATCTAAAAGTTCAAAACAAAGCGATTGCGTAACAAAGGTTTTAAGATAGGACTTGGCATGCCTGATAATTATACATAGCAATTAGATCTAGAGTACATAATATAACATATTAACTAATAATTCAGGGAGCCTGATTTGTATACAAAATATAAAGCATAAGTAACATGAAGGCACACCTTATCACAATGCCTACGATACACTCCTGGCTCACGCTGCCCACCACCAAATACGGTCTCAGCGACCAAGTAAGGCCCTAACGAAGACAACAGTATATCTTATCTTATATCTTATATAATACAGGCGTTAATTCAAAAAAGAAAATGATTACGTCCTACGCGTCATGCATTCAGTCATACATAGTAACCAATGACTTAAATTCTGCCAAGTCACTGGTTTTCCTGGCTAGCTCAGGCAACCCATTCCATGCTCTAACAGCACTAGGGAAGAAGGAGTATTTGTAAAAATTTGTCCTAGCATATGGAACGGGAAATGTACCCGTATCTTTGTGTCTTTCAGAGTATTTTATTAAATTTTGCTTTTGTATTTGAAAATTATAGTTCAGTGTTTTATGAATAATTGCTACTTTACTTTTGAGTCTTCTGTTCTGAATGCTCAAATCAAGCTTGACTTCTAAAGAGTCCCCATGCCTAAATCCCTAAAAGAGACAGCAATGAATTCCTTGTGACCGCCATTCAACATAACTATAATGAAAACCGGTGGCTTAGTGTTTAAGCGCTTGGCTTTCGAACATCATCTGCCCTTTAGATCGCAAGGTCTGAAAGGGGTACTATACTTTTTTTAGAATAAAAAAATCGATTTGAGGCAACATTAAAAAGAAAGTAATAATAATTTTATAATAATTTTATTTAGAAAGCGCTGTAAACAAACAAACTGTAGGCCCAAGGCGCTGTGATAACATTATAAACACAAACACGAGAACTAAAATGACAAACTAATCTAAAAAAGTTTTAAACAGATAGGTCTTAATATTCTTCTTTAATGTAGTGTGGCATGTTGTCTGTCTGGGGAGTGAGTTCCAAACGTTTGACCCATGTACTGAAAAAAGCGCAGTCCGTAACTTTTGAGGGAGAAACGTGGCGTCAACAGAAGCGTTGAGTCCATAGAGCGCAGGGCTCTCCGAGGGACATATGCGGTTATCAGTTCTGCTGGGCTCTCTGAGGCACATTTGGAGTAATCAGTTCTGCTGGGCTCTCTGAGGCACATATGGAGTAATCAGTTCTGCTGGGCTCTCTGAGGGACATATGGAGTAATCAGTTCTGCTGGGCTCTCTGAGGGACATATGGAGTAATCAGTTCCGCTGGGCTCTCTGAGGGACATATGAATCAGTTCTGCTGGGCTCTCTGAGGGACATATGGAGTAATCAGTTCTGCTGGGCTCTCTGAGGGACATATGGAGTAATCAGTTCTGCTGGGCTCTCTGAGAGACATATGGAGTAATCAGTTCCGCTGGGCTCTCTGAGGGACATATGGAGTAATCAGTTCTGCTGGGCTCTCTGAGGGACATATGGAGTAATCAGTTCTGCTGGGCTCTCTGAGGGACATATGGAGTAATCAGTTCTGCTGGGCTCTCTGAGGGACATATGGAGTAATCAGTTCTGCTGGGCTCTCTGAGGGACATATGGAGTAATCAGTTCTGCTGGGCTCTCTGAGGGACATATGGAGTAATCAGTTCCGCTGGGCTCTCTGAGGCACATATGGAGTAATCAGTTCCGCTGGGCTCTCTGAGGGACATATGGAGTAATCAGTTCCGCTGGGCTCTCTGAGGCACATTTGGAGTAATCAGTTCTGCTGGGCTCTCTGAGGCACATATGGAGTAATCAGTTCCGCTGGGCTCTCTGAGGGACATATGGAGTAATCAGTTCCGCTGGGCTCTCTGAGGGACATATGGAGTAATCAGTTCCGCTGGGCTCTCTGAGGGACATATGGAGTAATCAGTTCCGCTGGGCTCTCTGAGGCACATATGGAGTAATCAATTCGCTAAGATCCAGTCCGTGCTGCGGTGCTCATTGAAACATTTGTTTATGAATGTGAGTGATAGTTTTTACCATAGACGTCGAAAAAGTACGTGTTAACCTAAGAATTTAGGTCTATTCATAAACATTATTACCTCTTTAATTGCAATTATTCACATGTTGTAAACACTACTGGTATAAATTTCTTTTTGCAATGATGTGTCGATTTCACCTAATGATTGACGTGTTCTCGTGCGAGTCACGGTCGATATTATAATCGATGTTGCATATTTAAGAACTCTTAATAATAATAATAATCCAGTTTCTAGGCTATCAACAAACAAAATGTCGGCTAATGGCGCATTGATAATATTTAAAACATAAACACGAAAGTTGAAATGACAAACTAATCTAGCGTTGTTCTGAATACGTTGCAGCTTGGCTATTTTGTCATCGGGTATACCTGCTAGCAGGTTACAGTAGTCAAGGCGGGAGAGTATGTATGTCACAGCTAGCTTTTTTATTGACTCCGTTGTTAAATATGGTCGGATCTGGCCTAATCTACGCAGCTGCAGATAAAGACTCTTGCAGAGCTGACTTATGTGTGGGTCGAAAGATAGTGTTGAGTCGAAGAAAACTTTAAGATTCCGCACCACATGGACAAAAGGAAGCTGGCAGTTCATGATAAAAAGAGAATCTGTGCTCTCGACTTTTGAGACGTTGTTCCGAGCGCCAATCTTAATTATTTCTGTCTTGTCTTCGTTCATCTTGAGCTTATTCTCAACCATCCTATCGCTCACCCCTTGCAAACGGCATCACTGAATTTCTTTGGCAGAAATATTGGAGAGTGGTCAAGCTGTGATGAGAGGGATGGCATGTCATTTCTGATTTGCTGAATCTTGCCAATGAAGAATCTATTGAAGGAATCAGGAAGTTCAGATACTGGGATAGATGACGCCAAACGTTCGTTATTTGCTCACCCTAACATTTCAGCGGTGATCCTGAATAGCTCCTTTAATGAATCAGAAGTTTCGATATTTTGTCGAATAGGACTAGCTTTTGCTAACATAAAACTTACCCAGTACTGAGGAAAACATAAAGAAGCTCCAACAAGAACCAGCCATCCAAGCCAAACACAAGAAGTAATGACGTGTACAGAGCGCGTCCTTGAAAACAGCGCATAGATATTATGGTACATAAAATTCATTATGAGCATGACAGTTGCCCCACCCCACAACCATCTTTCCCTCAACCAAGGATGTTGAGTTTAAATCAATGTAAATCTATTTTTATAATTTATTCATAAATTTCAGTATATCGTCAAGTTTAGACAGCTCTACTGAATATCTGGCCGATGCTGAGGACTGTCCCTTCGTATTGACCACATTATACCCTCGTTACACTTGGGCTGCAATAGCTTCTGTCTGCCCCATGGACTGCTTTTTCTCGATAGAGTTTCTCATCTATTTGGTTGAAGCTTATGAATCATTCTTCTAAATTTGAAACAGTTTCATATCAACATTTGAATCACTTTGAATTGTAACATAAATAAAGGATCGAACCACACCCTTGGGATAAATATTGAAAACGTATGTCGCACGCATGTGTTTCTTAAGATAACTACAAATATTAAGTAAAGTATGGAACTCATTGCGGATTAAGTTTTGTTGAAGCCTTTAAAAAAAAGAAATAAAGTGATAATACATTGAGGAATTATCTGGGTCAGTGAATCATATCTCAAAGTTTGTCAGAAAAATACGCCGTCACTTCCTAGTTATAGCCACCTCCGCCTATTTGCTTTCAAAGTCTGGACTTGGAGCAGAACAAATAGCTCGTATTCTTATCCCGGTATCTTATACTATACAATCTTTCATTAGAAAGCATTCTGATAAATCTGCCGAGGTCAACATAAGCAGATAGGGTCGCCAAAAAAAAAAGAGAGTCAAACAAGGCTCGTCTCTAGACGTGGATGGCTTCTGACAAGTGGCGGACTGGGTGTCGAAATCGGCCCGGGCTTTTATATACACTACAATGCGGCCCACAAATTGTGAGCCTTATGGCGGGCATCCATCGTATCTGTCCTCAAAAGCATTGTGTAAAGTTTAATAATGTATCCAAAATATTTAGCGAAATAAATAATTTGTTTGATGATTTTGAAACTATCTTAAAAGGTCTACTACTTAATAAATTAAGTATAACAATTGGAATGGTGAAATTCTTATTATGAAAAACAAAATTCTGCTACCATATACATTAACATATAGGCCTATATGTACTTGGCATTTAAATTCAAGTCATTCAAAACTGTTTTGGTTATATTGATTGACACGAGTCGCTATCTAAATCATCTTTAATAAAGGTACAAAAGTAATACAATTACAAAAAAAAAGTTAGATGATCGACGTCAAAATATAGACCCTCCTTTGTCTTGACGTCTGCTAAAGATAGCTTCAAATTAGGAGTGCAGACATTTTTTTTTTTTGCGATAACAGTAACAGCATCCTAGAGATAGCACTAATTGGACAGTATATTGCAAATTTTTAGTTACTCCAAGCCATCTCTAATGAGTACCTGACTTAAGGGAAACATTGGCCAAAGAAACAGATGACCCTTACATCGTCTGCCCTAGAGATTGCAAGCTTTGAAAGGGGAATTTTATTTTACTCCCAAGGTCAAATACTGCTTTCTCAATAACCTAGTTTGACCTTCATCATCATAGACCCTAACCCTAACCCTACACACACAACTAAAATTTAAGCGACTTACTTATTTTCTGCTTCTTCCTTTCGATTCTTTTGCATTCTGATTCCAATTAACACATTGCTACACTGTTCAAGATCGGGGGCGCGGTGGTCGAATGGTTAAGCGTTTGGCTTCCTAACCTGACGTCCTGGGTTCGAATCCCGGTGAAGACTGGGATTTTGAATTTCTGGATTTTTAGGGCGCCCCTGAGTCATCCCAACTCTAATGGGTACCTGACTTTAGTTGGGGAAATTAAAAGCGGTTGGTCGTTGTGCTGGCCACAAGACACACTGCTCGTTAACCGTTGGCCAAAGAAACAGATGACATTAACATCATCTGCCCCATAGACCGCAAGGTCTGAAAAGGGAAACTTTACATTACACTGTTCAAGATAATAATTGTGAGTTGTGAAGGACTTCCTAGCACGGCCAACTCGAGACCATGCGAGATCATGCGACAAGTCCACCGAACCAATAAGAATTCGTGTATGACGGACTTAAAACGTTGTAGGTCTCATTATAGATTCATCCGAATATATTCACACTAACGTCGATCTCTACAAGAAATGATGGCCGTAGCTCTGTTGTTCATCGTTTAGTGTGTGCAAGGAATTGGCGTCTACTAGAAGCACTATATACGGATGTATGGTATTTAGGACAGTGCTTTAGATTAGTAGACCTATTAGAATTTAAATTGAAAAGATTTTTTTGTTTTTAATCAAGACGCTCAAAGTATTGCATACAAAGAGAATATTATTAATCTTTTTAAAAATTTTTACTGGCACTCATGATGTCCATTCGGTGGCCCAATTGGGTACCGGCTCACCCGGGCATTAGCCCCTGCTTCTGACAGAGAGGTGTGGACAACTTTTTAGTTTCGCTCACTGTTACAGCCACGATAAGCGTTAGTGTGATGGTAACATTGGAAAAAAAAAAAAGTCAGCGGCGTTGGCGGGGGGGGGGGGGGGAGGTGACACATATCGGTTGCGTTTTTCTGATTTCTTGCTCTATCGGTGCTTGCTGGGTTTTTTTCCCCCTCATAATATTGTTTAAAATGTTTTTCGACCATCTAACATCAATTATGTGACGCAAACATGTGTAAGTGAATGTTTGTGTTGAAGATGCGTGGTGAAGCATCACCACTTCGGATGAAGTTCGGAAGTCACCATGCCATTGCCTACTTCCTTGTCAACTTTAAATGAAAAGATTGTAATTGTTGATTTTCATTCCAGAAGCAATTAAGTCTTGCTCTGAGGACTTGATATATTACATTTCTATACACTCCTGTCTCGGTGGCATTTTACGTTTCCCTTTGCAACTTCTTGTGCGACTAGAGAGGCCAATATCCTTGGTACACAGCTGCGACCGCAGGTTTGGGCATATGTAATCACCAGGCGCCGTTGCATTTTCACCCTTCTTTCTGCTTCTGTTGTGTATGACATCTGCGATCCGAGACCCTTCCTTTATGCTCTCTCTCCATGTGGATCTATCCAGTGCCACCCCTAGTGTCGATTTTGAAGAGCTTTGCATACATCCGTATAACGTAAAAGTGGGGCGACCAGCGGCTCTCCTGCTTCTATTAGATCCGTTATAGATCGTCATACAGAATGTCTTGTGGAAGTCGACCTACTGGCATTCTACGAACGTGGCCAAGCCAGCCAATGCGTCTGCTGCTGATAACAGAGCGGATGTCCTGGCACCCTGCTCTTCGTAGCACTTCCTCATTGGTTATCTTATCTTGCCACCTTATTTTAAAGATCCGCCTTAGGCATCGGAGGTGGAAGACATTCAGCTTTTTTTCCTGCCATGAGTAGGTAGACCATGTTTCACTTCTGCACAGCAAGGTGCTCAACACACAGGTCCTGTAAACTAGGGCTTTAGTACTGCTAGTCAGCAATATGTCTGTAATGTCTTCATAAGCATCCTTATATTTCGGCGGTGTTGAATGCCTTCATAAAAAAAGATCTTGCCTTTTGACAGTTTATTCTCTGTAAAAAGTACGCTCAAGGCAACAACGCATAAATGTGTAGTGCTGTTTTTAATTTTTTTTTTTCCCCTTTACTGTCGATAACACTGTACTTTTAAAGACTTGGACACCATTCAGTGCCCACTAGCCCGAGACACTACGAGATTTAGAATCTCACGTGAACAACGACAACAACAAAAAACAACAACTTATTATTGACATTGACAGATTATAGCAGAGACAGAATGGCTCAAGAAGAGAAATAATCAGCATTGGTACCACAAAGACTGTCCAACGGAAACAGAGGACATAATAATATGTAGACAAAGAATCAGCAATGGTACCACAAAGACTCTCCAACGGAAACAGAGGACATAATAATATGTAGAGAAAGAATCAGCAATGGTACCACAAAGACTCTCCAACGGAAACAGAGGACATAATAATATGTAGAGAAAGAATCAGCAATGGTACCACAAAGACTCTCCAACGGAAACAGAGGATATAATAATATGTAGGTAAGTCATGTTTTGGAAACATATTCCGACATTTTTTTGTACAAATCCGATATATCAACTCACTCCGTCTATCAGTTTGTCTGGTACACATTTTGTACACGTTATTTTCCCTTTTACCATTCTCGGATCACGTCGAAACTTTAAACAATTATTCATTGTACATAACAAAGCATAAATCAGACAAACAATTAACCCAATCAAGTAATCAATTAGTGGTTAAAAAAAATTAACTTTGTTTTATTTAGAAAAATGTAAATAGATCTTACAGTATTGAGATGTATGGCAGTAAATGTACAGTTCTTTCCCTTACATAAGTTGTGTTGTTGTTGTTTTTATTATATTTTATATATAATTGTCTTGTTTCTCTCAAACGTCCTGAAACAGTTTTAATTATGCGTCGTCGTCTTGACCATAAAGTTATTTTGATTTCTTGCTTTAACTACTTTCCAACATTCACACGTTTGTCTATTGGAAAAAAATTCCTATTTATATTTATAACTATGTAGATCGTAGAAAATGACAATCATAGAAAGGTTTAAACTTAGAAATAGGTTGTTAGTTTAGTAAAAATTTTTTTTTTTTTTTGGGTACAAAGACCTAGAGATAACTAGTACAGAATTTCACTTTGATCTGGTCTACTTTCTATCGTCGAATCAAGTTGAAATGTTTGCACCCGAAGATTGGGGGACTTCAAACTTAAGACTCGATTTGTTTGTCTTTAATTGTAGTTTTGTTCCTAGATCTTGAGACCGTGTTGGGATCTCCACTTCAAAGAGAATGCTGCACATTGAGACTGAACGCTCCTAGAACACTTGTCGTCGGTAAAGTTTTTGTATCTATGAGCTTGTGTTTTTCAAGCTTCTTCTGCAATTTTTTTTTCAGCATGATAATGTTTTACAAATTATTGCTCATCTTATCTTATAAAGTACTAGACATATGTTACCCGCGACCCGCGGGTCTTTATTTGCGCATTACTGTCGATATAGTCACTGAGAGTGTTTTGTAAACAATTAAACGAAATAATAATGTAATAAGTAAGGCGAATGTGTCAATGTAAAAATAGTGTGAATGAAGCTATCAAATCAAAATAGCTAATAGGCTTAAATCCATTTTTTAAAATTAAAACATTTGCTTTTGAATAATCTAGTGGATTGGATTTAGATGTATGTTAAACGTAGCTAATGATCCTTTCACGTTATTTCTCTTTCGCTACGAAAATAAAATTAGTTTTGCGAAAATGGTTTACCCGAAGTCGATACATTCTTATCTATTAAAAACGAAAAGAGCGATAGCTTTGTTAAATAAATGGGATTATAAAGTGAACAATTAAACGAAATAATTTTTAGTACGCGATTCATGAATGAATATAGATCTAGGCCTATCTCAACTCGGCTTCGCAGCTTTCGTAAGCGAATGTAGCTTTAGAAAACCAAATTTGAATGTTTATTTGATCAAAATATGAAATGAATGGACTTTAATTAATATATTTATGTGTTAAAGTATAAAACTATCTGTGCGAAGAGAAGTTTTATCATCTTAGAGTTGGATTAGAGTTTTAGATCTAGGGATGGGATTATAAAGTAAACAATTAAACGAAATAATTTTTAGTACGCGATTCATGAATGAATATAGATCTAGGCCTATCTCAACTCGGCTTCGCAGCTTTCGTAAACGAATGTAGGCCTAGCTTTAGAAAACTAAATTTGAATGTTTATTTGATCAAAATATGAAATGAATGGACTTTAATTAATATATTTATGTGTTTAAGTATAAAACTATCTGTGCGAAGAGAAGTTTTATCATCTTAGAGTTGAATTAGAGTTTTAGATCTAGGGATGGGATTATAAAGTAAACAATTAAACGAATTAATATTTAGTAAGCGATTCATTACGGTATTGTCTAATGAAAGAATGTTCGTCAGGAAATCTGTAGTCACAGATATCAGGAACTAATTTATGTAAAAAATGCTTTTGAAAAACAAAATTGAAGGTTAATTTTATTATATAATGAAATCAATGAATCTTCTTTTGTATTTTCACGTGTCAAAGTAAAAAACTATCTGCGCAAAGTGTATTTCTTAAAATTAGATCTAGGTCTAAATCCTTTCTATCTTTTCTTATGTCAACATTGTAGACATGGCCTAGATCCATAAAATACTATAGCTGTAATAGAGTCGGACAACTTTATTTTTTTTGAGGGTCTTACATTTGTTTTAGGGCTACAATACATTCACTAAGGTCTAAGTTGGTACCCAAGGAACATTCCTGCCTAGTTTTATCAAGATTGGTCAAGCGGTTTTGATGTCTATAAGTAACATACATACATACATACATACATACATACCCCTCACATTCTACTTTATAATATAGATATGCATTTCGGTTTGAAGAAAATTTTAAGAGGAAGAACTAGATAGGAAGCAATTATTTTTGTAAGGGGAGAGAATAGATTAAAAGAAAATCTATAAGGGGAGTGAATAGATTGGAAAACTTATTTTTATAAAGAGAAAGGAATAAAATGTTATTTTATTAAGGGGAGAGAATAAACTAGATGCACAGTTCTGTAACATGATCTAGGCCTACGAGTGTAGACAGTTAAATACTTCACATTAAGTATAAATTTATATGTGCATTATGATAAAATGCTGTAATTGTGAATTACAAAACATTATACACACGCTGGCAGAAGAAAAACACCAGAGACGAAAAGCAAGGCGCACGACACTAGCTCCAGCTGGAATAACCTGCCTAGTGCAGCCGAACATTCCGGGCTCACATAGGTCTCATCAGCCACATGAGGAGGCATAAAACCCCAGTGCAAAGCCCTCAGCCCCCTGGATGACAAAGTGGTCATCATCGAACCACGATTTACTAACTATATATATATATATATATATATATTTATATATCATATATGAATGTATGCGGCCCTCGAGAGAAAAAGGTTGCCCACCCCCTGATCTAGACTAGCAATGAAGAGATTAGAAACAAGATCTCAACGGGAATTGAACCTTAAGATGACCTGCCAACCACTGTCAAAATACGCAAATGAAACCCTTATAGTCATATCACACTATCGTTAGGGCTCGTATAGAATAAATTCTCCGCCCACTTCACAAGATGGGCCTAGCTCTGCTCAATCCACCGTTGATCGCTAGACACGCGGAAATATAAAATGTCAACCAATTTATTTATTATGTTTTTTAAAAAGGAAAAAAAAAGAGAAAAAATTCAAATGTTAACAATAAAACGTGAAGCTAGGTCGGTACACTTGCCAGTTTGGTCTTCTCTGCCTTTATCCTTACAAAATTTGTTCTTCTCTGCCTTTATCCTTACAAAATTTGGTCTTCTCTGCCTTTATCCTTACAAAATTTGGTCTTCTCTGCCTTTATCCTTACAAAATTTGGTCTTCTCTGCCTTTCTCCTCACAAAATTTGGTCTTCTCTGCCTTTATCCTCACAAAATTTGGTCTTCTCTGCCTCTATCCTTACAAAATTTGGTCTTCTCTGCCTTTATCCCTAAAAAATGTGGTCTTCTCTGCCTTTATCCTTACAAAATTTGTTCTTCTCTGCCTTTATCCTTACAAAATTTGGTCTTCTCTGCCTTTATCCTTACAAAATTTGGTCTTCTCTGCCTTCATCCTTACAAAATGTGGTCTTCTCTGCCTTTATCCTTACAAAATTTAGTCTTCTCTGCCTTTATCCTTACAAAATTTGGTCTTCTCTGCCTTTATCCTTACAAAATTTGGTCTTCTCTGCCTTCATCCTTACAAAATTTGGTCTTCTCTGCCTTTATCCTTACAAAATTTGGTCTTCGCTGCGGATTTTGTAGCATTGGCAATCTTTTTTTTCCCTGCACAGTGTCCTTCACCTTGCCAGCAGACGTGAAACAGCATCTCAGTCCTTAAAAGTTTCCATGCAGATCTTTTCCTGAGCTCTCTCCCTTTAGGCTTATCCGGTTTTAGCAATTAGATAACGATTGTTATTGATAATCGAGCGAAGAGGAAGACGGATTTAAATAGCAAGCTTGTACAATATAAAGTAAATTAGATCAGAGGTTCTCAAACTTTTTTTTTGACCCGGGGACACCTTTACATAGTCAAAATTTGCCTAAGGACACCCAAGTGAAAAATATACATAAATGCATATTATATAAGCTAAAAATGTTTAAAATAACTAACATTCTGTCGAAGTGTTTATTGGGATTCTACCTTTGCTTAGAGAAATTGTAATAATATATAAATAAATAATAAATATAAATAATAAATGATGATGTTGTGGAATTTTTTGAAAATATTGATGTTCGGCTTAATGTTTGTAACTAGCAACCTCAAATCTCCACAAGCACACATTTCTAGTCGCTTTCTATTATTTGTAATGAGGTTCATATCGGCACTGAATTCATGCCCTACCCAATCAGAAGACGGCGAAGTAGCCAGTGCGATGACCCATAATGCAGGATATAATTGGAATTTGTTTTTGTAGCCTGAGATGAACTCCATTTGGTTGCAAGACTGGAAGGAGTTTTTGTAACCAGAATTGGAAGTATCTTAGTTTAAACATTGGCTTCAATTTCTCGTCTGTGGATATTTCAAAAATCTGCTTCTGTTTTACAATGGATTCTTGTGTGATTGGGAACCGAGTTTGTCCACGCGCAAAGGTGTTCAACAGTCAGTCTGGAATGGTCAAGTGAAGCATGCCTTCAAATATTTCGTTTATGTTGTCATAGCGGGCCCCTACGGTTAACTCGAGGACTGCAGGTCCGAGGAGCACAGTTTGAGGATCACTGAATTAGATAGGTAGTTTATGGAGGGGAAGCTTTTAGACAAGTATTTAAAGAGGGGTATTTTGTAGAGTGGTAATTTATAGACGGGGTATTTTGTAGAGTGGTAATTTATAGAGGGATATTTTGTAGAGTGGTAATTTTATAGAGGGATATTTTGTAGAGTGGTAATTTATAGAGGGATATTTTTTAGAGTGGTAACTTATAGAGGGGTATTTTGTAGAGGGGTAATTTATAGAGGGGTATTTTGTAGAATGGTAATTTATAGAGGGGTATTTTGTAGAGTGGTAATTTATAGAGGGGTATTTTGTAGAGTGGTAATTTATAGAGAAGTATGTTGTAGAATGGTATCTTACAACGCTGTTACTTTTGGAATGGTATGTACTGGTAACCAATAAAGTTGTAACTTTTAGATTAGTATTTTATATAGTGCCCCCTTATAGAGTGGAAACTGGTAGAGTGGTAACCTGTGGAGTGGTAACTTGTAGTGTAGTTGTATTAATTATTTGTAGGTCTTCAATTACAACCGGGAGAACTCTGTTTCCATCTAAGAATAGAATTGCGTCAAAGGGGGGAAAGAGAAATTCCAAAGATATTTGACTTAGGAGCTACTAGGCTTTACTACATTCTTACACACATACTCTCTCTATATATGTCTCTCTCACACACACACTCCCCCTCTTCCTCTCCCCCCCCCCCATCTCACACACTCACAAGCACACACGCCCTAAAACACGCATAAAGAGGAAGAGAAAGAGCTTATTCAAGGATCTATCCTCAGATTATTTCTTTATATGCTCAACGCAAACATCACCCGGTCTCTATAGCATCTCTCAACCTTGTGCATTAAACCTTTTTTCCCCCTTTTTTTAAAAAAAAAAACCATCCTAAAAGTTTGTTCTTAAGTTATTAATTAAACACTATTCGAACTTTTTTTTAATTCTAAATTCTAAAAATGTATGTCTTAGAAATAGAAGTTTTCAGGCCGGAAATTTTCGGCCAAGATTTGTTCTTAATGGTTTTTTTTTTTGTTAACATTGATATATCATCACGATCTGAGTCTTCCTTCTTTGGTCTCTCCTGCGTTTGGCAACAGTTGAATGTTGACATAGCAGATATTTGAATATTAATAGAACAAGGTGAATGGTTCGTATCCTAGCGTATTGCTATAAAAATTTGACAAAGTCCCTAACTTACTCAGAGTGTTCGCCACGTAGGATTCCATCCAGAGGAAATTTGTAAATTGTGTTTCGTTTTAAAATAAAAATACAGCAAAGAAGAAAGTATAGATAAAAATTATTCTTTAAAAAATAAAAGAATTCTAGACAAGAAAGAAACTTAGTGGCGGAACATTTAGGTGTTAAACTGATTTCATTACTATTGGTGAGTTGAATGTAATGTAATATAATATAATATAATATATATATATATATATATATATATATATATATATATATATATATATGTAAATATAATATATATGTACATGAAAATGTATAATATAAAAGTATGGATATATGGATACTCGGAGAATTCACGTTTTAATATATCTAGTTTTATTTTTTCTTCTTCTTCGTTCTCATTGTTATGTTGGAGTGTTCATATGACTAGACCAATACATGAGATGAACTGCGGAGTGGTTTCCAAATCAGGGAGCTCTCCATATAGTTTTCTTTCTTTTGGGGTGTTTTGGGGGCAAGTGTCTTGTTCGGGCCTCTTGGTAAATAATGCATTTTGAAAGTCGTGGTCAGCATTCTCTGGTGACACTCCACATGGGCAGAGTTCGCTAGTTCCAATTTTTAACCGAAATATGTTATCTGATTCTGTGGTGTCCGGTTGTGAGTCGAAAGATTAGGCATGTATCGTGTCGGTTATACTGAGTTTTACCATACAAGACACATATTTTCTAAGTACAAAAACTATTATTTTCTTTGCAAAATATAATTTGAACTTGTTTTTTTACAAAGCTTTTATTAAGTCACTCCGTCTGTCTGTCTGGGAGGATTCTTTTTTCTCTTTCCATTCTGGGATCAAGTTGACATTTTGCACAATTATTCATTTTCCAAAACAGTACATGAGCCAATCAAACAATCAATTATTGAATCGCTAAGTAGTAATTATTTCTTTTGAATAAAGAAAAAGGGATGTAAATCTTACAATGTTGAGTGACATTGGAGTGATTAAGTTTAGTTTTTTTTCCTTATATAAGCTTTATTGGTTTTTTTTATTATCTTTTATATTTTTCTTGTTTATTTTTACTTTTAATGTTGTTTTCTTTTTATTGTTGGTGTTGTTGCCCTTGTTGTTTCAGATGTGTGTGTGTGTGTGTTTGTGTGTGTGTGTGAGTGTGTGTGTGTATTTGGAGAACCTGCTGTACTGTTGACAATGTTGTACAACTATTTACTGTTAGTTGAGTTAGTTTTACTATTGCAAAATAAAATAAGTAGCTACATCACCTTCTTTCAAACTTAAGAGCATAACCCTCTCTCTTTCTCTCTCTCTCTCTCTCTCTCTCTGTTTGTGTGGGTTTGTGCGGGTATGTGAGGTATTTTAAATACGAATTAATAGCGAAAACAATGAAGAAAAAATCTGGGACTACTTAAAATTTCGCTGGCGGAAGTTTTGTTTTTCAATGACTTCACCGCCTCTCTTGTTCCTAATACAGTTGACTCCTCACAGTCCGAGATATATAATCTGACACACTCAGAAAATAGACCCGTCGCCGGTGTAAAAACATGTAATTCATGTGTTCTATAGTACGCTTATGTGCTGTGATCGAATACACTGGCCTAAGACGATAGAAACATATTTATAGTAAAAGTAGTATAATGAAATATACTTCAATATAGTCACTTCAGTTCAAGACGGGGTGTGTAACTGGGGCAACTAGAGTCAATATAAAAAAAAGGGGGTGGGGTGAGGTAAAGTGTTTAAAGGGGAGAGCATAGTGTTTAACTAATACTGTAAAACTAAACACAGAGTTGCCGTTCTTAGACGTTTTTCTTTTTTGAGGACACAAATGGTCTACTTTGCCTCGCAGGTGTAAATTTTTTTGTGCTTGTTCTCGTCACGTGATTTGAATAGCAAATTAGGTGTTTCCCATTTAAAGACTGCTTAACAGTGACACGTATACTAGGAATTGGGGGGGAAGTAGTTTCTCATTGTCACATTCAACTTTAACCCCTAGGGGTTAATTTTTTAAATAAAAAAAAAAATCCACATTCGTATTATGAATGTTAATATAACCATAAAAACAACTGGGCTGAATGTTACTTGTTAATAATGATAATAATAATAGTAATAACAATCAACCGAGACATAATTACAACTGACCTCACACGGCTCACAGATACCTTCAAGGCCCTTAACATTCCCAAGAAAATTATTCTCGTTGCCTGTCAGAGGGCGGTACTGCTGCAGACCTGCCACATCAACAAAAAATTCTTCAGTGAAAACTGATAAAGGGACTTAAATTAATTTTGTTTCTCTTTGTTTTTCGACCCTGGCAGTGCCAGAGAATGACTACTCGTTCGTTTCTAACATAATAGTAAAAATAATAACAATATAAATCAAAATAATAATAATAAGACTTGTCTTCGAGTCCGAGTGAGGAGTGCAGTACTTCAAGTGGTTACGCAGCCCCAGGTGCGAACTACATATTTTGCCACATCCAGAGTAGACATAACCATTGTCCAGCCGTACGTACGTACGTACAACGTACACACACAAACACACACGAACACACACACACACACACGAACACACACACACACACAAGAACACACAAAAACACACACACACACACACAAGAACACACACACACACAGACAGACAGACACAGAGAGAGAGAGAGACATACATACAGAGAGAGAGAGAGACAGACAGACAGACAGAGAGAGACACAGAGAGAGAGAGAGACAGACAGACAGACAGACAGACAGACAGACAGACAGACAGAGACAGACAGACAGACAGAGAGACACAGAGAGAGAGAGAGAGAGACAGACAGACAGAGACAGACAGACAGACAGACAGAGACAGACAGACAGACAGACAGAGACAGTCAGAGAGAGACAGATAGACAGACAGAGAGAGACAGACAGAGACAAAGATTCTCTTTTTGACGTCTACGTCTGTCCTCGACATTGAATTTTTTTCAGTCTCAAATGTTGATATAAGCGTTAGTAAGTGGAACGTCTATACTCAAATGTGTTATTATTACAGCAATTATTAGAGTCTTAGATCCCATCTTTTATATGGGTGTGTGTAAAGCGACATAACTAGGTGGTGAAAATGCCTAACCGTGTGGTGCCCTCAACTGACTTTCGTCAAGAGGGTCCCGAGTTCGAGCCTCAACCGCTCTTATTCCCAGTCATCCTGCAAAGTGGTTCACACAAGGACCTTATATTTTCTTAACTAATATAAAGTCTGAGTCCACCCAGCTCTAATTGGTACATGACGTTAGTCTTGGAAAAGTAGAGGCGGTTGGTCATTGTACTGACCACATGACACCTTCTAATAGGTACCTGACATTAGTAGGGGAAAAGTAAAGGCGGTTGGTCATTGTGCTGACCACATGACACCCTCGTTAACCGTAGGCCACAGAAACGGATGACCTCTACATCATCTGCCCCATGGATCTCAAAGTCTGAAAGGGGAACTTTGCTTTTAACATCAAGTCTTCATCGCGCCATGTTTTCATTAAAGATTTAAATATAACGGACATGAGCTGGTGGCAAACACGCATGAGAAAAATCCACAACTTAGTCACGTGATTATTATGCGTCCTGGTCTACAATGTAATGGTGAGCATGCGTATGCTATCATAGGCTTTCATGAACTAGGGGTATCTAGCACAATTATATCTTTGGGACATGGAAGGAGTTACTTCAGTTTCATTAAAATTTCGAATTAGAACAAAAGCAATTTTGCGTTAAGATTCGAAAACAGGATTTAAGATGACGTTGGTCAAGCGTGTGGTACCTCATAGTCCCTGTGTCGGATCTTGACTAAAGCCAGCCATCTTCTGATGATCTTCTTTACAAACGAAGATATTATCTAGAATCCTCTACTGTTTTGATCTTATGTACATTTATTTATAGAATTGTTTTAGTATATATTCGAGAACTTTGAGTTTTTATTTTGGTGTACCTTTTTCGTGCTAAAATAATATTCTATAGATACTACAAGTTATTGTTATTTTATCAAAGCTTATCTCCTAGATCTAGTTGTTAATAGAATTACGAGTTAATTTTATGTAGATCTACAACATACTTTGGCCTGAATTCGATTTGTAAGCTTTATTTAGACGAGATTTAGGGCAAAGGCCACGGAATTTACAAATGAGTTGGTAAGTTGATTGAGTTTCCTTCCATTCGTAACTTTCCTTGTAGTAGAAGTCGAATTCAATATAGTTTATGTCATTAGAAGTTAACGAGGGTGTCATGTGGCCAGCACAGCTCTTAATCGCCAATGTTATCTAGAAAACGAATGTTAAGTTTAAATTGAAAGAGAGTCAACATCGTAAATACTCCAAGTGAGAATCAATAGGAATTATAGGAAGGCGAACTCAACATCTCCAGATCATTCATCGTGTGTTTTATAACTTGGCCACAAATGCGCTACACTAATATATGGAATCTGGGAAAAAAATGAGTTTCCTTGGTTACACATGTTGATTGAACTAGTTTGCCTTATTTCAAATTCAACACGTTTTTAGTGACAGAACTTTTTTTTTCCACAAAGCATATATCAACTCACTCTGTTTGTCTGGCCGTTAAAAAGTTTGAACATTTATTAATTCAACTTGACAAAACATGAATCAAATTTTAAAAAATTAAACAACTAGTAAATTAATTTTTGGTGATTGTTTTGTTTGATTACGAAATAAGGGAAATAAATGCTATTTATGAGGGACGTGTATATATAATAAGGCTTATATATATATGGATTTAGTCCCGTTATTACTTTTTGTCACGCTTTATTCCCATTTCCAAGTCTCGGATCAAATTGTAATTTTGCATAATTATTCAAAGTCAATAACAAAATACGAATTAATCCAAAAGATTACCAATTAGTGAATCATTGAGTACTAATTAATTAGCTTAGTTGTATATAAGCAAAAGGGGAGCTAAGCCCTGCAATTTCAGATAAATGGTAGCCAATAGCGGTTATTACTCCTTAGATAAGCTTTGGTTTTAAAAAGTGTTTTCCCAATTGCTTGCTTTTATTAGTCCCCTCTCCCCTTTCATACGCACAGATATATCTTCGTGTTGACTATTCAAACATAATAACTATTAATAAGCAGCTGATGCTGTGATCTGGTAAGACAAAACCACTGGACGATTGGCAACTCGCAGGGCCGGATTCAAGTCTTCGACATCTTCTTGAGGATGTCCTTTCCCTTTCTTTTTAAAGACTAAAATGTTTTAATTATTGTACTTCATTAAGGATAGACCAATGACGCATCACATGACTTGCCCATTAAATTGAATTTTCCTCTTTTAAGAGACGCCTTCTAATACTCAAGCCCGTTGGCGGTTGCGCTGTCTTCACCGTCGTAGATGGCAGCTAGTTTCCAAGAGTCAAAAAGACTTTTGAATGCATTTCTAGAATATGACAGCTAATAATATCTTCCGTTCGTTTTAATTTCATTATACTTAAAAGATATGCCTAAAACATTTATTTTTCTGCCTTTTTATCTAGGTTTTTAACAAAATGTCTTTCTGGGTGTTTTTGCTGATGCTATTTGTAGCATTTTTCTCTCAGGACCCAACAGTTAATGGCCAGATGATTGCAAGCTCTGGTAAGTTTGAATCCAATTAGTATTTATAGTAACTAGTTTTATTGAATAAAATGTATGTCAACTGAACCATTTCTAATAGAAGGCAGGACATCCGATGGTCGTCAACTTTTAAGGTATAGTGATGTATGCAAACGCGACATGAGGCTCTTAAAAATCGACATCAACAATTGGGGAAAAGAGGCACTGGATAGATCCACATGAAGAGAAAGCAAAAAGGAAGTGTCCTGGATTGCAGATGGCTTACACACTAGAAGTAGAAAAAAGGGTGAAAATGCGACAGAGCCTAGTGATTACACATGCCCAACCTGTGACCGCCGCTGTGTATCAAGGATTGGTCTCTTTAGTCACACGAGAAGTTGCAAAGGGAAAAGATCATCAGACGAGACGTACAATTCCATAGACACTAGCTAAACCATAAAATATAGGGCACTTTAATATATAATTGAAGATAAATTGATGTATTTCTTTATAGTCCATAATGGTTTATTATTACTGGATATTGTCTCTTTAATTAAAAGATAAAGTTGGCAATTTTTACTTATTTGGTGAAATGTGTTTGAAAACATGATAAATAAAATCTTACTTTAGAAAATATTAATGATTACAATCACTTATGTTATCTTATATAATACAGACGTTACTTCAAAAAAGAATTACGTCCTATGCGTCATGCATTCAGTCATGCATATTAACCAATGACTTAAATTCTGCCAAGTCACCGGTTTTCCTGGCTAGCTCAGGAAACCCATTCCATGCTCTAATAGCACTAGGGAAGAAGGAGTATTTGTACAAATGTGTCCTAGCATATGGGATGAGGAATGTGCCTTTATCTTTGTGTGTTGTGTTGTCGTTTGTTTGTTTTTTTTGTTTACTTTTATAAAATATGGAGAGAGTAGTGAAGTGGACGCGTGGTAAAGCGCTTGGTGGGATCTGTAGCAAAGAGAGCTCCAATCCCGTTGAAGACATGGGTTTTTAGAAAACAAAGAGACTGTGTACCTGATTAAGTTTAGAGAATGTCAACACATTATGTCAGCTTCGTAAAAGTCAACCATACCAGGGCCGGATTTAAACATAGGCTAACTAGGCTGAGGCCTACGACTTTTGACTTGTAGGGTCCTATCACAGGAAGAGATATTGTAACTTATTCGCAATGTTATTGCTAGAGTAAACTAGGTTTTTAATTATTTGCATAATTTAATTTTTTTTTTTTTTTTGGATTTTTAAAATATTTTTCTATTTCATTTGGGGCCACCTAATTCACATTACCTAGGGCCTCCAATTATTCAAGGCTGGCCCTGTCCGTACAAACAGATGAGGTTAGTGTCGTTCCTGACATCAGTGGAATTACGACGCGAGGAGAAGAAAATCTTTGAGGGCATTTTGGGGCTGCGGGCTGGGATTTTAGGCCAGGGTTGACATATTATTATCTTAGCTTGATTAGGTTTTTATGATTATTGCGGGTGAATTTAATCTCTTTGTTTTTCTATTGTAAAAGGACTATTTATTTTAATAGGTATTCAATAAATGTTTTGCTTTGATTTCTCTCCTTTCACTGACCACCTTATATCTTCATGCTCTTCCCCTCACACAGCACAGAAACCGACAGCAGAACAGTGTCAGAGGCAATGTCAAGGTCTCTACAACTTTTACAAGTCTTTCATCAAGTCTGCTGAGATTTTGGAGCGGTTTTTGGGCTCGTGTTTGCAGCTCTGTCCGCGTGAGTAGTGGTTGAAGTTATTATCCGCGTGAGTAGTGGTGGATGAAAGCTCTGTTGGCATGAGTATAGATTGATAGCGCCTAAGGATGTTTGATTTTTTTTTTTGTGCCTTTTCTATATTTAGTAATATCTTTCATGGAAAAACGTAGCCCACTGGTTTCTATGGTAACAGTGGAAAGAAGTTGGCGATTGTTTAAGACAGTATTTGTCTTGCGTCTTCTCCATACCTACGTAGGCCTACAGGTTGTGTATATTTGTTAATAAAGAGTTAACTTAAATTTTGAGTGAGTCTGGTGTAAATGTATATTTAGGTTTTCTATAGTTATAATGTTTTGTTTGGTGTAATGCACAGACTGTAAAATATTAAAGATTATTATTATTATTATTATTATTATTATTATAAAAGAACGAGTATTCATTATCCGGCGCTACCAAAGTCGAGTTTCGTTAAAAGGAAACAAATTTCATCGTAGTCCCTTTATCAGTTTCCACTGAGGAATTTCCTGGTGATGTGGCAGGTCTGCAGCAGTACCGCCCTCTGACAGGCGACGAAAATGTTCCTAGGAATGTTATAAATGAAGAATTAAACAACATTAACAAAGAAATAACCCGTTAAAGAATCTTGACAGACAAAGGAAATTGTAGCCTACTCTGACGTATTCTGTTTACGACAATCTCACAGTCACGTGATGTGGTAGTTAAGCAGTACGTCATTTCCTCCATAGCGTCGATATAAGATTAACAGAGACACTTATCAAGCGCATGCTTTCAATATTTTATTTATCTAAACTGAACATTAGCTTACATTCTTAAAAAAATATTAAATAAGATAAGATAAGAAATACATCGAGTCTTTTTTTTTCTTTTCATACTCCTGAAAAGCTCCGACTCCAGATATTACTACCACTCTACTTTCTATCATTACCAGTACCACTGCTAGACCAACTATCTCAGCATCAGGTAAGTCCACAGATATAGATAGATAGATTAGATAGATTAGATAGATAGATAGATAGACAGATAGATAGATAGATAGATAGATAGATAGATAGATAGATAGATAGATAGATAGATAGATAGACAGACAGACAGACAGATAGACAGATAGATAGATAGATAGATAGATAGATAGATAGATAGATAGATAGATAGATAGATAGATAGAACATCGCAAAGTAATACATGTTCAAATGAAAAGACAATAACCTATTTACATTTGTAATATAATTTCGTTAGAAGACAGTCGTAAGGTCGATATGATATCTAATTAATGATTGCTCTTAGAGTCGGCCACTACGTTACTAGAGACTTAAAAGCCCTGCTTCGCTGTCCACGAGGGAAGCATTCTTACTGAGCTGGTTCCAAACAGATGCAAATTAGTCTCACCTGTTTTTAGTTTCACTAGGACTCTAATCTTTTGACGGGCCATGAGAGCGACGATACATGGAAAAGAATACAAAATGGACGTCTAGTTTCCACCAATTGTTAAACACCCCTGGCTGATTTATCTTGACATGCCAGTAAGGCTTTCTATCAACCGCTCCAAGTGCAATGAATTGGTTTCATTTTTTGTCTTAACCAATTTTCTATAAATTTTCTCTCTCGGATGCCACGTTAAGGCTTTGTAAGCATGCCCAGTCGTGATAATAGAAGACAGGCTCTACGTATGTAGCGTACGATGGTGGTACACTGTGTATTTATGTTATTTTTTTAATTTTAAAAAGTATTGATGGTTTCCTAACGGGTTCCTAATCTATGAATAAAATAATAAACTGTTATGTAGGCCTAATTAGAAAATTCTCTCTCTGCTCTGAATGTTCTTCAGACTGTGGTATCTCTGGAAGCAGAGACCGTGTGGTGGGCGGTGTTCAGGCCGGCGAATGTGAGCTGCCCTGGGTGGTCGAGATAGTCTCCCCATGTGTGAACTGTGGCGGCACCATAGTGGACAGACGTCACATAGTGACCGCTGCCCATTGCCTAACGCCCAGGTAAGTCAAGGCCGCTTAGTAAGCATAACAGCATAACGCAGTGGATAGACGTCACATAGTGATCACTGACCACCACTTACCGCGCAGGTAAATCGAGCCCGCTTAGTAAGCATACAGTTTGTGATAAGTTTCATTTGTCTAATAAGGTAATTTTTCGAGCCCCAAGATTAATGAGGAGTACATTTGTCCACGTGGCTACGCAGTCTCAGCTGCGACCTACACATTTTGCCACACACCATGCAGACATAACCGTTATCCGCCGGTGGTCGATGAAGCTTCTCTTATCTTATCTTATATAATACAGACGTTACTTCAAAAAAGAAGATGATTGCGTCCTACGCGTCATGCATTTAGTCATGCATACTAACCAATGACTTAAATTCTGCCAAGTCACTTGTTTTCCTTGCTTGCTCAGGCAACCCATTCCATGCTCTAATAGCACTAGGGAAGAAGGAGTATTTGTACAAATTTGTCCTAGCATATGTGCATCATATTTGGATATTGCTTTTGTGTCTTTCAGAGTATTTTATTAAATTCTGTTTTTGTATGTGAAGATTATGGTTCCGTGTTTTATGAATAATTGCTACTTTACTTTTGAGTCTTCTGTCCTGTCTCTTTTTACATCTACGTCTGTCATCGGCACTAGATTCTTTAAATTTTTCTTCTTTTTTTTTTTTGGTTTTTTGGTTAAGTTTTATCATTATAGTAGCGGGGAGGGTAAATTTTCGTTTTTTGTTTTTTCTTATTAAATTTTTTTTTTCGTTTCCTTTCTTTCAGTGTCACAGGCTGTAGGGTGAATGCCTCGGACATCACCATCCGAGCTGGGTCATCGAGCCTCAGCATGACTACGGCCTACAGAGTGTCCAACTTCACCATTGACCCGCGCTACAACGCAGAGACAAAAGGTACACCTGAGTTACACATAGATGCACTATAGCAGTGATGCCCAACCTAAATTAGTTTAATTTCCAACACTTCGTGTCGCGGGCCACATTAACAAAAAGGTATAAAAACGAAATGAAATTGACCTAAAACAATTTTAACAGAAACCTGTAGATCTAGTACATACTATTTGGCTGCCTGGTCGTGCGGTTTGCTTGCTGGACTGTCGTTCGGATTTATCGACGGTCGAGGGTTCAAACCCTGCCCGCTCCCATCCCCCGTCGTCCTGCGGGAGGTTTGGACTAGGAAGTAAACTATCTTCAACTCTGAAGGAACATCCGAATTATGTAAAACATTTTACAAACATATTTAGTGTACTTATATCAATTAATGAGATATCTGAAAGATTTCATTTTTTACGCGTCAGAACATGGCTTCATTTCTCTACTTAAAATGTGAGCACAATTATAGCTTGCTAGCCAACGACTCATTTTCTTGTCTCTTTTTCGTAAATATTCCCATCAATCCTCCAATTTCTAGGCTTAGTTTAAAAATCGTTTTTATTCGCGGCTCAAACCAAGAATTCCGTTATATTGGTTTTATAATGCCGTTTAAAAAACAACAGCCACACTTTCTTTTCAAATCAAATATGTTGGTTTATTATCATGTTCCAAAAAAAAAAATTAAAGATGCGTTCAATTTTCCAGGTAGATTCTAAATTCCACTTGTAGTTACTTTAACTCTCCCATTTCATAAACATACAAATGTTAAAGGTTATGGTGCCAATCCATCAGAGGGCTCTTATGTAGGTAAGATATGTTTCAACATTTTTTTAGGAAAAAAAAGGGTTGTGATTATCTACTTTTTGTGACAACGTTTCGGCGGACCTGGACCGGATGGAAGCGTGGTCGAGAGGCCAAGTACGCTTGAGCTTGGCTTGTCTTGGCTACCTAGAAGGGGGCTCAAGGTTCGACACCCGACTCGGGCAGAGTTGCGTTTACTGAGCGCCTAAATGCAGCACGGAAAACCAACTCCTAGATACCCCCTCCCCACAAATGAGATTGGACCAAAGCGCTCTGAGCATGCTATAAGGTATAATAATAATAATGGAGCCACGTGGTTGGCCGGAAATTGGGCGTCACTGCATTATAACTATGGGCGTTTCGCTTTCTAGGGTAATTTGCGTTTTTTTTTTTTACATAGTTAGCAGGTCATCGTGGGGGTCAAATCGCTGGAGTAACTCTGTCTCTTTGTCCTCCCCCCCCCCACCCCCGCCCACAAAACAAAACAAAAAACTTGCCCAACAGATAGCTAAGTAGAGCATGGGTCAACAAGACCTGTTTGTTTGTTTCATTACCAAAAAATAAACGACAAAAACGAATACCCGAACTGAATATCAAGCCTCGGTGACAACTAAAATTTGAGCTTAAGGACTTGTTATAAAAAAAAACAAAAACATCTCCTTACTCAAAGAGCACTATTATGTTGTTTTTTGTTTTTTTTTTATTTATAGATTTTGACGTCGCCGTACTGACCTTGACCCAAGATTTGACCCTATCCCAATGTGTGCGGCCTATCTGTGTCCCCCTGCAGTCTGACGACCCTGCCAAAGCAGAAGAGTGTCTGGTGGCTGGATGGGGCAAAACTAGTGGTATGTTTGGTGTTGATTTTTTAAATTAGTTTTTTGGTTGAGGGGGGGTGAGCTAAAGTAATAGACACACAGAATATTGGTATTCGACTAAAGCTTAAGATACGTTAAAATCTTATCCATAAAAATTTAATACAAACTACAAAACATGTCATTTGTTTTTCTCAGTGACAAAAAGCTTTAAACTATATATACATATTTTTTATTGACTAACTTACTACCGTTTATTTTCTTATACGCCTTTTTTTAAGGACCAACACTAAATAAACTCCATTCTTGGACATTTACAAAACTTAATTTATTTTTAGAATTTACAGACTGGGTAAGTCTACATAATCAAAATTAAAGCACATAAGCTAAAAACTTTAGAGAGACAAAGGAGATAAATGCACTTCATCAACGACATCTCAGCTTCTTCATGCATATGAGGATGTAAACTAATACTTGAGCCTAATATCCAGGAGTTCGAGCCTCAGTAAAATCTTTGAGTTTAGGATTTGTAAGTGCTTCTGAAGGATTTGTAAGTGCTTCTGAAGGATTTGTAAGTGCCTCTGAAGGATTTGTAAGTGCTTCTGAAGGATTTGTAAGTGCCTCTGAAGGATTTGTAAGTGCTTCTGAAAGATTTGTAAGTGCCTCTGAAAGATTTGTAAGTGCTTCTGAAGGATTTGTAAGTGCTTCTGAAGGATTTGTAAGTGCCTCTGAAGGATTTGTAAGTGCTTCTGAAGGATTTGTAAGTGCCTCTGAAGGATTTGTAAGTGCTTCTGAAGGATTTGTAAGTGCTTCTGAAGGATTTGTAAGTGCTTCTGAAAGATTTGTAAATGCTTCTGAAGGATTTGTAAGTGCTTCTGAAAGATTTGTAAGTGCCCCTGAAGGATTTGTAAGTGCCTCTGAAGGATTTGTAAGTGCTTCTGAAGGATTTGTAAGTGCTTCTGAAAGATTTGTAAGTGCTTCTGAAGGATTTGTAAGTGCTTCTGAAGGATTTATAAGTATTTCTGAAGGATTTATGAGTGCATCTGAAGGATTCTTAAGTGCTTCTGAAGGATTTGATAGTGCTTCTGAAGGATTTGTAAGTGCTTCTGAATTTAGCCACAGCTAAATGTTACCTAGTCAAGGAAAGTGCTTCGTTGATATGATACCACCCATAATCATCACCCATAGAAAGAGAGGAAATTCGTTCTATCAATCACATGGACCGCAAACATTTGAAAAAAAAGAGATATAAATTTACATTAACACATTTAAAATACAAATAAGATAATTAATAATATATACTATAAAAAAAATTGAACATATTACAACGTAGTCTAGCGACGTGGATTATATGTCAATCACTAACAGTAGGAAGATGGTTGTATTTTTTAGTCCCTACTTATCCAACGGTGGTGAGAAATAATTTGCGATAGTGAAAGTTGCTTGTCACCAGGGGTGGACTGGGTGGTCAAAATCGGCCCTGGCATTTCTATACCATCTGGCCCGTTAATTATATATATGTAGAGTTCTGCATCTGATTATAGGCCTACCTGTCCTCAAAATCATTATAAGTTTGACGTTGAATTGGTAACTGTACACATACTGTGAACTCTATATCTTTACAAGAAATATTAGCCTTATGTTGCCTTTTAATCGCAAAGTGTGTAGGCTCTAAAAGAATACTAGTAGCATTATATCGGAAAATGTATTACAATGTAGAGTATGTAAACGATTTTTTAAACAAGACGCTTCACATAATAATAATAATATAATAATAATAATAATCTTTATCTAATCTAAATTTGTCTTACAATTTGTGCATTACACACAAAAAAAACTTTATAATTTATAACTATAAGAAACCAAAATGTACATTTACACCAGACTCACCCATAATTAACATGTGAAAAGTTTATATCAGATTGTTTCTATTTAATGATTTGATTGCCAGGGCAACAAAAGAACAAAACATAAAACCATTTACAATTTAATACGTGTCCTAGTGGCCTCCATGCGTCCCTTTCAATGGCCCTACCAGTCCATTTGGGTAACGGCCCACCGGGCATTGGCTCGAACGCCGATATAGCCAGTCCACGCTTGCTTGGCACCATCCAGAAAGAAACTTGATTCATGCAATGAGATTGAACTACGCTCTAAGGCTGTACAAACGTATTATTAAAATGCACTATGTTTCTTGGTCTGAGTTCATTTAAAACTTTGACTTTGTTTTTAAGAACAGTCGGTTGATAGATTTCACATCAACGAACTTCAGAAAGCCAAACTGCCAATCGTCGATCTGAGCGCGTGCCAGAACAGCTACAGAAACTACAAGATGACTGTCAACCAATACAAACTCTGCGCGGGAAACTTAACAGCAGGAGGCGTAGACTCGTGTCAGGTACAAAATTTGTGTCTGTGTGTATTAGTGAAACATTTCTTTTCGTTAAATGTCTTGCAATTAATTGAATTCTACCAACAGGTACATATATATATATAAGTACAAAAGGAAGTAAGCAGTGATTATGAAAAAAAATGGGGGAGGGAGGGGTTGTTACCAAACTGCTGGTAGAGTTGTAGGCCTAATATATCTTAACTAATAATCTTGAAAAACTTGAATAACTTCCTCATGAACTGTACTAAATAACATTTTATTTATAACACAGACAAAATCAACTTGTGATAACATGAAATAAATGGAGTAGACTTTAGTAATAATAACTTAGTTTGGCTTGGCTACCTGTGAAGGGGGCTCGAGGTTCGACATCCTACTCAAGCAAATGTGTTTACTGAGCGCCTAATGGTAGCATGGAAAAACCTCCCCCCCCCCTCCCCCCAACTGGTCCACAAAAATTGGACCATAGCACTCTGAGCATGCATTAAACATGAAAGTAGCGCTATATAAAAGCTATAATTTAATTTTAATTTAATATCTTTTGACAAAATCTAACTCACTACAATAACACCACCTTTCAGTCTCACGTTCTGGAGTCGTCTCCCCTAACTAAGACTAAGTGACGACAATGCCACCTATGTTGCATCATCCACCACCAATCGCTTACCTCTTCCACACTGTCACCATAGAAACACACACACACTCCTTAACAGAAGTAGAAAGAGGCGTTGAGGGTAGAATGAATCTAGAACATCGGTTCTCAACCTTTTATGCTCGGCGACCCCTTTTTACAATCCACCACTCTGCCGCGACCCCCCCCCCCCACACACACACATACAGCAATAGAAGAGTAGACAATTTTCGATGGTCTTAGGAGACCCCTGGCAAATCGTCAAGGGGTCGCCTAAGGGGGTCGCGACCCACAGGTTGAGAACCCCTGATCTAGAATAATAATCGTTCATATTTTACGACCTATAATCCCCAGGGAGACTCTGGAGGTCCACTGATGTGCTACCAAAACAACAGATATTTCTTCTACGGCATTGTCTCTTTCGGCTTGGGTTGTGCCCAACCTGGCTACCCTGGAGTGTACACCCGTGTCAACAACCCTGAAATATCCGGCTTCATAAAGAACTCTACGCAAGTCTAACCCAGGTCGTCTGCTCAAAGTTACACTCCAACCCAAAAACACAAAAACCTCAAGAAATCAAACCGAACTGCTCAACAACTGAATTAAGCCTCAGACCAAACCGTGGACCGAATTATTGCAACTGTAAAACTGAATATCTGAAAATATTAAGAATTTAAATTTATCAAAAGGAAACATTTTTAAGGGGAAAAGGAAACAAAACATGCTAGGTAAAAAAAATGCATGAATTGTATAGAAAAATTATAAAGTAAAAGAAAAATTACCGATTGTTTTTCTTGGTACAATACTCAATATATAAATGGCAACATCACTATGGCTGTTTCATATGAATTGATTTCAAATTCAAAAGAGAAATGTTATATACATAATTGATTGATGCAACTCAATGAAAAGATTGTTTCTATATTATTAAGTGTTTTACAAGTGCAATAACTCAGCCTAAAAAAAAGAAAAGATTTATTTAATAACAGAGTTGTGTTTCTTTTTTTGTCTTGAATAAAATATATGTTGTGTCTCTTTTATTCTGTTTACTCCTCTCTCTCTCTCTCTCTCTCTCTCTCTCTCTCTCTCTCTCTCTCTCTGTCTCTCTCTGTCTCTGTCTCTCTCTGTCTCTCTCTCGGTCTATTTTGTAAATGAAAATTAAAAAAACAAAATGTGTGATATCTATCTACGTAGTGTAATTTGCTTGACTACCTTACCGGAAAAGGGGAGGAGGCTCTTGAGTTCCAACTGAGATGTAGATAAGTAAATTTTATTTACCTCTTTCTGTGCTTTGTTTGCCGAATAGTGCCTAGAAGCGGAAGCAATATTCCCTCATTTACCCATCCCATAAAAACAAAGTTGAAGTATAAAGCCAGAAACAGGGGGCTGGGGGCTTGATGCCCCGCCAGATAGTAGAGTTGAGCTTATCCACAAACACAAACAAGTTAAGCACTTCAGGGACATAAAGTCATCAGTCATTAAACCTTAATATTTTTTTTATGCCAAAGTCTGTATATTTTAATCTAGTTAGCGGCACCCGAAAGGGGAAAAGAAGCTTTTAGTTTTGTGTGGTCTGTCTGTCTGTAAGTTCGTCCGTCCCGTTTGGATCTCGTAAACTAGAAAAGTTATTGAAAATACGACATTATGATATTTTAGACCTTTCAAAGTTCTAATGCAAGGGCTACTTTTTTCTTTTCTGAAAGCGAAAAATTCTAATTTTTAAAATCAATTATGCAAGCAGTTTTTTTCATAAAAATACACCATTTTTTTATAACTATTCACTATTAATAGTGACAAACACGGGAGGCATTTTAGTAAAGGAGACATAATTGTACCATTTTTTAACACATTTATGCAAACGGTTTTTGTCAAAATTATTTTTTTTTTACATTTGTATTCCTAAGTTAAGTAAATTCTGTCATACTAAGTACTACATTTACAAAAAAAAATGTTCACTGAAAAAAATCTATTTAGTATGCATATAAGTGGAACATAATTTAAACAACAATTATTCAGTAGTTTTTACATATTATCGTGTGAACTGCAACATTACAACACAGTTCACAGTATATCAAACTAAAGAAATTTTTTTTTACTGAAATTGTTTTATCTTGAGGCTTTGAATAAGAGATTGACCCTTTACAAAACAATTATATCAATTAGATACTTATTATAAGACATCAGTTAGGCCAGGTTCAAATCTAGCTTCGCATTCACTTTCACCTATCCCTTTTCTGCTGCACCGTTAAGACACCACACAAGATCTGTCAACCTTCTTTCTCCATTCATCTGTATCATTTGCCTTTAATAGAATTTCATTCTGATGTTCTTTCTGAAAATATTGAAACCTGCCTATTTACCTGCCTGGGTGGACCACTTCTGATAGAATTTCATTCTGATATTCTTTCTTAAAATATTGAAATCTGCCTTTTTACCTGCCTGGTTGGACCACATCATAGGCCGATTTTGAGTTTGTGTGTAATCTTGTTTTTTTACTTCAAAATAATTTTTTTTTTAATTTTAATATTTTTTAACTCTTTTCACTTACAATTTAAACAAGTGGGAAGTAATCCGACCTGAAAAACCATCGAAGGGTTACACTAATCTCTATGAAACTTGGAAGTGTTCCGTTTAAAGTAGAAGTGGAACTTTCCAATTTCCATTGTTGAACAAATGCACACGAAAGCATTGAACTATGTATGACCCCCTCCCCCTCGAGATCCTATTACCAAGACTTGCCAGGTCTATTAGCTGGTCCGTACAAAGCCAATACAACTATCTTAATTAATGAAGGGAAATGTTAATATTTTTTAGAGCTTTATTTACATTATACCTACCTGTTACACTCTTGTCACACACACACACAATCACAAACATAGATACTCAGTCACATATACACTCGCGCACACATGTATGTGTAAGCACCTTACGTTTTTTTTTTTTTATTCCAATTATCATATACATTTATTCATCAGGATTAGAACCAAAAGATATACACGATAATGGCAAAGAAAAGAAATTTATATTTACACCAATAATTGGCCATATGTTGGTAAAAATGAAAATGTGGTATTCTTGGGTAAAAATGAAAATTCTAAAGAGCCCAAAAAAGAGACAAAGAAAATTGTATTCTTGAATTGCATAGTAAGAGAAATAGATGTGCAAAATTTCAGCTTGATCCGACATTGGGTGTCGGAATAATAACGTGTCCAAACTTTTACCAGAGAGACAGACAGATAGACTGAGTGAGTTGATTGATATAACCTTTGTAGTGACTAAATATAGAGACACTTGAGGACAGAGGATTAAAAAGTAAAGAAGAAAATAGAACACCAAACAATTATTTACAAATACAAAAACACAATCTAAGTCAATATCTTAAATACAAGACACAAAGATAAATGTTCATTTCTTATTTCATATGCCAGGACAAATTCTTACACTTCCTCTTTCTTCCCTGATGCCATTAGAGCACGGGAATGGTTGCCTGAATCAGCCAGGAAAACCAACGACTTAGCAGAGTTTAAGTTTCCAGCATCAGGGCCGGCCTTAGGCACAGGCGAACTAGGTAACCGCCTAGAGTGCCCTAAAGCCTCTGATTAGTGGGGGCCTCGCACAGGACTCCAAGAAAATATTTCCGAAACATTGAATCCAATCTCAAATGTCTTCCTTTTTAGTGAAATGGTGAAACCTTATTTCTAGTCTGGTGAACATGAAACGTTTTTAGTGAAATGGTGAAACCTTATTTCTAGTCTGGTGAATATGAATCGTCCACGAAGTACATTCATGCTATCGCGCTAGATGAATTTAACTTATTTGTTGATTTAGAAATAATATACATAATGTTTTTAATTGCGACTTTTTCGGTCTTAATTTTCTTTAGTTCTATTTCATTTGGGTCCACCCTATTCACTTCGCCTTGGGCCTCCAATAACCTAAGGCCGGCCCTACTAACATGCACGACTAGATTATTACACGGATACTCGTATAACGTATTGACTTCAATTTTGAATGAATATCTGTAATATATTGGATAAGATTTTTTTATTGTCTTTTTTTTTTTTTACAAAAATTATAAATAAATAGTAAAAGCTAAAAAATGAGAATTCGAGTCAAATGTCTCAATAGCCATTCCTCGCTGAGGAACCATCGTCGCTGTTTCATTTTAAGCGTCGGCCATGCATCTGGACGGTCTGATTGAAGGCAGGTGCTTAATTAGTGCGGCCACCGTGATGTCACCGCATGGCTTCAGTACTTGATTCACACACTCGGCCGAAAGCGTGTCCATTCTGAAAGAAATGTGGCGGGAAGGTCAGTGGCAGAGCAACTCTTCAATTCAATGTGAAGGTTTAATTTGTTACTGAAGTATATTTTTGGAGCCTGAATGGACCTCATTCACCAATCGTAAACAAACAACATTTAGCCACGTGATAATATCGATAAAACAATGAAAATTGCGTATCACGTGACAGCCTTTATGGATTGCGTAATTTGTATAGAAGATATAGAGAACTACGTGGTAAAATGTTGTTTGTTTACGATGGGTGAATGAGCTCCATTATTTTAGTTGGTATCAAATATGTTTAGTTGAGAAAATATTTCTTGAGTCTAAAGTTTGTTACTATTATGGTATTATTATTATTATGTTAGAGACGAACGAGTATTCATTCTCTGGCGCTGCCAGGGTCGAGTTTCGTTTAAGGGAAACAAAATTCATCTTAGTCCCTTTATCAGTTTCCACCGAGGAATTTTCTAGTGATGTGGCAGGTCTGCAGAAGTACCGCCCTCTGACAGGCAACGAGAATGTTCATTGGAATGTTAAGGGCCTTGAATGTATCTGCGAGGTCAGTTGTTATTATCCCCTCGGTTGATATAACAATGGGGTAGATTGTTATTTTGGATAACGTCCATAAATGCTAATTCACTAAGCCTAGGTTCCCATATTTTCGTTGTTTTTCCAATTCAGTTTTTTTTTATTATGAGACAGTGGAACGGTGATGTCAATAATAGTAGCGTTTTTTTTTCTTTTTTATCAATAAACAGCAGATCAGGGCGATTAAATCTACCGTTTTGTTGGTCATAAAAGGCCGATCTAATACAGTAGATAATCAGTAGACTCTAGAATCTCTTATGGTGAGTATTTGTAATAGGCTACCGATCAGATTGTGTGTCAAAGCCAAGTGCTGGTGTATCAACTTTGCAACTTGGTTATGGCGACCTAGGTAGGGAGATTCTGATAGGGCTGAACATACTGCCATTATGTGTTCAATTGACTCACCCACCTTTCCACATTTTCGGCATTTGTCAACAATATTGAGTTTTAGGATATGCTTCTCGTATATTATTGTCCTAATTACTCTGTCCTGTATTGTTTTTATTGAGAGCTGGTCTATTTCTCGTTCATTCAACTCTATTTTTTTTTTTTATTTCTTACATATATAATATGCTTTTATGTGGATTTTTTCCCTTAGGGCTCCGCGGCAAGATTTAGCTATACAAAGGGGTCCTCGGTTCAAAAACGTTTGAGAACCTCTGATCTAGTAGGCCTACTTCTCTTACATTGTACACATGTCCTCTGGGGTTTGAGTCTTTGACAACGACTTGTCCATCTTGTCAAGTATGCATAAGTTGTGCGCCCTTTTCTTGCCGTCGTAACACTCCCGGTTGAAGCCTGGGTTTTAGGCAGAAATAAAATAGTCATTGTTTAGTGGATTGCTGTAGATGAGACTTGATTAAAGGACATTTGAATTAATTAGGTATTTTAGGTATAAACAGTGGCGTAGCAACCATGTCTTGATAAGGTTCATAGCGCATGGGCCCATGACTTATTCGGACCAACAGGTGCCATTGGAAAATAGCCATATAGACTATTACTTTTAAGAACAAGTACAAGCATTGAGTGTCATGACACTTTTATTTGTAGATGACATAGACGAACAGTATCCATGCCATAGTAAGAAGACCCCAACTACGTTGGATTGGACATGTATGCCTGAAAATCGCACCCAAAATGACTTTTTTGTTGTTCGAACTTATCGATGGTCCCGGGTTCAAACCCTGCCCGCTTCCATACCCCGTAGATTATCTTCAACTCTGAAAGAACATCCGAAACCTGTACAACATTCTACAAAACATACTGTTGAAACCGGAAAGAATGGAACTTTGCTACGCCGCTGCATTTAAATAGAGATAATAGATGAGGTCTGGCTGTGACAAAGTAAGGTTATACTCTCTGAATGAGTTTTCCATTTGGAGAAACTCTGTCGCAATTTTATTTTCCACGGAAATCAAAGTTTAATCTTTTACTCTTTGTTTAATCATCCTCAATAAATCAGGTCACTACTCCTGTACTTTATACACTCTCAGTGTGAACAGATTCTACAGAATACAATGCTTATATTGTTTGAGTATAGTATTCACTGACCAGGCGTGGAGCAGAGTCCCTCAAGGAATGTTGGGATACCATCCAAGTCTGCTGACGGAGCTTGCTGCGCTCTGTCTGGGTGACATCTGGTCAAAAATTGCATTTGACATCTGAAAGCTTTAGTAAATTTTTCTCTTGCCCTGGAGATTAGAGATATTTTTAAAATGCATTAAATTCAAGCGCTGTGTTTTTATACTCTACAAAAAAAAAGGCGCTTCCAGGGAATCTATAAAGGAAATAGATTTACTTTTACATTAAAATACCCCCCCCCCCCCAAAAAAAAATGGCCTAAATATACTGGATTCTTAAAACAACAACAAAAGGTAATCCGATCTAGTCAAAGACTAGAGGGAAGTGAAAAGAATTGCCATATTTAAGTAATTATGTAATATGTTAAAACCTATTTAGAGTTATATAGATTTACAATTTTCTAAAGTTATTTTTCAATTTCCGAATGCAGGTTTCTATTTAAACTTAGTAAAAGAGACCCCGATACTGATTGGGAAATATTAATTTTGGTGGACAAAACAGCATGAGGAACCCTAAAAAAAAAAAACAGAGACAGACAATAACTCGGCTGGGAAATAAGGAATACAGAATGACATTTACGCAATTAAAACTATTTCCTCCGTTTCCCATATTAGAATTTTTTCCACGTTAAAGTTCCACACGGTGGCTCTATCTGTTAAAAAGAACAATGATCACCACAGCTGTATAATTTAAAAACAATTAAAACATGCTACTTACAGTTACCAAGTCTTAGATACAAATGCTCAATAAAAAAAAACAACAAATAAGTCCCAAATTATCGCATCCAAAATACCTACGGAAGCAAAGGCAAAGGTAAATACTTTCGTAGAGGAGCTGGCCATTTTTCGCTCCTCTACCACTGAAGCGAAAGGGAACATATTTCGCTCCTCTACCACCGAAGCGAAAGGGCCATTTTTCGCTCCTCTACCACCGAAGAGAAAGGACAATTTTTCGCTCCTCTATCATCGAAGCGAAAGCCACCTTAACCTGCGATATTTGTGGACGGGAGTGTCTCTCCAAAATAGGGCTCCACAGCCACATGAAAAAGTGTGCGAGATGAACCAGAGTCGCCCTACGACTGAAAAAGGCCAACAACATTACTTTCGTAACCAAGATCTAGAGTTACTAAATTTTAATAAGTCTAGAAAAAAAAAGACATTTCCTTTTTTTTTTTTCTCACCTTTAGAGACATTTAGCTCTACAGGAGGATTAGCATAAGGCTTGGTTTCAACGCACACCTAATTGAAAAGAAGTTTACTTACGCGCATAAGACGTTTAGACTTGATGATGAGAAAGAGATATGGGTCAGACCCTGCTCCCAGAGACACTGGGATAGTAACAATCTTTGGATGACCAGGCTAGACTCACAATAGAAGAAGCTACCGGACACAGTCCACATGAGGCCAATACTAATGATCAACATCAACACTCGACCTATTAATGAGACAAGAAAGTTACTCATGATATAATTGTTTGCACGGCTGACTGGTCGGCATGGCTGCCTGGTCGTACTGTACGCGCTGAACTGTCGACTTCTCGATAGTCCCGGATTCATACCCTGTCCGCTGCCATATCCCGTCATACTGCGGGAGGTTTGGACTAGGAAGTAAATTATCTTTAACTCTGAAGGAATGTCCAAAACATGTAAAACAAACATTTGTGCAATTAATGCCTTAATTAAGATCCGCTCCCAAGATCCAGCCCGTGCTGCGGTGCTCATTGAAACATTTGTTAATGAATGTGAATGATAGTTTTTATCATACACGTCGCAGAAGTACTAAGAATTCAGTTCTATTCATAAACATTATCACCTCTTTAATTGCAATTATTCAATTATTGTTTACTCTAATAATAAACCATATTATAATTTTAACTCACGATTCAGTCCTAAAGCTTGTCGTGCTCTCGTGAGAGATACAGCCGATCTGGACGTTACATAATGTAGTTATAACTCTTTTAACTAATAATTCCGTGTATATGCTATTAAAAACAAAATGTAGGCTCATGGCGCTTTGATAACATTAAAAACATAAACACGAGAGCTAAAATGACAATTTAATCTAAAAATGTTTAGAACAGATAGGTCTTAATGTTCTTCTTGAATATAGTGTAGCATGTTGTCTGTCTGAGATTAATGGGGAGTGAGTTCCAAACCTTTACTCCGAGTACTGAAAAAGCCCGCAAACCGTTACATCAGAAACTCAAAGTAATGATGTTGATGAGGATGATGAAAAGAGACCTGCTCTCGAACCAACAAGTTCTTTGCTGACCTGGGACTCGACCACTTAATGAGGTTGTGATTGGGCGTTGCATGAGGTTGCGGGACTTGTCCTCCGACAGAATGAATTACGCATACCGAAAATTGCAATGACATGGAGGCCATAGAGCGCAGTGTTCTCTGAGGGACATATGGAGTTATCAGTTCGCTAAGGTACAAGGGCATTTCTTAATTGTAGGTACACTGATGACAAAGTGTGGCCACCTTGTAGTCGATTCTCGCTAAGGTACAAGGGCATTTCTTAATTGTAGGTACACTGATGACAAAGTGTGGCCACCTTGTAGTCGATTCTCGCTAAGGTACAAGGGCATTTCTTAATTGTAGGTACACTGATGACAAAGTGTGGCCACCTTGTAGTCGATTCTTGCGTTCACAAGAAACCAATAGGGTGTGCGCAAGTTGAAAAACGATTAATCCTGCTTAGGACTATGTCTATACATTTTTTTTAACTGCTAGAGAAGGTGCTGGCCTGGTCAACAGTGTCATCTTAAGACATTTAAACTCTTAATCTTTGTGTGTGTGTGTGTGTGTGTGTGTCTGTGTGTGTGTGTTTTTTCTAAATAGAGTAGATGTAATAACTATATTACTGTTGCATTATTTAGGAAGAAAAAATAACCAACATAAAATTAGACAAATTAATATGACAGATTGTTTTAATCGGCACATTAAGTTGTTGTGAGGAATGAGAATCTGTTTTTCATTCATATTAGCAACATGGCTGCCTGGTCGTGCGGTTTGCGCGCTGGACTGCTCTTACGCCGACTCAAATGGTGTACTTAGAGTTATTACACTATTTAACACACTCTTACCAAATAAAGATGCAGTACAATTTAGTAAACAACCATATTATGACAAGAAAACATCTATACATATACAAAGAAGTTTACCTGCGTTCGCACCTGCGGCGGCCATCACGAAACAGCAACAGAAGACGTCTGTTGAAAGGGAGGACACTCCTTCACTGAGAAAACCAAGGCATGCCCACTTGCCCCTAACGAAGTTTCAGCGCAGTTCCTCACGTGGTAAACCTTTTTGAATCGAGACAAAAGCCAAGTGTGAATTGAGGTGGGATTCGGATTTTAAATTGCTAATTTGTTAGGCTGACATTGTCACAGTACTTGACAGTAATAGAGTCGACAAGATGTTTAAAACAATATCAGCCGAAACTTCTGGATATTCATTTTTTTTTGCTATAAACAAGACGTGCTTAACTTGTCTTGGCTGACCTAAGACGCAGTTAAAGTTAAAAAAAAAATTAGAGAAGGGGTGGGGGTAGACAAATGTGAATGTCAGTTCTGAATCTTGGATATACATCTATATTGTGTAGGGAATGATTAAGTCCCCTTATACATTTTGTGACGTTATTTTTTTGTTGGTCTTATCTAAGTGAACATTTCTGTGAATATTTCTGATGCAATGAAAAGCAAACTTATGTCAGGTGGTTTGGTTGTCTGAAAGGGAGACTTAACGTTACTTTGAATTACCAAGCTTGCATTCATCACCAAACATTTAGGGCATTAACGGTATGGGGGTTAGGGGACATAACCAAGCATTTAGGGCATTAACAGTATGGTGGTAAGGGGACATAACCAAACATTTAGGGCATTAACAGAATGGGGGTTAGGGGACATAACCAAACATTTAGGGCATTAACAGAATGGGGGTTAGGGGACATAACCAAACATTTAGGGCATTAACAGAATGGGGGTTGGGGGACATAACCAAACATTTAGGGCATTAACAGAATGGGGGTAAGGGGACATAACCAAACATTTAGGGCATTAACAGAATGGGGGTAAGGGGACATAACCAAACATTTAGGGCATTAACAGTATGGGGGTAAGGGGAAGGAGGGGTGGAGAAACCTTGAACAATTCCTATGCATTAAGTCCTGGCGTGTTTTTTTTAAATCTTTATGAATGCTAAATACCGCCCTTAACACACACATAACTTGTACTCATGACATGGCAAAATACAAGATTGATTTCCTTATGTTTTGAAAAGTAAAGCTCATTTGTCCAAGGTTTTTAGGATGATCAGTTTTGTTGGCCACTGGATAACATGTTCATGTTTCATTTTACTTTGTTTGCTATTTCGCCTATCGGCACATTTTTAGGCCATGCCATGGAATGGGTTGCCTCAATCAGACAGGAAAACCAAAGACTTAACAGAGTTGGAAGTCATTGATTCAAATGCATTACTAGACTGACACATGAAATGCGCAGGACGTAATAATCTTCCTTTTTTTTTTAACTTACGTCTGTAATATATAAGATAAGATGGCAAGACAAAATACCAGATACTGAAGTCCTTCGAAGAGCGTGCCTGCAAAGCATCCACACAGTCCTGATGCAGTCCCAGCTGCCATGGGCAGGTCACGTCTACAGAATGGAAGACCACCACATCCCTAAAAGACTCTTGTATGGCCAACTTAGCGAAGGAAAGCGCTCGCAAGGTGGTCAAAGAAAGCGCTTCAGGGACACCCTCAAAGCTTCTCTGAAGGCGTTCAGCATAGACCCAGGCACCTGGGAGACAGAGGCACATGACAGAGCATCATGGCGTCGTGCTGTGACTACCGGCGCACAGGTTGCTGAGGAAAAAAGAACAACGCTGGCAGAAGAAAAACGCCAGACAAGAAAAGCAAGGCCAAGGACACTAGCTCCAGCTGGAATAACCTGCCCAGTGTGCGGCCGAACATTCCGGGCTCACATAGGTCTCACCAGCCACATGAGGAGGCATAAAACCCCAGTGCAAAGCCCTCAGCCCCCTGGATGACAAAGTGGTCATCATCGAACCACGATGGACGAACTATATAGATATATATATATATAAGATACATTTTTTCGAAGCCTGAAGGGACGCCACACTGAGTCGCCCTTAGTAGCGATAGGGAACTGGGCGAGTGTCCTATCAGGATATGAATATTTGTAGGATGGGCTGACTGGGACAAAAGATTCTATTTATCGTGCCACCCGCTAAGACACGGGACCTACGACCGGGGCTGTTGCTCCTCTACAAACAAAATAATGAATTACCAATAATTTATTGACAGATTCGAGGCAAAGTGGTTGAGTGGTAAAGTCTCGACCGGGCGACCCCCAAACCGGAGGTCCAAGGTTCGAATTCTGGTGAAGACTGGTATTTTTTGCTAGCGGTATTTTCAGGGCGCCTTGGAGTCCATCCAGCTCTAATGGGTACCTGACATTAATTAGAAAAAGTAAAGGCGGTTGGTCGTTGTGCTGGCCAAATGACATCCTCGTTAACCGTGGGTCACAGAAACACATGAAATTTTCATCACCTGCCCCACAGATCACTAGGTCTGAATGATGAACTTTACTGAATGGACTGATTGGTTGTCTTTTTGTTTTACATTATGTTTAATGAATAGTTTTTCCAAATTTCAACTGGATACGAAATTTGGTTTTGTAGAAATAATGTGTTCAATTATCTAAGGGATCGAAACCCTACATATTTAGCCGTATCTGTGAATATTGAAGGCTTAATTTTCCTTTTTGGTATCAAACAAAATAATTAATTAGCTGTAATCAATTGATTAATCTTTTTAAATTGATAATTTTCTAGTCTATGTCAATAAATGAGTTCGCAAAGTTTCAACTGAATCCGAGAATGGGCGTGAGAGAAATAAAGTGTACACACTTTTTACCAGACAGACAGACAAATAGACAGAGTGAGTTGATCTAAGCTTTGTTTGTAAAAAAAATCCCTAACTATAGACTTATGATGTCAAAAAAAAGACGCAACAAGAGACAGTTCAAGTGCAGTCTTAGCAAAGGCAGGAACATTTTCAATATATTAAAGTTGGTCGGACTAAGAGTTTCGTAAATTAATAATCCGGCTGTCAACCCACATACCATGGCATGACATCCAAGTTCAAATGAAGAGGTAGTCTTACATTTCCAAGTGTAAATCTAGTTATGCATTCCCAAACTAATAATACATTCAGATGTCATACAAAATTAGTACATATGGTGCTAGAAGTCCTTAAATTATAAATGGAAATTTTTAAAATCTCGTGGTTGTCTTTCTTATAGTCTACTAGCTAGCATCGCCTAGTGTCTGTTTAATGTAATGTTAATGCGTATTAAGAAGACAGAATAAAAAGTGATATGTTGAAGAGGTGATAGTAGTATGCCATGGGCGTAGCCAAGGATAGGCCTAAGGTTTTGGATTTAACTCTCTCCCTTAAAAAAAGAAAATATAACCACCACGGAAACATTTTTCACACAGATCTATTTTCCTACCCATAGCTAGGCAGCTGGCTCCAGTGATAAAGTAAATCTTTGAGATTTCAACAGCCAGAGAAAAAAATTAAGCAAACTGCAGTCTTATCTTATTTTAAATAGCACAGTCATCTAATTCTAAAAGTCGAACAGATATATTCTATTTCTTTTGAGGTTGAAAAAAGGTGGGCTGGGTTATTTGATGAGCTAAAAAAAAAATAAATCAATGATTTTATTTAGCTCAAAATTTAAATCAATAATACTTCATAAAACTAAATCCACATTAAACAAGAGTACTAACGCCTTTTAGATATGAGAACCCAAGTGTCCAATTTACAAGTCTAACTAAGGAGGAATGTAAATGTTGACACTATCAGACAGTTTGTTTACTAAGCTGTTGACGGATTACTTATTCTAATGTATTCGTATTTATGTCTGCACAGTTTGGTAGGTTATATATAGCTAGACTACTTTGCTAGAATTTTGCATCTGTTCTCAATATTGGCTAATATGCATGACTAAATGCATGACGCGTAGGACGTAATCATCTTCTTTTTTGAAGTAACGTCTGTATTATATAAGATAAGAATGATTGTACAGTATACTACACATATTATCCTATTTTAAATGATTGCATCTATTCTCACTGTGAATGATTGTACAGATTTTATCATATCATTTTAAATGATTGGGAAACTGTTCTAACTGTAAATGATGGTGAAACTACACTCAATATGAATGACTGTTCCTTTACCTATCCCTTAGTCTGTTGGACCGTTGGGGCACCATGCAAGATTTGTCGACCGTCTTTCTCCATTCCTCTCTGTCTTTTGCTTTAGTTGGAACCTCTTTCAATGGCAGGCCCTTCCATTCTTTTATGCAGTCCTCCCATCGCTTTCTCTGCCTCTTCCCATTATTAAACTTTAGATATGATAAAATAAAAAAAATAATTTAAAATTAAAAAAAAAATTTTTGGATTAACTCAGGTATCGAACCCGTTACACCGGTATATGCTAGAATTTACGCATTTTTGTTTTATTCGGCCAGCGAGAAAGGTTATACTCTTGTGATTATTTATTGGTAGGTTCATTATATGGTCATCTAGATCTAACACTAGTACTAGACCTAAATACTGATTTAGAACTCTTAAGATCTAGTCTAGATCTACTTATAATCTATATGTGATGTATATCAGATTTACGTAAAAATATAAGCGAGGCTTAGACCTATAAACTTTAATCAAATTGAAGCAATTTTAAATTTACTGTTATCGCCAAGGCCTAATTACGGTAATACGGCTGACTTCGCTATGTTGGCTCTAGACCTAGATATAGTCTTCAGACATATTTGCATTTATTTATTTTCTAATTTGAAAAATTAAAGCGTTTAAACTAGAGTTTTCCCCGTGTGGCCAACGAGCTAGTAATTCTTTTCTCAGCGATATACACCAACTTCGAATTTTATGGAAAAATTGTTAGAGCCGTTGTTGTTTTTTTTTTAATCCGCATCCAGGTTCCATAAAGTTATGATTTGAATAGAGGTATTGTTAAAACTTAGAAATTAAAATTAAATATAAAATGTAAATAAATGTTTATATTATTTAACCCAAAATGTTTACATAATGCATTCACCTGATGAGGATTTTTTATAAAATTCATGATAATTGGAAACTAGACTACGTAATTAAAGGGCGATAAATTTTGCGCGGGGAAAGGGAAGAAGGGAGGTAAATTACGCAGCAACATTTCTTAGTGGTCCAAAAAAAGGAAAAGCCTTTGTTATTTTTGCGTCCGTCCGTCTGTCAAGTTTCATTCTCAGAAACTGAATAAATAAACTGTAACCCGGCACACGTCTTTTTTTCTATGAAGTGATGTTAGTGATTGTGGTTGTTGATTGTTTGTGATGTTAGTGATTGTGGTTGTTGATTGTTTGTGATGTTAGTGATTGTGGTTGTTGATTGTTTGTGATGTTAGTGATTGTGGTTGTTGATTGTTTGTGATGTTAGTGATTGTGGTTGTTGATTGTTTGTGATGTTAGTGATTGTGGTTGTTGATTGTTTGTGATGTTAGTGATAGTGGTTGTTGATTGTTTGTGATGTTAGTGATAGTGGTTGTTGATTGTTTGTGATGTTAGTGATTGTGGTTGTTGATTGTTTGTGATGTTAGGGATAGTGGTTGTTGATTGTTTGTGATGTTAGGGATAGTGGTTGTTGATTGTTTGTGATGTTAGGGATAGTGGTTGTTGATTGTTTGTGATGTTAGTGATTGTGGTTGTTGATTGTTTGTGATGTTAGTGATAGTGGTTATTGATTGTTTGTGATGTTAGTGATAGTGGTTGTTGATTGTTTGTGATGTTAGTGATAGTGGTTGTTGATTGTTTGTGATGTTAGTGATAGTGGTTGTTGATTGTTTGTGATGTTAGTGATTGTGGTTGTTGATTGTTTGTGATGTTAGTGATAGTGGTTGTTGATTGTTTGTGATGTTAGTGATAGTGGTTGTTGATTGTTTGTGATGTTAGTGATAGTGGTTGTTGATTGTTTGTGATGCTAGTGATAGTGGTTGTTGATTGTTTGTGATGTTAGTGATAGTGGTTGTTGATTGTTTGTGATGTTAGTGATAGTGGTTGTTGATTGTTTGTGATGTTAGTGATAGTGGTTGTTGATTGTTTGTGATGTTAGTGATAGTGGTTGTTGATTATTTGTGATGTTAGTGATAGTGGTTGTTGATTGTTTGTGATGTTAGTGATAGTGGTTGTTGATTGTTTGTGATGTTAGTGATAGTGGTTGTTGATTGTTTGTGATGTTAGTGATTGTGGTTGTTGATAGTATGTATATCATAGATTCTGATATTCTTGCTGAAAAGATTGAAACCTGACTTTTTAGCAACATTGGTTACCAAACAGTTATTCCGTGGTTGGGGCTTTCAGGGCCACACCTGAGTTTGTGAAAACAAAATCGATTTGTAATTTTGTTTTCCGATAAATTTACAGCCGAATAGAAAACGACCTGAAAACCTCCAATGTTTAACTTTGTTTAAACTTCAGACTTCCTGTGATAGTAAGTGTACGTGTTTTGAGTGGCTGGTAGTGCTGTGTGTGTGTGCCTGTGTAGGAAATGACCAGTGGACCTTGAGTGTATACATGGTTGAGTGAACAGCAGTGTGTCAGGACTGTGTGTAAAAGGAGGTCTGTTTAGAGAACAAGTGGCTGGAGTAAAGAGCATAAATAGAGACGAATAAAATCATTGTGTTTATTGAAGCTCGTGTTGTTTAAGTGTGTCTATTACACTCCCCCCCCCCCCAAAAAAAATGGATGAAAAAATCCTTAAATTCCAAAGGCTTTTGTGTCCAAGTTTTGCTCATTCACTTTTAGCATACACATTTTATAACGTAACATTCGAATCACTTTTGTTGTGATACATTTCTAGATCTTTAACGTTTTCTACAAGACCGCTTGTAAGATGTAAAGAAATAATTGCAGACTAAAATCTGTTTCCCAGTTTAAGACAATCTTCCCTTCCCTATGAGATTCCTATTGATTAACACTTTTTTTACACATTACATTTTACTTAGATCCTCCTGCGCCGTTCGGCGCATATTAGTCAAGCTGTCTCCACAAAGATCTGTCACTGGCAATGTCTGAAGCCTGTTCCCACCTGGTGTCCGCTGCTCTGAGGTCCTCCATGAGAATGTGGCGTCACGTTATACGGAGACGCCCCTGTTTGCGCTTTCCTCGTATTGGCCTTCATGTCATCGCAACTCTTGGTATGCGTAGTTAATTTTGTCAGAGAACATGTACCGCCAACACTTCATGCGACGTTCTGTCACAACCTCACTAAGTGGTCGACTCCCAGTTCGGCATAGGATTTCCTTGTTTGAGACTACATTTACATAATAATAATAATAAGGCTTATCTTCGAGTCCGAAGATCAGTGAGGAATGCAGTATTTTCCGTGGCTGCGCAGTCCCAGCTGTGACCTACATATTTTGCTACATCCAGGGTAAGCATAATCATTGTCCGCAGGTGGTCGATTTAGATTTTCTTTTCATCGTCTGCGTTTGTCCTCGGCAGCAGATTTTCTCAAATGTATCCCGCGGCCTTCGTGAGTGATCCCCAGCTATCTCGTTCTGAGGGCGCATGCAACCAGGTGCTCTCTTTACATACAATATGTATATGTATATTGAAGGTATATACTCTACATCTGTGGTGTAGCTAGGGAGGGGGGGATGGGAGAATTTGAAAATCTCCCAGGGGCCCCACTTGAGGGGGGGGGGGCCCAAATGAGTGTTCCATTTTTATTTTTTTTTGCATTTCATATTAAATATTACGCAAAATATTACATCAAATTCTGTGAAAACATGTGTGTCAGCACTAAGAGCATCAAGATATACCCCAACAATAAACCATGGGTCACTGCAAAAATAAAACGGGAAATAATCAAAAAGAAAAGAGCATTTATGAGTGGCGATGGACAGACAAGGAAAATTGCTCAACGAAATCTCAACGTCGTTCTTGAGGAAGGGAGGAGAAACTACCGCACCAAGCTGGAAGACTCAATTAATACAAGTGACAGACAGGCGTGGGGCATCATGAACAAAATGGCAGGAGCACAAGTCAAAATTAAAAATAATCTTGCTACAAGAGACGAAAAAACATTGGCCAACGAGTTAAATGATTTCTATTGTCGCTTCGACACGAAAGATTTTAATTATCTAAGACTCAAAGCCCTTGAGGATGTCAATGTTAACAACTGCTTAGAATTAGCGATTACTAAAGAGCAAGTTTGTAACATTTTCAAAAACGTCAACCCAATGAAAGCTGGTGGGCCTGATGGAATAAAAGGGCGAATCTTAAAAGAATGTGCTGAACAACTAGCTGAACCTTTCCAAGATATTTTTTCTACTTCATTACTAAACCATGAGATACCACCTGTGTGGAAGTCATCTATAATTGTACCTGTGCCAAAGGTTTCCAAACCGAAGGAAATGAATGACTATAGACCTGTTTCACTTACTTCCATTGTGTCTAAATGTTTAGAAAAATTGGTTAAAATGTTTCTTCTTAATGATCTTTGTAATAAGTTAGACCCTTTACAATTTGCTTACCAAAAGGGTAAAGGTGTAGACGATGCCATCCTAAATATGTTAAACTGTGTCTACAAACATCTGGACTTACCGAACACTTATGTAAGATTGTTCTTTATTGATTTCTCATCAGCTTTTAACACTATACAACTTCATTTACTCATTGAAAAGCTGAAAGCGTTGCAGATTAGTCCATACATAATACTATGGGCTAATGAATTTTTGACCCAGTGAGCTCAGAGGGTTAGGGTAAACAATGTTATGTCTAATGAACGCATAGTTAACACAGGGGCGCCCCAGGGGGGCTGTGACATCGCCATTGTGGTTCATTTTGTACACCAATGATTTTCAATCCGATAGTTCTTGTTGCTCCTTCACAAAATTCGCTGATGATGCGGCTCTTCTTGCCCTGCTCTCAGAGAGCTCAGACGTAAATGAGTATTTCAAAGAATTAGAACACATTGAAGAATACTGTAAAGATATTTTTTTTATTATTAAATGTAAAAAAAAACCAAAGAAATGATAATCGATTTTCGCAGGGACAAGAAGGAAAATGATATTGTTTCTGTAGCTGGAGAGACTATTGAAATTGTGCAAACCTTTAAATACCTTGGTACTATCCTAGACAATAAACTAAATTTGACTGCAAATACTGATTATATCAGCAAAAAAGGGCAGCAAAGATTACGACTACTAAGAAAACTGTCCTCGTTTAATGTTAGCGAAAAGGCCTTGGCTATGTTTTATCACGCTCACATCTGCAATATTTTCAGTTTCAATATCACTGCCTGGTATGGCAATATGAGCATTAAAAATAGGAATAAACTTAATAGAATCCTCAATGCTGCTGGCAAAATCATTGGCAAAAAACAAACCCCATTTGGGCAGTTGTTTGAGACAAACATCTATAAAAAAGCTAACAAGATTCTCGAAATAAAGAATCACCCTTTGTGTCAGGATTTTGTGATTTTACCATTACAAAAGAGATACAAGACACCGATAGTAAAGACAAACAGACACAAACACTCTTTTGTTCCCCTGGCAATCAAATCATTAAATAAGAACAATCTGGTATAAACTTTGTCACATGTAAATTATGAGTGAGTCTGATGTGAATGTACACTTTGGTTTCTTATAGTTATAATGTTTTTTGTTTAGTGTAATGCACAAATTGTAAGACAAATTTCCTTACGGATAATAAAGATTATTATTATTATAATTATTATTATTAAAATGCAGAGGCCACCAAAAAGGTCAAGCCTCCCGAGCCCTCAAATTCCTAGCTATGCCACTGCTCTACATATCCCACTATTGCAAACATCTTGCACTTATCCTAGCACATCTTGCGCACCACATGGACGACTTTACACTCCATGTTCACGTGTGCATGATTTTCATCGATATTTTTTTTTTTTTTTGGTTATTGTTTCCGACAGGATCTGAACTAGTGCTGACATCCGGAAGTAGCCGCGCCATAATGGCAGCCCAATATTTGTAGAGTTCTAGTTTCTCGTAATGTTTGTCCAGACCAACCTAAGGATGTAGAGGGGAAGAAAGACACGCATTAAACCCAGACTTTTTAATTACGTTTGGCTTTAAAAGTAGAGTAGCATTTAGGTTAATCCACTAAAAATCCTCAACTTCGCCATCTGTTCAATTTATTTATTTAAAGAATATGAATCTAAATTTAGATCAAAATTGATGTTAGACAAGATCTATTCTGTTATTTAGCATGGCCGAATTTCGCCTGGCCATGTCCCGATTAACGCTAATTAATCCCTCTTCTTGTTAGGGCAATCAGATGCTACATCTAAAGACGCTACCTCTACACGTCTTCTACCTAACTCCATCACTGCTACCTAACTCCATCACTGCTACCAATAACTGTTAAGTCTAGATAGTAACTAACTAGCCAGCCTGCAAAACTCCCATGGCCAGGTCCATTTAACACAAAAAAATTTAGCTGTGAATAAAGACACGAAACGTCTTTCTTTTAAGATTATAAGAAATGTGGCATTGTGATAATTTGTACGGTTAACATAAACTTCAAGGCGGCAGAGGAGAACAAACTAACAGAGTGATATCGCACACCCAGTGTCATGCGCGACAACACAACAGCGTCGCCCGCGGCATAAACCGCTGCGACAGAACGCGCGTCTCGCCTTGTGAGCGACATCGTCTTTTAGGGCCAGTGTTCCAGCTTTGACTGTCAGTTATGCCTACGCAGAAGAACTTTAACTTTACTCCAAGAAATTTAACTAAGCAGGCCATCAGGAGGTCTCTGAAGACGAAACTTACACTGATTGGAGCAGAGAACAAGATTCTAGTGGACACGATCAATGGCTATGTACAGAAGGTGAGTACACAATTTGAGTTCAGTTTCCTTGGAGGTGAGTCTCTGTGTGTGTGTGTTCTATCTATCCAGGGTGGCCCTAACAATAGCTGGGCCCTAAGCAAAACGGACTGGGCGGGTCCAGTCTGGGTAGGGATAGGCCTAAGTATAATATCAAAATTATGACTTTGTATTAGAAACTACATTTGTCTTTGCAATACATTTTTACTTAAGGAAAGTTGAAAATGCTTTTTTTATCGCACTTAGGATTGGCACATCAAAATGACAGTTTTATCTATTTTTCATGTGATTTTTATGAGTTTTCAAGAGATTTTAATAATTTCATGAGATTTACAGGACCTTTTTTATATTTTGCAGTTTCAGGAGATTTCCAGGAGGAACTGGAAAATAATGAGGTTGCGGAAACCCTGTTTTTATATATAAGTTACAATGGTTTAATTTAATATGTTACACCTAGAATTATTGCGGGCCTATGAAAATGCGGGGCCTACTTCGGCCGCTTAGGTTGCAGTGGCCTAAGTCCGGCCCTGTATATATCTTTGGTCTCTTTTAGAAATGACATTGTTATGCTGGTGACGCGATATCCAAAAGTATGCTGGACTTCTTTGAGCAAGACGTCATGAGATGGCTGCACTATTTCAAAACGGGCCAAGGTGACAATAGTCACGCATGCCACTGCAGGGCCGGCCTTATGCATAGGCAAACTAGGCTGCCGCCAACAGCCTCCGATTGATGGGGGCCTCACATTGAACTATACAAAAAATTTGAGAAAAAACAGCGTAGCTTGCAAAGCTCTATTGCTCTCTGTCTGCTAGACTAGCTCTAAGTTTTTACCCCGTGTCAAGGTTTAACGAAAGCTTAGATTTTCATGTTAGACTACCAATGTTAGAAGAACTTTTGGTGAAAATGTCGATATCTAATTTTGAGTCTGGTGCATCAAAAGGAGATACAAGTTCAAGCGATGCAGAGGAGAATCAACATATCGGCTTCCATTGGAAACATCTGAGCTGTTGGTAATCTTTAATCAGCAATAAAGGCAGCCATCTAAAAATTCAATCTAGACAATTTAGGTTTCGGTCATTTTGCGAAGCTTGAATTTGATTTTTTTTCCTCCGTTGAGACTTATAAATAAATTTTATCTACCAATGATTCTGAAAAGACAGTTGTAAGAAAAGAAATGTCGTTGCTATTATTGGCCCATGAAACGTTTCTTCGTGTGACTGTAACGAAGATGGCGGTGGAAATGACGTCATCCCCAAAGCACCAGTTAATGTTTAGATGTAGTGCAATTTTTTAAACCGCTTAACTGAGAGAGTAATTTGACTGTTTAAATAACTATAGGCCTAATTATACACTCATATATATATATATATATATATAATAAGGGCTAGTCTTCGAGTCCGAAGATTAGGGAGGAATGCAGTATTTCCTGTGGCTGCGCAGCCCCAGCTGTGACCTACATATTTTGCCACATCCAGGGCAAGCATAACCATTGTTGCCACATCCAGGGCAAGCATAACCATTGTTGCCACATCCAGGGCAAGCATAACCATTGTTGGGCAAGCATAACCATTGTTGCCACATCCAGGGCAAGCATAACCATTGTTGCCACATCCAGGGCAAGCATAACCATTGTCCGCAGGTGGTCGATCTAGATTTTCTTTTCACCGTCTGCGTTTGTCCTCGGCAACGGATTTTCTTTTGGTCTCAAATGTGTATCCCGCGGCCTTCGTGAGTGACCTCCAGCTGTCTCGTTCTGAGGCCGCATGCAACCAGGTGCTGTCTTCTATGTCAGCCAAGGAAATTTGTCGCCTAAGCAGGTCTTTGAAGCGTTTCCGTGGGGCGCCTCTGTTACCTCGACCACATGAAAAGTGATAGTTATTTTTTTTTTTTACATGCTCGACAAGGGACACTATCGTGTATGAAAAAGTGTGGGTCTTATTGTGCGATTTCCTCCCTTCGTACTATAACGTTACAGGCAATATTCTTTGTCCACACCAGGTCAAGTGCCGCCCGGGTACGCTGTTCTGCCTCACCGTGGCACCCGGGTGGAAACGGTTGCTTGAGGGGGCAACTAGGCTAAATGAATGGCGAAACATAATTCCCGTGGGGATGCCCACGGGTAGACGAGAGTCCACCTTTTGCACGGGCGGATTTGCAAAAAAAGTCTCCACAACCTGTCACACATCCATGCGCTGTTCCTCAAAGGGACCGTTACATTAAATGGCGAGTCCCCCTCGGTTAGCTTGGTATAATGAAGGAAAATGGCGGAGGCTCCCGGTGTCCTCAGCCTTCGGCCATGTGCAGCCAAGCACGCGTCGGGGCCAAAGGCATTGGAAACAGCAATGCTTTACATAGGCATTGACTCGAGTCTCTCTCAAACAGAACTGTGTTCACACAGGGTTTTTTTTTTTTTTACTGTTTGGCGTCCAAACAGGTTTTTTTTCAAACTTTGAGCTCGAAGAGCCTTCGGCTCAGCTCATATGACTATCAAACGGTCAAGTGCGTAGTAGTGAAAGGGTAGGGAGACTAAGACGACAAATGTAAACAGTCATAGACCCATCAGTGTTTTGAAGACACGATTCTTACTTTCTAAGTACAGAATAGTGTGGCTCCTTGTCTCGATTGACAAAGTAGGGGTTTAGAGGAATCGTCTTTGACTAAACAGGCCGATCCGGTTTAGCGATGAGTTACGATACGAGAGCTACGAATAGAGAGAGAGTTACTCCCGTTGAGCTTTCTGTCTACGAGTAAAATAGAAACTGCGATTGAAAAAAAAAATATATGTTAGAGATCAATTCAAAAGATGTGCCAAAGAAATGGAACAGAAAGATCAAACAGGTGACGGAGCCAAATAGATATAAAGAATTTGGTAACGAGACTATTAGTGGTGATTGAATCGAGTTGGAGTCTGTGAATAGCTGTACAGGTCTTCCATGAAAGACGCCTTACCATTCCGTGTGGGACGTATCTCTAGTGTGAGTTTAAGTTTGTACATCTGATGGGACACAAGGTCAATGAGTGGATGCACTGGGATTGAAATACAATTCTGTGGCTCTAATATGCTTGCTTTTTCCTCACTAGCAAATTTTATCTATGCGAGATGTTTTTACCCAAACTTATACTTTTTGGGGTGTGGGGGGGGGGGGGGGGGGCGCGGTGGCTGAGTGGTTAAGCGTTTGGCTTCCTAACATGGGGTCCTGGGTTCGAATCTAGGTGAAGACTGAGAGTTTGAATTTCAGGATTTTTAGGGCGCCCCTGAGTCTACGGTTGGTCTTTGTGCTGGCCACATGACACCCTGCTCTTTAACCGTGGACCAAGAAACAGATGACCATAATCACCTTAACATTATCTGCCCCATAGATCGCAATGCCTGAAAGGGAAACTTTACATTTTTACTCTACTTTGTATTTCCTTTAGTAAACTGACTAAGCTGTCTGTGTTACTTTATAAGAGAATTACTGTGTAAGTCTATGGTATAAGAAACAAAAACATTTGACATGTTCCCAGGCAGAGGCAGTGTGCTCTAAACTGGAAGCCAGTGCTGAGATCACACCAATACAGTTTGCTAACGCTATGGCCAAACTGGAGACAGTGTACTCGGCCTGTGTCAAACTGATCCTAATGACTGCAGAGCTATTTGGTAAACCATCTTTAATTTTTATGTTTTTTGTTTGGTTTTTTTTTTTTTTTTTTTTTGTTTGTTTTATTTATTTTACGATACCTCTTATTAGCTTGCAAACTTTTTATGGGTGGAACCCAAAACGTGCCCTAAAAATCCCGATATTTAAAATTCCAGTTTTCATCGGGATTTGAACCCAGTAATCAAGGTTTGGAAGACAAGCGTTAACCACTCAGCTACCGCGCCCTCCTTATTACTATTATCTATTTAAAATAATTCAGAATAGTAATTGAGGTTACACTTACAAACCTTGCAATCTATGTCGCAGATGACATAACGATGTGTTCTCTTTGTACGGCGGAATAACGAGGGTGTCTTGTGGCCAGCACAATATCTAACTGCCTATTATTTGCTCAACTAAAAGACTGATAGCCAACAGAGTTAGGCGGACTAGCGAATAGAGTTAGGCGGACTACCCAATAGAGTTAGGCGGACTACCCAATAGAGTTAGGCGGACTACGCAATAGAGTTAGGCGGACTAGCCAATAGAGTTAGGCGGACTACGCAATAGAGTTAGGCGGACTAGCCAATAGAGTTAGGCGGACTACCCAATAGAGTTAGGCGGACTACGCAATAGAGTTAGGCGGACTACCCAATAGAGTTTGGCGGACTACCCAATAGAGTTTGGCGGACCACCCAATAGAGTTTGGCGGACTACCCAATAGAGTTAGACGGACTACCCAATAGAGTTAGGCGGAGTTAGAGGTCAAATCAGAAGCGTAGCTAGGATGGGGGGAGGGAGAGGGGTAATTTGAAAATCCCCCCGGGCCCCCAAATTGAGGTGGGCCCCAATTTTTTTTTCATTTAATATTAAATATTGCACAAAATGCAGGGGGCCCCCCATAGAGGTCAAATCCCCCGGGCCCCCCAAATGATGTCGAATTCCTAGCTACGCCACTGACTCAAACACAAGAGCTTGACCCCTTTAACCATCATCCTACAAACACGTGATTGTTACACTTTATTTCAACATATAATAACAACAATGTTTTTTTCTCACATCCTCCATTGGTGAGCTCAGAAGAAGAGGAAATGCCTGAAGCCCGATCTGTGAGTGAGACTACAACTAAAGAGTCGGCCTCCTCCTCTTCTACCTCCGCCACCACTGAAGCATCTGGTAAATGCCATGTACATGTTCTAACAAGCGAAATATTTTTTAAATCCTATTTTTTTTAAATACCTAAGGGGAAAAAAACAAACTCCGCACTGGCAACATTGCAGCTATTTCCCTTTTTCGGTATCAAACTAAATAATTAATTATCAATCATTCATTGACTATTTGGTTATTATTTTTTTTAATTGATTCATGTTTTGTTATGTAGATATGGCGGTTGTTTAAAGTTCCAACTTAATCCGAGACTGTTTGTGTGAGAAATAACGTGTGCAATTTTTTAAGGGAGCTAAACCCTTCCTATTTAACAATGTCTGTGAATACTGAAGGATTCATTTCCGATGTTGGTACCTGCTGAATAGGAATGGACGTCACTTCGAGACTGCTGCTTGGGACAAACAGGACACAGGGCTAATGTATAATTGTGCAAAGTTACAGCTTGAACCGAGATTGGGTGTGGGAGAAATAATATTCTGCAATTTTTAAAAGACAGAGTTGTTAATATAAGCTTCGCAATTATGTTTTTTTTTAATTAAGAAGGCCAGAAAAGATTGTTTATTAAGTTATTCACTGTGTTTTTTTTTTCATTTGATTCCAACAAGGGAAATTAATCCTTAAGTATTCACAGATATGGTTAAATAGATATGGCTTTTGTCCCCTAAAATAATTTCTCCCACACTCATTTTCGGATTAATTACTTATTAAACCTAAAAGAAAAACAAGAATCAATTTTTAAAAATAAAAAAAAAATTAGTCAATTAATTAAAAGGTAATTCATTATTTTTTTTTATATCGAAAAAGAAAAATAATTCGACATTCTTAAATAATAAAGAGGTAAGTGTGGAGTTCTTCCCCTTATTTATTTTTGTTTTAAAATTGTGTTCTATTAAAAATAACAAAATAACAACGAAGAAAATGACAACGCCTTTCTATATGTATGTTAGATAATTAGATGTAGGTCTGTCTGTTAACTAACCAACGACATCTTATATCTATCTCTTACATTTTGTCGCTACGACTCAGAAAAATTGGAGCCAATTACTATGAAGCCTCTTTCCATTGATGAAGAGTCCAACAGACGCCTCAAAAGGTTGGAGTTGCGGTTTCACGACTTTGTCGCCAGAAAAGAGTCGGCAGAGAAACTTGCCAGCAGAGAGCGGCCCCCGTCACCCGAGCTAGATTTTTCGCCGTCTCTTATTGATACTGTAAACAAGAAAGTCGCTGAATTGGTAAACTGAATTTTGATTAATTATTGGAAAAAAAAATGTTCACCTTCACCTATCCATTAGTCTGTTGGAGCTTTGGGGCACCATGCGGCATTCGTCAACCGTCTTTCTCCATTCCTCTCTATTTATTGGCATTGGATAGAACCTCTTACAGTGGCAGGCCCGTCCATTTTTTTATATTGTCTTCCCATCGCTTTCTCTGTCTGCCTCTTCTTCTTTTTCCTGTTACTGTTCCCTGAAGGAAGGCCCCGAAGACATTGTAATATGGCCGTATAGAGTTTTAGTTTGCGTTGTTTTTTTGTTTTTTTAAACAATAGTTAGCAGGTCATCGTGGGGAAGTCTCTAATCTCTTCGTTTGTGATGCGGTCTCTAAATGTTAGAAAATAAAATAAAAGCTGATTCAATTACGTTTACTGTAGGCCCTGTGTACGTTAGCCTACGAACCCACGCATCAAATACGACACTGAAAAATAAGACCCAAACATTATTGAATTCTTTGATGAGGCAACCCCGGGAGGAAATGAGAAAAGCGAAGACCTTAGAGACTGAGACACCTCCATTGTGTGTGTGTGCCACTACCGCCGCGCCATCCTCAAATAGCATATCACATCCAAGAATGATTCTAAAGTTATAATAATCTAAATGGTTATAATAATCTAAATAGTTATAATAATCTAAACGGTTATAATAATCTAAATGGTTATAATAATCTAAATGGTTATAATAATCTAAAAGGTTATAATAATCTAAATGTTTATAATAATCTAAATGGTTATAATAATCTAAATGGTTATAATAATCTAAATGGTTATAATAATCTAAATGGTTATAATAATCTAAATGGTTATAATAATCTAAACGGTTATAATAATCTAAACGGTTATATTAAACGGTTATAATAATCTAAATGGTTATAATAATCTAAATGGTTATAATAATCTAAATGAACATTTATATTCCATATGCCAGCGCCAAAAGGATCGAGAGAGACCGGAACCAAAGTTTTCGACCATCTTGGATGCTTTTAGAAAGAAAGCCGCAGAATTGGTAATTTGAATTTGAATATTCGAAATACAATATTGATTTTCTGAAATGTTATATAAATAAATGTAAGTTGATCGATGACGTCACATGTGTGGCCTATGTTGTCGTAACTAACGATTATATTAGAACAATCCAAAGACATATTTCTTATTCCTTACGCCATGACAAAGTTGTGCCAGTGTATCTTCTTCCCCAGTACCGTTAGATCAGGGGTTCTCAACCTGTGGATCGCGACCCCCTTGCGGGTCGATTGACCGATTTGGAAGGGGTCGCCTAAGACCATCGAAAATATGGATTGTTATTGTCTATTCTTCTATTGCTGTGGTGGGGGGGAGGGGGGAGATCGCGGCAGTGTTGGGGATTGTAAAAAGGGGTCGCCGAGCATAAAAGGTTGAGAACCGCTGCGTTACAGAAATAATTCGTAGTAATTACTGAGGATAAGTCTCCCATTAACATACACGACTTGAATGTAACATAGATACGCTTTTTTAAATCTTCTTTTTTTGGAAGGAGTGTCTATACTTTACAAGATACTTACTTAGATCCTCACGCGCCGTTTGGCGCATTGGGCGGCAAGCTGTCTCCACAAAGATCTGTGCGCTGGCTATGTCTTAGGCCTCTTCTCACCCGATGTCCTCCGCTCTGAGGTTCTCCATGAGAGTGTGGCGCCAAATTAGATGAGGACGTCCTGTTTGCTTTGTCCTTGTGTTGGCCTCCATGGCATTGCAATTTTTTGGTATGCGTAACTCATTCTGTCGGAGGACATGTCCCGCAACCTCATGTGTCTTATTTTTCTTTAATGTGAAGACATTTTCAGCACAGGGTCATGGTCTAAATAATGATGATATACCAAATAACATATGAAACTTAGCAGAAAATGATATTTAAAAAAAAACTAACCACAAACAATTAGAACACAGGTCTCAAGGAAAATATCACAGTATGAAATAGAGTACTGTTATAACACGTGAGATATAACATATAACATAACAAAAAGCATTATCAATAATTAACACTTACAAATGTTAACATAGCAAAAACAATAACTTATAGCAAAAAAAAACACATAACCAATAACACTTCACCGAAAAAAAAAATATAAACAACACAAAAAGAAAAACAAATAACAAATACATCGTATAGAGAATGATAAAATAACACAGCAAATTAGTAAAAATGTTAGTCAAAATCCTGTGTTGTGTAATCCTGTGTTGTGTATTACTGTGTTGTGTAATCCTGTGTTGTGTAATCCTGTGTTGTGTATTTCTGTGTTGTGTATTTCTGTGTTGTATAATCCTGTGTTGTGTAATCCTGTGTTGTGTATTCCTGTGTTGTGTATTTCTGTGTTGTGTAATCCTGTGTTGTGTATTCCTGTGTTGTGTAATCCTGTGTTGTGTATTCCTGTGTTGTGTAATCCTGTGTTGTGTATTCCTGTGTTGTGTAATCCTGTGTTGTGTATTCCTGTGTTGTGTATTACTGTGTTGTGTAATCCTGTGTTGTGTATTCCTGTGTTGTGTATTCCTGTGCTTCCTCAAAGTCAACTTTTTTTTTAAGGAAACGAAGGATGTAAGCCCGCCAAAAGAGTTGATCAGTCGTCCAGATGTCAGCGGTGAACTGGATAATTTTATTGGTAACTATTTTTACGCATATTTCTGTTAAAAGTCAAATGAAATTAATGAGGACAACACGAATAAAGAAAAAAACGCCTTTATTTGTGTACCTACACTGTTACAGTTGAGTGTACCTTGGAGGTTAAAGTCTTCAACACATAATATAATTCAACATAACATAGGATAAGATACACTAGACAGACAGACGGAAAGACAAACAGATAGATAGATACATAGATATAATTTAACATAACATAGGATAAGATATACTAGACAGACAGACGGAAAGACAAACAGATAGATAGATACTGTGATAGATACATAGATATAATTTAACATAATATAACATAGGATAAGATACACTAGACAGACAGACGGAAAGACAAACAGATAGATAGATACATAGATATAATTTAACATAACATAGGATAAGATACACTAGACAGACAGACGGAAAGACAAACAGATAGATAGATACATAGATATAATTTAACATAACATAGAATAAGATACACTAGACAGACAGACGGAAAGACAAACAGATAGATAGATACATAGATATAATTTAACATAACATAGGATAAGATACACTAGACAGACAGACGGAAAGACAAACAGATAGATAGATACATAGATATAATTTAACATAACATAGGATAAGATACACTAGACAGACAGACGGAAAGACAAACAGATAGATAGATACATAGATATAATTTAACATAACATAGGATAAGATATACTAGACAGACAGATGGAAAGACAAACAGATAGATAGATACTGTGATAGATACATAGATATAATTTAACATAATATAACATAGGATAAGATATAGTAGACAGACAGAAAAACAGTTGGATAGCTACTCTGATAGATTATGGATATGATAGACAGACAGACAAACAGAGAAACAGATAGATAGATAGATAGATAGATAGATAGATAGATAGATAGATAGATAGATAGATAGATGGATAGATAGATAGATAGATAGATAGATAGATAGATAGATAGATAGATAGATAGATAGATAGATAGAGATAATAAAATAAAACAAATATTTTTCTGATCTTTATCTGCTCTTAACTGCACTTTTTTGCTATTCCTCTATTCAACTCGTAACTTCGTGGAAACTTTTGACTTGGAAAAAACCTTCTGGTTGAGAAAACCCGTCTGCGTGTACGTGGATCTCGAATATGGCTCTAACGATTTTCCTAGAAATTTGACATTCGGTGTATCTCGTTAGGAAAAGCATTTGGACACACTGGCAAAACTTTAGTTTTCACCTTTATAATTGTTCAAAGTAAAAAAAAATAATTATAAAGTGGGTAATAAATGAGGTAGGCCTATAAATGAGTTTAAAAAGGGGGTATAAAGGAGATAAGGAGGTATAAATGAGGTAATAAAGGAGGTAATAAAATAATTATAAAGGAGGTATTACCTTTTTTTCAAACGTACTTTTAAATGATTTCTTTTGTTTGTTTTTCTAGTAATATCAGGAATTCTAAATACATAAATAAATGGACGCTTTTATTGAACCCAATAATGTAATGCAGCAATAATGCGTAGCTGTACACAAAAAAATATCCTTCTATTCTTAGAGTTCCAAAGGTTTCTTCATGGATTGGACAAGATGGATGACACCAGTAGATTAAGACAAGTCTTACCAAAGAAAGTATCCTACCAGATGACTGCAGAAAGATGCAGAAAGGAGCAACAGGTTCAGACATCTCAGGAAAATTCATGGTCGAAATTCTCTCCTGGAGTTCCCGAAAATGAGATGTCCTCTGACCAGGACTTGCAGTGCAGCATCATTAGGAAGCTGGAACATCTAGAGATGGCGATCTCGAGGATGTCACGGTGTGTCCCTGAAGGATTCGCAGAAGAGAGCAGACAGACGGTGCAGCGTGAAGAAAGCGGATGCAAAACGGAGAGACATAGTAAACATAAAAGCATGGGCTCTCCTTCGGTTGTTTGCGCGGAGCAGAAAGTTTTAAGCAACGCCGAAACGCAGGAAGCTGGCACCTCATCGTCTTCTGCATCATTCGGCCAATTGTCTAGAAATATCGTTTTAGAACATTGCGAATGCTGTAAAAACGCGTACGCAGCCAGGGGCGGCCACGCCGACGACTCCGCTGAGTGCAGAATTCTTCAATTCAGCGGGGATAAAACATTTGCCGGACTAAAAGCGTTGCCCTTAAAACAGCATTGCCCTCTCTGCCCATGTCTGCATTCCTCTCCGCTGCAGCCACCTGACCCGTCAGGTGGGTATCACCAAGCAAGCCATCCTCACTCCAACGTGACGCTAAACAGAAAACTAGGCGCGCCCGTTAAAGACACGCCTTGGCAAAAGAATCAACAACCTATATTGGATTCTGTGACTCATGGAACACATGCTTCTCTGAATACAACAGCTGCTTATCCAGATACAAAAAAAGCTTATCCAGATACTAAGAATGCTCACGAAGAACTTTTAAGTGATAAGGATCGTATCGACATGATTGGCAAAATCGTGGAAATGGTTAGCGCACAGTTGTTACCGATGTTAAAAGAAAGGACGTCTTCAATTTCCAGTAGCCCTAAATTCCAACCGGAAGGAAATTCGGTTTTAAATGCCCCAACCTCACCACTGCGCATGCTCAAACGACCTCACTCTGCACCTAGTGTCAAATGGTCCGACGAGCGTCGGTACATGGCTTCTTTCTACGGAACCCACGGATGTGACAATAACACGCATTCGTCTTTGTGTCCCAAAGCAGAAACCACTCCAATAGTGGTCACTCAAGCACCGTCACCAGCCAATGAAGGAAGCCTCACCCAGACCTCAAAGTTGACGCATTCCGCGGCGTCGCAGATATTTCTCACTGCTGTCAATAGTCAGGACAGCCAACAAATGCAGAGCAGTCAAAGCACACAGACTTACTACAGCCTGGAGCAGCAGATGCAGGAACTCCGAACATCATTGAAGGACATTCAGAGCATGCAGACAATGCATCATTCGAATGACAATCACGCAGCCGACGAGCCATACGTAGCTGATAAGCAGCCATACGTAGCTGATAAGCAGCCATATGTAGCTGATAAGCAGCCATACCTAGCTAATGAGCAGCCATACAGAGATGAGACACAGAGTAATAAAATCGAAAAAGGAAAACCCAGCACTAGTAGCCCGGGTATGTCCAATAACAACCCAGAATCCTCACAGTTTGAAGGTCTTAGGCCTGACTGTCTAAAGCTAAGGGAAGAAACTTATCCGGCTGAAAATCCATTGACGATAGAGATACACGATTACCAACGCATGGTTTCAAAGAATAATCTTTACCCAGGGAAGAGTTACCAAGTTGAAAAAGAGAAAGAGAGTATGAGGCAGCATGCTAAATCTCAAATGCAGAGGCTCAGACTCATGCGCGGTTACAGGTCGCATTCCGCGCCAAAAGTACAGATGAAACGGTCGCAAGCAAGCAACACTCCTTGGGCATTTAAGTGTAAGTGTCAGATGAACACCACAGAGACCAACGGGGCAGAGATGGTTGAGGAGGAGAACGCAAACTTCAATGAAGAAACCGGAGACTTCGATGATGGATTCTTATCCGACAGACGCGTTCACTTCCATTGCCGCATGCCACCCGTTAGCCTGCCTGGCCCAGACGGCACGGAAGTGGACTCGTCAAGTTCCAGCACGCTTTGCAAGAAACCCACCAGAAGCCTACCTTTTAAAAGGCCTGGCCTTAGATTGGTGGAAGTCGGGAGAAATGATACGCCTATACCATCGAGGCTGTCACGTCAACTTCCTGAGGCATGGAACGATGGCGTACACAAATCAATAGCAGACATATCGTACGGGGGTGAGAAACGTAGGCCTACAAACTACGGAGGCCTCGTCAAGGCTGAAGACATGGAAGTTAATCAAAGTCAAGATGGTTACCTAAACCCTAAGGTATGTCTCAATGCTTACCATAGACACGAGTTAGTCAATGTTAGATATTTACCATATACACTTGCTAGTAAGGATTACTACATACGCTTTATTAGTTAATGCTTACTCTCTTTAAGTTTCACATACGACATCATGACACGAGATGAAGCGTAATATTTAATGTAAAAGCAAATTTCGGACACTCATTTTTGGACCGCCATTCAAGTTGGGGCCAGAGGAAATGTTCAAATTTGGACCCCACCACCCCACCCTAGCTACGCCACTGGTATAGATGTCTCATTTCAAAAAAAAAAAAAATAATGAAATAAATGCGAGAACAAAATTATCTCCCTCTCTTTTTCTTTTCCTCTAAGTTTTTCAAGTTCATTCTTCTCACAAGTATTCCAACTTCAAAATTTCAACACAAAACACATCTCTCACTCATTCCAGAAATGTAACATGAAGGATTGAAATATGAAACAGTGTTGACATTAAAAAAAAACAACCAAATCATATGCTTTAGTTTTATACACATCACCGTTGAGTTGCTGCAGACATTTGCTGAAAAGTTGCCAAGTTTTTCTCTCTTTTTTTAATAAAAAAAAAATCTTTTCTTTGTTTGCTCTGCTAAAATTGTGTTAGTTGTTTTAAACTCGTTAGGACAAACTGGCCACAAGTGAAGATGCAGAAGTGGCCAGATATAACACGCGTGACGCTACCAACAATATATCACTGATGGAAGAACGAGATGGGCTGAAAAAATGTCGCCCCAGTGAGTTTCATATTTTTGCACATTAAATTATTTTTATTTGTTGTACCTCTTACAATTATAAGATAATAAGGGGAAATAATAAAATAATATGGCTTTTCAGTCACGACAAACGCGCTGAAGAGTAGAAAATAATGAAAGTGTTACTTGTGTAAAAGTGCGTTCTAATGTACTGATGGTTCGGCATGAAATGACTTTGAAAGAGCAAGATCTGAAGCCTACATTAAAATTCTGGGTTAAAATCTTTGGACTATGTGTTGGTTTTTACAGTTTCTATGCTGAGTAAATGGCGATCTGCGAAGCCTTAAAAGTCTTTGACTTTCAACTCGGCGAGGGACATGTGAGGGCAACACAGATTGTTGTGGTCACTGACTCAGAACCTGTACTACAGGCTTTACAAACTCATGGACCATAACTCCCAAATATTGACACTGTCATAATGGTTTCACGCGATATAAACCAACGCTTTAGTACCTCGGTAATAATACAGCGGGTACTAAATTAGATAGATGTGACTGGCAATAGGCCTACCATTGCAGACCCCTAAATTCTGACAAGTCACGGGTTTTCCTGGTTAGTTCAGGTAACCCATTCCATGCTCTAATAGCTCTAGGAAAGAAGGAGCTTTTGTAGTTTCCTACAAAATATAAATATGTTGCATCTTTAACCTTCTTTCTAAAAGCTACACATATTTTATGTATCTCTAACCTTCTTTCCAGAATCCACAAAGACCATCTGTATCTCCAATTTGCCGCTAGACTTGCAGGAGATACGACTCCTCTACCTCTTAAAGCCTCATGGTCACGTGACCAAAATATATTTCATCAAGCATAGGACAACGGGAGAGTTTCAGGTAGAGGCCTAACCTTTTTTAAATAAAGTAGAAACTACAGCTTTGATCTCAAATAAAGTGTATTCACTTCTTATAACTTAAAGTGTTGTCCAGATATGTACAAACTAAGATTTTCATTTAGAATTTTCTTCTCTAACAGTTTAAAAAAACAAACATTTATCAGTACACCATGGATCTATTCATGGTTTTCTTTTCATGGTCTTGATGTATCTTGGAACAGAATAAGAATTTATGACTGGTGAGATTCCCCATTATATATATATATATATATTGTCCATTTTATGTCTCGAGAAATGATAATTTCCCTTTGCAAATTCTTGTCTGGCTTGATACACAGTTCACAGGTTGAGGCATCTGTAATCTACAGGCGCTGTTGCACTTTTCAGGAGGCCCCCGAGTCCACCCAACTCTAATGGTTACCTGACTTAAGTTGGTTGTTGTGCTTGCTACATGACACCCTCGTTAACAGTTGGCTCTTGAAACCGGTGACCTTTCCGCCACTATAGATCTTTATTGAAGAGTGTGAAAGTCTAGATAAAGTAGCCCTCAAAATATTTGTCTGAAAAGGGGGGTGGTAGTCAATTAATTGGTTTGAAACGTTAAAAAAAAAAAGAAATACGCTTTAGCCAAAAAGCACAGGCGGAGGGGAACATTTTTGGCCTTCATTTTCCCATCCATCACAGGGTTCAGATAACATAACTGGTCTCATAGTTTCTACCGTTCTACCATCACATATGGACCTAAGTCTTCATTATCTCTTTATTTCTATTCAACACAGGGAATAGCCTATATTAAATTTTCCAGAGAAGAAGACGCCGCTGCCGCAGCTAAAGCTATTCACAAGACAGATATAGATGGACACATAGTCCACGCAAAAATGCACAATGTTCAAGGAAAATAAACATTTCAGTAACTAAATTTATAGTTCAATTTTGGTGTCTTTGTCTTTTTACATGTAAAGGTATATAGGCCTATATATATATGCGTGTATGTGTGTATGCGCGCGCGCATATATAAATGAGATTTTCATTTCGCAAGGCAAGATGGCGCTTAAGCTGGTCTTCAAATTATTTCCGTGGGACACCTCAGTTATACGGCCACCTTTCAGCTCACCAAAAACAGATTGCCTGAGGCATACGTTCGTCCCCCATACGGGATACGTGCCCAGCCCGGCGTGACTGACAGACCATAAGAAGTCCCTCTATTTTGTCCATAACGGCGTTCGCAAGGACATCGCTGTCTGTAGTGTGGTCCGTATGTCCATGATGGAGCGCAAACATCTTTTGTGAAAGCTAGTTCACAATGAACATGATAACCATATATACATATATATATATATGATATATATATATAAACATATGTACATATAACGTTTTAAGTGTATGTTTATTGTACCAGATTTTTTTCTCCCCCCCCCCCCCTTATCCCACACACATATAGAAATTCAACGGGAATAAAACTAAAGTCTATATCAGTCTTGAAATTCAGCTTACAAATAGTTTAACTCTTTCTCTCCTAACTGACGATACCAACGTTGACTCCCCCCAGAATGTGGTAAATAATTACAGAGAGAAAGAGTTAACCCATCAAAACAAATCTTCCTTTGTATTTGCTCCTACTAGCCTGACAATGATTTTCAGGGGTGTAGCTAGGAATTCGCCATTATTTGGGGGCCGGGGGCTTGACCTTTCAGTGGCCCCTACATTTTGCGTGATATGTAATATTTAAAGCAAAAAACACTCATTTGGCGGCCACCCTGAAAACCTCAAAAGGGGGCCCGGGAGGTTTTCAAATTCTCCCCCCTCCTCCCCCCACCCTAGCTACGCCACTGATGTTTTTTATTTGCTTTTTTTAGTCAACAATGGTAGACACTTGGACCAGCTGCCTTTGCCAAAAAGTCGTCACTAGAGATGATGAAGTACTTCACTATGTCCCTAAACCTTGGGTTACAATTTCTAATATTTTTTGTTGGCATTTAAGTAAACAGAGTGTCTGTATAAAGCAGACAAACTTGAAGGCAGCACTTTAAAGGCCACACTGTGAGCCTGTTTGGAGCACAACACTCTTATGCACATATACCCTGACAGGACTATATCGTGTTACTCTTATAAAGTCCTATTTCTTTAGATACAAACCAAGTGAAGATAATAACAAAAGACATTATGAGATGATATGTGTGGGATATGTGGCCAAGAGGCTTAGTTTACTTAATAATTTTAATTTATAAAGCGCTGTTAACAAACAAAATGTAGGCTCAAGGCGCTGTGATAACATTACAAACATTAACACCAGAGCTAAAATGACAAACTAACCTAAAAAAAAGTTTTAAATCCACTTCAGTTTGAGCAGAGTTGTGTTTACTAAAGGCATGGAAAACCTTCTCCCAGATACCCATTCAACCCACAAATGTCATTGGACCATAGTACTTTGACCTTGCAATTAGCATAACAGTTGCACTATAGAAGAAAAAATATAATATCCATATATTAATAATAGAAAGTTGTCACAAGGGAGAGAATTGATACCAGATCATTTTAGTTTAAAGATAAATATCTCTAGCTTCAAAAGTTGTTGTAACATTTTTTAAATCTTGTAATAAAAATAAGAGTTACAGGTTTATGAAGTTAAAGTAGGTACTGAAAACATTGAAAGTGTATCTAATTGTGTCATTTTTAAATCAAATCATCAGTAAAAGAATGGAGAAAACTTTAATAATGAAAACAAAACACAAACACAGTTACTTCCCCTTGATGCAAAATACTTTTATTATTCAAATAGTTTGTAAATCTCAAACTCCACCTCTTTACTAATACTTTATAAATAGTTCACATTCATATGTATATAAATATTTTGATTTAAAGTAGAATAAATACATTTTTATTTACATGTGTATCACAGTGTCCACAATAAAACACACAAAAAGTCATAAGAATAGATGTTACGATTATATTGCAACTCATTCAGCATTTCCAGCAGACAAAAAAAAACAATAAAATATGTCCCACTAACACAAACAATGATGGCAGTTACAAAGAAATAAATAAACCATTTCAGTTACCTATCAAAATAATTTTAAATATTCTTTTTTCATAAAATAGTAACAAACCTCTGGTCAACAATTCTACACAAACACCAAAATTGAACTATAATACACACAGGGAATTGATGGCTGCCGGGTTGTGCTGGACTCTTGTTGGGTCGTCAGGATAGTCCCAGGTTCATACCCTGCCCGCTGCTGTCCCCTGTGGTTCTGCGGGAGGCTTGGGCCAGGAAGTAGATTATCCTCAACTCTGAAGGAAAAGAAACAAGCAAAACATTGTTTAAAACATTTTTACAGGGAGATAATGAGATGCAATTTTAAGAAAATTGTTAATGAATTGTTGCATACCCAAAAAGACAGATTGTGAATGAATTAATTCCAGAATAAACACAGTGAATATTGAGGTCTGTATCAGTGTAACTAAACATGCCCGATGTCCAATTAAAGGGTAAAAATGCCTAACTCGTTATGAAAAAAATTGGCAGTCTCTGACAAAACAGCTTATGTGGACTGGCCAATTGTGCCTTTGCAGTAACAAAGTTTTTATCATCATGATTAAATTTGTACATGTATATTAAAGAATATCCAAAATGTGTGGAAAAAAACAATATGTAGCCATCAACTGGAAACAAAACAAAACGGCAGACAGGGATGATTTCTGATCACAAAGGCAATATGCACTTTGATTTAGATGATGTAGCTTTACTACAATGAAACACAGTTATGACCTATAATAAATCAGATGGAACCATTCAAATAATTTCTCAAAAGCTGGAGTCTACAATTAAACAAGTGCATTGTTATGATTTCAGAGTCACATTTTTTTAATGGATAACTTATTCAAGATAAGTCTCTTGAAAATCATTACACAATGCAGTCAGAGCTCCTCAGAGACTCATGTCCATTGAATGGTCAATCTAACAAAAGTTAACTGCTCTTTTCTGTATATGACCTGAAAGGAAATATCCGGTACATACTGCTGTAACTTAAGTTGGTTTGCAATGGCAGATATTTGAATAAAAAAGATTGAAACAGACAATGTACATCAACATAGATCAATACACTTGCTTTCATTATTTTAAACATGACATATCATCTCAGCACAATGTAAAGATTATTAAAAGGAAGATAGGACAATACACCATCATTTTTTCCCTGTCTCCTCTCAATAATCCATGTACATTAGTGCTGCTCTTTTATGTCGCAAGTCATGTTTATCCACCATTTGTTTCAGCACAGAAAGCTTCAAACTCCATTTATAATTATTTTGCATGGCACAAAACAAGGAGAAATCAGCATGACAAGGGAATAGAAAGAAGAAAAATAAAAAGTAGAATTTTTTTTTTTTAAGGAGGACAAAATACCGGATGTGAAAGCACAACAGTCAGTGGCTGCCTGTTTGGTGTCGACTGTCGCCACGCTAGAAGCAAGTTCAAAACCTGCCCACCGCCATCCCTGCCCAAGTGTCAGAATGAAATAATTTTCTGAAGGAACATTCAAATTATGTTCATAAACAACGGATGGACTTAACTCTTTTTCTTAAAAGAATAAGTTGATATACCTTCCATCAGGGCCAGCCCTAACAATTGCAGAGCCCTATATGAAACGGATTGAGCAGGGCCCAGTCTGGGTAGGGATAAGAATAATAAGTGAAAATTAAAATTTGCATTAGAAAATAAATTCGTCTTGTATTACACTAATATTAAATGAAATCTGACAATGTCGGGTTTTTTTATTTGCACATAGGATTGACATTTTCCATATTTGAATAACACCCCAAAATAATAATAATTTTATCTATTTTTCAGATTTTTTAATGAGTTTTCAGGTTTTTAGAAGATTTTAATAATTTCAGATTTCCAGGATCTCCTCAAAAATCAGGATACCACGAGAAGCCTGTTATAAGTTATAATGATTTAATATAATATTTTACACCTAGAATTAGTGCGGGGCCAGTGAAAGTGTGACCTCTAACCTGTAAATCTGATACTTTATCATTCCACTAGAAATCTTTTTTCTTCCCGCCTTGATTTGGACACAGAAATAATTGATCGGCTGTCTGGTGGTATGCCTGGGGTCATGAGTGGTCTAGTCATGGGAAGTGGCAAGTCCAACTTATTTTGAGAACTCCTGAGGATTTTTTTAAAAAATCAGATCTGCAATCCATTACTTTTAAGTAAATATTAATTACTACAATAATCATGATTAAAAATAAGAACTAAATGCAGGAAAAACTTTTAAAAAGCAGATTTTCGAAAAAAACAACATTATACATTAGATTAATGTCTATGAAAAAAAGTTGTTATCATAATTTCAATAATATTTTTTTTTTAAGTATGTTCAATAAAAGAAAAGTTAAAGAAAGAAAGAAAAATATTTGCAATAAATAATCGAGAAAAAAAAGGAACTCAAATGAATAAGCTATGCAACATATTGATGTAAATGTTGACTACTACAAAAGCAAAGAAGGCAGTTTACTGTCGATATATTAGTATGGACACATTTAGGTCACAAATATATCGCTCCCTCATGAAAGACAATGGATGGCCCAGATGAAATACTGGGGTCAGTTTCTCCTTCAATCAGGCGGAATCTACTGTAACTAAATAACCCAATTCTAGTGCGGCAAACTTTACCACTTTTGTGAATGTATCTGCTTTAGGGCAATCGGATAAGGCAACTTTCTTCCTCTATTTCTAAGGCCCCCTCAGTACTTATGCTTTCAGTGAGGGTGGTACCAGCACACACAGTCTGTGTTCATACTGTCCAATCTTGTGCCATCTCAAAGGTTTCAAAGGTCATGAACTTACTCTTTTAAATACGTATAAATAAATATGAGAGACAATTCCTTGTCTAAAATGTCATTTCTCACCTGTCTAAATATGTGCCTTTGACAACAGGACTCACATACAGGTTTTGACTCAAGTGATTCACCATTTGTTCTATATTTCTTGATTTGAAATGGTTGTTGACTGATAGACTAGTGTCTTTAGCAACAGCTATATTGCAGGCATCGTTGTTAAAGGTTGAGATTTGTTCTCCGAGCTCCCGGGGACAGTTTTCAGCGTCAATGTCTTCATTAGCACTTTCCTTGATCTGCCTCAGCACGCCAACTGAGCTCATCTTCTGCTCTCCATATCGACTACGTGTGCTGCCAACTGGAATTTGCATAGTGGACAGAGCTGAAGATAACGACTCCGGGGCTGAAAGACGGTGGTGGTAAGGCAGTGGTGCAAGACCAAGTGGTGCTGGTGGTACAGGTGTCGTTGATGTCGCGGAACTTGTGGCCTTGTTACCCAATCCGGGTCTGAGACCATGAGATAAGTATGAAAGCTTGGCTATAGGTGAAGCGTCCATGAGGCTCTTAGCTTCTAGAGGCTCTAGATGTTGGTATGGATTTCTCTTTGCTGACATGGGTAGACTGGAGAACTGATTCTTATTGCTAGCTCCCAAAGCTGTAGTGTTGATGCTTTCTTCCAGGCTCTCAGAACTATCCGTTGAACTGAAAAGAAATTGAAAAACATCAAGATGTGTTCATTTCACTGTGAAATTTGTTAATCAGGAAAATGCAATGATTTCAAGATGAGATAATTATATAAAGAACAAAGAAATGGAAATGTAATAATGTACTAGGGAATAAGAAAAGAAGTTACCAAATTTGATTTCTAGTTAAGAGTATAATATATTATTTATAAAAAAAAATTAAATTCTAATTAAAGTTTAACATCACTTAAATTATCATAAATAATATGGATTTTAGAAATGGTTTACAAAGTGTTTAAAAACAAACCTATTTTCATAATTAAATCCATTCTGTCGTGGCTCTGAAAAGTTAGATGAAGGCTGAAGAGACTGAGGATTTGATTCTGGTAAATTATCTGTAAATTTAGAAAAATATCTATTACTAATTTTTAATTATTACAACAAAAGTTTGGAAACCATGAATGTTTAAAAAAAATAAAAATAAAATCATCATTTTATATTTTATTTGTGGTTAGTTTGTATTATATAAAGTTCAGTTTAAATGTCCAGCTAAAAAAGCAGCATGTTAATTTTTAATACAGCGATCTCCAACACCCTACTTTATGAAGAATTAGTAAATGAATACAATCAACATTTTACTATTGCATAGTTAGAAAAGCATTATGAGATCATTTGTTATGATCAGCTTCTATACAAGCTTATTATTTTTTCTCTAAAGCTGCTCTATGTTTTGACTGGATAATCTAGTTGCGTTGGTTCTCTATTAGTCGTTGTATTGGTCCATACAAATTATTCTCCATGCAGCAGCAAATCTTTTTTTTATTTATGTCCCTTGTCTCTGCATTTAGAAAGTGTAAGCAATGTAAAAATAAGGGGGCTCCTCTGTAAGATCAATTTTTTTATTTTTTTTCTACCTTTGGATGCCATGGTAAGAGGGTCAATACTTATACGAGGGTCTATTCTATCCAACAAAAACATATCAGGCAAAGCCAATTATTTGGTGAATAGGATTATTAATAAGTAAGGTTATTGTTTTGCTTTATAAGTTTTGGATGTTCCTGCATCCCAGACCAAACTTCCTACAGGATGCCAGGAGATGGAAGCAGGCAGGGTTCAAACTCTTGACTTGTTGTCACACAATTATTGATGATTTATGGATTTCAATATCTTCACAAAGTCAGTGTTGATTCAAACTCAAAAATATGAACCTATGAATGTATGTGTTTGTTTAAACATAATAAACTAATCTTTGCAGCATAACTATGATAAGTATTATGTTTTTTAGTATGCTTATTTTTGTACTGTTATTTTTCAGTTTTCCATAATTTTGATAACATTTTAGAAACATCAAGAAAATAAAAAATATCCCTTTGGTGTGCGGATGTGTGTTCCATGGATAACTTTATAAGTATTTTGCTCATTTGTAATGAAAATTGTCCATAACTAGAAATCAATCATCCACAATTGAGGTAGTGAAATATTTAAATTTAGATGCATTTCATAACTATCCTAAATATTATTCATTCTATTGTTTACCCAATTTTTTTCTTCTAAAGAAATGTATTTTAAAAAAAAAAAGGGTTTTAATGGCTTTTGTTTGTTTTACAAGTTTGAAATGTTCTTTTCAGAATTGAAAATGAGTACATCCTAACCTAAACCTCCCACAGGATGTGAAGGGGTGAGGCAGGCTGGTTCTAATGGGAAACCATTGCGACAAGTGTTCAGTGTGCATAGTTCTAGACCAGGCAGCTAAGCTGATGTTAATTATCTATGTCAATGTAATGAAGAGAATGACTAGTAATAAATCTATCACAAACTATTACATGATACTACTGACACTGTCAAGCCGGTAACCTTGTGGCCTGATTACCGTAGCGACAGACAGCGCGGCGCTGCCACTTGCGTAACATTCTTAAAAAGGGTCCTTCGATAGGAAGTTTTACTAAATCTTCTCTTCTTAGAGATTGTTTGGAACTTAACATAATCCCTTCAATAACTCAATATTGTACCTAACAGGATTGACACCAATCGGTACTAATGGGTACCTGACACAAGTTGGAGAAAGTAAATATGATTAGTCAGTGTGCTGGCCACATGACACCCTAGTTGTTAAACATTAGCCAAAGATCTACCCCATAGATCTCAAGGTCTGAAAGGGCAACTTTAGAATGAAGTCAAGTCTAACAAAAGTTAATAGAAATCCACCAATTGAGAAGCACACTAAAAACAAAATAAGTAAACAAACACACACACACACATTTATACATATGAGTAAACAAAACTGCATAGTTAATGAGAACTGCTCTAAATGCAGCTAAAAGAAGAAAAAAAAAAGCATTGACACTGCATGCAACAAAATCAAGCTAAGCAAAAAACCAAGGTTTGTCAGAATAAAATCTAGATCAACACAACACTGAACATCTATCAGGCATTACTTACAAAGCGAGGAATAGTGAGACCTAAAATATTTTGCTGTTGACAAAGAAATCATTCAATGACTTGACATAATTTCACTTATACCGTTTTACGTATAAAGCTTTCATTTTTAAAAAAAAGTTAAATATTTAAGATGAAAATATGATAAACATTGTAAGGCTTCTTCTTTGAGGGTTTCAGCTTGCCATAGAGTAAACAGCTGAAGCATACACATTTTTAGACCAAAAGAAAAGCTTCCTTAAAGACATGTGTAGAGAAGTGAATTTAAATAGATAGATGCAAGCAAGATCTAAATTCAGGAGCATTGTGATGAAAATCCGAAGAACATATGAATGGGTATGCAAATAATGTGAACTATAACATTCCTCCTTAACTCTTTCTCTCCGTAATTATTTACCCCATTCTGGTGGAATCAATGTTGGTATCGTCTGTTAGGAGAGAAAGAGTTAATCTTTCGACACAAAGAGAATTAGGAACCAAAAGAATGGAGCATTCAAAATATGACAGCTTCATTAAAATGTTTTAAATTCATGAAAGAAATGTAACATCATTGAAACATGAGATTTTGGTATAATTTACATTAATTCACTTTATGATTTTTTTTTGACTAATTTAAGTGATGTCATGAGGAATGAAGGGGTTAGTTTATTCCCAAATGTGAGGAAATCAATAAGACTGTACATTTCAAACTTTGTTTTCATTACATTTTTTTTCAGCCAACTTCTTGCAATGTAACTTGATTATTTCCATGTTGTAAGCTCTTAGGAATGAGCTGAAATTCATTTCTGTTGGGCAATATATTTGATAATTTGTTTGGCGCCAACTGTTCCATAAGGTATTACCAGTAGTGGTAATGGATATAAGCATAAGATACTACCTAAAAGATGCTTCTTATGGCATGTGTCTCAAATAGCCTCAGACACCAGTCCAACTCCTGGTCTTCATGTAAGTCTTAGAAATTGGGTCCTCAGAAACTGTTATCACTGACAGGAGAGCAACTGGCACCCTAAACCAGTAAGCTTTGGGCTAGAAGGCTCATTAGCCTTGGCTGGTTACCCACATAGGCGGAAACAGCTGAATCCAAACCTGCCTTGTAGCTATACCCAAAAATGGAAAGCTTCAGGAGATACCTTGAGGAAAAATCACAAGATCTCAAACTGTATAGGCACATGGCATTCCTTCAGAAACTTAAGCTGCATGGAGAGAGGGAACTGCTGTGTAGGGAACATTGTTCTGATCAAAGCAAATTCCCTAAGCTTTGCAATTGAAGGAGGAAAAGGATAGAACAATGGACCAACAATAATCCAGATCACTTCTGTTCTGGATTGTTTGAAGACTCAGTCTTACAGTGATATGTGAGTGACAAGGCTAAATAGAATCAACCCTATCCCATGAACTGAAAACTCAAGAAAAGCTAGTTAAGACTGATTAGTCAGATCTTCAAGGCTCACATAGACTTTTCTGCAGGAAAGAGTACCAGGAAAAAGAAGAAGAGGCAGAACGAGGAAGCAATGAGAAGACAACATTAAGGAATGGATGGGACTTGGTGGAAGAGATTCTAATCCTGGTAATAGATGAAGAATGGAGAGAGACAGTTGTCAGATCATGTATGGAACCCCAACATGTGAAGGCAATCTAGATGACTTCTTTAAATCAAAATAAACATATTTTCCACACAAAATAAAAATTATTATGAGACCTTTGAATTGATATTTAGCAACTCCAATAAATACTACATTTCAGACAGGTTATAAACATGTATGTTATATAATATAATAGTAAAAGTTTCGTGAACAAAAAAATGTACCTGCATGAGTGTAGCCCACTCTGGCATTCAGCCCTGCTGAGCTAGTTGGCCTGAAGTATCCAAGATCTCCCAGATTAAGATTCAGGCCATCCTCAAATACTTGGTGCATGCCATCTTCATCCACATACTAACCAAAGAAAATAAGATATAAGGGGAGGCTTAGAGATAAGAAAATTAAGTTAACATAGTTTATAATATTTTTAAAATTCTGCTTTTCATTATATGCATATGTTAATAGATAAAAACTTGAACCTTGTGGTTAGTTTATTTCCCCCAGACAGACATCTCACATTTGCCTGATGTTAACATCATCCTTAAGTTGTGGCACTAGAATATTTTCTAATAGGCAAGTATTGATTGTCGTCATTAAGCTTAAGGTTATGCATTTTGTTTTTCTTGACTTAACCTTTACCAAAGTCAGCCATAACATGGAAACCAAAAGCTGAAAAAAGGAAAAACAAGGTTGTCCCCGTATAGCATGGAGTTACACATTAGAAGACTTCAAATCTGTAGGCACCTGCTGGGAAGAAGCTTTGGAAATGGCCTGTAGTCAATCTCTGTGGGAGGACCGAAGCCCAAGTCTAGGAAGACTAACCTGTTGTTTTTTTCTCTCTTTAGTAAAGCAAATTACACCTATTTGAATGTGGATACATTATTTTATCAAACATCTTATATGTCAATTTTCCACGTAATTTATAATGCTTCACAAGCTTTGAATAAATTTTAATCCTAACTAAATAAGTTGTAGGCCTACTTGCCCATAGAAAAACAACTCACATAAACAGAAAGATCTTTATTTCTCTTGGCTTCATATCTCTGTCTACTTTCAGCTATTTTCTGTCAAGTACAAAACAAAATGATAATGTCATAATGTCATTACTTCATTGCAAACTAGATCACAATCAAACCTCATCTGATTTAACAAATTGACTTTCTAAATTGCATCTTCATCTTATCTATTTTAGATAATTGATAGAGTTTGATCACAGTCTGCACTCTTAAACAGTTTAAGCAAGCTGAGATCTCACCAAGAGTCATGTTGACCTTTCTGTGGCAGCTACAAAGAAATAATGCTAACCTTTTTTTAACAAATTGTTGGAAGTTCCATTTTTTTTATTTATCTTTTTTTTTTGTGTAGTGCATCTTTCATGCTAAAGTAAAGTAAGTGCAATCTCATCCAATCCCTTTTGTGGACCTCTGGGGGTAGGCGGTTATTGGGAGAAATATTCTGGACTGCCTGTACGAAACTAAGCTTGTGTCAGGATTTGAACTCAAGCTCCTTTGATAGGTAGCCAAGTGATTCAGCCAGACAGACATCCCAACGAAGTTGGACGTTTTTGAATTTATAGATATTTCTTATAGATTCAATTTTTTTCTACAAGAGTAAGTGATCTGAGTGGTAGGTCATGTTTCCGAGGTCAAAGAGCAGCATGATGCCAAGAGGTCAGCACTAAGTTCTGCCCCTTTTCTTTACTTCTGTGTTTCAAAAACAGTTGGTTGAAAGAAATGATTTCACACTGAACTACAAAATTCCAATCAGGATTTGAGGCCACCTTGATGTCCCTGACTTAAAAAGTTTAAAAAAAATTAATTGCAGTGAAAAATTCTAAACAGTATCCCATCCAGGGATGGCATTTATATAGCATCGATAGGGGTGATGCTGAAGAATGGGCTGTACAACATGCCTACCATATGTCTAGCCTCTATATCTATGTTGTACCTACCTTGGCGGCTCTCTCCATAGATCTCTCTTCTGTAAAACAAGGGAGACCATTGTTGTGTCTGGCCCAAATGGTTAAAAAAAACATTAATTTGTCTCCCTGCAGTGAAAAATGCTAAACAGTATCCCATCCAGGGCAATATACTGGCATTCATATGGCATTGATAGGAGTGATGCTGAAGAATGGGCTGTACAACATGCCTACCATATGTCTAGCCTCTATATCTATGTTGTACCTACCTTGGCGGCTCTCTCCATAGATCTCTCTTCTGTAAAACAAGGGAGACCATTGTTGTGTCTCCCTTCATACTTGCTGACAAAGCCAGACACACTCCTCGCTTTAGTCAACTTGTCAGAAGCTGCGACAGCCTAAAAAGCAAATGATACATTCTAGAGAGATCAAGACAAGATACTCTGTCTTATATATTACAGACAAAACTACAGCATAAAGAATTTACTTTATTGAACAATGTGGAAAAATGTACAGAAAATAAAGTTTATGCTTGGCTAGCTGTTCAATTTAGAATTATGAAAAGCAGAAGTGAAAACTTTTCTGAAAACAGTTTCGCATTTCATCAAAATGAGGACAAAAAAAAAAGTTTAAAATATATTTTCACAATACAATCCCTTTGTTGTATATTTAAATATACAAGTTTTTAAAAATGATCTTGATAAAAACTAAAAGTCTTGCTCTTTTAGGGAAAAAAAATGATTATGTATGACAAAACTAACAGATAGAGCCTACAAATCTCATAATGAAGAATTTACATTATTGAACAATGTGGAAAAATATACAGAAAAAAAGTGTACATGGCTAGCACTTCAATTTAGAATTATGAATTACCACAGTCAATAGTTACTGCAGTCAATGTATCAATGCAAGATTCTGGTTGGTAACAAAAGAAATCAGGAATTTAAAATTAGAAAAACATGGCAGGATGAAAACCCAACAGATAAGAAAGAAGAAAAAAAAAGGTGCACCACCAATAAACCACATGCGCATAACTCAATGTCAATCAAAACTACATCTAAATAAAAGGTAATTTGTTGTTTTTTATATTATTATCAGATCACAAGTGGACCCCAATTTGTTTTGAAATAGTAGATTTGAAAATTTAACATTTATTTTTTAGCTCTCTGGTTCAGTCTGCCTTTCTGCAATCCTTGGGGCACAACATTTCCTTTGATTTTGTTGCTCCCCACACACAAATATGTGTTGCTTGCTCTTCAAGTGTTTTTTTATTTATTGTTAATTTAAATAAGTGTGTGAGAGAGAACAAGCTTTCATTCCAGAAATGTTTTAGCCATGGATGAGTGTGCTGTTAAGTAAAACTAATAAATAAGTACTGATAAAAACTAAAAACTAATCTGCTATTCTAGACTCAATGTATTTTTAAAGAAAACTTAGCTTGAAAATAGAATATATCCTAGTCAAAAAGTGGAAGGCAAGTCTTTGAGAGACATGCTTATATTGTCATGTTTGTTATGAGTACACTTTAGATTTGGTTGAGATCTGTTATGTCCTAATAAAATACTTCAAACCACGTACTTTTGTGCTTACGGTCATATTTGAAAAAAACAACTATTTACCAAGTTATCTGAGATAATCAATGAAGTTTTCTAGGTTAACTAGATTATGCATACAACTGGAGCCTGAATATATATGATCCACTTCTGCCATTTGATATGCTCAAGTAAACAAAATGAATGCTCATAAGTTTTCTCTTTATGCTAGAAAAGTTTGTGAGTTTTTTTTTTTGACATTTATGCATATATATGGCACCTCTTTTAAGCAATGAAGTAGTTGTATAAAATAAATTGGATAAACTAATTTTTTGCTGGTGAAAAGAGGAGGTCTTGCATTTTATTATAAATTACAAATGAAAGGAGTACAATTAAATAAAATGCATTTTTTTGTTCCTATTGCTTTATTGTACAAATAATCTCATTTTGATTCATAAGGAGTTATTTGAAACAAATGTCACACCTGAGTCAAATCAAATACAGTGTGCTACATATATTCATAGAGTAGACCCTACCTGTCTGTTAGAGCCAGAGTCTGAGCTCTCAGCCACTACTGTAGCAGTGCTGTTCCCTGATGACTTTGTGATCGCACTGAGTACTGGCAGAGCCTAGGTGAAAGTTATTCATCACAACACACTATTATTGATATTAGTCAAAAAACTCACTCTAGATATGGGCACTCTTATAGTAAAGATATAATATTTTTTATATAATACTACAAGACAAGGGTGAGGCATTAGTTTAGTGAAGGACTTTTTTTTAAAGTTGCAGTAGGTTGACAGAAGGAAGTACATGTATTTAAGCTCATGCACTTGAAGACAAATACTCTGTGGGTAAAAAAAATAAAGTACCCCTTTCAGAACTTGTGATCTATAGGGCAGATGATGTAAAGATCATCTGTATCTGTATCATTGTTAACGAGGGCCATAAAAATGACCAACCACCTTTACTATTCCCCAACTAATGTCAGGTACCCATTACAGCTTGGTGGACTCAGAGGTGCTCTCAAGAGGACGAAATAAAAAATCCTAGTCTTCACCAGATTCGATGGAAGAAAAAGGGTGGAAGAAAAAGTCTGGGAAATTTCCGAAACTGGCATAAAAAATGTTGCTCTAATAATGCTCCATTAGAGGCTAAAGAAAATAGTTTTAAAGGCAAGTATAGTTTTTACTGCAGCTTCAAAAAAAAGTAAAAAATTTGGCATAAACTGAACAGATTCTATACTATATACATTCATTATATAGGATAAATGTTAATACTGGGTGATTACAAACCACACACAATTGTGACATTAATCAGTATGTTTCTGGATTTTGTGTTGAAATCTATTAGCACGGTAAGAAGATTTTAAATGTTATGTTTTGTTATTTAAATTGTTTTTTTTACCATTTCTAAAAAAAATAAATTCTAATACGTAGCAGCAGTAAAATTTTAAAATGTCTTTTTTTTTTGTACAAAAACCTTAAAATTACTTAATACGTTAATGTGTGACTTGTATGCATGAGAAAAAAGGAAAACTTACAGATAGGGATTTATTTTTTTGCTCATCAAGAGACTTCTTCTCCCAAATACTGCTCTGACGCCTTGCTGCATCTCTGTCACGATTTTTCTTGGACTTTCGTTTCTTACGCTTGGACTTTGACTCAGGGGCTCGCATCTCAGGGTCTGATTCACTGTCACTGTCGCTGGAACTGTGTTTTTTTTTTAAATATTAAAGCATAGCATAAACTTAAAATAAAACCACAAAGTTGATTGCATTTCAGTTAGTTACTTCAAGTTAATTCAACAACTGTGAGATAATGTATAGTTTGTAAATACTACAAGCTTTTCATATACTGACAAAAACTGATAATAAAGTAGACTTCTATTAGGAAACATAGCGAGTAAAATTAAAAAAACAGTTTTAGTTTGTGGATAGTAATCTGGGAACCAAAACAATAATATTTACCTAACCCTACATGATGAATACATGTAGGTCTCACCAAACTAAAAAATTACCATGTCTTGTGTGATTTTGCACATTGCCATCCTCCATCAGAAAAACCAACAACCAATAAAAATGGTAGATCTATAACATGCCTAACAAACTGGACAGTATTAATTTCCTCCCCCGCAAAGAGCAATTTACAATCTTCCTACTAAGGACAGGACACACACCTCTGTTAAATTATCATCTCGATAAAATAATTCCACACAACTCCCCCTTTTGTAGAAACTGCGCCCACCCTTATGAAACCGTAAACCATATCCTTTTTGAATGCCCCTTCCTAATCCACCTTAGGCAGACCCTACTACCACTCCAGCCCAACATAACCAATACCCTGTACAGCAGTGCTGAACAATGGAAGAAAACAGCACACTATTTTTCGTTGGCACAGTCTGCAAAAGAGCTGACAGTTCAGCAGCATAAAGCTGGCTAGAAGAAGATAACAAATTTTTAGACATGTTTTTCAAAGATGAATACATACTCTGATTCCTCCATGGTTGAGGTTACATCCAGCTGAGCAAGGACATTAAGACATGCGTCCATATTCTGGCCAGTGGTCAGCTGCTCTAGCATCTGCAGAGCATCCCCTTTGGAATACAGCACCTGGTTGTGTGGTTGACTGGACTCAGAAGTTTGACCTCCTGATGCATCCTCCTCCAAGTTTAAAACCTCACTTCTTGGGGTGTTCAAGTATGTAAGTAAGGCCTCTGTCCATTTCTCATTTGTCTTCGGGGGCACTTCATTTGGATTCTCTAGAAATGTAAAAAAAACTTTGTCAATCATTAAACTGGGTTTTATCATAGAGAACAGCTGCACTTATTTTAAAATCATCATTATCATCATCAAACTCCATTAGAGTGAGGGCTTGAGAGGCTCAAATCCTCTCTTGCAAAAGCCCTGGAAAGAAACCCTGCTGTCTTGCGCAACGGACAAATGTTGCCATACAGGTCGAGAATTTAGAGTTTCCCAGACCTGTCGAGACGGAGATCAGAAAGTCTGAGGCAGTCAAACAGAATATGAGGCACAGTTTCCTCTTCTTCCCCACAGCGGGGGCACCGTGAATCAAAATTTGGCCATAGCCGCAAGAAATATGAGCCAACAGGACAGTGGCCTGTCCTGCACTGTGCTATAAGAGCTTGCTCAGGCCTGGACAGCCTCCACCACGGGGAAGTGCGATCAGGGCGCCTCATGCGCTCCCAGACTCCACTGGCTTTTTGGGACTTGTCCCAGCACTCAAACCACTTTTCCATTTCTGTTTTTTGTATTATAGCCAGGGCTTGATGAAAGCTTACAGCCTGTTCAGTGGTATTTTAACATGAAAGGCTTCATTCCAATCTAGGCAGCCCAAGGTTTTCATTTCAAAAACAAAATGTTTCATCACAAAACAACCAAGTCTCTCTCTGTTTAAAATGTTAATTACATTTCTTCTTTCAAACATCTTATCTTATCTTATATAATACAGACGTTACTTCAAAAAAGAAGATGATTACGTCCTACGCGTCATGCATTCAGTCATGCAATATTAACCAATGACTTAAATTCTGCCAAGTCACTGGTTTTCCTGGCTAGATCAGGCAACCCATTCCATGCTCTAATAGCACTAGGGAAGAAGGAGTGTTTGTACAAATTTGTCCTAGCATATGGGACGAGGAATGTGCCTTTATCTTTGTGTCTTTCTGAGTATTTTATTAAATTTTGTTTTTGTATTTGAAGATTATGGTTCAGTGTTTTATGTATGATTGCTACTTTACTTTTGAGCCCTCTGTCCTGAAGGCTTTCTAAATTTAGTGATTTTACTAAAGGTGTTACTCTAGTCAAATGTGAATATTCGTTTGTTATGAATCGCACTGCTCTATTTTGTGTCTGTTCTAGTTTCTTAATGTTTTCTTGAGTTGAGGGGTCCCAAACCTCATTAAATGTAAGTTTTTGTTTTTTTTGTACAGTAATTGAAATTCAAATGTTTTAATATTGTGAAGTATGCTGCCTTCATACAGAGAACAACTTTAGTTCAGCTTGTAATTTTGACCTAAACTAATTCTTCTCATCTTATGGAAGCTACTTGAAAAGAGAAGAAAATTACATAATACACATTTCATGTGTCAATCTTGCCATGCATGTTAATCAGTGACTTAAACTCTGCTAAGTCGTTGGTTTTCCTTGCTGATTTTGGCAACCCATTCCATTCTCTAATGGCACTAGGGAAGAAGGAGCACTTGTACAAATTTGACTTAGCATAGGGAATAAGAAATGCGCCTCTATCTTTGTATCTCTCTGACACTGAGATTTTAGAAATGTTAAATTTTTAATGCAACCAACATTATGATGATTCAGTGCAGGACAGATGGACTTTGAAATAAGTTTTGTAGGTTTATCCTCACAAAAGGAATAAAAAATATTTTGTCCATGTGTTATTAAAAGTTTCATACAATCATTTTGCTGAAGCCTGTTTTATTGTATTTTGTTGTTTTTTTAATCACATTTTCAGTTTTGCATCCTTTCTTTTGTAAATAATCTACCTTCTGTCAGTGAAGATCCAGCATCTATTAATCCTCTAGCTGTTAAAATCTGCTCAGTCACAGCTTTAGTTAACTCCCTTATAGTCTTTGTTTGTTTTCTGGGTAGGGAATATTAAACAATATAGTAAGGCTAATAACAAGAAAATAAATAATTAATGCATAGGTGTTATAGATTTTTTAAATAGTTAGACTTAAAACATGCTTCAAAACATGAAGGTATAGATTCAAGAAAGAAGTAAAATATAAACACATCATTACAGTTAGTGTTACTTATGGGTAGTCCTATAGTATAGTACATCATTGTTCCAATGTAATTAAAACAACCTACGCTTCATCTTCTTGAACTTTGTGATAGTCCATTACAGCCTCTGCAAGAATTTTCCCCATCTCCATGAAGTCCAAGATGTTAAAATGCCTTCCTCTGGACCTACAAATGATGCATTTTTAAAAAATCAGTTTCAACTACTTAAACAGCATTTCTAAAGCATGACCTTATAGTTATTCTTCTTAATAAAATAGAATGAGATTACTTTATTGGTCCAAAGAAATGGACACTTGGTTTGACCACAAATGTTAACAAAAACAATTAAGTAGGTTCTCATGTACTTCTTGGTGACAATATTCTTTTGGGTATAATCATATTTTCACAGAAATAGATGTAAGAATTGACAGATGTGATAAGTTCATCTATGTCAGGGCAGTTAACAAACATGTTCCAATCTGTCTGCTTAAGACAACTTTGTAGTTTTAATATACCATACACCAGATTTTTTTTTTGTTAACTTTCATTATCAGAGACAAATAATACTAATAACAATAATAATTATCGCTTTTATATAGCACTACTTTCATGCTTATAGCATGCTAAATGCGCTATGGTCCAATATCGTTTGTGGACCAGTGGGGGGAAGGGGGTATCTGGGAGATTTTCGATGCTCCTTTAGGCGCTCAGTAAACACAACTCTGCTCGAGTCGGGTGTCAAACCTCGAGCCCCCTTCATAGGTAGGCACCAAGACAAGTTCTAGCGTACTTGGTCTCTCGACTACATTTAATAAGATGAATAAACTCCATTAGCTTTCCCAATTTGATTTATGACATTACAACTTATTTAAAGATAAAATTATGTTTGAAATATTGGAATTTAAATATTAGACATTTCTACAAGACAGTAGCCATTGAAAAAGACACTAGCCATATTGTTTCAACAAGATTAGTTGTACTTACTTATCTAGAACAGTCCCACTGAATGTTGCCTCCAGAGTGAAACTGTTGTAGATTCTCATCTGTCGCCACATGACCACTCTCCCCGTGGACTCTTTACATTTCCTGATGTTGAACTTACATGACTTAAAATGAAATTTCTCTGGACTCTGTAGGGGCATACATGGAATTTATAATGCCAAAAAAAAAAACTGTATACAAAAATGATAAACTATACTTTACTTTTATTATTATAGCTTTTATATAGCGCTACTTTCATGCTTATAGCATGCTCAGAGCGCTTTGGTCCAATCTCATTTGTGGACCAGTGGGGGGAGGGGGTATCTAGGAATAGGTTTTCCGTGCTGCCTTTAGGCGCTCAGTAAACGCAACTCTGCCCGAGTCAGGTGTCGAACCTCGAGCCCCCTTCTAGGTAGCCAAGACAAGCCAAGTTCAAGCTCACTTAGCCTCTCGACCACGCTTCCCACCGCTAAGAATAATTTTAAATTTATGAATAACTTTAAATAATTTAAATCAAAGTTTGATCTGTTTTTGTTTTACATGTTTGAGAATTGAAAATGATTCATTCCTAGCCCAAACCTTCTGAAGAACAGAGGGGGAAGGTGGCAGGCAGGGTTAGAACCCAGGACCTGAGTCCAGAGCACATACCACATGCTCACATTATGAAATTGTCATCCTTAACATTTAACATGTAAAAGTAAACAAAATTCTTATTTCTTCTCTTTTGGTTTATTGAACCTTAAACCTAAGTAGTAACAACAATGATGAAAGAACATTACAAGATGGACACAGGAAAATGTAATAGACACAATATTACAACATAACTACACTTGCACAGCATCACATGATAAACATTTCTTGGTAAAGTATTTGTAATTTTTAAAAAGCAAGTTAATGTATTTGAAAAAAAACAGTTCATTAGCCCAGGGGTATAGTATACAAAAAAAATCAAGATCATAACTTCACTAAAAATCATAATTCTTTTATAAGGTAGAAAAAAAAACAGCTATAAAAAGATCAATATAGGATTCATTATCTATTCTGAAAATTCTAATCACAGTGTTTGCTATGACATAATTGGAACATTTTCAAATTTAATAAATCCAACTTAACTGACTCAGTTGTCACATGATTCAACAGTCTCCTATTGCTTAATATCTATATACACAAAATTTTTCCAACCTAGGGAATCATGGTGAGTGTGATTCAAGCTCTAGACAGTCTCCTATTGCTTAATATCTATATACACAAAATTTTTCCAACGTAGGGAATCATGGTGAGTGTGATTCAAACTCTAGACAGTCTCCTATTGCTTAATATCTATATACACAAAATTTTTCCAACCTAGGGAATCATGGTGAGTGTGATTCAAGCTCTAGACAGTCTCCTATTGCTTAATATCTATATACACAAAATTTTTCCAACCTAGGGAATCATGGTGAGTGTGATTCAAACTCTAGACAATTCAAAGATCTAGGAAAAGAACACAGAACTCTGTACCACACATATTAATTACCATCTTACCCTGACTGACATGAGCCATGGAAATAGTCTCTCTGCTAAAAATGCTTTTGCCATCGTGTGAGCGGAGGGGTCACTCTCGGCTGAGGTGTTGTTGCCATACATGAACACATTTGGTTTCCTGCTGTGACCATGAAGATCACAATATAACAAAATCTGTAGATAGAAAATAACCCAAGTACAGTGAATGATTACCTCACTGGTCAATGTAAGTACAGTAAATGATTAACTCACTGGTCAATGTAAGTACAGTAAATGATTAACTCACTGGTCAATGTAAGTACAGTAAATGATTAACTCACTGGTCAATGTAAGTACAGTAAATGATTAACTCACTGGTCAATGTAAGTACAGTGAATGATTACATCACTGGTCAATGTAAGTACAGTGAATGATTAACTCACTGGTCAATGTAAGTACAGTGAATGATTACCTCACTGGTCAATGTAAGTACAGTGAATGATTAACTCACTGGTCAATGTAAGTACAGTGAATGATTAACTCACTGGTCAATGTAAGTACAGTGAATGATTAACTCACTGGTCAATGTAAGTACAGTGAATGATTAACTCACTGGTCAATGTAAGTACAGTGAATGATTAACTCACTGGTCAATGTAAGTACAGTGAATGATTACATCACTGGTCAATGTAAGTACATCAAAGGATTACCTCAAGGGTCAGTCAAACGAATTAAATATATCATAGTTTTATGCAGGTGTAAGTTACACAATTTTGTCCTCATTGTTAAGAACTATAAATTATTTTGTGATGGACATATCACAAACTTTCACTATAAAGAGAAAAGAAAGGCAATAGGAAGACAATTTTTTAACCATCTGCTGATTGAAACTGTTCTAAAATTTCACTCCACAAATTGTGAGAACAAAGAACATTAATGTTTAAAAATGATGTATTTTAGATTCAGGAAGAGCTGACTTTAGTTTCAAGCAGAATTAATTTTACATTCAGACAGAAACAGGTTGATAACATATTGAATATCAACGAAAATATTTAAATAAACTAGTAGTAATTGTTTAAAAGTGCTGTATTTCAGATTCAGGAAGAGCTGACTTTAGTTTCAAGCAGAATTAATTTTACATTCAGACAGAAACAGGTTGATAACATATTGAATATCAACGAAAATATTTAAACAAACTAGTAGTAATTATATTTAATTTAGACTTGATATTTAATAAAAATAATAAAAATAGATTTATTTATAGAGCACTGTTAACAAAAAGAAATGGAGACTCAAGGGACTGTGATTACATTACAAACATAAACATGAGAACTAAAATGACAAACTAATCTAAAAATGTTTAGAACAGATAAGTCTTAATGTTCTTGAATGTAGTTTGGCATGTTGTCTGTCTGGGATCAATTGGGAGTGAGTTCCAAACATTATTTGTTAGAAATAGAAGCTGATCAACTTTGGTGCAGTCAACTTCAAATCTCTTCTCCCAAGTCAACTAATCATGGATAGCTTTTCTAACAGGCAAGGGCAATAACTTTTTAAATTACAGTTTAAAAGTTACACAAAATGACAAGTCTTAGATAACTTTGTTATGGGTATGTTAAGACACATTTTGCCAGCTAAAACTCACCTCATAAGTTTGGGACAGCTCCTCTACCATCTTTTTAACATGCCAGACAGTGGGAAACTTCTCCCTCCAAGGGTGACGATAATTTCTGTTTAAATCCCGCGCTGCGAGAGAGCACCGGTAGTTTCCAACTATGACACCATCAGGGTTGATCATAGGTACAACTTTAAAAATGAACTTGTCTCGTAATTCCTTGAGAATTGGAGAAAAATATAAAACATTATGCATATTTCACAAAGTGTGAAATTTATACAAGTCATAGAAATAAAGAGACATACATATTAGGAGCGATTCACCTCACCAAATATATTCTGTAAATGTATGAGAAGGTGAAAGCTCCATTTTACAGATCTATTTCAAGAATTTTACCTGGTAATGAACATTTAACACACAACAAAACCAAAGAATCATACACAACACTTAAAAAGCTGTTACATGAAAGCCTAGTAAATAGGATTAAGTGGGGGAGAGTTCTTGGGGTGACAGAATTCAAGGACACATTCATAAACCTACACAGCAAACATATCCCACCAAAAGCTAGAGAGATAAGTTAGAAGACGGGCAAATGACCGTGAATGTATATTATGCCACCTTGAAAATGCTGATAATGAGAAACATATGTATTTGGAATGTCCATTATTCCTTCAAGTTAGAAGTACTGTAATGGACCTATTGGAAGCAAACTGTGGCAATTATGTAAATGTTAACTTGTCTATTATTTTAAACAAGCTGCCAAAACTAAAAAATAAGATGATACATAACTTTAACTTGATTATTGTTTACGAATACAGGAATCTTGTTTGGGCTAGCTGGCTCAAATGTCTACATAATAATAAGGTGTTTGATCCTAATCACTTGGAATTAACATTTAGAAAAATAATGGACTTTAGGGTAGAGAATTATCTAGTTTGATTTTCATATACTTGTACAATGCTCATGTAGTTTTCCAGAAATAGGGTGTTGGGAGTCAGGTATATCTGATATTGTGTTGATTGTTCTGGAGTAGAGGATACTTGTATCATTTTTCTGCCTTTAGGGGTTTCATTGGTTAGGTAGTATGTCTTTGATATTAAATATTATTTCTATTACTTAAAAAAAAAAAAAAAAAAAGGTGAAAGCTCTTCAAAATATAGAAAGTTCTTATTCCATTTAGTTCAAAAAGCTTTAAGTTCAAACGAATTAGGTATTGTTCAAACATACAAATTTCTCATTGAGTGTGAACTTAAGAATATATACATATACTACTCTATCACTAGCATGTCACAATAAAGAAGAGCTAGATTAGATGTTTACAGTTTCAATGGAAACTAATTTCCTTAACCTACTCTGATATTAAGCATGAAATTATTTTATTTTATTAAGTTTCTGCCCAGTAAAACTTAGAGCACTCAAGATGTCAAAAACTAAAACTGATAAATACAGAATAAACTGACATATTATCAATTATAACAATTGATAGAATGCTTATAATGATATGCTAAATAAAACAAAATACTTCTATTTAAACTAATAAAACAAAAATATTTATTTCAGTAAACATTTTCGTTTAGCAATGTTCAATTTATTCGTACTACACTTTATTATACTATATACTGTTTTATTATATACTATCAGTTCTTCATCTCAAATCTTATTTTAACAAATCAACAATAACAGAGCTTTAGCATAAAATTTATGCACCAAATGGTAGCTAATGTCTATCTTTGGAATTGAAGAAATTGCCATTTTCATACAGTGTACCGTATTTAACATTGCATCAAGCTTTATTTTATATAAATTAATGAATATGTTTATCTTGGTTGTTGCTAATATGAATAAAACAGATTCGTATTCCTTGTAACCACTTAATGTTCAAATTAAAACATCAGCCATACAAATTTGTCTAATTTTATGTTGGTCATCTGTAAGGTGGTAAGATTCAATGTTATATTTGTGGAAAATCTTCTCAAGTAACATGATAATAAAATGATTATCTGGCCTTATAATTTTAAAAAGTTTCTTCACTAGTGTGTCCTATCAATGTCCCTGTGTTAAGAGTTTTTAAAATGCTATTTTAAGTCATTAGTTTTCCTGTCTAATTAGGACAGGGTAAAACATTTCATCAGATGGAGACTGCAGAGTGACAACTAATCAGTCTCGTGGTTTCACTATACATCTAACAAAATCAAGATTAACGTAGAAAAAGGTACAATACCCTAGCCACAGGATCTGGCCCAGTGATAAACTCTAGCAGACCTTTCATCATCCAGCTGGCCTGGCTCTCACCAGGATGAACTCTGGCAGTTATAACTACAGCCTTCTTAGCGTCTTCAACATCTAGGAAAAACAAAACAGTGGAATTCCGTTTACAACTGAGCAAATTATAACTGTTTGGATAACTAGAGTTGTGAAAACACATTTTTATTTTAACATAAATATTAGTTATTATTTAGAATTTTTTAGGGAATAAAAAAGTTTCTCACTAAAATTTGTGACTGTCAACAGGAAGCAGCTATTTCCTGCTCTGCTCTCACACAGCACCTCCCTTTTAGTGACCTGCGACCTTTCTTCGTTGTTCAATAGGACTTCCAAGTCTTCTTTTAGGTCAGTGAAAGAGTACGGGTAACAGTGAGCCAGGTAGTAGGTATCATCTGCGTTGGGGAACTCCTGCAGAATTAAAAGTGTGACTGTGTAAAGCAATGAATGAAACAAGAAAATAAGCTAAATATGAAATATCCTTTTAAAAACAAAAAAACAAAGCATAGCTAAGGGGAAGAGCTCTGCACATGCAACTATATCTCTTAATAATGTAGAAGTTTATTTCCCTTATTTGAGAATAATTAATTACAAATAATTAATTGACAAATTGGCTAATTTGTAAAAATTCATTCATGTTTTGTTAGGTTCAATAAATAATTGTTTATTTCAACTTCATCTGTGGGAGAAATGTGTACAATTATCAGAAGGGAACAGACCCTATATATTTAGCAATATAAGTGAATATCTTATCTATGCCAATGAAAAACTGTGCTAAGTTTTAACTTGATCCGAGAATGGGTGTGAAAGAAATAATGTGTACAAACTTTTTACCAGACAGACATATTGAAATGATATAAGCTTTTTAAAAAATAGAACAGAAAATTTATTTTTAGCATCATTTGGAGCTATTTCTCAGTTTCCACTGTAAGCAAAGATATAAGCTCTTTAAAGCTATCCACCTCTAAAACATTCATTTCTTAGAGATAGCATGTGGCATTCCAAATTTAATAAAAAGGTCACCATGGTCTCCAGATTTTTAAGCTATCAAAAGAATATGACTTCTTACCAGAAAGTAGGTAGTAAGACTTAATTCGCATCAAAGTCTTCAAACTGAGCTCCTTTCTTAATAGTCATTAGCAGCTTAGCTATAGTAACTGCTTTTAATTGTTGAATAAAATAAAGTCCCATGAATTCTTTGTTACAAATGCTAACTACATTCAAATACTTACTCACCATCTGCCATTCCAACATGTAATATGTAATACCTCTTTGTAATAGTGGGCTGTGATGATTCATAACATTTCTAGAGTAGCTGTAATGGTAAAATTACATAATTATTACATGATTTTGAATAGTGGCAATCTGATTTTAAACTTCAATAGCAACCTAACTATGTATTATTTATTTCTTTAACAGATTTTGGTCTAAAAAAAAGAATTGATTTTGAATGGCTCTTTTTAGCTAGGCACATTTCAACCTTGATCTAGATGGATAAGTCATTCTAACTGAATGAAAATAAATCTTTTATCTTAATGACTAAGATTTAAATCCCTGAATTAAAAGAGGTTTCTCTTTGAGACCTAGTTGTCTATGGAAGCTGATAATGTAAAGCTCAACTGTTTCTATGGGGGGATGGTTTACAAGGGTGTCATGTGGCCAGCATAACAAGCCTACATAAGTCAGGTATCCAATCAAGTTTGGTAGACTCAAAAAAAAGTAAAGTTTCCCTGTCAGACCTTGCAATCTATAAGGAAGATGATGTAGAGGTAATATGTTTATGTGGCCCATGGTTAACAAGGGTGTCAAGTGGCTAGCACAATGACCAACCACCTTTCCTTTTCCCCAACTTATGTCAGGTACCCTTTAGAGCTGAGTGGCTTCAACAGGTGGCAAAGATCCTGAAATTCAAAAACCCAGTCTTTGCCAGGATTTGAACCTGAGACTCCTAGGTTTGGAAGCCAAGCACTTTACTACTCAGCCATTTTATTACCCAATCACTAAATTACCATGTCATAAACTGTTCAGTAAAACCTTGAGCTTAGTGGCAGAGGTAAACAATGAGAGGTACTAAATGTTAGGTAGGACATTATTTATAACATCTCTGCAGGTTGCATGTTCTAGATTTATGACCCTATCTCCTTCACTCAACATGGTAGATGATCATGCTTTATAGAAAGTCCTTGTTTCGGTGAACAAACAGGGAAGATGAAACAGAAGGTCTTTTAAAAAGCATGTCAATAATAAAATTCATAATGAAGTTGTGCACCTAATGTGGTGACCAGTTCTACTCCAGCCTTTGTGTTTTTCTTGTGCATCTTTTTCTGAATAAACCAACGGACGCATGCCTACAAAAAAAAAATAATAGAAATATCAAACACACACAAAAATAATTAACTTTAAAATTATTATTATATAAATAATAATGCGATATAATGATTTGTTTGCAATATGAATATATGATTTATCATCATTCTGATCACTAGCAAAATACTCTAAAAAAATAAATTAAAATACTAGACTAGATTCTATATCTATGTAGATTTAGTTAGCCTAGATTCGGGTATAGTCCACTTACTAAGACACTGACTTACCATGATTGTAAAGACTGTCTCGTTTCAGAAGATTGACTATCATAAACTTGTAAGCTACTCCAGGAACGACATTTGTGACTCGGAAGTAATACCATTGTGTGTGCCTCTGTGTATAGAGGTCAGTTTTAAGGACTAGTTCATACTCATATTGACCCCTGAAGCAAAAAAGTCAAACAGAAAATACATTTAGAATGCATAGGCCTATCTAGATCTAAATTCCAGATCTAGATCTAAATCAAAACAAGGGATTCTAAATTTAAAAAAACAAACTAAGATTGAAATAATTCATCGTACATGTTTCGGGCCCCGAAGTAGGTTAAACGTTATGTGTTGAGGAAGTCTCGGTGTCAAAATCGGTCCAGGCTTTATTATATTATCTACTTGAGTTTAAGAGTATAAGTTGTGTTCCGTGTGATGGGCATCATCCGTAGGCTACCTGTTGTCATAAATATGTTGGATGTGTCGAAAAATTAACATGCGTGGACTGACGTAACGTACCCCAATTGTAGCCTTTTTGTGGATGTTAATTGGCTGGTTGGTCCAGAAAATACCCTTTGTTCCCACATTTATATTCATTGTGCCCCGTAGCTCAGTCAAATTCATCAATTCGTTGCGTAAATTGTTAACTTAAGCCGGCTTTAGTAAGTTAATAACAATATCACTACTGTCGCAAGACACTGCTGCATTATGTGCAAAGAACTTATGTCAGGTATGGAGCGTTTATACCTGCATTTTCGTGGATAAAAGTTAGTGTTACTTCGTCGAACTTTGAACTGGTTTCCTAAACCTGTTGTTACAGATTAATCTCTATATAATAGCATATAAGACTAGATCAACATCTAGATTTCAAGTCCTCATGTTTACGAAGCACTTTATTCTTTAGACTATATCTAGAAAAATAGACCTACTATATAGAAATCAAAATCATTTTAAACGAAACTCAATTGAATGGAAGACTTACACTCTTCTGGCCTGCCTCAAATTGCCACACTCGAAGCGAGACTCAAATCCAAGGGTGGGGCAACACCCTTCTGGCACAGGCAGTTGTTGGGCGTCCCTTACGCTGCGTTCTGAGTCAAAGGCAACTTGTGTACCTCTCCACTTGCCCCGGAATACTGTGTTCTGAGACTCTACTGTTTTGTTGTTAGCTAGGAACAAATAATAGCGTGATCATTAGGTATATTTATTATTGTGTCCTGGGTCTGTCTTTCTCGTGGCTCACGCATCCCCAAGCCGACATACTAGCCACTCTGCTAGTAAGGTGCTAATGACTATAGAAGATTTTACAGTTATCTATTATTTTGTTTCAAACTTACTTTAAAGCGACGACCTATAAAAGGAGCCTATTTAGTTTATACCATCTTATCAGTCAAGTAAAAGTTCTTTCTCTTGTTCGAGATATCAAACAAAGTAATTAATTACCAATAGTTAATTAACTGTTAATAGTTATCTATTTTTTGTTACAGACTTACTTTAATTAAAACAGCGACCTATAAAATGAACTAATTTAGCTTATAGCTACCAGCACTTAAGTAAAGTACAATGTCATTCACTTGTTCGAGAAACCAAACAAAATAACTAATTGGTTAATTTTTTAAATTGATTCTTGTGTTGTCAGGTAAAAGAAATGGTTGCGCAAAATTTCAGCTAGATCCGAGCTATCATGCTCGGCGCGCTAAGGTCCAATCACTTTTGCGGACCAATGAGGTGGGGCTTGGGAAAGGAAGGTTTCCGTGCTGGCTCGCAAAGACCTTCCTTCAGGGAACATTACCAGGAAAAAGAAGAAGAGGCAGACAGAGAAAGCGATGGGAGAGCAACATTAAAGAATGGACGGGCCTGCCATTGAGGGAGGTTCTAACTAAGGCAAAAGACAGAGAGGAATGGAGAAAGACGGTCAACGAGTCTTGCTTGGTGGCTGAAGCCCCAACGGTCCAACAAACTAATGGATAGGTAAAAGGTAAATATTTAATGAGACTTTTATTCTGTTGTTAACATTTTTTACACAGTACAGAAGACAACAAAACAATGTGATGAAGACATGCACTACTAGACCTACACAGTATCAACCTTGTCGGATCGGATAAAACGTTTTTATAACATTTCTTTTGTCAGTTAAGATCTTAGGAAACCTCAGAATTTGCGCTACCGGTATTCAATTTTATCTTTATCATCATAGGAATCCTTGGGCCTTAGGCTTGTTTTCTTTGCCTCTTTTTTGGGGCTTTATATGCCTCTTTTTTAGGGGGCCCTGCAGCCTCTTTTGTGGGCTTTTCTTTTTTTATTTTATTTTTATTTGTAAGTTATTATTATTATTATTATAGCTTTTATATAGCGCTACTTTCATGCTTATAGCATGCTCAGAGCGCTATGGTCCAATCTCATTTGTGGACCGGTGGGGGGAGGGGGTATCTTGGTTTTCCGTGCTGCCTTTAGGCGCTCAGTAAACACAACTCTGCCCGAGTCGGGTGTCGAACCTCGAGCCCCCTTCTAGGTAGCCAAGACAAACCAAGTTCAAGCGCACTTAGCCTCTCGACCACGCTTCTCACATTTCACATATAATCATAAAGAATTAAAGAGAAAATTTGAAACATGATTAACCTATACTTAATTGCTTTACAAAAATATAATAATAGTAATGAGAATATTATTTAATAGCAAAGACATACTACATAACTATAGAAACAATCAGAGACAGAATAATGAGACAAGATTAGCATATCAACAGTTAAAGGATAACCAACCAATATTAAAGGCAAATGTAGCCCAACACTAACAAAAATAAATTTTACTTAAAATATTTTAAATACAAAAAATAAAAGAAACATATTAAGCTTTGATAAAATTGAATAATTAGTAGATGTGTCGAAATATTAATTCGTGACCATCAGCACTATACCTATAGACCTAATTGTCATTCTTACTCCTCCCTTTCCTTCTTTTCTGTACAACACATTAGTATTTTCTAAATCAAACTCTCTATCCCCCCTCCCCCCACCATAATACTAACTCCTTCTCTCCTAACTGACGATACCAGCGTTGATTCCACCAGAATGTGGCAAATAATTACGGAGAGAAAGAGTTAATACTAACAATGGTTTATGAACATACATGGTAAACAAGAATGGAACTGTCTAGCAACAATGGCCCCCTCAAGCGTTTCAATTGGGACTAGCCACCATGTCGATGGGCCTGATAGAGAACAATTCCTTACATTTAAATGATGCAAGCTGCTGGTATATCAGCTCTCCCTAAAGGCACTGGTTAATGTTTTAAAACTAATATATAATGTTCGTACAACGTTTAGGATAGTTTGAAGGAGTTTTTCAGACTCTATGTTAAATTACTTTTTTTTTTTACAAAAGTTGTATTTTTTTTCCTTTAGTGCCACGCTTGGGTTCTCACGTGGGCCTTAACTGGTCAAGAGTTATTGACCCAAGTGCAATCAACCACTTTGCACCATTGTCGCTGCTCCACAGGCTGTGGGTCCCTAATGGTCATGGGCCCGGGTTCGTTGAGCCCCTTCGCGCCATGGATGTTACGCCACTGTCCTGAGACTCTTCCAAGATTACTGCTACTATCATACTATGTGCCCTCTGAGTGATTCAAGTAGTTAATTAAATAGAAAGTTTTATATGTTCCTATTGTTAGTTTCTAATTTTTAGCGAACAACTTCATTTTCTACCATAGATATAAATATATATAGACTGGAAAAAGGAAATAACTTCATGTAACTTGAAAACATGTATATCTATTGTTGTCGGATTTCCGAATTCTGAAAAGTTGCAGGATCTTCAGTCTTAGAGATTAAACAAAACTACACTGCTTGCATAATAAAGTACACAAAAATGCAAGTCACAAATTTTCGTTTAATAAAACTCTTTTATCGGACAGTCTATATTTATTTATGCATATGTTCTCTACACAAAGGTTAATCTCCCCTTGGCTTAGTACATTTTCTAAATGAATCAAAATTAATTAATTATAAAAAGTGATTTATTAATTGGGTTCATGTTTTTGATTGTTTCATGTGCTGTCATTGACAAGGAATAATTTTGCAAAGTTTCAACTTGATCCGAGAATGTCAAGTGGGAGAAATAAAATGTACAAGATTCCACCCAGACAGAGAGAGTTGCATAAGCTTTGTAAAAACGATAACTACAATACACCAGAAAAAAAAAGTACCAGAAAAATTGGCATCTGCTTGAATAGAAGTGAAATTTTCCATCTTATTGGGACAGTTCTTGATATGTCTGCGCGTGTCCACTAACTTTCCCTGAAACTCGCCAGGCCAATAAGGTCCATAGGGCCAGTGTTTGATATCACTCGGCCGCCTCTTATATCGCGTGATAAAAGATTCCAACTGTGAGCTGTACGACAGAATGCCAACATAGTCTTTGGCAGTGCTAATCGCATTGCTACTAGTATTGCCACTTTGTTCCATTTCTGTGTCGCTAAAGCCTCCTTTAAGAGCACGGAACCCTTCGTGTAATCATGCTTTGACTCACGTGCTTAAGTCAGGGGATTATATAAATGAACAATGCCATTCTAGTTGTGTTATTGTTGCTAATTACAATAAGTTGACTCATTGCTGCTGCATACAATAAGTTGACTCATTGTTGCTGCATACAATAAGTTGACTCCATGTTGCTGCATACAATAAGTTGACTCATTGTTGCTACATACAATAAGTTGACTCATTGTTGCTACATACAATAAGTTGACTCATTGTTGCTACATACAATAAGTTGACTCATTGTTGCGGCATACAATAAGTTGACTCATTGTTGCTACATACAATAAGTTGAATCATTGTTGCTGCATACAAGAAGTTGACTCATTGTTGCTGCATACAATAAGTTGACTCATTGTTGCTGCATACAATAAGTTGACTCATTGTTGCTGCATACAATAAGTTGACTCATTATTGCTGCATACAATAAGTTGACTCATTGTTGCTGCATACAATAAGTTGACTCATTGTTGCTGCATACAGTAAGTTGACTCATTGTTGCTGCATACAATAAGTTGACTCATTGTTGCTGCATACAATAAGTTGACTCATTGTTGCTGCATACAATAAGTTGACTCATTGTTGCTGCATACAATAAGTTGACTCATTGTTGCTACATACAATAAGTTGGCTTACAAGTATTGAACTCACAGTAGTAGTAGTTTCTGAGATTCTCATATTTGTTTTTGTTTCTAAATCTCAATATTATTCTACTTTCAAAGAAGATAATTACGCCCTAGCCTAGAAGTATCCATGTGTAATACTAGTCGCGCATGCTAATTATCGAGTTCAACTCTGCTAAGTCATTGGTTATCTTGGATGATTCAGGCAGCCCGTTCCATGCTCTAATAGAAAGATAGAGCACTTAGGCCTATACGAATTCTGCCTAGCATATGGAATAAGAAAGTTGTTTTAATATTGACAAATATAAACTGCGTTTCAGTACGACTTTAATTACTTGTATTTCGTTTTATCTAGGAATAGAAAATCGGATGTCACAGAATAAATAGAAATGTACAGACGCAATGTACGCATGCGCCATTCTGGCGTTTTTATTTTAGATCCAAAATTCGTACGTATTTTCTAAGTTTTTAACACCAAAAATTGGTTAATCAACTGGCCTATATATCTAACCTCCAGATGTCAATCTGATTACTAGATTTAACTTAGGCTTAATTAAACGCATTGCAATTTTATATATATCTTTATTATTATTATTATTAATATATCTAAAAATCGTAAAGTCATTAATTTCGTATTAACGTCGGCTTTTAATTTTACCATTTGTCTTTTCAAATCAAAACTTTACAAATCTTGCATGATGTCATTAAAAGAGTGATTAACATCGTTTCTTAGAAACTACTAGGTCGAAAAATTTAGCGTCGATAATCTGTAGCTTAATAACTACAAAAGTATTGCCTACTCTCTTACTGTATGTTTTTTCAAACCTTTTTAACTGCTTACACTTATATTACAAATATTTGTCGGTTATTAACGCGCATTTTCAGTTTAATTGATACAAATTAACAATGAAGAAAACTGAAGAAAATACCACTGAGCGAAATTTAAATCTTCAAATATCAAGATTTCAATATTACATCGATGAACAGCTAGCCAGGAAAACCAGTGACTTAGCAGAATTTAGGTCATTGGTCAATATGCATGACTAAATGCATGACGCGTAAGACATAATCATCTCCTTTTTGAAGTAACGTCTGTATTATATAAGATAAGACAATTAAACAAAGACATTAGTAAATAAGAATCACATATTGTCTTTGGACGTAGGCCTTGTTCCTTTTCACCATGATTTCTGAAAGATTTAAGTTTATACTCTCAAAACACTGGACTCGTTAAAACAATTCCAAGATTACTTAATCTTTGAGGCCTAAACATGTATAATTTTATTCCAGAACTATCCTAATAACTAATATGGTCTAATCCAACACTGAAGTCCAGAAATACTCCGGGAATTGTAATAATACATAGGAATGGCGGCACAGAGAATACAATGTAGAAAACTGTACGTTATATAATTCGGATTTTTTTTTCATACACTTCTTTAGCTCCAGTAAATTAAATGCTGGAACTCAATTAATAATCTTAAAATATCAATCACACGCTATAAACAACTATTGAAAAAAAAATGTTGGGGGACTATTCAGTACAGACGTCATGAAAGGAACATGAACAAAGAGGCGATTTCTTTAGAGTATCCGCCCCTTTGCCCTGAATACCAAATAAAAATCGAGACTTATGGTTTGTAAAGAAAATGTGGTTAATAGCGTCAAAGGCTCTTTCTTTTTTCACACCTTTAAAATGTATTGACTTGAAGTGAACATGAACTTTTGCTTACATAAAGTGACTCCGTATTGTTTCGGTTTTAGTCTCTTTCAAAATGGTTCTCAAATCTAAACACAGCTTGACTCAACAGTTTTCATTCCAAATGTCTTACTTGAGTGACAACGTATCCAGTGGCGTAGCTAGGGTGGGGGGAGGAGGGGAGAATTGGACCCCCCCCCCACTGTCCCCAATTGAGGGGGACCCCTAAATGAGAGTTCGAAATTGTTTTTTACATTAAATATTAATTATTACGCAAAATGCAGGGGCCCCCAAATGATGGCCAATTCCTAGATACGCCGCTGAACGTATACCTCCCATTTTCTCACTAAATCTATCGGGAAAGGTTGTGCAGGCTTCATGTTTTTAGACATCTTACTGTTTTTACACATCTGAGTTACTTGTATACATTGTGGGGGGGGGGGGAAAGAGAAAAGAATGAGGTCGTTGACATTGGCTGAAAAAGAATGGATCATAATGGCGATTGAACCGAAACACTGAAGCATAATCTTCAAATACAAAAACAGAATCTAATAAAATACTCAGAAAGACACAAAGATAAAGGCTCATTCCTCGTCCCATATGCTAGGACAAATTTGTACAAATATTCCTTCTTCCCTAGTGCTATGGAATGGGTTGCCTGAGCTAGCCAGGAAAAGTGTGGTTAACATGCATGACTAAATGCATGACGCGTAGGACGTATTCATCTTCTTTTTTTTGAAATAACGTCTGTATTATATAAGATAAGATAAGATTGGGTCTTACAATGATCTTCTGATCATTAAAAAAAAACGCAAGGTACGGTAGCAATACACTAACATATCACAAGTTCCTCAGGGCTCGCAGAGACAATAACAGTAGCGATGGGACGACAACATCAAAGAATGGACAGGACTGTCAACGAAAGAGACTGAAAATCCTGGCAAAAGACAGGGATTAGAGGAGGGCGGTCGACGGATCTTGTGTGGTGCCTCAACGGCCCAACAGACTAAGGGAAAGGTGAAAGTGAAATAATTGGGATTTCATTCACTACATTTCTCGGCAGCCCTAACTAAATATCGTCTGATGGCGTTTGCGTTGTATGTTCATTATTATTGGTTGATTTATTTGTAATGTTTTTATGTTTATTTCTTCACCGGCTGGTCACACATAAGTAGCAGCCATGACTTGACTTGAGAAAAGTGAAACTAGCTGGTCGTTGTGCAGACCACATGATGTCCTGATATACAGCGCCGGAAGATCTCAAACTGATTTCACAAATATTTTCAATGTATACATTCTCTTTCAATAACGCCTGTCTTCTTCCCTCACCCCCACCCCATCCCCCACACACTCAAACTTCCATAAACATGTCTCGTAAAACTGACTCCTGTCAAATTAATGTCATGGGGTCCAGGTCTTGCGCTAATGTGTTTGTATAAGTATGATCAAACATTTGGCTCCCAGCAGTCGTAGCCTAGCATGTATAAATACAATATCACATAAAGTTAACAAAAGGCTGGTATGTACACACAATATCGCAAAAAAGTAAACAGTGGGAAAACACGACAAAGTTAGTACGATTCCTTGAGTGTTTGATCTGGTCCAGTCTAGTATCGATCTAAGGCCTACACCCTGTTTCTCACGTTCTAGACTACAATAATTATTGAAGGTTGTTTTTTTTTTTGACTGAGAAAGAGAGAAAGAAAGAAAAAGAGAGAGAAAAAGAAAGAAAATAAACATTGTTAATTAGTAAATCTTTATTATTATATTTACGATTTAATAGATACTCTGGCACTGCCACGATCTAATATCAGCGAAAGAGAGAGAGAGAGAGAGAGGGAGAGAGAGAGATTTTTAGATAGATAGATGATAGATAGATAGATAGATAGATAGATAGATAGATAGATAGATAGATAGATAGAGAGATAGATAGAGAGATAGATAGATAGATAGATAGATAGATAGATAGACAGACAGACAGACAGATAGATAGATAGATAGATAGATAGATAGATAGATAGATAGATAGATAGATAGATAGATAGATAGATAGATAGATAGATAGATAGACAGACAGATAGACAGACAGATAGATAGATAGATAGATAGATAGATAGATAGATAGATAGATAGATAGATAGATAGATAGATAGATAGATAGATAGATAGATAGATAGACAGTGGTACATTGGAGGAATACTCTGGGAAGGGGATGAGAGTTACCCCTTATCAACGAGCGTTGACGAATTTTGCAATTATTAAGCAGAAGTGACCTCCAGTGCAAAAGTATGGGTGATGGGCCGTGGTTAGCTGTTAGTCACTAAACAACTTGTACTCTTATTTCAATCAGTTTTATTGCTTCGAACTGGGAACTTTTATTTAATGTCACCTGCTAAAATGAAAAACGATAATTGCAAGTGTCGTAATAAAGGTAAGTCTTATCTGAAGCCCTACCATACTTTTGAGGGATCAGGTTTTGCCTTTCATGCCTCTCAATAGCAACTTTCCCCCCCCCCCAATTTTTTTGTGTTGAGTGCAATAAAATGTCATTACCTAAGGCCAGGGCTAGCATAGATTGTTACCGATAACAAAAGTATCGAGATGGACCACTAGCGGATCCAGAACTTTGGAGTGGGGGGGGCGATTTTTTTCCAAACCCTAACCCTAACGCCCAGTAAACCCTAACCCTACGCATAAACGTGCATACAGCGCGCGCACACACACACACACACACGCACACACACACGCACACACATATATATGTATATATATATATATATATATATATATATATATATATATATATATATATATATATATATATATATATATATATATATATATATATATATATATATAAATATGAGAATAAAAAAAGCAGCATTTCTCAACCTTCGGCGAAAACCAAAACAACTGGGGCAGCGCTATAAGGTTCTCTGGTGAAGTTCGGGGCGAAGCCCCGACGCCAAAAGCGTTTTCTTGCTTTTTTTCACTGCAGTAACGCATTCTCCTGACAAGTACAGCTCATTATTCATAAATGGAGTTCGGGGCGAAGCCCCGACGCCATAAGCGTTTTCTTGCTTTTTTGACTGCAGATACGCATTCTCCTGACAAGTACAGCTCATTCTTCACAATGTAGTTCGGGGCGAAGCCCCGACTCCAAAAGCGTTTTCTTGCTTTTTTCACTGCAGAAACGCATTCTCCTGACAAGTACAGCTCATTATTCATAAATGGAGTTCGGGGCGAAGCCCCGACGCCAAAAGCGTTTTCTTGCATTCTTTATTGCAGAAACGCATTCTCCTGACATCTACAACTTATTACCCATAAATGAAGTTCGGGGCGAAGCCCCGACAACAAAAGCGTTTTCTTGCATTTTTCACTGCAGAAACGCATCTCCTGACCTGAAGCTCATTATTCATACTATTAAAAAACGACCTTTCGAATAATGTTGTACTTGAAAAATATTCTAATTTGAATTTATAGACCCATAATACATTGCAAATAAAACCGATTTGTTCCTTGAAAAGATAGGATACCCCACGTATTTAGATTTTTGCTATGAGGATCGCCGCCGAAAAAAAACTTATTCGATAAATAGTATTCAAGAAGACTCTAGCATAAATTGTGAGTTATAGTCCCAAATTTATTTAGCTAGAAAATTATAAGATTGAGTAAAGGTTGGGAAAAGGTGACTATGAAAATGTTATTTGAGTCTAGAACTCATCTCAATCATGACTCTTCTACAGAAAAATTTCGTTTGAATTCTAACTTTTCCAATGCAAAGTCTTTCTTAAAATACGTATGATAACTTCATGTGAAATTACAAAAACTCTGTCTGGAAATGGGAATGGCGGTAGAGTGAAAACGATTAATCCTCGCTCCTTTACTAATTTCTGCTAAAGATTGCATTTGGCATTAAAGAATAGGTATGGGGCGACTCGATATAAGAATTTAATTTATAGTATATATATAAATTATATTATAGACAGATTTTTTTAATTTTGTAATTTCTTAACTATAATACAAAAAGAAAAAGTATTGATTTGTCCGATGGGAGAAATGCGATTGCATGTATCGCCCCTCCCACCTGGTACAACCCTTTTTCATTTAAATTTTCTAATGATACAATTTGAGATTAGAGTGTGGTACGACATATTTACAATGGGTCACATATCAATACGTAGTTTATATTATATAGATATTCAACTAATTTTATTCACAAACTATGATTCTCCACAAAAATAGGACCGCTAGAGGGCTAGAGTGGGGAGGGCAGTACTTGCAATCGCCCCCCCTCACCCCACCAAATCGGCCAAAATACCAGAAAGGGAGCGACATAATATAAAATTTATATATTAATTCAACTAATTTTGTTCACAAACTATGATTTCTCAATAAAAACGGACCGCCCCCCCCCCCCACTCAAAGGGTTTAGGTGGGAAGGACAGAAGAGGTATTCGTCCCCTCCCCCCACCAATCGGCAAACAGGGTACGACATAATATAAAGATCGGTTAAAATATCAATAACAAGTTACAAGGATATAGATATTTAATTGATTTTGTTAGCAGGCTGTGATTTCTACCAATAAATTGGACCGCCCCCCCACTCGAAAGTTAAGGGGGGGGGGGGATTGATACCATCGCCCCCTCCCGACCCCACCAAATCGGCCAACATACTAGAGGGGGAGGGGGCGAAATAATCTAAAAATAGGTTGAAATATAAATAATTAGTATATATTTTTAACATAAGTAATAAATTCGTATACAAATTGTGTGAATCCTATACTAAAGTTCGTCCGCCCCCCCCTTCGGGGGGGGGGGGGGGGGGTCGGCCGAGTGGGGGGGGGGCGATCGCCCCTACCACCCCCCCCCTGGATCCGCCAGTGAGATGGACTTGAGCATGGGGACAGGGGACAGTCAGGTATGCTACATGTGTTGGGGCTGCAAGGTAGTAATTGAAGTTGGAACACAGTGACACCTCGACCTTTCGTACCAAGGGAAGGGGAGGGGTGTTATCTAGGTGAATGTGACGTGTAACGTGTAACACAACTAAAACAAAAAAAGGGTAAAAGCTTGAGAAAATATAGAAGTGTTTGTTTTTTACATGGGAGCAGTGGCGTTACGGAACGAAGGGGTTCGCCTGGGCAAATGACCAGGGGCGTTACGGAACGAAGGGGTTCGCCTGGGCCCACGACCAGGGGCGTTACGGAACGAAGGGGTTCACCTCGGCCCACGACCAGGGGCGTTACGGAACGAAAGGGTTCACCTGGGCCCACGACCAGGGACGTTACGGAACGAAGTGGTTCGCCTGGGCCCACGACCAGGGTCGTTACGGGACGAAGGGGTTCGCCTGGGTCCACGACCAGGGGCGTTACGGAACGAAGGGGTTCGCCTGGGCCCACGACCAGGGGCGTTACGGAACGAAGGGGTTCGCCTGGGCCCACGACCAGGGACACTACTGATGAAAGTAAAATGCGAAATAAAATAAAATCAACCTTATCGCAGGAAGTGGTATTAAGTTTATTAAAGGGAGGTGATTATAACATTGTCGAGAAGGCTATTCAGTAAAAAAAAGGGACGTGTTAAATTTAGAACAGAAAAAAAATAAAAAAGAATATAGAAAAACGGAATGAGTATTTTTATGAAATAAATTATGTTTTGTTTTCGGGTAACTCTTTTTTTTTCCTCTGTTTTAATAATTTAAGGTATTTGTTCACGTGTAAAGATACATGAGTTAATATTATCAGTAGATAGTTTAATTGCCTCTTCATATTTAGCACTTATGACGAATTAACAATCTACACCATTCTTGAAAGCTTTTCACGCAAAAAAAGTCCCAAGAGACCAACAGCACAAAAAGAGGCAAAAGCCCAAGGATTTCTAGGATGTAAATCGCTCGACAACTGATGTCACAAGCTAAAAAGCTGAGGTTTCCTAAATTTAAAAATAAAAAAAAAGAAAGGAAAACAAAGGGAAACAAACAAAAAACATTTAATACAACATACATACTAGGTCTTGGTTTAATACGCTCAAAAGCAGACGAATTTGTGTTTACCGCCTCGATGATCCTGACAACGGCTCACGCGTAGCCATAGCAGGAACCATACCATGGCCCCTAGACCAAATTGTGTTTGATAATTATGGATTATAGTATTAGCTCTGTTATCCTTACTGAATACAATCTGAGGTGAATGTGGTAATTTCCACTGAAACCGTTTTTTTTTTTTTTTTTGTTTTTGTTTTTAAAAAAAGATAGTCGTAAGGCAGTTTTAATTATAAGATTATTATATTTTCATAAATTCTAACAGTCAAACCAGAGTTTTCACCGTGTGGCCAATCAGGTAGTTATGGTTTTCCCAAAGGTGCTACAGCAGTTTTTGAAATACCCGTTTAGTTTCCAGTCATTGCCCTCCCAATTTCCAGTCATTGCCCGCCCAGTTTCCAATCATTGCCCTAAGCTAAGAGGAGAAATGTCAAAATCGAGTCCTTCAAAGTGGATGCTAGGTAATGGCGCTTTAAAAGCCATGCAATTCAAATAGGCCTACATTGTGACCATAAAGATGTTACACTAATTACCTTATGTTCCCTAAAAGAAAAGAAAAGGGAAAGAAACTGATATGTATTATCCGAAAACAATTCATTAAGTTATTATGCCTTTAATCGGGTCAAAAGGATAAAAGTTTGTAAAAAAAAAATGTTCGAACATCAGTAGCAAGATCTACACCAATCTCTGAGTCAATTGGAGACGTTTGAGAAGCGAAATGCAAAAAAATTATAAAAAAAAAAAAAAAAAGACTAATCAAGGAGGAATAACTTCACATTTAGAGTCATATCTCCGAATACTGTGAGAATTATATCTCTTTATCGATATCAAACAAATACAATTAATGACCACTATTGGATTAAAATAAAGTAATAAGTTCCCCCTTACAGACCATGGGATCTATGGGGCAGATGATGTTAAGGTCATCTGTTTCTATGGCCAACGGTTAACGTACACAACGACCAACCGCCTTTACTTCCCCAAACTAAAGTCAGGTACCCATTAGAGTTGGGTGGACTCAGGGGCGCCCTAAAAATCCCGAAATTCAAAATCCCAACATTCACCGAGATTCGAAACCAGGACCCTAAGTTCGGAAGCCAATCGTTTATCTACTCAGCCACAGCGCCCCGCAGATGATGTAAGGGTCTTCTGTTTCTGTGGCCCACGATTAACGACAGTGTCAGGTGGCCACTGGCCAGTATAACGACCTCTTTTGTTTCCCCCAACTAATGTCAGGTACCCACTGGAGCAGGGTGGAGCTGTAAAGATCCCGAACTAAAAAAAAATCCCCATTTTTCACCAGGATTCGAACCCGGTGTCCTCTGGATCATAAGTCAAGCGCTTTAACACTCAGCCACCGAGCCTCCACTTTTAAATTAACTATTTTGGTTAATTCTCTGATTGATTCATGTGTTGTCTTTGACAATAAATAATTGGGCAAAATATTTATGACACAACGCAGGTTTCTTTCTATTGTTTTTGCCACTAAACAATTTAGACATAGATGGACTTCGTTTCTTAGTTCTCGGAAAGACAGAAAACACAGTAGTTATACATAAATATGATATCCACTGATGCAACAGAAAGTTGATATCTACTGATAAGTAATTTATGGAAGCAAACTTCGATCTCTATTTGAGTCACAGTTTAACAATACTCACGTATTTCTATGTCAAAATGTGTGTTTGCCTACTTCAGTCGTTAAACGACTATGGGCTCACCTCGTGGAACACTTGTTCACGTGACTGTGGAGCCCTATTTTCGAGAGACAATCCCGTTCAACAGTATCGCAGGTTTAGGTGGCGTCCGCTTTGGTGGTGAAGGAGCCAGCGATTTTTCGTATGGCTCGCTTCCAGAGCTGAGGCCCATGTTTTTTCGCTGTCCATTGCTTTTTTAGTCTCTCCACGTAGGTCTAGGGCTATGTCTTCCCAACCATACTATTACTTGTGAGAAGTTGTATTTTTTTATAAATAGAGTCTAATGACACTGAAGCTACTATTTTACAAGAGATGCTGGTTCGTGATACCGGTTTGTAGTTTCCTGGGTCAGATTTTTCTCCTTTTTAAAATAGGGGAGTGACATTAGCTTCTTTTTTTTTTTTTTTGGAAAAGTTCTTGTGTCTTTGATATGTGTGTTTTTGATGACGCGTTAGTGGCCATCATTAAAAATGTCACAGAAGAAATGACGATAATAAAATAGTACTAAATAAAATAATAATAATAAAGAACTTGAGCGTGTCAATTTATTTCTTCTGATATATTAACAACACAGGTGAGAGTGATTTATGTTACAGTGTGAACACACACAATGAATGTACAGTTATAACAGTATCAGAAAACACAGTGAAAAGATCCGGGAATTACAAGTATTGATTGTTTAACGATTCGTTTTGTCAAAGAAGATCATTTCATTCCAAGCCCAAGCCTCCACAAGCACGCCTGGGGATGGCAGCGGGCAGGGTATGAACCTTGGACCATCAAGACCATCGGAAATAAAGTCCAGTGGTCATACCACACGAGAAGGCAGCCATCCATAAAGAAATTCATGAGTAATTTCTTTCTATTCGGGTGAATATTATTTTGCAGAGTGCTCTAAGTTTAAGAGACATAGCTCTAACTTTGTCATTAAAGGAGTAAATGTGTGTGCGGGAGAGGGAGGGAGTTACATGTGCGGGAGGGGGGAGGGAGTTACATGTGCGGGAGGGGGGGACTACGACATGCTCGTCTATGGTGAGGACGGTACATCTGATTCTGTGGCCTAAAAGTTAACGAGCGTATCATGTGCTCAGGTCAATGATCAAAATACTTTGCTTTTATTATATAGTTTCATTCGCCCCATACAACTTGGTGGACTAATGGACGTCTTAAGATCCCCATTTCACCAAGTTTCGAACTCAAATCCTTCATGATCAATGTTTTACTCCTCTCCCGTCATGCCCCTCACTGCAAGCTCTAAAGACTTAGAAACTCGTGCATTGGTATTTTTACAAAATTGAAAGTATAGGCCTACAATTACAGTGTTACAGTGTAAGCATATATATGAATTTCTCTAAACGAAGTAAATGACCTAATTAATAAACAAATAACTTTGTCGTTACACCTGCACTGGCATGTATAAAACAATCTACTCAATATCTTCAACAAAAAGGCAAAAATATACAGAAGGAAGCATAGGAAAAAAACGTTAACAAAAAAAGATAATTTTAGATAATACCATGTTTTTGTAATACAATATAAAATTGACCTAAGGAAATGTACTGATAAAAAGAAAAAAGGTCTTTGAATAGTTTGCGTGATTGGAACCTTGTTCATTCTTTTGATCCCCCCCCCCCCCTGTTCCTGGTTCCACCCACAAGACTTTCTCTTATCAAACACATAACATCTTACAGATAGAGTGATATTTATATACATTTGCTGCATTTTTTTTAAATACAGTTTGTTTGTGGTTTCTTCCAGGGGCGGACTAGCTTTATGGGCATTCGGGCAAATGGGCCAATGGGACTGCGCGATGTGCCACTTTAAATGTCAGTAAGTCCCATAAACGTGATAGTGCTCTCCCGCTTTGCCTTTTATAAAAAATCATTACAGACTTTACTCTTAGCCACATATTCCAAAATAATGGATTCGCTACATCCCTATACCGTGTCTCTGTGAGTTCCAATCCTCTACACACATTAAAGAGAGTAACAAAAAAACGTAAGACCTATATATTTTTTAATACTTCTATTGAAGTCGAGTTAATGTGGACATACTCGAATTAATGTTAAACGGTTCCCAAGTTTTGAAAATTAGTAAGTATTTCTTGATGTTTTGAGTACCATTTACAACAGTCTGTAGATCTACTGTTCCCAAAACTAATTGTCAAAGGTGCATTATATAATTGCATTATATATTTGGGTTGGTCGGTTAGTTGCAAGATCCCTTTATTTCTTTTCTACGAAAACATTCACAAATCGCAATTATTATTGAAGCAGTTCAACACGTGACCTAATAGAAATTATAGGAAAATGTAGAGAAAAAAAAAGATACAAAGACAAAATTGATAGAAAACTGTGCCAAGAGATGCAGTACTGATTTTCTTCAGAGTTGGTCTCAAACGAATCAGAAACCTTGTTGAATCTCATGATAACTTTTACAAAAGAACATTCACAGCCCCATCAAGCCACTTCAGACGACATAAAAACACGTCACTGTCTCATAACCATAAAAATGCAGACTTAGGCCTAAACTCTCATAATTCCCACAAGGCAAGCAAAATTGTGGGCCGGGTTGTATGGTAATGCCAGGGCCGACTTTTGATCGCCACTCCGCCCCTGGTATCTACGGTGTTTTTTTTATTTCAATGTTAATATACAAATTACACGATGGGCAGCATTAATTGTGTTTCAAAGTTCAATTCTTTGCTCATGATACTACGTTGATTGACAAGCAGATTTGAGCCTCTTTTGTACCGCCAATTGATGTCTGGATCTAGTGCTGTCCATGACGAACTCTTCCAGGAGTCTGTTTCTTGCCGTCCTGGTCGACGTGCTGGAATCTGTGAGGACAAAGAAGCGATCGTTGGAGCGGCAGAAGCCGCAGCTGGTCTGAGAACGTCTCTCTACCGCCGAGCAAGAGCGGGCTCTGTGCATAAGTAACTCATATTCTGGAGAGTTCGTTGCCTGCTTTCGGCCAGATTTTTCCCTCGTTCGTTGCGGGATGTTGACCTCGGCTGAAGGCTCGGCTTCCTTGTTACAACAATCAGATGGCTTTAACTGAAGATGTCCCTCCGAGTGTTGGTCGAAAGAAGCCAAACGAGGCGCTTGCTTTGGTTTTCTCTCTCCTAGGAACGAATATTTCTGCATAAGAAATTTAGTGTTTTCTTTCACCAACGAATTCAACTCAGAATTCGACAGAGCGTTATCTGCTGGTGAATTTTGCAAAAATAGAGTGTCGTCATTAACTGGATTGTCGTTGTTCGTACTGACGACATTTTGTCTATAAGACGAGCTTTGAACTCTTGGAATCGATAATGTTTTATCTTTAAGAAAGTGAACCTTGATTACGTTTCGGGTATTATTCGTATCCGGATCTAAATGCATTTTCTTTAAGGTTTTCACAGAGGTATCGATTAGTAATATCGTGTTTTCTGATGTCACCTCTGACCTTTTATTGTCCGGTGAATGACTTGGAAGCGATTCATTACGATTTAACTGTAGGGCAGATTCGATTTCGGATCTTTTATTCTGGTTGCTCGATAAATTAGTTTCCGGTGCTGCTTTGTTTTCGTTATCGGAGTGAGTTTTATGAGTGTTAAAATCAATGTCGATACTGGATGGGTAGCCGTTTCCTTGTAATGAAATATCGTCTGGTTCATTTCCGCTGAGGGCGCCGAAATGAATGCGATGTGTGGCAGTGCTACGCCCCCTAAAGTCATTAATGGAATTGTATTTGCGCTGGCTGGTATCTAAAGAACGTGCAGCGACGTAATCCTTTGATGTTTTCACGTCACTAAGTGAATGTCTTGGGAGAGAACTATTCAAGTCTTCGGACCGGCACAAGTCTCGAGCGGGTGAGAAAAACTCTGATTGCTCTTTGCGAGCAGACGACAAATTCAAGGAAGGCGACGAACCTTTGCCGTCTGCTCTTCGAAGTCTGGCGAAGTCTGCGTCCTCTTTTGATCTCGGCACCTGTTCGTTCCAATAAGAAAATATCGATCGAGGCTGTGTTTTGTTGGAAGCCGATTTTGTATTTGAAATGTCGGGATCGAGTGGGCCTTCAATAAACGTCACCTGCTTCTTCAGTTTTACTTTTTCCGATGGCTGTAGAGGGGACGAATCCGGACTTGCTCCGGCGAGAGACGAAGAGGGCCCAAAGTCTCGGTAACGCCCAGGGTCAGTTTCAGCCACGTCATGCAATTTTTCATCCACTTTTGGATGTTGATGTTCTTTAGCTCCCTTTGGGCTAACTCCCTGGCGACTGAGCATGACCGCCGACAAGTAAAGGTTCGCCACAGCCAACGCTTTTCTTTTGCAGCGCGTTCTCCCTGAAACCACGTGGTCCACATTTTGAATTATGATTGGCTGTCTTTTATCCACTCTGGGCGTTTCCGAGGCAACGGGAGAAGACGTGACCTGCTCCGATGATATCATGTTTATTTCAAATCATACTTGAATTTTGATTCTGTTAAAAGGCTAGATAGTTTATAAAAGATTTTTGTTCAATAAAATCCCAATGTAAGAAAATGTTTAGTAACATAATATTCACATTAGTTTTGACCTGTTTTTAATCCGATATATCACAGTGACACTTGAACATTGTCAGAATTGTAATCACTCCAAACTCCGCTCGTTTTTTTTGTTAAATAAATTTAAAACTCACAGAGATTATGACGCATTGCAACTAACGTTCTTCTTAGAAACGACTGAAAAAAAAGTTACACTGTTACAACAGGTGAACGTCAGGCTGTAACAAAAATTGTACAATTACAACGTGCTTTATTTATACGATACTGTAATAACCCCACCCCCAACTCTCTCTCTCTCTCTCTCTCTCTCTCTCTCTCTCTCTCTCTCTCTCTCTCTCTCTCCTTTTCTTCCTGTTAACCCATGCAGGAAGGCAATAATTCCTCTCTTGTCGCGCCTTACAGAGCGGTGGAGATTTTTATCGAACTTATAGATAACAGGGGGTCGAAGCAGACGTACAGGAAAATCAATCACATTTCTTTCTTATCGGGAGACGGACTACAGTTTTAGTACTAAACTCTCTTTTCTTTCAAAGCAACGGTGGGGGAGGGGCGGCTGTGGTGGTGGGAGCGCTACAATGCAATCTCTCTAGCATTGTTGGCCGGAATGGCTGTTAGATAGTTGAATGAAATGTAATGGAACTAGGATAAACAGATTAAAGAAAAGTTCACGAGAATTAATCTAGCCTGTGTGTGTTTGAGAGTGTGTGTGTGTGTTTGAGTTTGTGTGTGTGTGTGTTTTTGAGTTCGCGCGTGTGTTCGAAAGGGGGTTTGGCTTAATCAGGAGTTCTTTGGCCGAGTTTGCCATACGTTTCGATATGTTCCAACAGAATGGCTTCGAGAGCAAGACGCTGACCTTTGTCCAGTATTCGTTTAACGAATGATTTTCAGTATTAGGCTTCACTGTGATACTATGACGTCTACTATCTACGCCTTTACCATCACAAAAGAGATACAAGACACCGATAGCAAAGACAAACAGACACAAACACTCTTTTGTTCCCCTGGCAATCAAATCATTAAATAAGAACAATCTGGTACAAACTTTGTCACATGTAAATTATGAGTGAGTCTGGTGTGAATGTACACTTTGGTTTCTTATAGTTATAATGTTTTTTGGTTGGTGTAATGCACAAATTGTAAGACAAATTTCCTTACGGATAATAAAGATTATTATTATTATGTTAGAAATGAACGAGTAGTCATTCTCTGGCGCTGCCAGGGTCGAGTTTCGCTAAAGAGAAACAAAATTCATCGTAGTCCCTTTAACAGTTTCCACTGAGGAATTTTCTGGTGATGTGGCAGGTCTGCAGCAGTACCGCCCTCTGACGGTATTATTATTATTATTATTAAAACCGCGACTGTTGTTTCCTACATGCAGACTAACAAGAGTTCAGACCATTTTGATTAGTGTAATAGTACATATTTGTTTGGATAGATAATTTAGTCCAAGGTTTCAAGAAAAGTGAACGAATTCTTCTTCACATAGGACTTTGTCTAGGACCGAACGCCAACCTTAAAATAGGGCTTTTACATTTTAATTGCAACTTGAATCAATGACAGTACGTGTGGCTGATAATAATAGAATCATCTTCTAAGTAAAATGAATTTGCCGTGGCATACTCTTTAATTTTAACTAAGCTTATATCAATTCACTGAGGACTCACTCTGTCTGTCTGGTAAAAAAATTTTACACGTTATTTCTCCCACACCCAATGTCGGATCAAGCTGAAATTTTGCACAATTATTTCTTTTACCTGTCATTACAAGAATCAATTTAGAAAAAAAAACAAGTAGTTAATTAACTATTGGTAATTAATTATTTAGTTTGGTATCTCGAACAAGGGAAAGAAATTGTACTTGAATGAAGGGATGGTATAAGCTGAATTAATCCCCTTTATAGGTCACCACTCTAAATTGAAAAGCAATATAAAAGTATTCAATATCCTCTAGTTATTATAAAATAAAGGGGCAACATGTAAATAATGACGTTGTGCTGGCCCCATGACAACCTCGTTAACCGTCAGAATGACCATTACATCTTTCTAGATAAGACGTTTTATATTTGGCTTGAAATAGATCTAGGGCCTAGGCTATAAATGCTATAAAGCCAACAAAAGTGAGAAATAAAGAAGTTATGCTGTTGATGCTGGGATGTTGAGGCAATGAGATCTGTCTGAGTTCGACTAAGTTTTGAAACATCCTAAAAAAAAAGTTACATCTATTTTTGTATCTCAAAACAAGCGGATTTTCAAATACCGATTTTAGTTTTTGAAATCTAAACGTGACAGACTGACGGACGGACAAAATAAATCCTGCCACTTTTCCCGGTCAGCGGCTGCTCTTGGGAGGATATCAGGAGAGGTCTGTTCATTCTTTTATCAGCTTTTCGTTGGACTACCCTTTCTTTGTACTTCCTCCACTATACCTTGAAGGGTAACTTTCAACAGCGAGTAGTGTCTGACTATATGATACTTTCGACACTAGTTTTAACAGGATATGACGGAATTAAGAGGATATAGGTCAACATAGGGATATCGTCGTAACATTACTTCATATTTAATTTGTGAAACTGTACTTTGACGATTTTTTTTAAAGGAAACCTCAGAATTTGCACTATTCAGTTTTAGCTTTATCATCATAGGAATCCTTGGGCCTTAGGCCTCTTTTCTTTGCCTCTTTTTTGGGCTTTATGTGCCTCTTTTATGGGCCATCTTGCCTCTTTTGTGGGCTTTTTTTTTATATGTTCTTATTTGTAAGTTATCATAATTCACAAGTATTAAATCATAAACAATTGAAAAGTGATTAACCTAAAAATATAATAATAGTAATAGAGATATTATTTAATATCAAAGACATACTACCTAACCATCCTAACCATTGAACCCCCTAAAGACAGAAAAATGATACAAGTATCCTCTACTCCAGAACAATCAACACAATATCAGATATCCCTGACCCCCAACACCCTATTTCTGGAAAACCACCTGAGCATTGTACAGGTATATGAAAATCAAACTAGATAATTCTCTACCCTAAAGTCCATTATTTTTTTAAATGTCAATTCTAAATGATTAGGATCAAGCACCTTATTATTATGTAGACATTTGAGCCAGCTAGCCCAAACAAGATTCCTGTATTCGGAAACAATAATCAAGTTAAAGTTATGTATCATTTTATTTTTTAGTTTTGGCAGCTTGTTTAAAATAATAGACAAGTTAACATTTACATAATTGCCACAGTTTGCTTCCAATAAGTCCCTTACAGTACTTCTAGCTTTAAGGAATAATGGACATATACATATGTTTCTCATTATCAGCATTTTCAAGATGGCATAATATACATTCACGTTCATTTGCCCGTCTTCTAATCATAGGGGTCATCCCAAAGATAAGTCTATAACTTATCTCTCTAGCTTTTGGTGGGATATGTTTGCTGTGTAGGTTTATGAATGTGTCCTTGAATTCTGTCACCCCAAGAACTCTCCCCCACTTGATCCTATTCACTAGGCTTTCATGTAACAGCTTTTTAAGTGTTGTGTATGATTCTTTGGTTTTGTTGTGTATTAAATGTTCATTACCAGGTAAAATTCTTGAAATGGATCTGTAAAATGGATGAGTGACTGTACCAAAATAGTGAGGAGTATCATTGTGTATTGGAAGAAGACTACTTAATCTTAAACCATAATAGTAAATTGTCAAGGGAAAGTTTGTTGGGTTTCTAACTACTTGACCTACAAATTTTAGCCTTAGCGAATGTATTTTTGTTTTAACATCTTGCAAGTTTATCCCCCCATCCTCTTTGTTTTGAATGAGTGTAGTGTGCTTAATGCTCCTAATAGTGTTTTTAAATATAAAGCTGCTAATTAACTTGTTCAGCTTGTTTATGAATTTAGGAGGTGGCTCTGTAATGTTAACTAAATAGACTATCTTAGGAATGACCAAACTATTTATCAATACAGCTCTACCAAATATTGTAGAACCTGTGTGCTGGTAAATTTTAATCAAGTTTGAGGCTTTGACAAAAATATTCTCCCACTGGTCTTTACAATAGAACAAAGGATTACAGGTACAGACAATACCACAAATCTTGATTTTATCACCAATTCTGAAAGAGCATTATTGGACTCTTGTTACCCAAGCGAACCTTATGTATTTAAATATTTGTACTATGAAATTGTGATTTAATATTGGTGTTACATTAATTATATACATTTATTAATTTAAAATTATATAAATTGTCTTTAATTAAAAACAAGTAAAATAATATAGTAATGTTTTTTTTTGTAACGAGGCCTCCTTTTAAAAAATCGTAACAACTCTATAATAACTAATGAATGGTAGATTTTTGTTAAAAATGCACATTTTAAACCCCGCCCCTATTCCCCCTTACCACGAACAAATAATAGTTAATTGAGTGTGTAATTGTAAGAGTACATGTAGATCTATATGAAATTCTAATGATAGGGGTAGCCTATACTAGATCCAGACTTACAAAAATGGTTTTAAACACCTATTTATTATTTATTAAACCCTTTAATGACTAGGGCCTACACGCGGAAAAAAAAAAACCGCTTCACTCTTAAGTACTATAAATGATGGAAAAAAAAAGGGAAATCCTCCTGACACCCATTCCTCCCTCCCACAAAAATATTCTAGACCAGTGTTTCCCAGACGTTCACTTTAACGGAACACTTCGCACATTCTGAGTATTTAGCGGAACACTTCGCACATTCTGAGTATTTAGCGGAACACTTCGCACATTCTGAGTATTTAGCGGAACACTTCGCACATTCTGAGTATTTCGCGGAACACTTCGCACATTCTGAGTATTTAGCGGAACACTTCGCACATTCTGAGTATTTCGCGGAACACTTCGCACATTCTGAGTATTTAGCGGAACACTTCGCACATTCTGAGTATTTCGCGGAACACTTCGCACATTCTGAGTATTTCGCGGAACACTTCGCACATTCTGAGTATTTCGCGGAACACTTCGCACATTCTGAGTATTAGCGGAACACTTCGCACATTCTGAGTATTTCGCGGAACACTTCACACATTCTGAGTATTTAGCGGAACACTTCGCACATTCTGAGTATTTCGCGGAACACTTCGCACATTCTGAGTATTTCGCGGAACACTTCGCACATTCTGAGTATTTCGCGGAACACTTCACACATTCTGAGTATTTAGCGGAACACTTCGCACATTCTGAGTATCTATCTTCTATATCTATCTATCTATAAACTTCGGGAAAACAGAAGTCATGTTCCAGAAATCACCCAATAAAACATACTCAGCCCCAAGGATCACCGTAAACGGACAGCCCCTTAATGTGGTAGACCACTTCACATATCTAGGTAGTATAGTGTCAAATGACGCCTTACTTTCAAGGAAAGTTGATAACCGTCTGGCCAGTGCCAGTAGTGCTTTTGGACGCCTTCAGGCGAGAGTTTGGCGGAACAGATCGCTCCGCCTGCCTACAAAAATCAGGCAGTCTTTTTTTGGTGAGCTAAAAGGTGGTCGACGTAACAGAGGCGCCCCAAGGAAACGCTCCAAAGACCAGCTTAGGCGTCAACTTTCCTTGGCTGACATAGAAGAGAGCACCTGGTTGCATGCGGCCTCAGAACGAGACGGCTGGAGGTCACTCACGAAGGCCGCGGGATACACCAAAAGAAAATCTGCTGCCGAGGACAAAAGCAGACGGCGAAAAGAAAATCTAAATCGACCACCTGCGGACAATGGTTATGCTTGCCCTGGATGTGGCAAAATATGTAGGTCACAGCTGCACAGCTGGGAATGCGCAGCCACGGGAAATACTGCATTCCTTACTAATCTTCGGACTCGAAGACAAGCCGTATTATTATTATTATTGGGTAAGTTAGTTTATTTGGCTGTATTCTCCGCGTTATAAAATCGTTATAATACAATATTGTAAGTGGCGGTCTCAAGGAATGTGTATTTTTCTGTTATAGTCCTCAAGTCTGATTTGTTTTGTTATGGTCCGTGCATCCATGACATTGGGTGTGGGCTTCGCGAGGCCTTGATCAAATTGTGTCACCGAGCTTAGGTTGTGAAATGTGAATAATATGTATAACTTGTATTGTCTTGTAAAAACTATTAATATTTATTCATCATTTATGCCACATTATATCATTACTCCATTAAACCTTTGCTTTGTTATATGAAATCTCGTTTTTGACTAGTGTATGTCACTATTTGTACTATTCGTTCTTTTGGTAATTATTTCATAAGTTGATTGCTAGACTGTTAGGGGTGTCCAGGCAGACGAGCCACGACTAAAGTACAACCCGACATGGAGTTAGTGACCAGCGTACGGTGGAGAGCCCGGGATCGTATATCATACCCTAGTTAAACCCACCTGACATCATTGCCTTTATGAACTTCACGGGTAAAAGAAACCGACTAGAAATTTGTGATCGTGGAGATTTGAGGTCGCTACTTACAGACATTGAGCCGGACAGAAATACTTTCGTACAATCTCATCAACCGCATCCAAGTCCTTAACTCTGTCTCTCCTAATTGACGATGCCGCAGACTGTTTGAACCCATTAAATTGATATTTGGGTTTATAAACTTTAACTTATGTTATTCAATAGTGGCGCGTGTTTCTCCTATAAACCGATACTAAATATAACATTTCTGATAACAAACAAAAAAAAAGTTATTGAAGTTTAATCATAACAGGGTAGTGAAATACAAATGAGCAAAATGAATAATTCTACCGGAACGAGGAGAATGATTATGAAGAGAAAGAGTTTTTTTTTTACAATTTTATTTCAATCAAATCTCAATAAGAATTCCTTCAAAATAGTGTCCTTTCTTTTTGTTTTTCAGTTGTACTATGTATTTCTGTAACTTTTTCACTTAGGGATCCGTGGGCAAGTTTTGTCTGTATAAAGGAGTCCCTATGTCAAAAAAAAGTCTGAGAACCTCTGCTAAACACAACACTGAGGACAACAAACAGTGCGATAAAGACGCCCGAGGGCGTTGTCGTTGGGAATGCATGTCTATAATCTCCACCTCAGCGGGGGCAAAGGTAACTTAGTCACCAATGTCAACAGTTCGTTGGCTTTTTTTTTTTTTTTGTAGAGCTGATGACCATTGACACTGTTCTTTGTATTATACCCGCCACAGCTCATCAGTTATACAAATTCATCATCACAAATATAGGAGCATAAGCGAGTAGTCAGAATGAGATCAGTTTTTAATTGGTTTATCAGAAGGAACCAAGATCTGATTTCTGTGGATAGGTAAATCCAAAGCCGTTTATATTTGTTAACGTTCAACAATTTAACTCTTTCTCTCCTAACTGACGATACCAACGTTGATTCCATCAGAACGTGTTAAATAAAAACGGAGAGAAAGAGTTAATGAATGTATGAATATTAGGGAAATACAAGCTGTTCGTATTATTCACATGAGATATAGCCCACCGTATAAACAAGGCACAGGTCAACTTGGTCTCGCGATGGCCACAAGCCAACGACAAAGGGGGATAGTCAAATAACGCGTCCCGCAGATCAAGCTTAACTCCAGCGAAGTCCCAGGCCTGCGTCCCTAAACAAGAAAAAAATACGCATTCCTTGAGACCGCCATTACAAAAATTATATTAATAACAATTTCAAAACAACGCAAAATAAACAAACTTACCCAACACTGGGGGGAGATAACCACAACAGAGAGAACTCCATCTCAAGGCAAAAACAAGCAGAGCAACGACAACAATATAGCGCGTCCTTAGAAACTAAAGCCCAAACTATTACGGTGCACAAGAGAGAAACATCACCACAAGAAGCAACCCTTAGATGCGCACGACATCTCCCCTCTCCCTCTTAACTGGATCTTGCGAAGACAAGTCCAGTCTTCAAAGAGATATTGAAAACTACAAAAAGTAAAAAGAATTAGGACACATTGCCAATTATAATTATAATTTTATTTTTATTTGTAATTTGATTTTTTTTTCGTATTTTATTAGTAAGCGTACAAATTAAATAGTTACATTTTAAAATACAATGATTGCAAACATGGCAATACAAATAGTTACATTGAGGTTGTCATAATATTGTTACGAATCTCACTATCCAGGCTCTCTGCAAACTGCACCATAAACCACCAACTTAAAGAACTTGACAAGTCAGGGCTCCAAAATAACGTAAAGGTTTAATGTCCATAAATAACAGCCAATACTGTACAATTGGCAGCACGTAGAACAGTACAAATAGCTCTGCGATAACAAATATCTCTCCGATAACACCGTTCCGCCGTATCAAGTCTTGCACTGGCCTCTCCGTCTCGTTCCGGGCTTGCACTGGGTTCAACAGTTCGGGACTGACTTCACACACTTGGGCTCGTTGTGTCGGACTCGATCACAGACCAAGATCAAGACGCCGTTCGTCTCAACTGTACTTGACAGTACTCCGCACTGAACCGTCGTAATGCTCCGTACAGAACCACACCGTTAAACTGTGCTGTAGTCGACCGTGTTCTGAACTCCTGTCGTGAGCCCGCTTTCTGAACCGTCTAGACTGCGACACCTCCGCTCTTTATATAGGGTCCCTACTGGCCTTCTAGAACCGGACAGAACGCCGCTCGATGTTTCTGGGACGCTCCTGAGCTCTGTTCACGACCCCGATCCTACTCGAACCTTCATGTTGTTAACTCGTCTCGGCCGATCGTCGTAACTCGTCACGGTTGACCGCTCGTCTAGCGCTGGCCTGGGGCGATTTGCGTCGGCTGACTACACTCACACCACTACCCCCATCTGTGCCACCACCAGGTTTATAACAATATTTTAACGTTTTAAATTGCTTTGTGTATGGCGTTTTTTTTTTCCAATAGCGTATAATGAATATTTTTAAAATTTAAGGTACTTTAAATGCATGTAGTGAGAATGTCAACAAAAGGTAATTAAATAGAAACAATCAAAAAGTGAAAGTAGGAACTTAAATGATATTTAACATTTTAAACATCGTAGTCACATTTTTTTCCACTTTGTCTACATTGCTTATGGTTTTGTTTCCTTTGTTTTACCCCAGTTCTTTATATTAACTTCTATCAAACGTGCATACCAAACGTGCATACACATCTATGTGTGTACACACCTATGCGTACATAGGCATTTAAACATTTATATTGTTTCTTTTATTGTCTCCCTTCATATGACAATTTTTGATTTCCTCCCTTAAGATTTGGAAAACTACTTCCTATTCATCAAGGTGGAAATCCTGTTAGATGAGTTTTTTTTTGTTTGTTTTTTTTTACTAAATAAAGATGTGGGACAATATAACAGAAAAATAATTTGTGTTTTTGAAATTTTTGAACGATATAATTGTGTTTTAATTTTGGTGTTGAACTAATTTTTTGTATTAAGTATTATGAACATTCTTGTAATTTTCTCTTAATTAAAAAAATAAAAGCATGTAGACTGAACTTGTAAAAATTAAGAAAAGTAGTATCCCTTTGCAGATGGTGTAGATAACAATTACTTACTTACTTACTTACTTACTTACTTACTTACTTATTTACTTCGACTAAGATCCTCCCGTGCCGTACAGCGCATTGTGCGGCCAGCTGTCTCCTAAAGATATGTCACTGGCAAATGTATGAAGCCTCTTTACAAATATACATTTTAATTGAATACACTCTAAAATTGGGGAAAACAAAGTCCTATGAGCTTTGAAGCAGCCGTTTTCATAATAAACTTAAAAGGTTAGGGCAGCGGTTCTCAACCTTTTATGCTCGGCGACCCCTTTTTACAATCCCCCCACTCTGCCGCGACCCCCCCTCCCCGCACACACACATACAGCAATAGAGGAGTAGTCGATAACAATCCATATTTTGGATCCTCTTAGGCGACCCCTGGCAAATCGTCAATCGACCCCCAAAGGGGTCGCGACCCACAGGTTGAGAGCCCCTGGGTTAGGGTTGTGTTATTATTGTTGTCAACATGGCTGTACGCTGTCATGATCTCATCTGTCTTTAAACAAGTTTATCTTTGAAAAAAGTACGTATAAATAATATAATAATAATAATAGGCTTGGAGATTAAGCGCAAATGGAAATTGTCCAAAATAACAATATACCCCATTGTTATATCAGCCGAGGGGATAATAACAACTGACCTCACAGACACCTTCAAGGCCCTTAACATTCCTAGGAACATCTTCGTTGCCTGTCAGAGGGCGGTACTGCTGCAGACCTGCCACATCACCAGAAAATTCCTCAGTGGAAACTGTTAAAGGGACTACGATGAATTTTGTTTCTCTTTAGCGAAACTCGACCCTGGCAGCGCCAGAGAATGACTACTCGTTCATTTCTAACATAATAATAATAATAATAATAATAATCTTTATTAAGCGGCTCCTAGTTGTGCGGGTAATGGGGCATAACTCTCTTGATGTCGGAGAGAGGTGTGGCACATCTCATTTGATGTATGCAATTGATATTGCACACATCAGTCGATGTTTGTGTGTGATGGGGCACACCTCACTTGATGCCTGTGTGTGATGGGGCACATCTCATTTGATGTATGCGATTGATATTGCACACATCAGTTGATGTTTGTGTGTGATGGGGCACACCTCACTTGATGCCTGTGTGTGATGGGGCACATCTCATTTGATGTATGCGATTGATGGAACACACATCACATGATGTCTTTGAGTCTTGAGGCACATAGATCTAAATACCTCACTTGATGTCTGTGTGTGATGTGGAACATCTCATTTGATGTATGCGATTGATGGAACACACATCACATGATGTCTCAAAAGAGCCGCATATTTATCAGACGATAAGTCAATTATAAGTATTCTTGTAAGCAGATGCAACACTTTTACCTTTCTTTAATATCTGCATTTGTACTAATAAAAAGTAACAATTCAAAATTTAGTATTAATAAAACATAATTGTTCAGAATTTAGAAGAACATCTCTCACGTGACTGAATACACGCAATATCTTTCATGACGTATTCTATCGTCTGCTTAAAATTGTCCACTCAAAATTCACGCCTCAGTTCCCAGTTCCCCAATGCAACAATTTCCAGCGTAACGTTTGAGTTGATTCTCTAATCTGGCATCAATAAGTCATTTATTTGTGCCATTAATCCAAGATTAACCTGACAGCGATACCTTTTATTCCCCATTTGTTGGCATTACAAATCGAAAGAGAGAGAGAGAGAAAGAGAGAGAGAGAGAGAGAGAGCATTGTTGAGTATTGTTAATGTGATAGTAAGTGTGCTTGTTGTGTGTGCCTGGTGGTGTGTACTGACAAACTATGTGATATTTATAGTTATTTTTTTGGAATGGGAGGCGCGGTGGCCTATTACACCTATAGTCTATGGTCCTACTCTCTCTTTATAAAACAAAATTAGTTAATTGCGACTAATTTCATTAACTAATTGATTTTTTTTTTCGAATGATTCATGTGTTGTCATGGACAATGAATATGTGTACAAAGTTTCAACTTGATCCGAGAATGGGAACTGGGATAAATAATATGTACAAGATTCCACCCAAACAGAGTGAGTTGATAGTTCCTATTATTGCACACAAAAATAAAATTTTATTTCCTGGTATGTATAAATCCATTTGGCTTGCACTAAAAACTGTTGTCTTTTTTTTTTTCTCTACTTTAAAACTTGACATTCCCATATCATAAAGTTATTTTATTGACAACGCACTACTGACAACAGTTCACTTCTGACAAAAGAAGGTCAAAACACGCCACCCTATCACCCTTTGTACGCCACACTTCTCTGTTGGCACCAACTGGCACATGGTTTCACTACTAGGCTCCCATTGAGACCTTGTGAAAAAAGGAACAATCATTTGGGTGGAATATTGATTGAACCGGTTGAACCTATTTAACCTTTGAGATCTGGTTTGAACTGCAAGATCTTTTGTGTGTTTCTTTTCAGTAATTCTCCTTTAATTTTCCTTTTTTTTTTTCCACATAGAGTTGTAAAATATGTAACCACTAAACAAGGACTACGTAATTGAGATGCCGGATACATAACAGTTGTAAAAGAGGCCTATTTATTTGTGTTGCTGTTTTGTTGTCATTGTTGCTGCTGTTGTTGCTGTTAGTGATAGTGCTGTTACTGTGGTTGCTGTTACTGATACTGCTGTTACTGTGGTTGCTGTTACTGATACTGCTGTTACTATGGTTACTGTTACTAATACTGCTGTTACTGTGGTTGCTGTTACTGATACTGCTGTTACTGTGGTTGCTGTTACTGATACTGCTGTTACTGTGGTTTCTGTTACTGATACTGCTGTTACTATGGTTACTGTTACTAATACTGCTGTTACTGTGGTTGATGTTACTGATACTGCTGTTACTGTGGTTGCTGTTACTGATACTGCTGTTACTGTGGTTGCTGTTACTGATACTGCTGTTACTGTGGTTGCTGTTACTGATACTGCTGTTACTGTTGCTGTTACTGTTGTTGCTGTTCTTGTTGTTGATATTGCTGTTGGTGGTGGTGGTGGTGGTCATGGTGGCGGTAGTTGTGGTGTGGTGGTGCTGCTGTTGTTATTGCTTGTATTATTTACGAGCAGTTCGGAAAGAATTTAAAAGATTTTTTACTTGTATTGATTTAAGTAAAGTCTGTTTGAAGAAAGGTACACAAGGGACTCGAAGGGAGATACTTGAACTAATTACGTAATGAGCATAACACTTTCAGAAACATTCGGTCTATCTATCGCATACTCTATCCTGTAGACCAGTGTTTCTCAAACTTTTTCTTTAATGGAACACTTTGAACATTCTGAGTATTTAGTGGAACACTTGGATATTTAGATTTGTTCAATTTTAGTTCAAGTCTTTTTATCAAAAGAGCAAAATAATAATAATAATAATAATAATAATAATAATAATAATCTTTATTATCCGTAAGGAAATTTGTCTTACAATTTGTGCATTACACCAAACAAAAAACATTATAACTATAAGAAACCAAAATGTACATTCACACCAGACTCACTCATAATTTACAAATAGCCAATCAATGTAAATCTTTTTACAGTAATAAGAAACCTATTCAAGGGAGGTAGCTCTTAAAATTATAAGTATAGCGTTTCATTGTTATAATAGTAATAATAACATTATTATATTTATTATTACTATTTTCATTTTTAATTAAAAATGTAAACATTTTCTTTCATAATTATTCATTATGCTATCGAGCTGAAGTTTTGTTTAAAACATATTTTATTTAAATTTCTAAAAGACCTTTTTTTAACAATTCACTTCTCTCTACTTAACTGACAAATCCTATGGGATACAATGTATATCGAAATAGACAGTATATAAGTGCCAAACAAAAAATAGCTTAAGATCCTATTTTTTTTTTTTTTTTTTTTTAGGCATAAAGTCTTATTGTCGCTGGCTATGTAGCAAAGAGGATAGCCAAAAAATGACAAAGCAAAATTTAAAAAAAAATACTTAAAAAAAAAAAAAAGACGCTTATATTAAGTGTAGGCGTATTAATTAAGGTTCAGTCCTGTTATTAAATTTGTAATAGATCCAAACTCTAGACTCTAGACTCTAGACTAACAAACAATAAATGCGATTAGAAGTACATATGTCCTCCAATTGTATTTATCAAACGTAATCTCACAATACGCTATGATCCTGTCACTTGTCTGGACTAGTTGGAAGGTGGTAAAGAAAAAAAGGAGATATATGCGTCATCATTTTTTAAGACAATACTGTGCCAGGGAGCTGCTTATGACAACAGCCTTTATAGTTATTTAAAGTTACTTAACTTTTTTCCCCCAACAAACAATAAAGGGGACTAATTCGACTTATAATATTGTTCAGTTAAAGAAAATTTCTTTCCCTTGATCGAAGTACAAATAAAAAATATATTAGTTTTGTTTTTAAAATTGATTCTTGTGTTAGCATATTAAAGAAATAATTGAGGTAACTTTCAGATTGATCCGAGATTGGGTGTGCGAGAAATAACATGTACATACCTTTTACCAGACAGACGGATAGAGTGGGTTGATATAAGCTTTGTAAAAATGAAGCAAAATGTTACATTTTAATATGTAATCAGTCGTATGCATACTTATGTAACCAACGCTATAACAGCTTTGACCAGCCCTAGTTAGTTGATTACATGTACAATGATTACTATACAGTTATAAAATAGCACGCTATGTAACGACTAAGGGAGACAACCGAATTTTTAAAGACACTATCCTCTAGAAGTAATCCTTAAAATTACCTACCTTGATATAGAAACAAATAAAAAAAACAAAACCTTTCGGTCTTTACTATTAGCGCAAAAGGAAAGTTCGACTTACTGGCTTATTGTGTTCGAATAACAATATGAATATATATTTTTTTAGACACACTTGATTTACCAAGCAGAGGAACATCCAAACTAATATGCATCACATCATTAAAAGGTCTATCGAGTTTCGCACATGTTATTATGCAAATATCCTCCCTAAAAGAAGAATATTTTTTACCCTAAACCTAACGACGATACTATTACATTATGGATTAGCATTTGATGATTGTATGACTGAGACCGTATGCTTATATGAATGAATGGCTGTAATTGAATGATTGATATCGAATGATTGTATGTTTGAGGTGGAATGACTGTACGAAGAATTAATGTTAAAGACTCACCAGGTATCTGGTCAGACAACGGCTCTGGCTCAAGATCTGTCCACCACCTGAATCTTGGGGTAGGAAAGAGTGGCATACATTCCACTGGCCAGTATGGTCCATCATTCCCTCTGAAAAAAAATCATATATGTATTGTAACCATAAAGATCTACATAAATATTTTTCTTTGTGCACATTTTTTAAATACATCATTAATTAAAATGGTCAATGACCTTTTAAAAGGTGTTGCTTTTACTATCAAGGCATACACAGGCACTAGGAGAATAAAGTTGTAAGTCACAGCAGATTTGGAGATCAATTTAATTGATCACCTGCACCCATTAAACCACTGTTACATAAGATCTGAACGAAGTGATCGTCTCCTTTCCATTAGGACTAAAACAGAAAGATTTTAAAACTCCTTCATCCCACTTTCGGTCAGAGTGTTACAAAATCAGCTGTCGTCTTTGAGAAGTACATAGAAGTCTAAGCCAGGGGTCGGCAACCTTTTGAGTCGGAAGAGCCGAAAATTACAATTTACAAAATTTCGAAGTTTTTAAAGAGCCGCAAAGTTTTTTCTAGCCAACTATAAATAGTTCTCACCAATGATTTTTTAAAAATATAAAAGTAGTGTTTTTCATAACAAATTTAATAATATATTTATATATATATAGCATTATTAAATAATTATTTTTTATTTCGGTAACAACTAAAGAAGTTAAACGTTTATTTACAACATTAACTTGTACTTCAATAACAAACAATTAAGCAAACAAATCTAATATAGTATTTAGCTTTGCATGGTTTTAGAAATTTTGGATACATTTGGCTCATACGGTAACTTGTTTTTTGTTTTTGTGTTTTTGTTTTTAGTTTCAAGCACGACTCTAAATGCTTAATTGTTAGCTGGCTTCTTACATTACATTTAATTATATTCATGCAAGAGAACCCTTGCTCGCACAAATATGCCGATCCGACGATAGTCAGCACTCCCAATGCCAACTTCTTCAACTCACTGTAGCAATCTTGAGGATTATTCCATGCGCCGAATCAACTCGCGGCATTCCTTAAAGTTGACCACTTTTGTTGCGTTACGTGTATACATTTTTGGACCTCCAACTGTTGAGTTGGTGTACTAGGAATGCTCGAATAGTTTTGTTGGTTTTGAACTGCTCAAATCTGTCAAGAAATTCATCTTTGATTCTTTTATAACTGTGCTGAAGTAACTCGAGACAAAAGTTGCACTGATTTTATCGCGATACTGTTTTAGACATTCAGCATGAAGTAATTGACCGCTCTAAATATCTTCTGCAAAATGAATAAATTTGCCTTCAAAACAAACTAATTCCTCTACCAAAACATAGTCTGGGTTTTCCTTTCCTTGCAGTTTTAGATTCAGCTCATTTAATTTCTCTGTTATATCAACCATAAAGTAAAATGTTTGCAACTATTTGTCCTTCTCTAATTCGGTGTGATAAATGTCTTTTTCATGTAGAAATGTATTTATTTCGTTCAAGCACAAAGCAAAACGTTTCAACACCTTACCTTTGGAAAGTCATAGCACTTTTTGGGGGGAAGAAGGAGATCGGCATACTGAGTCTCCATTTCGTTTAAGTGGTAGAGTGCTTTTGACAAGATGCTGTTTAACAGTCTTGATTGCCAAATTCACGACCTCATCTATTTAGGTTGGAATCGTTTTGGGCACAAAGTGCTTCTTGGTGCATTATTCAGTGAAACGTAAGAATTTCGTGGTTTATTTTGCTCCGACAAATCGTCGTTGCTCTTTTATTTTTTACTGTCATATTCTGTCAGTTGCTATTTAAATGATTTTATTTGAATCTATCTTATTGTCTTCAAGGTATTTTTGCACGGCATTCGCCCAATCGTCCCCTCTAGTTTGTCACGAAAGCGATAGCAATCCTAAAAGTTCTTCTTTTAGACCTTGGGAAGATATATACCTGACAAAATGGGCAACTTGTGTCGTGTCTTTTAGTCCCAAGAATAATCTATAGCAAGTTACATTTGAGGACATTTTAGCTATACTGTCTTATACTGTTTCAGCGGATAGTGGCAAATCTTTGATTTTTTTTCAATATTTCTGGTTTGTTTTTTGAAATCATGAAACAGTTCTTCAGATGCATGTAGGAAGCAGTTTTTGACATACTCATCACCTGAAAATGGTTTTCCTTTTTGTGTTATTTCTAGTGGTGCCGCAAAGCTTGCCAGAATAGCATTACTTGTAGATTGCTTCTAACTTTGAGAAGATAATTCGCTTTTAACTCATTTACAAACAAACTACTTGGTACTACAAAAACAAACTATACGTCACAGTCAAAGCACGTGGTTAAGACGCCAATTTGTCTTGAGTCAAAGCGAATTAAGACCTACATAGAAACATCCGACGACGGCGTCATTCGAGAGCTTCCGGCGGACTGACAACAGTGACGACGCGTGTAATGGGGGAAGGTGTGGTGAAAAGCGAGTACAAGTGGCTGAGAGATAGAATCGGTGCCTAATCTTCGTTAAAAGATTCAGAAGTTCAGAACTATTTTTAAAAAATGTCTCGACACAATAAATATTTGTGTATGGAACTAGAGAGCCGCAGCTTCACATCCAAAGAGCCGCATGTGGCTCGCGAGCCGCAGGTTGCCGACCCCGGGTCTAAGCGATTTTGACAACCAGTCAGCACCAGATTGGGGTAAATGGCGCCCAAAATCCTCGCTAGGTCAGGTTAACGGTTACGTTTAAGAGCAGCATTTGAAAATGCTTGTTTCTTAGTATTGTACGAGAGTGTGACATGCTTATATTCATTCAGTAGTAATACAATGCTTTATTTACATACAAACCACAAATACACACTCAGTACCACTGAAAGCACTGTAAATACTAACCAAGGGACTGCAATAAAGCGGTTTTGAAGAGAGTCTGTTTCTGTGACGCTATTATTATATAAATGAACTTCCACTGACTGCAAAAAATAAATATCACCCACCTGACGATTCCATATTTGTCCATGTAAGTTCCGGCCTCATCTAGGAATTGCGTTCCGGTCGGAACCCGTCCCGATTTCAAGGCTTTCCTCATTCCTTCCTTGGTATAAAAATGGCGAGCTTTGGGTTTCATCACTAAATGGGAAATAAACATTTTTATAAGCGTGAGACAATTATAATCTTATATCACAGATGGAACAGACATGACAGGTTAAACATGATACAGTCTTAGATAAGCATCACAGATGGGACAGATATAACAGGTTAAGCATGATACAGTCTTAGATAAGCATCACAGATGGAACAGACATGACAGGTTAAAACATGATACAGTCTTAGATAACCATCACAGATGGAACAGACATGACAGGCTAAACATTATACAGTCTTAGATAAGCATCACAGATGGAACAGACATGACAGGTTAAAACATGATACAGTCTTAGATAAGCATCACAGATGGAACTGACATGACAGGTTAAACATGATACAGTCTTAGATAAGCATCACAGATGGAACAGACATGGCAGGTTAAACATGATACAGTCTTAGATAAGCATCACAGATGGAACAGACATGACAGGTTAAACATGATACAGTCTTAGATAAGCATCACAGATGGAACAGACATGGCAGGTTAAACATGATACAGTCTTAGATAAGCATCACAGATGAAACAGACATGACAGGTTAAACAGGATACAGTCTTAGATAAGCATCACAGATGGGACAGACATGACAAGTAAAACATGATACAGCTATAGGTAAGCATCACAGATGGAACAGACATGACAGGTTAAACATGATACAGATATAGGTAAGCATCACAGATGGGACAGACATGACAGGTTAAACATGATACAGCTATAGGTAAGCATCACAGATGAAACAGACATGACAGGCTAAACAAGATACAGTCTTAGATAAGCATCACAGATGGGACAGACATAACAGGTTAAACATGATACAGTCTTAGATAAGCATCACAGATGGGACAGACATAACAGGTTAAACAGGATACAGCCTTAGATAAGCATCACAGATGGAACAGACATAACAGGTTAAACATGATACAGTCTTAGATAAGCATCACAGATGGAACAAACATAACAGGTTAAACATGATACAGCCTTAGATAAGCATCACAGATGGAACAGACATGACGGCTAAACAGGATACAGCCTTAGATAAGCATCATAAATGGTGCAGACATGGTAGCTTATTACATGATGAGTCTTAGATAAGCATCACAGATGGAACAGACATGACAGGTTAAAACATGATACAGCTATGGACAAACTGAAAATGATGATTATAATAGCTGACTCCTCACCTTGTATAGAATTTCGTTATGTTATGAATGTACCTGACATTTGGATAAAGTAAATGAGTTTGGTCGTTGTGCTGGCTACATGGCACTCTCGGATGTATGCAAACGCGACATGAAGCTCTTCAAAATCGACACTAGCAATTGGGAAAAAGAGGCATAGGATAGATCCACATGCAGAGAAAGCATAGAGAAAATGTCCTGGATTGCAGATGGCTTACACACAAGAAGTCGAAAGTGTAACTGCACCTGGTGATTGTAGAAGCCCTAACCTGTGACCAGCAGCCGTGTATCACGGATTGACCTCTTTAGTCACATGAGAAGTTGCAAATGGAAAAGGTCTTCTCTCGAGACGTAAAATGCCACAATAGAGAGTATGGTGCTTTGAGCATAGTACCCACCAAAATGGCGGGATGGTATTAAATTACCCTACCTTTAAAACGATTGACAGAGACGCTGTACACGTCTCTGATGTCCTTGATGCCTTCAGAGAGACTGTCAAGGCCCATAACTCCAGGATATTCATCATGATTGGATCTGGCCAACTGATCCTTGAAAAGTAGTTCCATCTAAAATAGTACACACGGGAAAAAAATATTAATTAAAAATATAAAAGCGATACAAGATGAGAGAAATGTCAGTCAACATATTTGATATGTAAAAAAAAAAACGTATTTTTAGCCAGGTCTTGTGGTATGTCTTCGATAACCACTATGCTCATGGGCCCGAACGCTGCCCGCTATTCATCGGATTTCATCCCCCACCGACTGCGGGCTAAGATGTCATTATGTTCAAATTTGAGGAACATCCAAAATATGTATATACTGCAATAATTGATATATTTAACTCTTTCTCTCCGTAATTATTTACCACATTCTGGTGGAATCAACGTTGGTATCGTCGATTAGGAGAGACAGGGTTAAGTTTCCGGCATTCGACTACAGGAGCGATTCAGCGATTTTAAGATGACAAATTATGGATAGTTTCCTTTTCGAAAGTGAGCGCCAATATGTAGGATACCTATTAGATGGTATGAGCTGCAATTGTGTACAACAAAAATGGTTTCTTAAAACGCGACTCGTTTAGTTAAAGCAAATGATAAACTGAAGCTGCCGAATCGAAGCAAGGCGTTTTCGGGCAGCGGTTTTGGTGCAGAATTTTCGGAGCAGCAGTTTTGGCGTGGAACGGTTTGGTACGAAATGTTTTAGTCACATTATATATGTTCATTTTATTATGTTTTTATGCATGTGTTTAACTTTGAAAGTATTTTTGCTGTAAAAAAACAAGAGTTATTTTTGCCAATTAGATTTGGAATTGAAGTTTTTTTGTGTAATTATTGTTTTGTCACTAACATTCAAATTGGCTGGGTGGTTAAGGGCTTGGCTTCCGAACCTGGGATCCAGGGTTCGAATCTAGGGGAAGACTGGGAATTTAATTTAGGGATATTTGGGGCGCCCCTGAGTCCACTCATCTCTAATGGGTACCTGACTTTAGTTGGGGGAAAGTAAAGGTGGCTGGTCGTTGTGCTGGCTACATGACACCCTGCTTATTAACCGTTGGCCAAAGAAACTGATGACCTTAACATTTATCAACTAAGTAAACCCATCTGCCCTATAGAACGTATGGTCTGAAAGGGGAATTTATCTTCTACTAACATTATTATGTGTGTGACGTGGCCAGCAGGGTTTGAACCAGAGACCATCAAGACGACAAATAACGAGATGATATCACACGACCAGGCAGCCATCCATAGTTCACATGAGGAGTTAGTCAAAATTTATTTTTTTAAATAAAATTTTCGGGGTTTTATGGAGTGTGTGTTTGTGTGTGTGTGTGTGTTTCTAAGGTGACGGTGCAGAGAGTTAGCGATTGGATGTGAATGATGCAACCTAGTTGGCATTGTCGTTATTTGGTCTTAGGGGAGACGACTCTAGAACGTGAGACTGGAAGGTTGGGTAATAGTTTAGATACCCAGAGACATTTACTGACCACCATGTTGTTTTTAAGCATATTTATATCCCTTATCTATATTAAACTTTTTTTAAAGAGATTTTTGTTCTTATGCTGTCAACTTATGCATTTTTAAGTGTATTTACTGAAATGAAGGTCTAAAAAAAATGTTAATAACAAATTGATGAAGTTGTTTCTTCTTTTTTTTCAATAACTTTTTCTAAAAGAGTATTTTGTTCTTATGCTATCATTTTAAATGAATTTTAATATTAGATCTAATAGCTGCTAGAAAGAAAGACAAAACAGCAACAGAAAAATGTAATTCAAGGGAGATAGTCTAGTATTAAGCCTTTAAACCAAAATGGCTATTTCCAATGACAATATATGGTAATAAGAAATAAAACTTTAAAATTTATATTTTAAAAACTATTTATCTCCGAGGAAATCAAATTACATATTTGTAATCTGCATTTTTTTCTGCATATTCTTAAAATATAAGAGAAACCTGATTTAGCGTTTCTAGTCTCGTAAACTAATACCGAAGGTTGTATTATTGTAGTGAGTTAGATTTTGTTTTAAGAAATACCATTACTAAAGTCTACTACATTTAAATGATTTCATATTAACTTGATTTTGTTTGTATTTTAAGTAAACTTGTATTAAGTATTGCTCAAAAAGATGTTATTCAAGTCTTTCAAGTTAATTAGTTAAGATATATTACACCCTTTAACTGTTAAGTTGTCTACCAGCAGTTTGGTGCTACAAGTCAACGACCGGTAACAACGCGGGGTTGAGGAGAATGTATAATATATAAACTATATACAGTACAGTATAATGTAAAATCAATGTTTATCATAACAAGATTTCTGTTTTATAAATTTCATTTTGTACTTTGCGCCCCAAATCGGCCGCCAAAATGTCGCGTAATCCACGGCATTGTTTACTAAGCACATTTGTCAAGACACATTCCCAGAAGCTTTATGCTTGAGGGTAGGAATGTTATTCAGTTTTTTCTTACACCAAAGAAATATATAATGCGTGTGATACCAACAACGCTAATGTCATTTGTAGCAATAATTGTAGTTTTTTTCTTGGTATTTAAAAAAAAAATCACGTTTGAGTACCCGAATATGAATCATAGTCCATGTGAACCTTGGCGATTGCTGGACACTCGGATGATTCGAAAGAGGGGTGTCAGAGAACTATTGTTGCCAAGTCATATAAAAAATCCGAAACGTAAAACTCTCGACTCAATATGGAATCAATCGACCATAAAGGTCAAGGTCAATACATTTTTCCACATCTGTAGAGAAAAACACCAAATCTGAAAATGTAAACAATTTATAACTCCACTTTGATAGCTAGACCAGAGTTTCAATGTTGTGTGTATCTAATTTCAAGTCCTTTCACATCTCCAGAAGTTGACAACACACATTTGGCTTTGCTAGCGCTGTAAACTTCAAAGTTTTTAAAAGAATAAAAATAAATGAATATTTAATGAGCTCGTGATCCTGTAAAGACCGGAAGTAATTTGGGCGCTCAATATTTAGGTATATAAAGCAGGGAATCTAAAAATGTCGCTTAAATTATCCCAGCGCTGATGATATTAGCCTGAAAAGAATAATTAAAGGACCAAATAAAAAAGGTATCACTTTCACACCTTATTATCTTTGGGGGGGGGGGCAGATGATTTAAAGCTCATCTGTTTCTATGTTTGATGTTTAACGAGGGTGTCGCGTGGCCAGCACAACGATCAACCGCCCTTGCTTCCTCAAAGTAACGAGAGTTTAGTGAACTCAGGGCGTCCTGAAATTTCAGAATCGAATCACTGTGTTCTCTAGAATTTGAACTCAAGACCCCTTCCCAGTTCGGAAGTCAAGCGCCATATCACTCGGCCACCTGTAACTCAGTTGTTGGGTTGCAAGAGTGTGTAGCTCATCTCTCAGTGTTTCTTTACTTAGCCAACGTCAATGTCATGTAAAACTTGCAACATATGTAGCACAGCAAATATTGGAATACATTTGTCAGCAGACGATAGATTTATTCAATAAGTAACTTAGCTGAACCGGAAATGGAATGTGGGCTACAACGTAAACTTAAATATTATCACAAATGTAATTACAATTCCACGTTCTAAATAAGCTTCGCCAAATATACATATGCAGATGAGAACTAATTATACCTCCTTACTCTACAAATACCAGAAAATTTATTAAAGTTTCTACTTCGTGGTCAGTTACAGACCGATAGCTTTTCCCGCGAAAGAAGCACGAGATAATCAAATGATTACAAAATCACTTCATGTCACAGTGAGTCTCAAACGAGTATGTGACACCACCACGCATTTAAAAAAGAAAAATTAAAAATTTTTTTTTATCAAAAAAAAATCAAGTGTCAGTTAAAACTCGATTTCGATGCTTTTCATATCCAATTTAGAAGCTATGAATTTATGTGATATTAGGCGATCACATTATTCTTTCATTCTTATCTTATCTTATAAACTGTAGACGTTACTTCAAAAGATAATTACGTCCTACACGTGTCCATGTGTCTATCTAGTCGTACATGTTAATTAATGACTTGAAATCTACTAAGACGTTGGTTTTCCTGGCTGATTCAAGCAACCCATCTCATGCTCTGATAGCACTAGGGAAGAAGGAGCACTTACACAAATGTGTCCTAGCATATGGAACAAGAAATGTGCAATATTTGAAAATAAGTCAATGAACAAAAAAATAGGCTTTTTTTTCTTTTTTTTTTTTTTTTTGGGGGGGGGGGGGGCGTCGTGAGGCACATGAAATACTGTTCAAACATGACTCTGACTTGAAGTAAGGTGAGTACTGAAGACAGGCGCAGACGACAAGAAAAGTTTAGAATCCCCCGAGGACAAGATCTTTTTCTGCATTAGAAACGGGAAACGGGGTTGAGAGTCCAAGTGCGCTTGAACTTGGCTTGGTTTGGCTACCTATGAGGGGGGTGGGGGGGGGGGCTCGAGGTCCGACACCCGACTCGAGCAGAGTTGTGTTTACTGAGCGCCTAAAAGCAGCACGGAAAACCTTCTCCCAGATACCTCCTTCCGACACTGGTCCACAAATGAGATTGGACCATGGAGCTCTGAGCATGCTATAAGCATGAGAGTAGCGCTATATAAAAGCTATGATTTATTGGATGTGGCAAAACATGCAGGTCGCAGCTGGGTGTGAGAGGTTGTGTGAAATACTGCACTTTTGGCTAATCTTCGGAAACGAAGACAATGTCTTAGTTAGGCTAACGATGGAGATCCGTGACAAAGACAACGATCAATTAAGTCTATGTCTTAAGCAGAGGAATCTATCCATGGCCTGCTTTGAACACATCTATTAATTGAGATCTTCCTAAGATTATCGTCTCCCAGTCCAAGCTCTTTTGAGTTTATAGACCAGCAAAGAAATCTTCCTAAGATTTTCATCTCCCAGTCCAAGCTCTTTTGAGTTTATAGACCAGCAAAGAGATCTTCCTAAGATTTTTGTCTCTTAGTCCAAGCTCTTTTGAGTTTATAGACCAGCAAAAAAATGCTTATGATTTCAGCAACCAGTGACTCTATACTTGAGCTAAGCTCAACCAAGTGAGAACCGCCCACACTCAATTATTTTTTTTAAATAAATAATTAGCTAGTTTGATTCTCCAATAAGTTGGCGTCCATTTATCAACTAAGCAGACTCGTTGCCTTGACTTCACTAAAAGCATTGCTGCCTGTGGGGTTCTCTTCCCTAATATCATCTGTAGTGTCGTGAAAGAACAAAGCATGAGCCAAAAAGTTTATAATTTTCAATATAAACATTATGAACTCTGAAGTTTTTACAGTTAGCAGATGACAATATTGAGTATATAAACAATAGAGTCTATAGATTTATGAAGTTGGTTGACACTAGGCAATTTAATTTGACTGATAATGATAAGTATGTGCCACTGTTAGATTTCATTGAATTTAGTGTGCGCATGTGTGTGTTTTTGTGTATTAGATGAGGTTTTAAACACTTGCTAGATGCTCTCCAGGTCTGTCTCAAGACTTAAACAAATACAGATCCGTTTTACACAATCATCATTGTAAGGAAATTAAGAGCATAAAAAATAGCTCCATTAGAATAATAGAATAAAACACAATAAAATACCATATATTTAATTGAGTTTACAATATTGCATATATTATGTTAAGTAAATGCTAAAAACTATACCAAAAGGATACAACTAGAGATTCTAAAAACTAAGCAGAGTTATGGTTCTAATTAACATGTTTGATTACGGTAAATTGGTACTTAAATACGATTTTAATTGAATTGCTTCGCTTTTACGGAAAAGTCTGTCATTACATACATTTCTAGAACATACGGTTCGAAATTCTGTAATAAAGATATTTTTAAAAATATGAATATGTTAATTATGGTGAACATAATTTTGTAAACTTCATTTCTTTATTCCGGACTAAATGTGTATGTTACTTTTATATTTTTTTATTTAAAAAATTAAGCAAGATAACCTGTTGAGTTCTCTGAGAGTTTTCTGTCCCTGGCTGTTTCTTCAGCTGAAGAGCTTTCCATTGTTTTGTCCGTAAATAATCCCTCTCTTTCTCTGTCAGGTCAAGAATGAGGTGCGCATTGAGGTCGGAGATGTCCTTCTGCTGCCTGGCTAAATGGCTCCGCCTCTAAAAGGAAATACATCAAATATTTTTAAAACGTATTCTGTAAAAGCTGACACTGGGAACGACAGAGGCGGCCTTGGAGAGGAGGTCGAATGGGGCAACGGCCCCTGGCCCGGACTCCGAGTGGGGCTCCTTAATGGTGGAATTAATACAAATATAAGGCGTCATGCATTTGTCACTCGCCATGTGTTCCGTGGCCACCTCTGGACCATCTCTAGACAGAAGAAAATGACTCTCAATCAGCAAGAAAAAAACATTAGATGTTATCATGGAGGGTGTTTATGAGTCTCTTTCCGCCCCATTCAAGTGCCAAAAATGTAGCTCGGTTTAGGGTACAAATCAAAACAAGGAAACATATGACGAGAAAACATTAAAAAAAAAATACATTAAAAAAAAACTTACTATTAAATTTACTTGTATCAATTAGTTTTGGATCAGTCATGTCATTAAATTTGCAATACATCTAGACTAAGAAAAATAAATCTGCAATTAGAAAAAAATTTACCTATTGTTTTTGTTTAGCGCAATTTCGTGCTTTTAGCTTTCTCAATACGCTTTGATTCTATCACTTGCCTGGACCAGTTGGGAATGTGTACAGCTTGAACTCGATCTCGAGGGTTCAAGCCAACTCAAGGGGACTAATTCAGCTTATACCACCTAGTCACTATGAGGACTCTTCGCCAGAGCTCAATCAATTTACCAGCTATATTGAATGACCTAGTTTGTATCCCATAATGCTCTTACAAATAACGTTGAAAGCAGAGACATTATCAAGAGCAAACACTTACATTCAGGCGAAAAACAGAAATGGTAAGAATTTTTTAAATAACCAACACTCTGCCTGGAAAACTGGAATTCCCCCAATACTGTGAAGGGACGAAAGCTGATCTGGTTTGGTCATATTGTAAGACATGACCAGGGCCGGTCCTAGCTATTGCGGGTTCCTATGCGAAACTGATTGCGCGGGGCCTAGTCTGTGTGGGAATAAGGATAATAAGTGAAAATTAAGATTTTGTACAAGAAAAAAATTCGACTTTACTATGTTAAAAATTGCGATCTGTACTTTACGAACCTTCTAACCAATGGTAACTAGTGACTATAAAAGTAAATAAAGTATTGGAACTTCCGGTGAAGGTATAAATTCGCCCGATTATTACATGAAAGCTGACAATGCCTTTTGTCCTTTTATCACGCGTAGCATTGGCGTCTTCCGCAATGAATGACACCCACAAATGTCAATTTTGTCTATTTTTCTGGAGATTTTAAAGAGTTTTCAGGAGATTTTAATAAATTCAGGAGATTTCCAGGAGTTTTTCGCATATATTTTGCAATTTAATAATTACACCCTGAATTAGCGCGGGGCCTATGAAAGCGCGGGGCCCACTGCGACCGCATAGGTTGCAGTGGCCTAAGACCGGCCCTGGACATGACTCACTATCAAAAGTCATTTTTCATGGTACAGTGGATGGAGCATGAAGAAAAGGTGTCCAGAGAAACAATGGCTGGACAAGAGAAAAGAATGGACCGGCCTCTCTCTTGATATCCTGCTGGAGGGTTTGGTTACGAGAACTGTCATAGCCACCCTGCGACGAAAGTCAAGGAACAGATGATGATACTATTTAACTTATCCGTTCATTGGGGAAATAATCACCAATTTATATGTACATTATTTCTTGATCTCCTAACAATTCCGAGATATTTTTTTATTTATTTACCTGCATTCGCTCCAGGGGAGGCGTCTCCAAAGCCTCTCGGACACGGCGACTTAATTCCGACTCCATTTTTTGCCTCACCGCCTCTCGCCATCTTGGTTCGTCTGATGATAACATAAAGTAATAACATGCATTAGTTGTCTGCATTTCAGACGTGCGCTTTTGTATTTATGCACATGCAGACACATATACACCAAATTTCTAGTATAAATTCCGTCAATAAATATATACAGCGTTTTTTGTTGTTTTTTCGTAGGAAAGAGCAACATATTCTATTGGCCGGATCCTAATGTACGACGTCAAGATGCTACAAAGATGCACGTAACCAAGGTTTTCCATTATCAACCTATATATTACAGACGTTCCTTCCTGACTGATGATAATTACGTCCTACGTCTATCTAGCCTTGCATGTACATTAGAGACATACATTCTGCTAAATCTTTGGTTTTCCTGACTGATTCTATGCACGTTTTCCTAGTTAGAAACATTTTTTTTAAAACGACAAATTGGTGCACTAACAACAGTCCAACGAAATTTACCATTGATAATCGTTTTAAAAGGGGGCGCGGTTGCTGAGTGGTTAAGTACTTGGCTTCCAAACCTGGGGTCCTGGATTCGAATTTTGGTGAAGACTGATTTTGAATTTCGGGATTCTCAGGGCGCCCCTGAGTGAAATTAAACTCTAATTAGTACCTGACTTTAGTTGGGGAAAGTAAAGGCGGTTGGTCGTTGTGCTGGCCACATGAAACAGATGACCTCAACATCACCTGCCCTATACATCGCGGTTTGAAAGGGGAAATTCACTTTACTCTTTCTAAAAAAAATATTTTTCTTTGAAATGAGAAGAGAATAAAATAAATTATAATTATTTTAAATTTAATTACACAAATCAAATTAAAAAAAACAACATCCTTATCTAAAAGAGTAAGGATTGTGAATTGCAGAAATTTGAGAGTTACAATCAATATTGAACTGTCAGTCATTTTCTCACCTTTTAGGTAACAAAAGTAAGGAAAGAAAAGGAAAGAAAGAAATGGTCAAGCAATAAAAGTAAGGAAAGAAAAAGAAAGAAATTGCCAAGAAAGAGATCAAGGATGAAATGAGAAAATTCATGAAAGAGTAGAAAGAAAGAGTAATGAAGGAAGAACGAAAGAGGAAAAGAAAGTAAGAAACTCAAAAAAAAGTCAATGGAGAAATGAGATGTAGCAGAAGAAAGAAAGAAACAAAAGTGGAAGAAAGGAAAAGTAGAGGCTAAAATATAAAATAACTTTTTTAAAACTTCGCTTATACTGAAAAAAAAAGTTGCTCGAGTTTTTTTCCGAACTCGATGTCGACGTTTGAATGCCGACATGCTAACCATTGAGCTACTCAACTACTAAAAAAAAATTAAAGGTTTTATAGTTATAGTTTTATAATTCTCTACACAAGGCTTATACCCCCCCCACACACACATATACGCCTTTTATATTAGCAGAAAATGAATTAGTCAAGACTAATTAATTAATTATTTAATTTGTTTGATTGAATTATGTGTTGTCATCGACAAAGAATAATTGTGCCATGTTTCAACTTGATCCGAGAATGGGGAGTGGCAAAAATAACATGTACAATATTCTACACAGACAGACAGACAGATATAAGCTTAGTAGTAAGTAAGAAAGAAAGAAAGAAAAATAAGTAAGAAAGAAAAGAAAAGAAGAAAGAAAGAAAAGAAAGAAAGAAAAGAAAAGAAAAAGAAAGAAAGAAAAGAAAGAAACAAAGAAAAGAAAAGAAAAAAGAAAGAAAAGAAAGAAAGAAAGAAAAGGAAAAAGAAAGAAAGAAAAGAAAAGAAAGAAAGAAAAGAAAAGAAAAAAAGAAAGAAAAAAAGAAAGAAAAGAAAAGGAAAAAGAAAGAAAGAAAAGAAAAGGAAAAAGAAAAGAAAGAAAAAAGAAAGAAAAGAAAGAAAAGAAAAGATAGAAAGAAAAAGTAAGAAAGAAAGTAAGCAAAAACAAAACGAAGAGAAACAAAAAGGCTCTAGCCTACACATTTGTACCAGCAACACATCCTACGCTCTATCTATTGACCTCCATTCCACAAAGAGATTACAAATCAATCAATTGATTGGTACTTAAAGGGTTAAACCAGGACAGGTAGCTAGCGTAGCTTCAGTGCGCAAAGACACAGAAAAATAGAACACATAAGTGTCACCGGAAGGATGGGGGGGGGGGGCGGTGGAGTTCAATCCTAAATATACTATACACTATATACTACGCATTATATACTATACACTATATACTTTACTTATATACTAAACACTATATTGTTATTGTTGTGTGCGTCTACTGTGTGGGCTGTTCAAGAATCCTCGTTTTTAGTGCCGGCTACAGTCATGTCGAGAGCCTACAGTAAATATCAAGTTTCCAAATTATGAGATCACACTTGTCTGTTAAGATGGCCTGGTAGCGTAGTGTCACGTACAATCAGAAGTAAATACGTCATATACATCACATATGCCACATACGTCACATTATGCCACAGACGTCACATTATGCCACAGACGTCACATTATGCCACATACGTCACATTATGCCACATACGTTACATTATGCCACATACGTCACATTATGCCACATACGTCACATTATGCCACTTACGTTACATTATGCCACATACGTCACATTATGCCACATACGTCACATTATGCCACATACGTTACATTATGCCACATACGTCACATTATGCCACATACGTCACATTATGCCACATACGTTACATTATGCCACATACGTCACATTATGCCACATACGTCACATTATGCCACATACGTCACATTATGCCACATACGTCACATTATGCCACATACGTTACATTATGCCACATACGTCACATTATGCCACATACGTCACATTATGCCACTTACGTTACATTATGCCACATACGTCACATTATGCCACATACGTTACATTATGCCACATACGTCACATTATGCCACATACGTTACATTATGCCACATACGTTACATACGTCACATTATGCCACATACGTTACATACGTCACATTATGCCACATACGTTACATACGTCACATTATGCCACATACGTTACATTATGCCACATACGTTACATTATGCCACATACGTCACATTATGACACATACGTCACATTATGCCACATACGTTACATTATGCCACATACGTCACATTATGCCACATACATCACATATGCCACATACGTCACATTATGCCACAGACGTCACATTATGCGTCATACGTCACATATGCCACATAAGTCACAATATGTCACAGACGTCACATATGCCACATACGTCACATATGCCACATACCTATAAACAGCTGATTTTAATTAAAAACTGAAAGCACACCCTTTTTTATGTTAATTAAAATATATCTTGTTTTCCCGTTTTGCCTTACTAAACTAAAGATTGTTTTTTACTTATAAGAGGCAAAGGTTTATCACGTCTTGAGCTAAAGTCTGCTTTACATTTAAGCCCATAATAAAATAATTCCCTAACGCAAATGCCCATATGGTTAGCGTTCATGTTATTTTTAAAAAGAACATTTACACATATAGTCTATGTCATATGTAGCTTCATTAAAGTGAAATTGAACAACTAATTTTAATAACTTTATTGTTTCACATAGAGGTAAGGGATTTACCCAAGGAAACCAGTGTAAATTTAGTGTCTCCCAATTTACGCTGTATCTAAGTAAGCCCCTAAAACAGGAGTTCTCAACCTGTGGGTCGCGACCCCCTTAGGGGTCGATTGACGATTTGCCAGGGGTCGCCTAAGACCATCGAAAATATGGATTGTTTTTTGTCTATTCCTCTATTGCTGTGTGGATGGGGGTCGACGAAGAGTGAGATTGTAAAAAGGGGGGTCGTCGAGCTTAAAAGGTTGAGAACCGCTGCCCTAAAGGATGTCAAACTCTACACTTTAAAAGGCCTTTTAAACGGATTTTATTTTATTAAGATGGAAGTAAAACCCTTTATTTAGGACTTTAAAAAGCATCTACTAAAAAGTTACTCCCTAGAACAAAGGTAGAAGTTAGTTGGCAGTAAAATGTCTTTACTTAGACACTTACTTGTGGAATAGAATACAGACAGAAGTTAAAGTACTTGAATATATTCAGAAAAAAAAACATTTTAAAAAATGTTAATTGTTAAAAAAAAAATGAAATCAACTAACCATCGCACTGCATGAAAGCCCCTTAAAATGTACAGTTTTAATCCAAGAATTTTCAGATCAATGAAATCATAAGGAACACCTTGCACTTGATGACCTTACCGTTCAAGTCTTTGGAATCTATTCTTAAGGAACATAATAGGAATGAAAATGTTTGAATTCCTCACATCATGAATCCATCAGAAAATATAGAGCTTTTGGTTGCTAAAAAAAATTTCTATTTCATTGTCGCTCTGTTGAATTTTTTAAAATTATGCGGGTTTATGACGTTCAGGTTGTCTAATGCCTTTTAATTCTTTTATTTTTAGAGTGATTTCCCCCAGAAGTTACTTGTATACGTTCGACATTAAAATCTCTCAAGGCAAAACAAAAATCTTATAATAAAGATGTCCAACTCAGAGAGTCAGTTATCCAAATTAGAACAAGATATAGCGAACACACCCATGAACAAAGCGCACTTTTGAGAACACATTCAGTCTGAAATCGGGCGAGGTCTCGTTTAGCAATAGCATACACCATGACGTTTACTTGGCTGGAATCGCGCCGCATAATGAGTGTCACCAATTGACAAAAAACGGCGCTAGCGTTCCGGTGTGTGTCTGTATCGGCACAAATAAGGCTTAATGAATTCCAGGTATCAATTGACATGAAGTTCTGTTTAGTTGCTGTTGGGTGTAGATCTATCGAAAGACGAAGTGTCTGAGAATAGGGGGAGATAAGTCTCGTATTTACTCCTCCAGTCGATCCATAAAGTTGCCACTTGGATTCACCTCCCCCCCCCCCCCTTGCCTACATACACTTTTCTTTTTATCGTTGCTTTTATATTCCTCTTCAGTATTTTGTCTTTACTCTACATGTGATTCAGTCAGTCAATATTTCACTCAGTCAGTTAATCAGCACATCAATCATTTAAAAGATAGGGCCGGATTTAAGGGAGGGCAGTAGGGCTACAGCCTGGGGGACTCAACAAGGAAAGGGGCCTCCACATAAGAGATAAAAAATATATCAAAATTTCGACGGTCCAGAAACTTTGTTTTTTCTAACATTTGTCCGCATTTTTACGGCTTGCAAAACTGTCGTTATCAAGAAGTGTCCGCTTGTAACATGCTCGAAAAAAGTAAATACAGGTTCGGATTAACGACAGTGTGTCTACCAAGGGCCTCATCCTCCAAAAACTAAAATCTGCACATTAATTATTAGAAGGAAAAAAAAGGAAAATGAGATTTAGAAGAACTCTTTGTTTTCCCTTCTAAGATATAGCATGTTTTTAGATGTACGTATGTTTATTCATAAGTGAATCTTTATTTTAAAGCTTTCGAAAAATTGTAAGGGACCTCCGCAAAAATCTTGCCCCGGGGCCTCCAGATACTTCAATCAAACCCTGCATCATTAAACCAATCAATACCAAACAATCAAATAGTCAATCAGTCAATTTTGAGATACGGTAATCTATGAATCCATAAGTTAATCAATCAAATTGTTCAGTGCGATGGCAAGTCAGCCACATATTCACCATAACTCACCATCTGATTGACCTATTCGCCTAAAAGCACCACCAGATTGACCTACTCGCCAAAAAGCACCATCAGATTGACCTACTCGACTAAAAGCACCATCAGATTGACCTACTCGCCTAAAAGCACCATCAGATTGACCTACTCGCCAAAAAGCACCATTAGATTGTCCTAAACTAAAGTTAAGTTTCCCTTTCAGACCAAGCGATCTATAGGGCAGATGATGTTAAGGTCATCTGTTTCTTTGGCCAACGGTTAACGAGCAGGGTGTCATGTGGCCAGCACAACGACTAACCGCCTTCACTTTCCCTAACTAAAGTCAGGTACCCATTAGAGTTGCATTGACCTACTCGCTAAAAATGACCATCTGATTGATCTACTTGCCAAAACGCATCATTGGATTGACCTATTCAAAGCGCCATCATTTGAGCACTCTCACCATATGCAAGCCACTTCTAAACAGGAAATAGCACAGGCGTCTTATTGTTAAATTCTGTAACAGAAATATATAATTATGCATTTCTAATTCTTAGTTTGAATAATTGTAATACTTTATTTTTAGCTGGACGTTATATAAAGAATAAAATAGCTACACTCTCAATATCACTTTTATTTTAGACATTTATCTACTAAACCCAAAACCTATCTGCCTATTAAGATAATACCTTATCTTCTGACACCGTCACTATTTGCGTAACATAAATAAATACAGTAATCAACTAGTACACTCCACAGATTTTCTATTTGGACAAAAGTTCTCCACTTCTGATAAACTACTTGACAAAATCTTTCCCCGTGTATGAAACACCTGATACTTTAAAATGTGTAAATAGCTCTGTAGATATGAAACTTTAATGGCACGGGCTATTATGAACATTTTTTTTTAAAGTGCTGTTAATCAATAATCATTAGGACATATTTAACTGTCATGATCAACTCTGCTACCATTCTATCGATTTTATGCTGCATAGAAGGAAAAAAAATGTGGACAGGTAAAATGTATCTTATAAATGGTCTAGGTCTAGCGCCTCTACTAGACCCTTGGACCACTGCTTGTTTAATGTGTAGGTTTTAGTAACTTGGTTTTAGTGCATATCCTATACCATTACTTATATTTGGCATAACATTTTGGACAAGTCAAACTATTGATCATGACACAAAAAATGAAGCCATCTTAACACAATCTTCATCCCAACAGTGACGTATGCATGCGAGACATGGAAGTCGTCTGCCGAAATTGAGAAAAAACTAAATGTGGCTCAACAAAGATGGCTAAGACGGATTTTAGGAGTTGGTTGATTTTTACTGGGGTGATAGATCTTTATATAATATGTTGTTGTTGTTTTTTTTTATAAATATTTTTAAAATGGGAAAAAATTACAAGTGTCAATCGAATCTCACACCCTAAAAAAAAAACCCAGCTCTATAGATATTAAAGAGTCCCATTGAAACCTCTCTTTATTGTAGGTACCTAATAACAGACTGCAGGTAAAACTTGTCAGGGATTAAGCAGAGCAGCAGACGACATTTGTTCTGCTCCGTTACGTTGGATTGAGTGCAGACTAGATCCGACTACTTTGACACCGTTAGTGTGTATGACAAACTATGACCTGCTGAATAGAGTGGACACGACTACGTTGGCACTTTTAGTTTATATAAATGTGGGAAGCGTGGTCGAGAGGCCAAGTGCACTTGGCTTGGCTACCTAGAAGGGGGCTCGAGGTTCGACACCCGACTCGGGCAAGAGTTGTGTTTACTGAGCGCCTAAAGGCAGCACGGAAAACCAACTCCTAGATACCCCCCCCCCCACTGGTCTACAAATGAGATTGGACCAAAAAGCACTCTGGGCATGCTATAAAGCATGAATGTAGCGCTATATCAAAGCTATAATAATAATAATAATAATATAGAAACTACGACCTGCAGACAACATCCGGCCTGTTCATGTTTTTATTTCAGGGAATACATATATAAAATTAGCATTTTCAAAAATAAGTTCGGACTGTAAAATACGGTCGATCAGTCAACATTATCAAGAAATTGAGTACTGTTCAGGCTTTACAGTGTTTATTACGGCCGGAACCCCCCCCCCTTTTTTTTTTAATAAATGGGCCTCCTTTTAACAATAAACCTTAAGCGTAAGGGTTTATAAAAGTAAATTTCTACAAATCAAATAAGAACATAAAACTAAAATATTAATTAACATAGGTTAGGCCAGTACTTGAATATGCATCTTCTGCAACTCAAGAAAACATTAAGAAACTGGAACAAAAAAACTAAAACAAATTAATTCCACTTATCTTATTCATGGCAAACCAGTAACACAGACTAAAAACGCAAAATACCTAGGTGTTATAATAAATGAAAAACTGTCATGGAATCCACATATTGATGAAACTACAAAAAAATCAAACAAAGCATTAGGATTTATTAAAAGAAATTTCTATAAATCAAATAAGAACATAAAACTAAAATGTTATTTAACCTTGGTTAGGTCAATACTAGAATATGCATCCTCTGTTTGGGACCCCTCGACTCAAGAAAACATTAAGAAACTGGAACAGACACAAAATAGAGCAGTGCGATTCATAACAAACGAATATTCACATTTGACTAGAGTAACACCTTTAGTAAAATCACTAAATTTAGAAAGCCTTCAGGACAGAAGACTCAAAAGTAAAGTAGCAATTATACATAAAACACTGAACCATAATCTCCAAATACAAAAACAAAATTTAATAAAATACTCAGAAAGACACAAAGATAAAGGCACATTTCCCATCCCATATGCTAGGACAAATTTGTACAAATGCTCCTTCTTTCCTAGTGATATTAGAGAGCATGGAATAGGTTGCCTGAATCAGCCAAGAAAACCAACGACTTGGCAAAATTTAAGTCATTGATCAAGGACGTAATCATCTTTTTTTTTAAGTAACGTCTGTATTTGATAAGATAAGATTAATGATGTTCATTGTTTTATGCACGCCGCAGTTCATCGTCATATAGGAAATATAGGAAAACAGTGCTGTGATAAAACAGAATGATAGAAACTAGTATTGTTGAATAAACATTTGGCCTATGTGACTTTCCTTTCCTGTGATTGTCACCAGGACTATATTGATATATTTCCTTAGTTAGTCAAAGTTTTGTGTAACATGGTGTGGTAGTAGTAATTATAATTCTTACATGAAGAATGAATATTCATAAAAATATTTTTATTTAATTTTCTACAATTTTACTTAAACATTGGAGGTGACTAAAAAAATTGTTGACAGTTGACAGTGCTTGGAAAAAAAAAAGAATTGAAGGGGAAGTAACTACGTAATTTGTGATTTCTTTTTTTTTTTATTACCTCCCTTATTGAACTCAGAAAATTCCATTGCCTTGAAAAAAAAAACGTAAGTTTAAGTGTGTCGACGTGGCCATCTAGTTGCTATAATCAGATTAACGTTAAGCTAAAAATAGAAGGGACATTAATAAGGTAAAACTAATCCGCTACACATTGTGAGAATGGTACATGAAAAACGTCAATTTTTTTCACTTCAGATTCAAATGCACCACTTAAAATTTTATAAGTTTCAGTCTTGGAAAGTATGGGTCATTTGTACACATTTTGGTTTGTTGCGTACACATTTGTGTATAGTAGAGAAGGGGATATAAAGCATAAAATATTAACTCCTTATCTCCGTAATTATTTACCGCATTCTGGTGGAATCAACGCTGGTATCGTCGGTTAGGAGAGAAAGAGTTAAGTCTCTCCTTTTTAACACAATAATAATAATCTTCATTATCCGTAAGGAAAGTGTCTTACAATTTGTGCATTACACCAAACAAAATATTATAACTATAAAAAAAAAAAAAAAAAGTACATTCACACCAGACTCACCCAAAAAGTTTATATCAGATTGTTTCTATTTAATAATATGATTGTCAGGGGTACAAAAGAGTGTTCGTCTGTTTGTCTTTGCTATCGGTGTCTTGTATCTCTTCTATGATGGTAAAATCACAAAATCCTGACGCAAGGAGTGATTTTTTATTTCTAGAATCATTTTAGCTTTTTCTATGGTTGTTTGTCTCAAACAGCTACCCAAATGGGGTTGGTTTTTTCGCCAATGATTTTACCAACAGCATTTTAGTTTGCATTTATAATTTTTCCTCAAATATATCTGACTATCTGATTTTTCCTTAGAGTCACTAAAAGACCATAAGGTCCTTAAAAATGTTGAAACTATCATCTTTTTTTCTGATAATGAAAAGTTTAAAAGTTAACATACAAAATGTGTAACAAAAAGAATGAGCATACATACATACATACATACATACATATATACATACATATATACATACATACATACATATATACATACATACATACATACTGTCACAGCTTTCCTATTATATAACTCTTATCTACTTATAACTCGGTAGAAACTACTATAGGTCTCGATACGTCTAGGTGTCCCTGGTTCAGCTGTATTTATAAATCAACAAGTAACACTCGACCAAACACATACACTTTAATCATCTTTACGGCATATCACACACAAGCTGGTCTCTGTCTGCCCACTCTCTGACAACAAAACACAGGATGGCTGCCTGGTCGTGCGGTTTGCGCGCTGGACTGTCGTTCAGATTTATCGATGGTCCCGGGTTCAAACCCTGCCCGCTCCCATCCCCCGTCGTCTTGCGGAAGGTTTGGACTAGGAAGTAATTATCTTCAACTCTGAAGGAACATCCGAAACATGTAAAACATTTTACAAAACAAAACATTTTACAAAACAAACACACTTCCGGTCATTCGCGCAGAGTGTAAAAATAGATTATACATATACATACGTATTACACACATTCATCCGTGACATCTCGCCCCTCCTAAAATTATAATCGATTTACACAAAGATCACTAAATAAAACGATTATAAAACAAATAGTAAACATTACACCAAAATACAACAAAAATGTTCGTTCGGTAGGCCACAAAGGCTCTGGGTATGCCACACAGGCGTGTAGGTAGTCATACAGACTTAAACATAGTCACAATGATCTTGACGTAGTCACACAGACTTCAATGTAATAGACACACAGTCTTAGTTGAAGACACACAGTCTTAGTAGAAGACTCACAGTCTTAATTGAAACATACATATATACATACGCACACACACATACATACACAAATACATACATACATACATACATACATACATACTTACATACATACATACATACATACATACATACATACATACATACATACATACATACATGCATGCAAACATACATACACACATACATACACAAATACATAAATACATACATACATACATACACACATACATACACACAAATTATCAAATGCAAACAATTACATTAAAACCAACGTGTACTGTGTTTTTTGGTCTGATTAGTTGTATAAACATTTCGGTCAATTTGTGCGTCGTAATAGCTAGAAACTTAAATTCCTGTGAACATGCATGCTTTTTTTTTTTCGGGGTGAAATGCGCCACTTGTAATTGTTCAATGCGCCACATTTGGCGCTGGCCCCATATCGGTTGGCCAACCCTGGTCTACCTCCTCTTTCCCTTTAAAGGCAGCAATAATTAACAATAACGAATAGTATTCCCCGGCTAGCATACAAACAATATTATCATTAACTCTTTCTCTCCTAACTAACGATACCAACGTTGATTCCACCAGAATGTGGTAAATAATTACGGAGAGAAAGAGTTAATACATGATTTTTTGCTAAAGCATTTTAGTCCGTGCCTTTAAGAAAGATCGAAATGTCAGGAGTTAATGTCATGCCATTTGTATACGTTGTTTACTGTTTCCACATTACACCGGCAGCCAATAGCTCAATAATTTGTACCTGACCTGAAAACAATGGACAAAAGTCACGTTCAGATTCCATTCCCTCTTCCCTCCCTGCCACCACTCATTCCCCCCCCCTCCCACATCCCCCTCCCCCAGCACCACTTCCGTGTTTAGCTTTTCATGTCCTGAAGAGACCTCGTTAACGGCTTAGCACATAGGTCAGTGCAGGACCGTTAATTGTCAATAAATTCCAAACATGGGGATGGATTTCTAGTCGCTCACTGAACTACACGACAATTGAACTATTTATAGTCCCTTGAGATATAAGCGGGAAGTACACAGGAGCTCTTATAAGAAGTGTGTCTGGTGAATGGGTTGGATGAGTCCTCAAATGTGAGCTGAAGAGCAGGCCAGGGACCGGAAGAGGACCGGAAGCCCTTTTTCCGTACACCGAAAAGTTAATTTAAAATCAACGAAATTTTAAGTGTTCAAATGAAATAGGATCTTGTCATTTCAACCCTACCTAACCAGGGGTGGACAGGTATCAAAATCGGCCCTGGCATTACCATATAAACCGGCCCACTAATGGTATGTCATATCTTGTGCCTTGGGCTTAGGGGGGATTTTTTTCAGTTTGAGTGTGTGTGCATTGAAAAAAAAAATTATTTGGTCGCGAACAGACCGGCCCATTCGGTGCCGGCCCACCGGGCATTTGCCCGTTTGCCCATATAGCCAGTCCGCCCCTGTACCTAACCCACCTAACCCAGTATAGTATCTACTCCGCCACTAAAAGAAAAATGACTTAAAATAAGGATTGAATTTAAAAAAAAAAAACTATCGAAAGTGAAGGATAAAAGAGAGGCCACTGTTTGGAATCATTTTAGCCATTACATAGTTGTCACGTGATAATAATCGCCAAGGCCAAGATTGACGTTGTTTAATTGACACAATACAGAATGCTTGCGTTTTAGAAATAACAGTAAATTTCAAATGCTAGTAAAAATAGCCTAAGGAGTTAAGAATAGAGTCCTAGTTCTTTCTTAACTCTTTCTCTCCATAATTATTTACCACATTCTGATGGAATCAACGTTGGTATCGTCAGTTAGGAGAGAAAGAGTTAAACTAATTTTAGAGAAGATCTAAATACATTTAATCAGTTTAAAGCTTCATGTTAAATAATTTAGTGAATCTATTATTGAAATTAAACTTGTGTGTATAAAGTGCGTGTGATTTTGTTCTCGAAGAACTTAGAAGTTGTCATCCGTTAAGAGGCACGTTTTTATCTCTTCACCCAAACAAGAATTTCCGGCGTACTTGTGAGTAACCTTTGGCTTCCGAACCTGGGGTCCTGGTTTCAAATCTCGTTGAAGACTAGGATTAAAAATTTTGGGAAATTTTTGGGAGCCCTTGAGTCCACCCAAATCTACTGGGGAAGGTAAAGGCGGCTGGTCGTTGTGATGGCCATATGACGCCCTGCTAGTTAACCGTCCACATAACTCTAATGGGTATCTGACTTAAGTTGGGTAAAGTAACGGCGGTTTGTCTGTGTGCTAGCCACATGAAACCCTGCTCGTTAACCGTTGGCCAAAAAAACAGATGATCTTAACATCATCTGCCCTATAGACTGCTTGGTCTGAAAGAGGAACTTAACATTTTTTTTACTTGTGAACAACGGGTCACCATGCATACTTCTGAATGTACCAAGACGTAACTGCCCAAGGAATTAATCATGACAATGGTACTCCCTTGTTTTCTGTTTCCATTGTGTATATAATTGTAAATGAGTTTGCAGACTATGAATTTTATTGTTCAAACTTTATTTTAAAGCAAAATTTCGTGAAACAAAAATGGTGGAAGAAGAAGTAAAAAAAGAAATTGAGGCAGACTTAAAGCATGGAGTGAGGCAGAGGAATATGAACATCAAATAAGGCAGAGGCGTACACCAAATGAGCCAGAGAATTATGACAATCAAGTGAGGCAGAGGCTTATGAACATCGAGGCAGAGGCTTTTGAACACCGAGGCAGAGGCTTATCAACATCAAGTGATGTAAAGACTTACGAACATCAAAATAACTATATCATACCTTCTAGCATCCTCATTCCCCTTAACTCTGCCATTTTCCTGAGTTTCTCTTCCAGAGTTAACTCCTCTTCCTCATGGTCTACCGTTTTTCTTCCACTGCCTGAAAACCTTCCAGATTTTTCATCTTCTTCAATTCTGCCAAGTGAGCCAGGGTTAAAGGGCTTTCGTAGTGACATGACCGTCTCAGCCCCTTGTAAGTCCATTACAGAATAACTCCATGGGTCAAAACATTTCTAAGTCTTTCTCCCCATTGCCTGAAAGCATTAAAACAAAAGCAAAATTTTAAAAAAAGCTTTTAAAAAAAGCTTTTCTAAAGGGTTAGAACTCCATCCTTAACTCTTTTTCTCCGTAATTATTTACCACATTCTGGTGGAATCAACGCTGGTATCGTCAGTTAGGAGAGAAAGAGTTAAAACTATACCTACCAATAATGTACAAGCTATTTCCCTTATTTGATATCAAACAAGATAATTAATTACCAATAATTATTGACTATTGGAGTATTTTTGTGTATTGATTCATGTTTTGTTAGGTGTAATAAAGAAATGTTTAAAGTATGAACTTGATCGGAGAAGGGGTAAGGGAGAAATAGCCTTGAAACTTATTTAGAAGGACTATACCCAACAAATTTAGCCATATCTGTGAATATGAAGCATTGGTTTCCCTTGTTGCTATTAAACAAAGACATTAGTTAGCAATTGTTTTAATTGGTTACTTTATTTTTTTTTATATTCATCTATGTCAATGAATAATTGTGCGAAGTTTCAACCTGATCCGAAAATGGGTGTGGGAGAAATAACGTGTACACACTTTTTACCAGACAGACAGATTGACTTGATATAAGCTTGTAATGATTTCAAAATTGAACCTAAACGTCCTGGTTCTAAAGTTTGCACACGTGGGATAGTATAAACGTCTTATCTTTATTTACAGAGCACATACACACACACACTCAAATGTTAGTCCAAATCATAGATTGCACATTCCCTCCCCCTCTAAAAATAGATGTTTCCCCCCAAACATGACTAAGATAATGGTGCCCATTATTTCAAGGCAGTCTACTGTTTTACATGTAGAGTGACATCGTTTATACAGTTTATACAGTATCATCGCTGGGTTAGACAGTTGTATTGTATTGTATGAAAAGCAATGCTCCTTTCATGTCTTTTCTAATTCATAGGTAATAAATCGTCGGCTCTGACTCAGTAGCTCTTAGGCAGCGGTTCCCAATTAGTGTGCCTCACCAGCCTCATGTAACACTACCAACACACACACAGTTTCTATTAACACAGCAAAGCGACAAGTGTAGAGCGTTGTGATGTTGACATTCTAGTTTTGTTTACGATTGTTGGGCGTCCTTAGTGACGACGCCAAAACAATGGAGCTTCGCATTTGTTAAATACTCTACTTCCTGTGCCTACGAATTTAGGGTCTCTAAAAATTTCGTGACTGAAAAGAAAGTCACAACCTTCCAGTTCTCAAATGAGTAATAAAGATCTAACACAGGGGTTCTCAACCTGTGAGTCGCGACCCCCTTGGGGGTCGATTGACGATTTGCCAGGGGTCGCCAAAGACCATTGACAAGATGGATTGTTATTGTCTATTCTTCTATTGCTGTGTCTGTGTGCGGGGGGGGGGGGGGCGGCTAAGTGGGTGATAGTAAAAAAGGGGTCGCCGAGCATAAAAGGTTGAGAACCGCTGATCTAACATAACTTTGGAAAAGCCCAACTACATTTACATGGGGATTGTGCTGACTACACAATGGCGCCATAATCCATGGGCAAACACAATATGAAGTTATTTAAATTACCTGAACTTTGTACCGATTGTTAGTGAATGTCAGAATTGTATTTCACAGCGGGAAAAACAACAACTCATATGAACATTTTGTTGTTTTCTCCGTATCTGTACTATAACCAGAGAATAAGAGTTATGGTCCCTCTTTCCAAAGACTGTAATCGATTGTTTTCTACATTTCTTCTCGTAAATAAAAAAAAAATCAAACTTCTCTAGACTCTCCGGAATTCTTTAAAAAAAAAAAAAAGTCAGGCAGTGATTTTAAAAAATCGACATTCCTTTGATTTCCTGTTTGTTTCGTGGTCTACTGATATTCTGATTCTATTGATTTTTTGTAGACTTAGACCCACAACATAGAAGTGAATCAAAACATAGACTAGATCTAATCCCTAAGTAATGCAGTTCGCGTAGGTCGCAATCAATAATGACTATATCATCATTAAACAGAATAGTTATTCCCCTTTACTCATCCCAGTATTAATTCCCTTTGTTCAATCTAAAATTTGTCGTTAAAAATGCAGTCTGTCGTCGAATACAAACTTTCTTGGCTTTATTCAGAAACAGTTATTTATACACTTGATCCAGAGGAAATTTGACAACAGTTTTTAAAATTAAAAAAATTAAAAAAAAAAATGTTATGTTGTGTATATGGCGCACTTACAAGACTTACTGTTCGACAGTCAGTATAGTAACGCACCATAGTTGAGGGACCTTGAACGCGACATTTAGTGACGTCACCGGTAAGTAGGTTCGAGAATATTTATGTTATTATTAGTCAGTTGGTGTTCGGACTTCAAGAGGAAAACTTCGTATTACGGACAGAGACTCCATTGTGCCCTTTTCAGTATCAAACTCCATTCATGTCTAGAACGGTTTGGACTTAAACCTTTAACCTTGTTAAGTTGTTACATGTGTAAGCATAGTTCTGAAGTAGTTTAAGCGCATCTAATACATCCGTACAAGAAATCCAGACATTTCCAGTAATCTGTCGAAGTTAGACAGCCATCAACAACTACAGTATCAAGGCATATCACACTACCCTTTATTATATATATTTATAGGTCTGTGGGTCCACGTTAAACAAGATCTAAGAGAGTGGCCAGATTTACGACAGTATAAGACTGTGGCCGCCCCCAGGTCATCATAATTAATAAGCATCTCTGCATTGCAAGAATGTTTTTTTTTCACAAAATGTGGTTATTAAAGATAAATAATAAGGAGAATTGCGAGTACTAAATTACTTTCAACACAAATATGACATGCTAGGTGTATTTATAATGAAGAGGGTAGTGACCTACACCATAAACTGACGTAATCCACAGACTTACAGAAGTGTCTTCAAAATATAAGATGATTACGTTCAACGCGTATCTATGTGTTAATCTAGCCGTGATAATGAAATTCAGTTAAGCCATCGGTTTTTCTGGCTGATTTATTGCAACCCGTTCCAAGCTCTAATAGCACAAGTGAATCTGGTGAATTTGTATGAATTTATCCTAGCATGTGGAATAAGAAATGTGCTTAATCTATGTGGCTTTCTAAGTATTTTATTAGGCTGTGTTTTCGTATGTGTAAGCTATGGTTAAGTGTTTTATGTATTATTGTTTATCCTTTTCAGGAGGGGCCTCCACTTACTAAGATCCGGCACTGCAGTTAAATGTCCGAGAGAAAAATCGGAAAACATAATGAGAAGGGGAGACAAATTGCCTTGAAAACAAAAACAGTACTTAAAAGTAAGCGTTAAGTGTGTGTGTGAGAGAGAGAGAGAGAGAGAGAGAGAGTGTGTGCAAATGTGTATGTATGTCTATGTATATATGCATATGTGTATGTGTTTATGTTGTGTGTGTGTGTGTTAGTGTGGAGGCACGATCACAAAAAAAAGGTAATCCAATACTGTAGACAGAAACAGATCCTTACCATCACAACTGCTAGGTCCATTTTATGATCCCAGAATCCTTAGATCTAGTTTCACAATCGACTAGGCTGTGAGCCTCTGGGTCTGTCTCCGAGGCACGTTTCGCCCCCCGAGGCGAAATCCATTGGCTCAGAGCAAGTCCGAAATTAGGTCGACACCTGGGGGGGGGGGGGGTCGCTAGGAACATAACACAGGACATTTTTTTTCCCTTTTATTTCTCAGAGACAAACCAGGTAAACAACTGGCCCGGGGGGGGGGGATGGGGGGCGAGGGGGGGGGGGGGTTCTTATAACATTCTACAGTACGTGCTAGTCTAAAATATAAAAAAGGCGTGGGAGTGGGCGATGTTCATTGTTGCGCAGTGGTCATGGAATTTGACGTCCCCTTGGGCGATGTTCATTATTGCGCAGTGGTCATAGAACTTGACGTCCCCTTGGGCGATGTTATGATCAGGGCAGAATATTTGTAAGCAGGCTACCCTAGATCTAGAATTAAATGAGGTTTTTTTTTTGTTTTTTCTGAAGCGGGACAGTGCTTGTAATTAGTGTGGGAGGTGGGGTGGTGGTGGAATGTTGACTTCTTTGCCCATAATGATTTGGCGGAATTCGTTTGAACGAGCATTGACCTAATTTTAGGTCAGAATATGGTTTAACTCCTTCTCTCCTAACTGACGATACCAGCGTTGATTCCACCAGAATGTGGTAAATAATTACGGAGAGAAAGAGTTAAGTAAGAGTAAGATGGATTGGGCAGGGGGTAAAGGTATTCTAGCTGACACAGAGATTCGGCACTGGTGTATTTAGTAAAATAGCTTGCATTCCTTGACATCCTCTGTCCCTTGACTTTTTGTCGTACGGGTGATGTGTCAGTTGGCGTAATCAAATCTCTCGAGCTGCTGTTTTTTAGCAGGATATCAAAGAGACAGGCCGGTCCAATATCTTGTACATTGTCCAGACATTTTTTTCTTAGGACGACCCAGTCTTAGTGCCCCCTCCACTGTACCTTAAAGAATGACTGTTGACAGTGAGTCATGTCTTACAATATGACCAAACCAGCTCAGCTTTTTGTATTTTCACAGTAAAAAAAAAATAATTTTTAAAAATTATACTGGAACATCGCCAGCCAACTTGTTAACTTGTAACAGTACAAACTCATTTGTCTTCTTTTCTTGGTATCTGATACCCAACACCATTTGTCTTCTTTTCTTGGTATCTGATACCCAACACCATTTGTCTTCTTTTCTTGGTATCTTATACCCAACACAATTTGTCTTCTTTCTTGGTATCTGATACCCAACACCATTTGTCTTCGTTTCCTGGTATCTGATACCCAACACCATTTGTCTTCGTTTCCTGGTATCTGATACCCAACACCATTTGTCTTCGTTTCCTGGTATCTGATACCCAACACCATTTGTCTTCGTTTCCTGGTATCTGATACCCAACACCATTTGTCTTCGTTTCCTGGTATCTGATACCCAACACCATTTGTCTTCGTTTCCTGGTATCTGATACCCAACACCATTTGTCTTCGTTTCCTGGTATCTGATACCCAACACCATTTGTCTTCGTTTCCTGGTATCTGATACCCAACACGATTTGTCTTCGTTTCCTGGTATCTGATACCCAGCATTTTTCTGTAGCATTTACCCTCAAAGGCACGAATTCTTCTTTCAGCCTCAGCGTCCAGTGTCCAACTTTCACCACCACCATATAGAAGTACAGAGACCACTAACGAAGCAAACAGTTTTAATTTTAAAGGCACATTCCTCGTCCCATATGCTAGGACAAATTTGTACAAATGCTCCTTCTTCCCTAGTGTTATTAGAGCCAGCCATGAAAACCAATGACTTGACAGAATTTAAGTCATTGGTTAGCATGCATGACTAGATTAACCTAGGAAAGACACAAAGATAAAGACAAATTTGTACAAATACTCCTTCTTCCCTAGTGCTATTAGAGCATGGAATGGGTTGCCTGAGCTAGCCAGGAAAACCAGTGACTTGGCAGAATTTACGTCATTGGTTAATATGCATGACTGAATGCATGACGCGTAGGACGTAATCATCAACTTTTTTGAAGTAACGTCTGTATTATATAAGATAAGATCATGTATTATATAAGATATGATAAGGAACACACGTAGGGCGTAATTATCTTTTTTGAAGTAACGTCTGTATTTTATAAGATAATATAATGACACTCGCCTGTTGATAATTATTTCAGCCAACAGAAGAATACGATGGACAAAAAACGTCTTGGGATTGGAAGGTAGAAAAGCAAAGAGAACACAAGGGGGGGGGGGAACCAAGTAGAGAGTAGAGGGGAGGGGCAAAGAAAGAGGGTCCAAAAAAATACGTTCAGAGAGTATAAAAAGGAGGGCGAGAGAAAAATAATGGAGTAGAAGAAATACAGGGCAATCAGCAATGTGATTAAAAGAAACAATGGCACTGTCAGGTTATAATATGACACAAAGAGTGACACGGTGACACTACACGCGTTGCAGAATGAGAGAGAGAGAGAGAGAGAGAGGTACAAGACTACAAAAAAAAACTAATTAGTTACAGACTTACATTTGGACTCAGCGATTGATTAAATCTAAGAGGAGGTGTGAATGTGTTTTCCTAAAGTGAGAGAAACAGATAGTGAGAGAGAGGCAGCGAGGAATAGAGAGATGGAGTGAAAGAGAAGGGAGGGAGAGAAAGGAGGAGAAAAATAAGAGAAGGTCGAGAATAACAAAGAGGGAGAGAGGGAGAAATCACAAGTACATAACAAACTTTTTTACCAGACAAACAGATAGACAGAGTTGATATAAGCTCTGTAAGAAAACCTTTACTACAGTTGTAAAGGCATTAAGAAGGGCGGAGTAACGGAGGTGCTCGCAGGAAGTGCTATTGCAGATTTTCACGATACACTAAAGTTCACTAAACAATGTCAAGGACGCTAAAAGGAACTTTAAAATTGCCAACTAAATAATTGTTACAAAGGGAAAATCTTAAAAGATTTGATTACTCACAGTTACAAGTGCGGACTACGTAATTTTAAACTCGCCAAGAAACCGAGAGAAAAAGCATGGCTTATCATCACGCCCATTACTTTGTACACCAGATACACCGAAAAACTTGCTATTTATAGTCCTTTCTCCATGTGTGAAAATCTCCAATAAAGATCAACTTAGGCGCCATTTTTTCTTACACTGGCCTATACGAAAGCAGTTGGCAGCAGACGGTATCTGAAAAGAGACAGCCGGAAAACTCTACGAAGGACGAGGGACAATCATTGAGACCCAAAAGAAAATCCCTTGCCGAAGAAAACGTCTTTGTATGCTGAGGTGACAAGATACGCAGGTCACAACTGGACTTGAGACTTTGAGTAATCATGTGAAGCACTGCAATCGGGTTAGTCCCTGAAATATGAGGGCGTTGCCTTTCTTAATGGCGTTGCTATTTAACTTATATATATAACAAACATGATCATTTATTTATTTCTGCCAATTATAAAAACAAAAGTCAAAAGTTCATAAGTAATCTTATTTCTGCCCCCTAACAAAATTAAGCCTTTAAACAAGCAAAAGGAAAAAAAAAGAATACTTTTTTTTTTTAAACGAAAGCTTATCTAGGGGGAAATAACCGCTAATTAGGTCTACTACTATTTATCTGAAAGTTACCGAGTTTAGCTTTCTTTCTGCTAATAAAAACACAATTAATTAATTAGTGTTAAATGATTATTTAATTGGTTAATTTTTTTGGATTGATTCGTGTATTGTTATCGACTATAATTAATTATGCAAAATTTCAAGTTGATTCGAGAATGGGAAGACAAAGAAAGAACGTGTCAAAACGTAATAAGGGGACTAAATCCATATATATATATATATATATATATATATATATATATATCCATATATATATATATATATATATATATATATATATATATATATATATATATATATATATATATATATATATATGTGTGTGTGTGTGTGTGTGTGTGTGTGTGTGTGTGTGTGTGTAAGTAGCATTTATATCACTTATTTTGAAATCAAACAAAATAATTAATCACCAACAATTAATTAACTATAATCACCAACAATTAATTAACTAATTATTTATTCTTTTTGATTGAATCATGTCTTGTCAGGCTTTTGTAAACTAATGTTGTAAAGTTTTAACTTTCTTCGAGAATGGGAAAAAGGTATTAAAACTTTTTACTAAACAGACAGACGGACATACAGAGCAAATTGAAATAAGTTTTGTACACACACAAAAAAAAAAACCCCTGAGTTTTTCAAATCCTAAATTTCCAATCAATATCTTTCTTTAATTGCTTTGTAGCGGAACGCAAAGAGATAGGATAAACAGCAATGAGTAACGAGAGGTGGGGGTTAGGGGGAGAGAATATACATTGATCCCTTAGACCAGTGGTTCTCAACCTTATAGGCTCGGCGACCCCTTTTTACAACCCCCCACTCTGCCGCGACCCCCCCCCCCTCCTCATACACACACAGCAATAGAAGAATGGACAAAAACAATTAATTTTATTTCGATGGTCTTAGGCGACCCCTGGCAAATCGTCAATCGACCCACAAAGGGGTCGCGACCCACAGGTTGAGAACCCCTGCCTTAGACACTGCTAGGTATTGGGATCCCAAGGTTTCTTATCAAGAGCGACCATTGTGTAGGGAGATAACTTCAGATAAGGTTTCGCGTTCTTCCTAACTGACAATACTAACAAGGGGCTAACACGTCGCGGTGATCTGCCTTGAAAGCGTCAGGGGCCGCCACTCACCGCGTCAAAGGTAGCGGTAGAAACAATAGAAGTTGTTCTATCCTGAACGTTTCATGCATCAATGACCAGCAGCCACACTTCTATATTTTAGTCTACTAACACACACACACACACATTTAAAGACCGCATCACAAACCAAGACATTAGAGACAGTGTTACTGCTGCGATTGGACCCCATGATGACCTGCTAACTACTGTAAAAAAAAAAACGCAAGCTAAAACTCTATGGCCATGTTACAAGGTTTTCGGGCCTCGCAAAGACCTTCCTTCAGGGAACAGTACCAGGAAAAAGAAGAAGAGGCAGACAGAGAAAGCGATAGGAAGACAACACAAAAGAATGGACGGGCCTGCCATTGAACGAGGCTCTAACTAAGGCAAAAGAGAAAGAGGAATGGAGAAAGACGGTCTACAAATCTTGCATGGTGCCCCCACGATCCAACAGACTAATGGGTAGGTCAAGGTAAAAAAGGTAAACACACACACACATGTAACTCCGATTACACTTTATCTTTTAACAAAGCTTATATCAACTCTGCCAGGTAAAATGTTTGTCCACGTTATTTCTTCCACACCCCATTCTTATATCAAGATGAAACTTTGCACAATTATTCATTGGCTTAGACAAGACATGAATCAATAATTAGTCAATGAATGACTGGTAATTATTTTGTTTGATACCAACAAGGGAAATTAATCCTTCAGTATCTGTAATAGACACACTAAAACAGCATGAGCTTCACTAAACACAATGATTTTATTTGTCTCTATTTATGTTCTTTACTCCAGCCACTTGTTCTCTAAAACTGACCTCCTTTTACACACAGTCCTGACACACTGCTGTTCACTCAACCATGTACACTCAAGGTCCACTGGTCATTTCACACACAGGCACACACACGCTGCACTACCAGCCACTCAAAAACACATACACTGACTATCACAGTATTGACAGATAATTTTTAACACGTCATTTCTCCCAAAAACCCATTCTCGGATCAAGTCGAACCAATTATTTATTGTACCTAACAAAACACCAATCAATGAGAAACGTTAACCCGTTAGTCAATTAATTATTGGTAATTAATTATTTTGTTTAATAATGATTAAGGGAAATAAATTCTACATTATTAAGACATAAGCTTTGTTTTGTTTTTTTTAATTGTACTAGAATGGTGCGGTGGTATAAGTTGAATTAGCCCCCCCTTTTTTTTTTACATTTTGCTTAAACGTTTGAAACAAACAATAGATCACTAAAAAAAAAAACTTCTATTTTCACAAGACAAAGTGGTTAGCGTACTGGCTCGCGGAGGCTTGAGCTCTCCAATTCAAATTCAAGTACTACATCTTTTATATATATATATATAATACATTTAAAAGCGATCACGGTAACTTTAACAATGATCCCCGCTCCCTGTTTTCTTTCGGATCCTTTACCATTTTCCTAACTGGTCTAGACAAGTGATAGCGCATTGAGAAAGCTAATAGCATGAAATTGTGCTAAACAAAAAACATTTGGGGAGAATATTTCTAATCACACTGATTTATTATTGTTAGCCCAGTGCCGATCTATTACAGGACTGGTCCAAGCTGCTACAGCAAAATTTAATATAAGCTTTGCTTTTTTTTTAAAAGTATTTTTTATGTTTTCTTGTTTTCCTGTAAGGTAGAAAAGTCATAAGACTTTTTTTTTTAAGTAGCCTACATACATTCTAGCAATAGAATTGAGATGCTACAGAAGGATCTTAGGTATCACTTTCAATTACCGCATCACAAACCAAGAGATTAGAGACAGGGTTACTGAAGCGATCGGACCCTATAATGACCTGCTAACTTTTGTAAAGAAATGAAAGCTAAAAATATATTACAAGATCCACGGGGCTAACAAAGACCTTCCTTCGGGGAACAGTACCAGGAAAAAGAAGAAGAGGCAGACAGAGAAAGCGATGGGAGGACAACATAAAAGAATGGACGGGCCTACCATTGATAGAGGTTTTAAACAAGGCAAAAGACAGGGAGGAATGGAGAAAGACGGTCGACAAATCTTGCTTGGTGCCCCAACGATCCAACAGACTTAGGGATAGGTAAGGTAAAAAAAAAAAACATAAATTCTTAACTACGTACTGACCTTAAATACATAGTACTAGTGTGTAATCTTGACCTACATAAGTTACTTTAAAAAGTAGATTATGCCATACAGCTCAAATATCGAAATCGAATGTAATCCCTCGAATCCTCCGTATACTTCCTAAACACAGGGATCTGTGTTGACACAGTTATCTCCAGTGAGCTCTCTTGAAGAAAAAAAAAACAAGTAATTTTAACCTCCTTTCAGTTTCATTAACAATGAAAGAAATGCAAACAGAAGACGTGCTTTGGGGAGCTAGATCTAGATATCTATAAATACAGCAACATGACAAGAGAACTGGTTGGATTACACAAGTGTTTGTCCTTCCCGCTGGCAGACAAAGCTGAGATCTCGCGGAGCAGTCAACACATTTCAAATCTTCCTCGACCTATTCCAGATCGATAAGTTTACTTTTCATTGCCGCATAACCAAAGGGCCTTTGACGTTAAGGAGAGATTGGGGGGGGGGGGGGAGGGCTGAACTCCCATCCCCCTTCCCAGAGTATTCCTCCAAGTTGATAATGTACCACTGTCTATCTATCTATCTATCTATCTATCTATCTATCTATCTAGGTAGCACTGGACAGATCCACATGGAGAGAGAGCATAAAGGAAGGGTCACAGATTGCAGATGTCATACACAACGGAAGCAGAAAGAAGGGTGAAAATGCAACGGCGCCTGGTGATTATATATGTCCAACCTGCGATCTCAGCTGTGTATCAAGGATTGGCCTCTTTAGTCACACAAGAAGTTGCAAAGGGAAAAGATCGTCTCTCGAGACGTAAAATGCCACATATATCTATCTATCTATCTATCTATCTATCTATCTATCTATCTATCTATCTATCTGTCTGTCTGTCTGTCTGTCTGTCTGTCTGTCTATCTTATATATCTTACCCATGTGTCTTTCAAGTCGTAGTGTGAAAGTATAATATTTACTTATCGTACTGAATTTATTGTGTGATACATTACAAGAGGTTAGAACATTGGTTTCTGCATGGCTACATAGTTGCTCACAATTTATCATAAACCTTTAAAAAAACAACATCAACTCTTTCCTTATATTTTTATTTTGTAGTGGATACAATCAAATCGTTAAATAAAAACGATCTCATATAAACTTTTCGCCTGTAAATTATGAGTGAGTCTAGTATGAATGTATATTTTGTATTTCTATAATTATAATGTTTTGTTTGGTGTAATGCACAAATTGTAAGACAACTTTCCTTATGGATAATAAAGATTATTATTAAGTCAGAAACGAACAAGTATTTATTCTCTGGCGCTGCCAGCGTCGAGTTTCGTTAAAGAGAAACAAAATTCATAGTAGTCCCTTTAACAGTTTCCAATGAGGAATTTTCTGGTGATGTCGCAGGTCTGCAGCAGCACCGCCCTCTGACAGGCAACAAGAATGTTCCTAGGAATGTTAGGGGCCTTGAAGGTATATTTTGTTGAATTCCTGGAAGAGTTTTTGCCTGTAATCTGGGAGATGTTTATCATCACAGTTATTTAAACGTAGGAACGATTTGATAATGTCTATATTCATTTCTCTCGTCCATTTGATCCTTTTGGCTCCTCTTGTTCTACCACCAACAGCAACTCTCAGTTGTGTGGGGTGTGGGTCATGGAGTAGACCGACCTCTTGTCTTTGGTCATGAGGTTGTGAATTACCTTCAGTAAACACTCGACTCATTGGTGAATAATATTTTAATATTTACCGCCTAATTTATTTCATAGTCATCACTGTCATGGAAGAAGCTATGGGCCCCGTTCTAATTCTCCTCAAATTCAAAAATTTGATCAAACAAAAATGAATGTGCGTTATTTTGTTTATTTCGATCTACTATCTTCGTAAACAAGCTTCTAAGATCTCAATATATATATTTATTTATGTGTATTTATAAAGTTATGTAAAATTTTACCGCCATAGATGGAAATATCTAATAGAGATTGTGGTTGTTATTAGATTCAGTTTTTCGCTTCTGATTTTCCTGAATCTTGTTTGAAATTTAAATTTCATATAAAACTCCACCCTCACGAAGTATGGTATTTAAGGAAGACAATCAATGCATACAAAGTGTAGGCCTAAATATCAACAAAATATTTACATTATTTTATATACTTTAGCTGAAAATATTTTTTACAAAATTTATTTGTAAGAAAAAATTAAAACTAAGATTAAAATTTATTTTCTATGTATTTTTTTTTAGTACACATGGAAAATAACTTTAACCTATATACTAGTTTCTTTATATTTTATTTTTATAATTGCAAATTTCATCATTTCAGTAGACAAAATTAAACTATATAAATATATTTGTGAATTTTGACTTCTCTGGTATCAGAGAAAATTTGTATTACCGACGAATCCCCATATTATTAAGCATAAACGCTTTACATTACTTAAGAGCAAGTCATAACTTTATTTTTACTTCATCAACTTGCTCTGTCTGTCTGCTTCAAATTCTGAACTCGTTAATATTCCCACACCCAGTATTGGATCAAGATAGAACTTAACATACTTATGTCCTTTACCCAACAAAGCATTAATCAATTAATTACTGGTAATTAATTAATTTGTTTCATACCAAAAAGGGAAAACAATCCTTCAGTATTGAGCTATATGGCTAAATATGTTTGGTTTGTCCCCTTAAATAATTGCACACGTCATTTCTCACACACCCATTCGCTGAGTTCTTCCCCTTAGCCAACCCCTTTACGCCCTCCTCCCTTAAGCTAGCCAAAGAAGATCGCCTTTGTTGGCATGCGGTCGTCTCCCATGCGGTATAAGTGTCGGACCCAGTGCAGCTCTCGAATGGAAATTAGTACTTTCATACTCTCCACGCTGGCCTGCAATGTAGTCTTGTCAGCGTATGCCCATTATAAAGCAAAGACACCTTTGATGGACGCGTTCGACGAGCCCTAAATGCCTTCGATATAGCAGCCAGGCCTCTATACAAAACAGTGGTGAGAACTACTGCTTTATAAACATTGATATTTGTTGCTTGGTGAAGAGACCTCACGTCGTGGACGTTGAATGCAGAGCTTGAGAGGAGGATCCTAGCAATGGAATTGAGATGCTACAGAAGGATCCTAGGCATCACATTCAAAGACCGCATCACAAACCAAGAAATCAGAGACAGGGTTACTGTAGCGATCGGAGCTCATGACGACCTGCTTACTATTGTGAAAAAACGAAAGCTTAAAACCTTTGGCCACATTACAAGATCTACGGGGCTCGCAAAGACCTTTCTTCAGGGAACAGTGCCAGGGAAAGAAGAAGAGGCAGACAGAAAAAGCGATGGGAGGACAACATTAAAGAATGGACAGGCCTGCCATTGAGAGAGGTTCTGAACAAGGCAAAAAAAAGGGAGGAATGGAGAAAGACGGTCGACAAATCTTGCCTGGTGCCCCAACGGTCCAACAGACTAAGGGATAGGTAAAAAAAAAAAGGTAAAAAAGGAAGAGACCTACTTCTCCATACTCTCAGGTTGTGGTGACCAAAAGCGCTGTTGGCCTTTGAGAGACGGTTGTCTGTTTCCCTGGATAAGTGACGCATCCTCGGACAATGTGCTGCCCAGTTAGATAAAGTGGTCAACAGCATTAAGGAGATGTCTATTGACATTGATTTGTGGAGCTGGGTTAGTTCCGATTAGGGACTTCTGCAGCATGACCTCCGTATTATTTCTTAGGTTGATGGACAGACGAAACGAGGCAGCAGCCTCAGCAAATTCATGGACGGCAAGCTGGTGGATTCTTAAAGAAGAAGTACTCTGTGAAAAGCGTCTCTAAGTCTAGTGATTTTACTAATGGTGTTACTCTTATCTTATCTTATATAAGACAGACGTTACTTAAAAAAAGAAGATGATTACGTCCTACGCGTCTTGTTTTTAGTCATGCATATTAACCAATGACTTAAATTCTGCCAAGTCACTGGTTTTCCTGGCTAGCTCAGGCAACCCATTCCATGCTTTAATAGCACTAGGGAAGAAGGAGCATTTGTACAAATTTGTCCTAGCATATGGGACGAGGAATGTGCCTTTATCTCTGTGTCTTTCAGAGTATTTTATTAAATTTTGTTTTTGTATTTGAAGATTATGGTTCAGTGTTTTATATATAATCAAATTAGAATATTTGTTTGTTATAAATCTCACTGCTCTAGTTTGTATTTATTCTAGCTTACTCCATCCAACTTAACTTGCTTTATTGACCTTTTAAAATGTGCATTGATAATTTTGTATTCTTTCTAACTATATTACTAGAAATGTATGAACACATTTGCGCATCTTGACGACTTCCTAATTAGCGCGCAATACCAGCACAAGTGAATGTAGCCTAATGTTTCTGGTGAGTTTGGAATAAGACAACAATTATATGAGACTGAAGACTTATTTATTTATAATCAATATTCAAACAGGTATGTAGGCCTCATCTAAACTAACTCCGGTAATCTTGTATTAATTATTTTAAATGAGCGTTTATTTTATCAAATTCGATTTAATCTAGAATCTACATCTAAGCTAAGGTTTCTAGCTACTCTACTCTACTAGTCTCTAGGCCCAGAGTCTACAACTTTAACATGACTGTAATAAAGAAATGTGTCTCTGCCTGTTACTTTCTCTGTCAGTCTGTAAGTCTGTCTGTCTGTCTCTCTCTCTCTCTCTCTCTCTCCGCATGTGGTTTAAATTATATAATAAATACGAACCCTATTGTCGTTAGAGAATGGAATTGGTTGCCTGAATCAGCCATGAAAACCAACAGAAATTAAGTCATTGATTAACATGTATGATTAAATAGACGCATGAAATGCGCAGGACGTAATTATCTACTTTGTTGAAGTAACGTCTATAATACATAAGATAAGATAAGAAGATCTTTTTTTACCTTTACCTATCCCTCAGTCTATTGGACCGTTGGGGTACCATGCAAGACTCGTCGACCGTCTTTCTCCATTCCTCTCTGTCTTAATTAGAACCTCCTTGAATGGCAGGCCCGTCCATTCTTTTATGTTGTCCCCCCATCGCTTTCTCTGTCTGTCTTTTTTTTTCTGGTGCTGTTCCCTGAAGGAGCCCCAAAGGTAAGATAAGATAAGATAAGATAAAACACTGAACCATAACCTAAATGAACAAACTAAAAAATCTAAATGTCACCCCTTACATACAATGCAAGCAGTGGCTCTAAACTTGTTTAACCTAAGGTCCCCAGTTTGTTAAAGTAAACAGCATCAAACCCTCAACTCGAGTAATTGTACACTCTTTACACATGACATAAGAAGCCTCTATGACTAAATTCATTCAATTCACTGATGATACTGCCATAGTCGGTCATAGTTACGGTGACAAAACTCTGTATCGAAGTTCGATAGAAGACTTTACAAACTGGTTCTCTGACAACATTTTAGAAATGAATGTCACCAAAACTAAAAAAAAACTCCTAATAGATTTCAGAAGGAACAAACAATTGATACATGAACTGCAGATAAACAATATACCGATACTACAAGTGAATTCATACAAATATCTGGGTGTCACTGTTCACGACAGGCCTTAACAGGCTTTCGTGGGAAGACCATCTTGAAACTGGCCAAGACAATCACACAGCGGGTATTTCCCTATAACAACGGAACATCTACTACATAAGATCTTGAATATTAGTTACTGTGCGACATCGCAAAATCTACTAATATATGGAATAACGTGTGGGCAAATTACGGCCCGCGGTCCACATGCGGCCCGCCGGAGTGTTTTATGCGGCCCGCGGATACCAACAGAAATAAAGTGTACCCACAGTATATATATTTGCAGATATATTATTAAACATATTTTCAAATACCTATAAATATTTTACACTGTATAAAAAGTTTTTAAGTAAACGAAGATTAAGGTTAGTGACTGTACTTTAATACACTCAGTCTAAGACACAATCTCAGGCCAGTATTTATTCGATGCCATGGAGAGCTGTGTTAGGTGTTGGGTAGGCTTGGAACAAGATCTTAAGTATAACAACTGATGGAGCTCGATCTTTAACTCAAAAAGACACTTTGTTTGTTTGTTTGTTTGTTGTTGTTGTTGAAAAGAATATCCCAACCATTAACTCTAAACAGAAAAGTTTACACAAAGCTGCATAAAATAACATTTACCCATATCACGAATATCTCACAGTTATCAGAGCTAGGGGACATATCTAGAAGCAGTTCCGACAAGTACTTGAAGATTTAGAAACAAATATTTCGATGTATCCGTTCGCTTGAGGGGTCGATTGACGATTTGTCAGGGGTCGCCGAAGACCATCGAAAATATGAATTGTATTTTGTGTATTCTTCTATTGCTGTGTATGTTATGGGGAAGGGGGTTGCGGCAGAGTGTGGGATAGTAAAAAGGGGTGGCCGAGCTTAAAAGGTTGAGAACCGCTGGCTTAGGGCAAGATAATGAGAAGAATATAAAATCTCAAGGAAGAGATTTTTATGTTTCTTGAAGGACTCTGACTTTGTTACTAATATTTCCAATGAAGAGTGGAAGACAGATTTCATGTTTTTCATATCAGATATTGCAATGAGTTGCTTGCATATGCAATATAAGTGCATGTTAAATCCTTTCAAACAAGGCTTTCCCTATTCTCCAGTCAAGCAAGTAAAAGAAGGTTTTGCCATTTTCCTTAGCTGAAAGGTGAAACTATTTCTAGTGAAATGGTTAAAAGACAAAAGTACAAGACTTATTTTAGATACCTTAATTGTGGAATTAATAAAAGCAAATTTTAAGACGCGAAGAACCAGTTTTCTATACCATCAGCTCATCATTTAGTGCAGATACTGATTCAACTCCAAAGAACATAACTCCATGCAAATTATGACCTGAAAGAGAAGCTCCAGTCAGTTCTTCCACGGGAGCTTAATGGGTGCCACAAGCTGCATTTCCACACTTATAAAAGCTTTGCTGATAACATATATTTATGCGCCCCCCCCCCCATCCCCAAATTTTGTTAATGCGGCCCTCGATACAAAAAGGTTGCCCACTCCTGATCTAGACTGTTGCGCCGCTTAGACAACATTATAAAAAGCATCAAAAACAACACGCACGAAGTGGGCGACTTCTATCAATCAAGACTAGAACCGAGCGGTACAAAAACTCGTTCGTTCTTTACTCGGTCAGACTGTATCAGCGCTACTCGTTGACTAGGGAACATGAAAGGGACCTAGACGTCTGTGTGTAGGCGTAGTCACTCAATGTTGTGTCTGTTCTATTTATGTTTATGTATTTGTTGTCTTTATTTTAGGAACGATTCCATGCAATCAAGACCAATTTCCTATCATTGGCCTCCTTCAGTCGTAGAACGACTATGGTTCATCTCAGAGCACACTTCCTCTTGTGGCTGTGGTTGGGTTAGGGCTTTGAATAAGTGAGATGAAGCCTGGGCATTGTTTATGGTCGGAACGATGTCGCCCACACAGCAGTTCCCCCCTCTTCGCGCAGCTGATGTGACCAAAGGAACGGAATATCCAATACAGTTTGGGATCAGTAGCGCCGCAGGATCTGCCAGGCTTTAGCACGATGTGCCACAGTCTGCCTAAGGGTCACCAGCTCCTTATTTTTTCTCAGGGTTGTCTCCCGAATCCTTTCCCATGTTTGGGTATAGCCGCAGGGCAGCGGAGGTTTGGATTCAGAGTTTTCCTTCTCCCAGATGGGTAGCCAACCTAGGCTAACGAGCCCCTCCTGCCCGAAGCTTACTGGTTTAGGCGCCAGTTGCTTGCCTTTGCCCCTTCTCCTGTTGGTGGTATCGGTTCCGCCAGGCTCAGTAACTATAAGGATCCAATAAAGCAGGCTTAGTCTTAGTCTTAAAAATGCAAAAAAAGAAAATGCAGACAAACAACTAAATAGAATACACAGAAAGACACATGAAAAAGACACTTTTATTATTCTATATCCTAGGACAAATTTGTATAAGTGCTCCTATTCCCCTAGTGCGATATAGACTGGACAATCAATGAGTTAGCAGAGTTTAGGTTTATAATAATATGCACAACTAGACTAAAACGTGGATACGAGTAGGACGTAATTATTTTCTCTTTTGTAATTTATAAGATAAGATAATATAGAATCTATACTAGATCAATACAGTTACTAGATCTATAATAAAGAAACATCTTTCTCTTTATTTCTCTGCATGTGTGTTATATAACATAAACACTGAACCATAACTTACAAATGCAAAAACACAACCGAATAAAATACCCAAAAAGACCCAAAGATAAACACTCATTTCTTATTTCATATGAAAGGACAAATATGTAGAAGTGTTCAAAAGTTAATCAGTTAGGAAAATCAGTTCTCTAATTTAACATGCACAACTATATCAACATATGGCCACGCGTATGAGGTATTATCTTCTTTTTTGAAGGAACATCTGTAATTTATAAGATAAAATATTTATGAATATAATGTTAGATGCATTTTGGGATTGTATTCACTTATGAATGAACGGAGGCAGCAGTTGTTTTATTTCGGAGTTATCTCCCCTATATGAATTACTATCCCTAGTTTACGAGTTTCATCTACCCGGGTTTAGAGTTTAAGCGCCCTCTACTTGCTTTTTTGCAACATTTCCCTGGATTTTTTAGATGTTTTAAGTGAATATCCTAACCACTGGAATACCCCACTTCATCCTCCATGACTGCAAACCATGCAGTTGGTCCCCTTCTGTTTATTTGATATTCACAGCTAACCCTTATATCTAAGGGCTTTTCCCCTATACACCATCGGGTGGTGTGCTTGATAGAAGATGCTAGCTCCCCCAAGAAAATCAACAGTGAAATAAACTTTTCACTTGTAAATTCTGAGTGAGTCTGGTGTGAATGAACATTTTTTTTTATAGTTATCATGTTTTGTTTGGTGTAATGCAAGACAAATTTCTTTACGGGCAATAAAGATTATTATTTATTATTATTATAAATGGAACTTTTAAGCGTTATGTGACTATAATATACAATATACAGCTGTACTAATTGGCATTGCCTCCAACAGCTTTCAAAACAGAGTTGGAGCTACGCCTCTGTAATATAGATTTAGTTCTATAATTTTCCAAAATCAACAATGATAATTGAAATATTATAGAACAGATTTTTCTTTTTTTTTAATTCAAAATTATAGACCTATGTAAGTGATCCCACGTAAGTAGAATCTATTGAAATTTTTGGAAAGATGAAAATCAATATTTTTTTCGATATAAAGTTTTAGAATACTCTAGTCTGAGCATAACTGTAGAGTAGGCTATATTTATGTCTGCGTAGGACGTAATTATCTTCTTGTTAGAAGTAACGTCTGTGTTTTATAAGATAATATGGACAATTACTTTCTTTTGTTCTGTTTATAAATAGTAATTTTATGGTAGCAAATTTAAATAAGCCCAAATAGCAAAAACGGATGTTGAATGAAATGCAGTAAACATGGACGACTCACAGGACGATTTAACTTCGGAACAAACAGAAAAATTATTACAATTCCAGGTAGATATAATTTCTAATAATATTAAAGACTAATTCGTGATTATAATAATGAGGATTCTTCATAATAGCTTGAAGTAAAATCATATTTAAATCAAGATTTAGAATCTAATAGAGTGATAACAACTAAACATTAAAACAAGTCTCAGTCTCAGTCTCAGAAGACTGACTGAGAGTACTGAGAGTGAGATTACTGAGAATACAGAATAGTGAGAAGTGTCGAGTGTCACTCTCACTCACTCACTGTTTCTATTATCTACTCTACTAAGACTCTAGATCTAGTGTCTGACGAGTCTGAGTGACTCTGTCGACTCGGTCTCACTCTCAACTCAACCAGTGAATCATCTCTGCCTCTGCTCTGTTAAACTTAAAACTGGTCGCTATTTGTATTTAAAATTATCTAGAAATAATCTAGATCTAGTAAACGTAATGTGCAAAGTTCGAAAAGCCCTGATTTGTATAGAGGTTTGAACGGTTCACTTTTTATTGCTAAAACTTTTTTATTTGAATGTTTTCTTTGATCTGTTCGAACCTTCCATCAACCCGATCGAGCTTACTAACTGGGGGAAAATCCGATCGAGGAAAAGTACGCTTGGCAATACCCAACCTACACCTCTTTGAACTCATATTTAATTTTAACTAAGCAAGATGATACATTAATTCAGGTTTATTTTTATAGAAAAAAAGACGAGGAATTCAGAGATACCATCAGTTTTTCCATAGGTCGAACCGTTAAGGTGCTATAAAAATCCAAACGTGAAAATTGCTGCCAGTGGGCTTAATGCGTTCGAAATTTGCACATTACTCTAGATTTATTCTAGATAGAATAGATCTCGAATATGATTCATTTCACTCAGCAGACTAGATCTAGCTCTAATGACTAATGTCATGATATAATGACAGTGTCAGTAGTGATGTCTCTAGAAGTCTAAGTTTAGATTCTAGATTACTCTAGAATCTTAGATCTAGACTAGAGTAGGGAGGTGAAATAAAAAAATTTCTCATTGAAAAAATATTTTATTTAGTTAATCATTAAAATACTTTGTTAGAACTTTCCAATGATGTATAAATTATGACTGTGTATCTTTAACAATTAGAAAGTTATGACTTTTTTTGTGGCGTTTTGACCTAACATTGAGCGCAATTGAACAAGTGAGAGAAGAGCTTGTCACTGGATAAGCCGAGCTTGGCTGGGCGAGACACACCCCCAGGTCAAAAGTTCAAAGTTAAAGTTGAGTTTTGTAGATTCTATGATAGATCTACTAGATATATTTTATAGTAGATATCTATTATTAGTAGTAAATTTCTAGCTCACAAAGCTGATTTCAATGAACTTTACTTTATGTAAATATTGAAGGACATTAACAGATTATCAGGTCCTGATCTTCAAGAAATGTCATTGTGGTGTGGACAAAATGGCGTCGTTGTGATGGCAGAAAAAAAAATTCTATTTAAAAATTGTGATCAAAATAGTCTGAAACAATTTTTTGAAAAAATGCGCATATAGATTCACACACATATTTTTATCTCAGAAACTGTAAAATCCCATAGAAATCATTGTTAATCCTATTTTTCAATTTTGTAAACAAAGCTCTTACAATCAATATCGTGATAAAACTTGGTAGTATTATGACCAGGCATGATATCTAACAGGGAAAAAAAAATATTGTTTGAGGATTTCAGTGTTTTACTACACATCTTTCATGATAATACATCATAAGGTCACTGAAGTACAAAATTGATTTTAACAAAAAAAAAAAAAAGGTTACAAAGACAGTTTGTGTTTCCACAGTTTGTGTGGAAACACAAACTCAAAATCAACCACCAATGTGGTCCACCCAAGCAGGTAAAAAGCAGGTAATATTTTCAATATCATAATGAAATTTTATCAAAAGTAAATGACAGAGAAGAATGGAGAAAGAAGGTTGACATATATCTTGTGTGGTGCCCCAAAGGTCAAGTAGACCAAGGGATAGGTGAAAGTGAATGTGAAGTTCAATATGAACCTGGCCTAACTGATGTCATATAATGATTATCTAATTGATCTAATTGTTTTGTAAAGGGTCAATCTCTAATTCAAAGCCTCAAAAAAAAAAAAGAAATTCCATAAAAAAAAATTTCTTTAGTTTAAAAGTGTTCATGGCTTATGTGACGCACTGCAGTCATAATCTGAAACTAGTCTTCATTTATTGTTTTAAATTATTTATTAAAAAATGTATTTCATATGCATATATAAGTGGAACATTATGTTCCACTTATATGCATATTAAATAAAAAATTTTCTCTTTAAAAAAAAAGGTTAAAGTAAACATTTTTTTGCAAATATAGTAGTTAATATTACAGGACATGTATACATAAATTAACAATACATTTGTAAAACAATTTTATTTTTTTTTGACAAAAAATCTTAAACCGTTTGGTAAATAGACATCTCCCTTACTAAATAGTCTCCAGTGCTTGTTACTATTAATAGTGAATAGTTGTAAAAATGGTGTAATTTTATGGAAAAAACTGCTTGCATAGTTGGTTTTTTAAATTAGATTTTTCGCTTTCAGAAAAGAAAAAAGTAGCCGTGGTATCAGAACTTTGAAAGGTCTAGAATATTATGATGTCGGATTTTAAATATCTTTTCTAGTTTACGAGATCTAAATGGGACAGACAGTCCACACAAAACTAATAGTGACTATTTCTTTTTCAGGGGCCGCTAAAAAAGTTACAGGACCTGAGTACTAACTTTTAAAATTCTCAGGCGGCTAAAAATAATTCTTAACACAATAAATATTCTTTAATTATTTTTTTAAAATTAATTTTAGGACTTAACTGGTATAGACCAGATACAGAGATGTCGTCAGATACTGGAAGGTCATGATTGGAATATAGAAGCAGCAGTTCAGGACACTTTCAATGAGCAAGAAGGAGCACCAACAGTTTTCCATCAGCCTGCCTCTTTGCCAGAAGAAAGGGCACCACTTGTTAATCTACAACCATCAAACCAAAGGCAATTTTTCTTCTTGATTGAATTTTTTTGTTAGCAATGAGTTTTATACTGATAGTTTACCATTAGCAAGATGAATGTCAGTTATTAACAGGCATTTTTTTTTTAACTGAAAAAGCTCAATGATATTCCATACATATATAACATAAGCCAAATATTTTAAAATAATTAAACAATGAAATAAATTAAATAAATAATTTAATAATTGAGTAAAATGATACAATATAGGAAATTTTAAACATTGATTGAAGAACTTTAAGCGTCCTGATTGTAATTATGAAAGTAATATGTTGTGATTTTTTGGGTTCCCAGTTGATTGGGGATCTTAAGACAGTTTGGTTGGTTAAGAAGAGTCAATCTATCATTCATCGGCCACTTAAAGATAGCTTTTTCATTTTGCTATATATGGACTTTGGCCAATGTCTTTTTTGGTCATTCTATAAAAGCTAGTTTTGTCATGTCAAAAAAAAATTGCTAGCATTTTTTAAAACGAAATCAAATTAATTAAAATGTATAAATTTATCATTATATAAAGTCTGCTAAGTTATATTTTCTAAAGTTTTAGTTTAGTCATTTTAACTCTCGTTATTATATCTGTTAAGTTATCATTTCGTCTTTAGCCTACATTATGTTTGTTAACAGTGCAGTATAAATTATATTATTATTATTATTATTTTGTTTATTGTTGTTATTATTATTATATTTATAAAGTTACAAATGAAGCAATTATTAGGTTTCTATTTGTCATGTTATAAAGAAAAATTTAAAAAAATAAAGTTAAAGTCCATTTTTTCTAGTTTTGATAAAATTAAAGGGTTTCATAGAAAATTTGTAAAAGAAAATCTATTATACAGGCTAATAAAAAGTTAAATTTCATATATAAAAGAATTGTCTGATCTGTTCTCTTATCGAATGTCAACTTGCCTTTTTAACTCAGATGACAATTTTTCAATGATTCTTCAGAAACTTACAAAAAGAAAACTTTAAATAACATTACTTACTTAGGCCATTCTGCAACAAGCTGTCTCAACAAAGATCTGTCACTTGCAATGTCTGAAGCCTCCTTCCACCTGGTGTCAACTGTTCTGAGGTCCTTCATGAAAGTGTGGCGCCAAGTTATACGATATATTACTATTTATCTTGACAGATAACCTCTCCATAATTAGCAATGCTTTTTTAGTTTTGTTTATGTCTTTTATAGAGTAATTATGTATCCAGGACGGCGACCACAGGGAATTTTTCAATGGACATACTACCTACTTTCTATGCCAATAAAATTTGTATGGTCAACACTTTTTGATATTATTAGAGTTTTTGGTAAGTCACTGGATTTCTTTTTTTTTGTTTTGTTTTTTATTTGTTTGACATTTTTAGTAAATATAATGTTACACATTTTAAAGAAATTTTTTTTGTTTAAAGTAATTGTTTTTCTTGTTTCTTATTCATAGTGAATTTCCTTCGGCCTGACCCTAGACGCAGTAAGTGTCGTAAGTTACTTCAAAATGCCCTAGTGTTTGAATTTAACCTTTTAGTACTTTTCAATTTTCCAATTGCAAGGTCTATGTTTTACTGCTCATTAAAAAAATGTTTTTAAAACAATACTAATACTCTTAATATTTACTGAAAATTTTTTCTGTAAAGCTTTAAAGACTTGCAAAAGGAGCATAGCTTTGATAACCGATGTTTCTGTTTGTTTTTAATTGGTTTATATTTATTTCTATAATTACATTTTCATAATTAACAGTTCTATGTATTTTTTTGTTTTTATTAGAATTTAACTTAGCAGATCACTAGGCTTTTTGGTTATAAGTTTAACACAGTAGGTCCAGTACTTTCTTCTAAATTTACTACATTTCATCAGTACTTTAATATAAACTATATTTTCATTTAATAATATATTTAAAGTAATTTTCAATCAATACTTGGTTTGTTGTTGCTTTTTTTTTTTTGGTTAAATCTATATATCTTGCAATAAAGGATAACAGAAAAAAAAAAACATATATTTGTTAAATTTGGTCTTTTGTTTTTAATTCTATGAAAATATTTTGTAGTCATATTTACATTAACTTTATTTTGAAGAATATTTTCTACTTTATCATCCTCATCATCCACCCTTTGTGTTCCTCATGGAACATAGGGCCTCTGTCAAAACATGCCACTGTTTGGTCTTTTGCTAGTCCTTTAATTGCTTCTCATCTTCTTTATGCCTCTCAGTGTCATGTCAAAACAACTTTTTGTAGAATCGTATCACTATATCATATTTTATGCAGATAATAAGAATCCAGCTAGTTTTTTTTTTTTTGTTATTCAGATTTTTCTTAAATGACTTGCAAGTTCAATTCTAACGTAAAATTTCTTTTCTTAACCTAATTACTTGATTTTATATTTGAACTAACATAACAGAATATCAAAATGCTTCAAGAATCCTTCCATAATTGATAGTTGATAGAGTTATAATTTCCACTAAAGTATATTTCATTATTAAAACCATCATTACAAATAGATTCTAAGTGAATTACGCTGTTCTTGTATCTGGAAGTATTTTTCTTATTGTTAAAAGTAAAATGAAGCTTGTCTCAGATTAGGGTTACTATGATGTATTGTCTAAACAATCTTAGTAATAAAGTCTTTTATTTCTTGACAGTTGTTACTGATCCTCTGCGGGATGTAATGACATTCATTTCCAACTTTGATGCCAAATATGGGCAGAATCATCCTGCATTTTACCAGGGTACTTACAGTCAGGTACACTTTATTGCAAGTTTGTTGTTTCATTAGAGTGTTATTGTATTGGTCCAGTGGTATTTTTCTTCAGTGAGTATATCTTCTGTTACAATACTATATTTCATGAAGATAGTTCTCCCATTAACACTGTAAAACTTTAAATAAACGAAGTTTAGAACAAAATCCAGGAATACTAATTCAGAACACTTCAATTCATTAAGTCAATAAAAAAAGTCCAATAGAATGCAGTGTTTGGAATTTTTATAAATTTTAGGAATTCCTAAAATTTCCCTAGACTCATTTTTTTCTTCTTAAAAATCAGAAATGTTCATTATTCTTTTTTGATGAGAGAGATGTTGCCAGGGCAATTCTAACTAGTTCAGACTGCCTTGGCCATTTCATAGCTACACAGGCTAAAAGAATAAATGCAGTCTTCAAGTACTTGAATGTATATTTTTTTATTTATGCGGTACCAGTATAGCATAAGTACTATTATTTTCACCTTTTTTTTTCAATTGCTCACTACAGCAATGTTCTATAACTATATTCCATTCCATAATATATAATTTAAAATATACTTTAAAAAAAAAATTCAATGACTCTTTTCTTTTTTTATTTGGGTTACCTCAGCAGGCTTGTACAGAAAATTTTCTAACGTTTTTTTTTTAGTTTGTTACCGTAACTGAGAATCATAATATTGAAATGACATAGATTTATTAAGCCAAACTGTCTCAACCGATTCAACTACTAGATTGCTCCCCTTCTTTAATGTTCTCTTCTCTTCTTCTAACTACCAGAGAAAATTTTCTTTTCTCAAATCTCGTGAATGAATGCATTATAATAATTTTTTTTCCCCATGACCTTAAATTCAGCATTAATTCCTTTTCCTCTTGCCTTGTAGGTGACACTTTCTTTTGAATTCTGTTTTTGTAATGAAAAAAAATTAATTTCTAAACAATATATATATGTTTAAAAGCAACAAGGAAAATTTAAAATAAGTTACCTTGCCGGTACATTTTTGTCACAATACACTTGATAGTAGTTTTCCACAAAGACAAATTATCTGATAATGTATGTGATTTATAAAGAAATGCTTTAATAATTTTAGCATTCTTGTTGCATTCTTGTGCACAATGTGTTTGACAGTAGAAGGGGTGGGGGGGGGGAGGTTTGTAAGAACATCTTAATTAAAAATTATTTACAGTTCTCTCAGGGTTTGAACTCATTCTCTGGTGTTGATATGCCTTTTTAAAAAAATCTTTCTGCCATGTCTGCAAATTTACTTAGTAACTAATACAGTGCTTTGTCATCCTGCAGGCCTTAAATGATGCTAAGAAAGAGTTGCGTTTTTTACTTGTCTACTTGCACTGTGATGAGCATCAGAATACAGACCAGTTCTGTAGGTGAGTCTAACAGCTTTGTTCTTTGATAAATGTCATGACCTTAGACAATTTTATTGATCTATGCACTCATACGATGTTATTGAGACGTAATGGGGCTCACTCAACATTGGCAAAATAGATTTTTAGGTCTCAAAATATTGTCAACAAGGTTCAGTTGATATAACAGAATATGATTTTTGTATAAATAAATTCAAATTTTTTAACACTACATTTATAATATAATTTATTACTTTCAAAAGAAATGTTGGCATTCTGGCAGCTGAAAGCTTATACTCAATATATAATCACAAGGATATATGGTACACTATACTTATCCTTTATTTTTCAGAGATATTGTTTGCAGTCAAGTCTTTAGAAACTATGTCAATGGTCACTTGTTGTTTTGGGCATGTAACACAAGCAGTCCAGAGGGTTACAGTGGTTAGTATTCTAAATTCAAAGTATTCAAAATGGTGCTGTCTGTTCACCAAATATGATTTACCTTATAAATAGCTCAGTTGACATACTATTTATTTACACAATAGCTATAATCCTTGTTTGTTTTTGTTTTTTTTTTAAGTTGTTCCCACCCAACTTCTACCCAAAGGGAAGTAACGCAACAAAAAAAAAAAGATCAATGTCTAGTTAACAAAATAAAAAGTATTCTTTTAATACCTTTAGAACAAAAAAAACAACAACACTTTGCCACAACATCTAATTTCCCATGTAGCACTTATTTACTGCATTATTGACACATTCATTTTAAAGATTGAAAGAAAAAAAAAGCTACACACTTTCTGTTTTCACTCAAATGAATAGCAGCTAACTTAAAACTTCTCTCTCATAATGAGATGCACAGTATACAGGGATTTAATCATCTTGGCTTTGTTAACTCTGTATCTGCCATGATGTGGTAAAATTAAAAGACAACAATAACTATCTCTCCACTTTCAGACCTTGCGATCTTTAGGGCAGATGATGATAAGGTCACCTATTTCTTTGGCCAGTGGTTAACAAGCAGGGTGTCATGTGGCCAGCACAACGACCGCCTTTACTTTCCCTAATTAAAGTCCGGTACCCATTAGAGTTGGGTGGACTCAGAGGTGCCCTAAAAATTTCAAAATTCCAAATCCCTATCTTCACCAAGATTCAAACCCAGGACCCAGGTTCAAAAGCCAAGTGCTTAACCACTCAGCCACCTCATCCCATAATATAAAGCTACTACATGTTTCTTAATGTTACCCCACAGCTTTTGACTTTTAAGTGTTGTTTGCTTTGTCTAGTGTAATATTTAACTCATAACTGGCTACTTCCCAAAGTATTGAATAGTTGTATTTCCTATCATTTGTGTGAGAGATAGTCTCCAATATCTTTGTGTTTGTGTTGCCAGTATCGCAGGCTCTAAAAGAACATGCCTACCCTTTCTTGGCCCTGATAGTGCTGAGAGACAATAAGATGAGTGTTGTGGCCAGGATTGAAGGTCGTATAACAAGTAAGTCTTCAGACAGTGAAACAAAAATGGTTGACCATTTTTATGAGCAATGTTGTTTTTTTTTGTCCGCCTCTGAGTTAGATCTGTAGGCCGGTTTATTAACAGTTGATTGGTTTTTAATGTGTATAGGGATATTTAAGTTGTTTAACAGTTCCACAGATTTGTAGGCTACTGTCTTGAATGTGAAATACTTTACTAGATGTAGACCTAAACGAAGTCAATTTTGCCCCTTTTTTTTAATTTTAAATTCCATAAAGGATAAGAAAGTAGAATAATAAATCTCTTTATAAGATGGCAGAAATTTTTGTTTTTGAGCAGAATCAAGATCTAGATCTGGTTACAGATATCTAGAACCTTGACCTTCTAAACCTAGATCTAGTCAGTAGTCTAAATCTTTAAATATAGATCTACTTTGATCTAGATAAATTGTAAATCTAAGTCTAGTACACACTAGATCATATAGATCTAGAATCTAAACTAGCATTAGATTTAGATCTAAATCTAGATCTATTTAGATCTAGACTCTAGATTTAGATATTAATTCTAAATCTAGATTTACGCAAATTCAAATTCATTTATTGGTGCCTGATATCGTAAAGTATCTCTAGATCTAGCTCTAGATCTAGTCTAGATGAATTAGAACTAATCAATCAATTAATTCCCAATCAGTTTGAAGACTTCATATAAACTGACACATTGTCACACATTGAAAGGAGCGCCATTTTATTTAGATCATAAAGATCTAGTAAACATTCAAAACTTTACTGGTCACTGCGCAGAAAAAAAAATGCGATACTACCATTTTCAGGCATTGACACACTGATCTATATATACATGATTAGCAAGAACTACTTGGGGTTTTTTTTTGTTTGTTTTTTTCTTTTGAAGGGGAAATACATATTTTCAGGTAATTAACCGTAGTCGCGTATTTTCGTGTCCATTTGCGTACAAAATATGCAAGATGCATACTTGTAGGCTACTTTGTATTAGTCAGAGATTTCTCTGGTTTCAGTAGCCTTTTCCACCTGTTCATTCACTGAATATTAAGAGGTGTGGTAGTATTTGGATATTGATAGAACATTAAATATTTTAGAAATTTTTTTAGACAAGCATCCTAGATGACATTGTTTGTTTAGAATGTTGGATCTAAAAAAAAAAATTTTTTTTTTGTTTTTATTATGTAGTTTGTTTTTTTTTGTAGAGAATATAAGAATATGTAGAAATTTTTCTAGACAGGTTTCCTAGGTGACATAGTCTATTTCACATATTGGGATCTTCAATTTTTAATACAAATTTCCTATTGAGTAGAGGTTTTTGAGGTTTGAAAATCAAGATGATTTTTAGCACATGACTTTTGTTTTCTTTTTAACTGCACCCATGAACTTGACATTTTACTTGCCATTTTAATCGAAGCAATACTTCTTAAGATACATAGTAAATTTGTTGTGTCTAGACTGCATGGCTATATTGACACATGAAATGCGAAGATCGTAATTATCTTCTTTTTTTTTAACTAACGTCTGTAATATATGAGATAAGAATATTTCAAATCTCGAAACAGGTGCATTGGAGTTGGTGGCCAGACTAGAGCAAGTCATTGCTGAAAATGAATCCTCATTGGTGGCAGCAAGAGCAGACAGGTAAGTCCAGTGCTTCATATCTGTCATGAGTTTTCATTGCTTGCAAGAAATGGGTGAAGATGAGACTTCTTACCTGATTACAATATACAGAAATATGAGAGGGGTTTGAATGTATTTAGAGTGTAGACAAACTCATTTGATTCTCCTGGCAGCTAACTATTTTTAAATGTATAAAATCACAGAGAACACTTAAACACATGAAGAATATGTTGAGTGATATTATTTAGGTATCCAATCATTTTTCTCATAGTACATCATTTATTGCCTGGATTTTCAGCTCTCAAATAGGGATCATTTCTTCTTCTTCATCTTGCCAGCACTGCCATACAGATTGTTGGTAATGCTGGCTTGTTGTGGTAATAGGGTCTGCGTAAGGTGAATGATGTTGGACATACAAAGAGGCTATGATTGGCAGTTTCGTAAGGGTGGAAGCAGTGTCTACAAAGGGGCGTATTTATTTGATTTATTCTGTTAAGAGGACAATCTAAAAGTCTGTGTCCTATTCTTAGTTGTTAGATTGCTCTTTGTGGGAAGTCAAAAAATTTTCTAGAAATAAACCCATACCATCTTTTTGCATCACCTTTATTGTGTTGTACATTGTATCGTCTGTTTTAGTGTCAGACACATTGGAACCTATTAGCTATAGTAGTCGTGTCAATCTTTTCATACATCTCAGAATGATCTTAACATAAAAATTGAATGTGGATTATGCATTGAATGAAACCCTTTCATTTCTTCTCAGAGCTGAGCGTAGCTTCAACCAGACATTAAGGCAGCAGCAAGATGAAGCTTACTTAGAGTCATTGAAAGCTGATCAAGAAAAGGTTTGTCCATCTAAAAAATGTTACATTTGTAAACAAATTATTACTTATCAAAATAAACTAAAACTATGTCATCCATATTATAGTGTCATCATAGACAATTGCACTTTCACTTTGAGTGACGGATCTTTTAAATGACATTGTAAAATTATGGTTTTGTGAAAGTCAGGGTGGTCACCTGTTCATGTGGTATGCACTCTGGCCTGTTGTCTCAGTGGTTCCATGTTTAAACCTTGCCCAACGTCACCATCCTGAGGCTGGCAGTATTAATTTTCCAACTGTGAATGAGCATCCAAAACATGAAAGAACAAACTTCATGCCCTAAATTTTGAGTTACATTTTTAAGGATTTGAGCTCTCTTTTGTAAATGTAATAGGTCTGTAGTAATGACTCATTTTGTGTAGAAAAACAGGCAAATAAACTTCTTTTCTCTTTTAAATCTGTTAATTTTCTCCCAATCCTAGAAAGCACCCACTAAGCACTCAGAGGTGCACAAAGATCCCGAAATAAAAAATCCTAGTCTTAACCAGGATTTGAACCCAACTACTCAGCCAACACGCCACCTTCTGTTCAAGTAGTAACACTATTTTTGTTTAAAGACTAAATGAATTTACTCTCATTCTGAGAGCGAGACTCTATTAACTCTTTCTCACCGTAATTATTTTCCTCTATCCGGTAGTATTATTCATTTTCTTCATTTGTATTTCACTATGTTGTCCAAATTAAATTTCAATAACATTTTTGTTTGTTATCAGAAAATTTTATATTTGATATCGAATTATAGAAGAATGCATGCTCTTTTTACACAACAAAAATATTAAAGTTTATAAATGTAAAAAAAAAATCCATTTAGTTTAATGAGTTCAAATCAAAGTTGTCATCGTCAGTTAGGAGAGAAAAAGTGAAACAAATAGATTTTTAAATTATCCTTAAGATAAACTTCCTGGAGGATGAAGAAAAGAAACTTAAAACTTCACATGAATTAAAAAGATGACTTGCTGGGGAATGTTATAAAACAAGAGAACTCACAACCTAAAATAAACCTACATAATGATAAGCTCTTTTTTGTTTGTACAAATCATGTCAACACAAATCTGTCAAAATAGCTGAGTGGAGATCTGGCTTGACCCAGGATATGTCCTCTTATTGTTTTTTATGTCAGTGACACACACACGGCCAAAGGTATAGCCTCATTCTAGACATGAAATCATAATGTTGAATGAAGATTGCTTAAAGCTTCTTTAAACACTATTAACCGAGTTGCTTTACCCAAGATTTGAAATTAAATTTGCCTCTGTTTGTGTTGATCACTTGCAAAACATCTCTGTATTGCTTGAAAGATGATTATTGTTCACATGCTGATCTCCAGGAAAAAAGAAAGAGAGAAGAAAGGGAAAGGAAAGAGGAGGAGGAAAGGCGGCAGCGTTTAGCAGAGGAGGAAAAACAGAGACAATATTTGGTTCGTTTCTTAATTATTGGTTCTTGTTTTGTCTATTTTGCAGACGATATTTCGTTTGTGTCTTAGTTATCGGTCTATCTTCTTAAACATCTGTAACATTTGTATAGGTTTATGTAATCATACAATAAATTAATGTTGAGATATTTTTGAATTTAACAAACTGGATAAGAATCTTATATTTTCTTCATGGCTCGCTTTTTTTTTTTTTTTTTTTCAATCAAAAAAAACTTTTCTTTTTTTTTTGGTCTGAAAAAAAAAGAATAATAATGACAGAAATACTGTTACTTTCTGTAAAATGTGCCAACAACTATTTTGTATTGGAAAGCCCTGCCTCCCATGTTCAGCATGAATGTTTCATTTTGGAGCTTGGGGGTTGCAAACTTGTGCTAGTAGTATACATTGTGCCTTTCTTTTATTTCAGCAACGAGAACAGAGGAAAAGTGAGATCCAGCAACAGATGCCTCCAGAACCTGATGTGTCACACCCAGACTCTATCAGAATCATGTTGAAGACACCAAATGGTAAAAGAATAGAGCGACGTTTCCTTAGAGACCAATCTATAAAGGTAAATGCAATTGCAGTGATAAAACTTACCTATTCATTGCTGCTACCGAACAATTTTAACTTTTTTTTTTTTTTTGCCATGCCAGTCCAAGTGAAAGAATCTTAAAAAGTTGTGGAAATCTGACCATTAAAAAATGTAAAATACTTAAAATATGTCAGAAAGTTTTATAGGGAAGATGAGTAGCAGATTTAATATAAAAAAAAAATCTTCAATTTGCTTACCCACATGTTTGTAATGACTAATTAGAAGTTTCAGATGTATTATTTGTGTTAATTAGTTTCCAGTATTTAAAATCGGCTGTAATGCTTTTGAAACAAGTAATATATATTGCAATTCATTATAGTATGCATTTATTTGATCTTTATGCATTAGAAAAACAACAACCACTGTGAATTGTTTACAAGTTTTTTTATTCCTCAGAAACATTAAAGATTCCTCTTGTTTGTTGTTTTTTTTTCATTTATAATAATAATAATAATAAGGCTTGTCTTTGAGTCCGAAGATTAATTAGGAATACAGTATTTCCCATGGCTGCGCAGCCCCAGCTGTGACCTGTGATTCCATTTATATCATAACAATAAACATTTTCATTGCAATCTTTTATTTTTTTATAGAATTTTTAATCACCATGTTATAGTAAGGGTAAATCACCAAAAAATTGTAATACTTTAGTTATAAATAAACTGATTTTAATTCTTCACTTGTAACTTGTAGTCTGTATTTACAGAGTAGGGGAAAGAATCTTTGAAAAATTAAGGGCACGACATGGCCTAAAGTGTGCAGATGTGCCCAAAAATCAAAACACCACATTCTTTACGAGTGCGCAACGCTACACCCCAAAAATGGCCATTTGAATGAAATAAAAACTGGTTCGCATGAAGAGCTGGCTCTGTACAGTGACAGAGAAACTCTGAGAAGGACTGCCGCTTTCCTTGTCCGTGTTATCAGAGAATAGAGTTCTCAACACGTTGCCCTAGTGCGATGAGACTCACACGGTTATGTCTTATAAATTTAGATAAAGGAATAAACATTTTAGCTGTTTGTGGTACTTCTCCGTCTAAGTTGAAAATAAATGATTCAAGACGCCCTAATTGGTTTGAAGGCTATTAATGATACATATTTTGTTTTGCCTGGCTCCACAGTGGCTGTATTATTATGTGTTCTGTCACCAAGACTGCCCCGATGACTTTCAAATCAAGACAAGTTACCCCAGTAAAACTCTACCCTGTGAGCCCAGTGACCACTGCTCAGAGCCACCAACCTTTGCTGACATGGGCTTAGGGAAGTCTGAAATGTTGTATGTGTTTGATAATGAGGCGTAAAGTAAATAGTGTGCGTGCAATCCAGGTACGAGTGTCTGCTTGAATCTGTTGTATTTTGGGGGGGGGGGGGGGGGGAAGGGGGGGGTGTGATTGGTAAATGTTATTATTTAATTTGTGTATGCAAGTGTGTAAATATAGGTGCTATGTAGTTTGTGTGGCAAGAGTCTGGTAATAGTTTTGTTCAGTAGTACAGAAAATCTGTTACTTGGCTGTCAATACCTAGCCTATTTATTTTGCATTGTCTTTGACATATGTTGCACAGTTCCCTAAATGACTCAGGTACTCTTTGAAGCCAGGCTAAGTGTTTGGAGTGTGGCTGGTTTAGAAGATCAAAATCAGCTACATCTTGAAGCTCAGTAAAGGCATGGTGGGAACAAACTATAAAACATCCATAGAAATAATCCTCCATAGAAACAAATGTTGATCCCCCCCCCCCCTTTTTTTTTTCCCCCAAAATATAAAAAAAGCTAGTAATTAACCTGAAAAATATGTTAAGGAGTTTTGCGTGTTTTACATTTTGTGTCAACAAATATAACTCCAAATAGATAACAGACAGATGAAAATGAAAACCAACCAGGCTTTCCGATTTAATATCTGTAACATCAATTTTTAAATTCTGCAAAACACTCAGCTGGAAATCCTTTATTTTTTTTAAATACACTTGCATGGGTCTTCATGACATATTGACAGACTTCAGTTTGCCCAGTTTTTGTGCAAGTTTCATTATGTTGTACTTTAGATGTTGAAAAGATTTTAGAGTGGGTCATTGACTCTCTCCTTGTAGACATGAGCAATGACGAGGTGGTGTGAGGATCAATGTGGCTGGATCATTTCTTGTAAGTCAGATGTTGATGAAAGGGGTGCTGCCATTTAGTACTAGTGTTTCTACATGTCTAAAGACTCCCAAATATGTATATATATACTTAGATGATGTGGCTGTGGTAATAAAACTGTTTGTTCACTTTGATCTTGCTTAGTTGTTGGTTTGTTTTATTGAGTTGATTGAGTCAGTAAGTTTTTTTTTCCGTGTCCTTCCCTGTTGGCTACAGCAAAAAAACAAAAAGTCTCTGAAAGTCGTAGGTACTGCAAGTACAATGTCAGTAAAAAATCAATGTTCATCAGAATTATTTTTCTAATAAAACAGTACCATTTGTAACGGCTTCATTTTATGGTGCACATTCCAAACCTACATGTGCATGTTTTTTAAGTTTGAGTGACTGGTGAAGAGAGACAAGTCTCACCTTTGACCTGTTTTGAATAATGTAGTAATGACCATCATTTGAAAGAGATTCATTGGATACTTTTTTTTTTTCAAATTTAGTTGTTTATCTGCTAGCTATTGTGATTAAAATCAATTCCATTTAGATTTAGTTTGACAGATTGGTCAGTAAAATTTCTATTTAAGCTGTTCTGGAATGTGTAATACCCTTGTCATTTTGAATCTTTTATTTGCAAAACAACGCTAAATATTGTAACTAATGATTAAGGCAATGATGTATATTAGAGCAATCGCTGCTAGCAGTAAGTTTTGTCTTCTGCGTCTGTTAAATGATTAAAAGTGAATTCATTGATTGTTTAGGATCTCTTGCTTTGTATGAGTTTAGGTACAGTCTCGTCATTTTAATTGACATGTCTCTGGCAAAGTATAAAGTCACTGCATACATGTTTGTCTGTTGAGTTTTTGAAAATCTGAACTTAATTTAGTTACAATGCTTCTCAACAAAACCTGAACTATTTAATTTAGTTACAGTGCTTCTCAACAAAACCTGAACTATATCAAGTATATTTGAAAAAGTTTAATTTTTTTTAAAACCTTTTTGTTTGTTTTTCTATTGGCATCTTGTTTCACATCTGATGGTCCTTGGCCTCTTCTGTATTGCATCAAGTTAATAAATTGTTAATTTTCAACTGAGCCAGAAATGTATTACAGTGTTTCTTCTATATCTACAAAGTTCTTCATTTATTTTAATGTGACTTATACTTGTCACTTGTATATTCCTTGTAGCAGGTTATTTGTGAGGCTTTTTGACCAAGTCAGTCTAGCCACACAAAAAAAGGGGTTCAAACTTTCTCATGAATAACCAATTGTCTTAAAAATGCAAATTCACTTGATCTGAATCTTACCAATTTTTCAGAATGCTTTAAAATAAAATAAAAACAGTAGCTTATACTTTCCTCTGACTGTCACATGTAATGATACCAACCAAGTTTGTTAAAATAGAGTAGCTAGAGGGAAACAGAATAAAAAGTTTAAAGCGACCATGCATTTGTACTTTTATTGAAAATGTCATGTCAATCATATTGCTAAAGGAAAGTTTGAAAACATACATAGCTTACGTATTAAAGCCATAGAAATACAATAACTGTCACAATACTTTTAACTTTTCAACAATATGGAAATGTTACTTGTGGTTGTTAATCCAATCTCAATGATGATCTTGCAAAATAGTTAGAAAATTGTTTGTTCTACTTGCTTTTTTTTTTGTTTTATAACTGCAATATATTCAGAGTTAATACTAGTAGCCCTGTCAAACTACTAGCAGTATGACAAATACTATAAATAGCTTGATTTTGTTCCAATAATGAGTTATGTGCTTCTATGTTGGTTTGTTTCCTAGCTGGTTGATACCAGAGATTAATCAGAATGAACAAGTTGTTTACTTTCTTTTTAACTGGTAAAAAAAACTGAAGGATCATAAAGCCTTCACATGAAACTGAAAGAAAATGTGTATTATAATTATTTTTGAATATGCATGACCACATTTTAATTGAGCTGTCAAAAGTATTGATATTTATTGAGTGTAAATCAACAAGTAGGCTTAACTCTTTCTCTCCGTAATTATTTACCACATTTTGGGGGAATCAACGTTGGTATCGTCAGTCGGGAGAGAAAGAGTTAATGATGTCACTTTTCAATTACCATCCAACACACCAGTTATTCTAAAGCTTTTAATATCTCCTTCTCTGTAGTGGATGTTTAAAGGCTATAGCAGCTTTTAAAATCCAGGGAAAGGATATGACACTGGGCGCTGTGTCTGTGTAGCCATGTGAAATATTGTACTCTTCAGACTTGACAACAAGCCCCTTATTGTGATTATGTCCCTTTTTTATGCTGTTTTTTTCTTTTTCCTGTTTACACATTGCATTTCATATTCAAGTTTTTAACCACATATCAATTTTGTTCAAATGTCTGTTAGCGGAAAACAGAAATTATGGAAACAAAATAAATTTTAGCATTTATCTTATCTTATCAACAAAGAAGTAAGAAGTCATTGCTCATTATAGTGATATACCCTTGCTATTAAATTCCTGGATTTAGAGTAATGGTGCTAGGCAGATTCTCTTGTGAAGATAGGCTTTGTGAATTGGTGCAGTGGGTCAAATAATGGGCAATGTAGGAGTCAGATTACACTAAATACCCGAATCAAGACCTATTTGGACCAATCCTTTGATTGACAGGGTTTCTTTTACCCACTGTAAATTTTTTTACCATTTTGGTTCTTTGGAAACTGTTAGTTTACCAAATCATCTTTGTTTTGAGTTATAATCATATTACTTTCAAAATTTGTTTTTACGCATGAAAAGGTTAGAAATGTTTAGATTAATGAGTGGATGTGTTTTTGTGTCTTCTGATCTGCTGAGTTTTTGAACTGATCCAAATATTGGTCTTAAAAGGTTGCAATACAGAATGTTTATACATGTTTCTGAGATTTTGTCTTTTTTTTTTTTTGGTTGCTTCTTTAGAAAATGAATTAGGTGTTAATAGATTTTCACTTGTTCTGCTGTGGGCTATGTTTGTCTAATAATTATTGTATTACTAGTGTGAGAAAAAGAAATTAGTTCACAGACATTTAGTTAGTTGTTAGTATATAATTTGAAGCTAGTGAACAGTTTCAGATGCATTTATTATAATTTTAAGAGTGAATGTGGCAGAACTGGACAATACAATCTTAATGTTTTAGCATTACAATACCATGCAAGAGTTTTTTTCTGGTTGTTTGAAATAAGGGGGGAAAATGCCAACTGTACATATTTCTGTGTAACAACATTTGTTGCCAACTATAACAAAAAAGGATCAATAAAAATGGTGTACAATGTTTAAAACACATAGTGTTCTGTATTATATCTTGTATGTTTTTGTCATTCTTTCAGTGAACCATTGAGTACAACTGGCACAAGCCATTGTAGGAATTAGTTTGTAGGTTTTGATCATTCATCTCAGAACTTTCTTTTCTTGCCAAGTGTAAGCTGACCATGTTTCATTGCTCAACACATATGTTTGACAGACTAGGACTTTCCTCAAACTCTTCTGCATCATTGATCTAAGTGCCTAAGATATCCAGCTATTGATGCCCTTCTTCTTCAGAAGTGGCTGAGAGGTAAAGCGCTCAGCTTCTGAACCAAGGGTCCCAGACTCGAATCCTTGTGAAGACTGGGATTTTTAATTTCAGGATCAGTAGGGCGCCTACGAGTCCAGCCAGCTCTAATAGGTTCCTGATGTTAGTTGGGGAAAAAGTAAAGGCGGTTAGTCGTTGTGCTGGCCACATGACACCCTTGTTAACCATGGGCCACAAAAACATATGACTTTTACATCATCTACCCTATAGATTGCAAGGGAAACTCTTTCAAAAAAAAACATTGAAAGAAATGGAATGGAGACACTCAAGCATTGAAAGCAATAGTTTTCCTAAAGGCATTTTGAACTATTCTGTTTCCCATTGTTTTATGCTACTTAAGTATGCAAGCATTCATAGTATACTAGTCCACTGCTATGTTGGCCAGTCACTAAAAGTCCACTGTATTGGTCATGTTGACCGGTCACCTAAGTCCCAACTGATTTACCTTTTCCCCAACGACTCAGCCTAGATGCTGTTCCTGTCAGTTTAGTTTTTTTTTGTTTTTTTTAAATCATGTCCTGCTTCTCAATCCATTCCTCTATGTAATATGGGTGAAGCTATTAATAATGTGTTTTTCTAAATATTTTACTTCAGTGCTAATGTCTCTTCCTGGTCTATGAATTTAAAAATTACACAAGTTAAAAGGTTTATGGAATAATGTACACTTTTAAAGAAAAACGGCTACATTTTTATGAGCTCATTATCTTCATCTGTCAGGGTGGATTCTTTGTCAGATTTGAACTTATGCACATTTATCATTTTCAATGATAACTCACAAATCAAAACAATTATCAATTAATTAAACTATATATAGAAAAAAGGAGAAATCAAGCTATATTAAGATACGTGGCAGCTATTGAAACCTTGCTTTCTGCTCTCCATACAAGCTTTGTGTTTTAAGTGTGTTTTTTTTTCTTACAATTTCTCTTTTCTGCTAACAATTTCATTGGAAATGGTCAGGAAAACTGGATGGACATGGATCTCTAAAACATCTCTAACATTTTCATTGGAAATGGTCAGGAAAACTGGATGGACACGGATCTCTAAAACATCTCTAACAATTTTCCCAAAAATTTTGACAGCTCATGTATATATGTTTAAGAGAATACAACACAGAACAAAATGAAAACAAAAAAAAAGTGATATTTTTTTAACCTTTAATAATTTCACAAAGTGTAAATGTCAATTTAGATTTACACAATTCACAAAGTCTACCATCAAAACCAGAGTAAATTTTAAGACCTGATATAGAGCACAATTGGCTTCTGTCATGTTAATCTCGTGCATTTTAAAATTTTTCAGATAAATCCCAAATTTACAGACAAATGGTAGAAACATTATTTTAGCCGATTTAGAATTCATTTTCTCTTCAATGAAGGTCACAACTAATACAAAATAGTTAACATGTTAATGTACAAGGTGTTTTAGAAGTTACCTTCATGTTTCGGAATAAATCAATGGTACAATTATGAAGTCATGTGAATAGATTCATGAAATAAATAAATGTCACAGGGCACAACTGGATCACAAATGGTGAAAGAAAAATTCAAACAATATAGCACCGTTAGAACTTGCGTTCAATAATAAATACATACACAACTAAGAGGCAAAACAAAATGAGTATTTTTGATCATTATAAATAAAGATTTCAAATAACAGTTTATCTTGCCATTATTTAATTTACATTGGCAGAGGGTCTGTCTGTAGGTAATTGTAACTTTGGCAACAAGTGACCACCTCTTTTATCACCATAAGTCAAATATATTTAAATGGTTTGTAATGTTTGAATCTTTGCATATAATGTTGCAACTTATTTCAAACGGGAATAACAGACACTGTTAGATGTGGAAATATACATTCAGATAAAATAACATTTAAAAAGAACTTGTTTCATAATAAGCACTTCTATTATATAACTCTGGTTTTGACAAGTTATAGGTCATAAAATGTATTATGTTTTAGACCTCGCTTGGGCCAGAGGATAAGGGAATACTGTGACCAGCACAATAAATGATACTTGACTTGTAGACTAGGCTAGATAATATGTTACTGTTAAACAATGCAGGCTCAACATAAGAACATAACGGAAAACAAAACCAACACAAAATTATGAAAGATTTCACAACTTCAAGGTTTCACAACTTCCTGGTTAGTAACAAAATGGAACTGGTGTATAAATAAAATAGCTGAACAATAAATGCAACTATTTACATTATGGTACACAATCTTAAGAAAACATGTGCAACACACATGCTACTTGTAAATTAAAAAAAATGACTTTATCAATACAACAATATTGACAATAAATATAACAAAAATATAACAATGTTGCATTTCAACATGTTTAAGAAATCAAAATTGAAAATAAATAAATAATGAGACCATGTCTCTGCAAAATTATTTACAGCCAAATCATTTAATCAGTTCACTTAATGCCTGTCAACTGAATTCAAGTGAATAATGTTTGTATGCCAAATTCACTTTAGCACATGAGTAAATTATTTTTGTTTCAATCAGCCAAATTCAATGCTGAATGTAAATTAAAGCCAAATTCTAACAAAATCTTTGTTTCACTGAGACTAGGTGTAGGATAATGTAAACGGGTTACACAGTGGAATTAAACTATCTTTGGTGCAAGCAGCCTCTGATCCCAATCTGGCCAAAAAGCAGCTTTCATTCTCTCACAGTGCTGCACAAGATTTGGATATTTTTCTGTTGGAAATATAAAATTAAATTAAACGTTAAAGCCTACACTACCGATAAGAGAACAAACATCAAAACTTGTAAGAACAAAAATTGGGAGAACAATTAAATATTTAAACTTTATAAAGAATAAAAATAATTATACTTCAAAGACATGATGTAATTACTTTTTAAATTGTACTCACCAGCAATAACATCTTCAACATTGCAACCTGGCATCTGCCACACCATCTGGCAGAGTTGTCCAAACAAGGCACAGTCAAATTCGGTCACATTTTCAATTTCATTGCCAAATAGAAATTTTCTCTGGCCTGTAAAATAAGCAAGTTTATAAATATATTAAGTCAGTTGTCTGATGAAAAATGTTACACTTTAACACCCATAACCCTTAAACAACAGTACTGCCCTTAAATTGTCTTGGATACTAATCTATTAATTTACCACATGCAAAGATTGATCCCCAAAGAGTGATTTTCAACATGTGGAAATAATTACCTAAGATAGTTGACAGTGCTCTTAAATCATCTTCCATCATCTTAGTCACTTCCTCTTCATTGTGACGGCCAATGCCCTGTGAGTAGAGTCTGCCTTTAGCTGAACTTCGCAAATACCAAATAACAGCTCTTGGGAGACCTAATTTCTGATAAATAGTTCCATGAGCTTCAAAGACTAATCGAAACATCAAAAGAATCCTGAAACAGCAAATTATAATATTGTGAATGTATTTTGGCTTAGTTAAAAAAAAAACATTTATTAGGACCAATAACTAATTTACAACTAAAAGACTTTATAGGCCAACAATTATATTGATAATTACCAGTAAAGAGATTCCTCGACAGTTCGTCGTACTAAGTGTCCAATAGCCAACTCTTCAGCTGCAAGATTTTTATTCAAGTCTACTTTCATTTCAGCATTCAGAAATTCGATACAGAATTGGCTGTCTGGAATAACTTTATCGTTGTATTGAATCCATGGCAGTTTACCTTTTGGCCCAGGTTTTCGACTGAATTTATTCTGTAAATATAGAAATATAAAATTTAAATTTGTGTTAAAGATTTTAGCATGTAAAGTGAAATACACAAAAAAAAATGTCATAAAGGTAAGAAAAAAGGAAAGGGGGCTAAGTGGATCAGCATGATAAGCCTTATCAAGTGCATGATAAGCCTTATCAAGTGCATGATAAGCCTTATCAAGTGCATAAGCCTTATCAAGTGCATGATTAGCCTTATCAAGTGCATGATTAGCCTTATCAAGTGCATCATAAGCCTTATCAAGTGCATCATAAGCCTTATCAAGTGGGGGATACACCTTAGAAAGTGGGCCTCAGAAATGGGATAAGCAGCTAGTAAATTGATAAGTAGCAAGCAGATAAACCATGCTAGTTCAAACATTTGAACATTTACTTACCATGTATGGTATTTTAGCTGCTCTTAGATAAGTTTCCAGTTTCATGACAAAAGGTGAAATGCTTGGAACCATGGGTGAAGCTCCATACTGGTGTAGAATGACAGTGTCTCTTGGTGCGTCAGGTGTAAGATAACTAAAAAAAACAACATGAATATTTATAAAGGTCTGTTTTAAAATATATATATATGTATATATAAATAACTTTCACTTAGATAGCATTTATAGAAAATGTAGCCAACCATGATATGCACATTCTGGATCTATGTAATTCACTTGTTACAACGTTATAAGACTGTCTATTCCGCCTTTACCTTTCCACGAAAATGAGTGCTGAGTTATATAGACCAACGGCAAAAAGACTTGCAAAAAATCTCAGCATTAGGCCTAATTGAAATTAAGCTGACTTGGGCCACATCATTTTTTGGCTTTTAAATGCGACTTAAAGCATTGCTTCGTTTGCGAAGAAAATGAGATTGGTCTCTCATCTTTCATCGCAAAAGATGGACTCACAATAACAATATCTTTTATAAAATACAGACATTTAAAAAAAAATTGATTACGTCCTATGCGTGTTCCTAGATAATATAGGTAATTAAAGACTTATAAACTTGTCGTGCAAGTAGATGGGGCTTAAATAGATACACAATCGTATTGTATTCTAATGTCTAGATCTAGATTTTAAAAAAAGCGGGTCTTCTTTAGTACTTTAGACGTTTCCATAAGCAACATAAAAAAACTGATCGTCATTCTATATTGACTATTTTGCGTTGTAGATCTAATTAAATGTTAATTACGAATGCAGTTGACAGGTGAATACCTGATCGTTGGCTGTGGTCGGAACGGTGTCTATTTTAGGAAATGGAATATCCTTACTCCTATTAGTGCAAATTTTCAAATGATCTATTTAAAAAATATTCTTAAATCTGGTGCACATTCGATAGCCTAATCCCAGTAATCAATCATCTTGGGAAAATCTGGCCAGAATTCAAAACAGTAATTATCCTGGCCTACGTGTGTAATTTCATGGGGTCAAAATTAAAAATAGATCTAGGCCATCAATTTGTTCCTTAAACTTCTTCAAATGACTATAATAGATGGAAGGAGAAAAAGAAAACAAGGCTAGTTTGTTTTTTTAGTATTTGCAAAGAGGACATCTAACAGCGCTCGTAATTTACTCGTATTCTCAATGTGGTGCATTTCAAAGAAGGAGTTGTGGGAAAAGACTTTGAGGCTATATTGGCTATAAGCAGTTCATGTTGCCAGTTATTCACACGGATAAGTAAATCGTGAAATTTGAACCATGTCTTTGATATCCAGGAACCTGATGAAACTTGTTAACTCTTTCTCTCCGTAATTATTTACCACATTCTGGTGGAATCAACGCTGGTATCGTCAGTTAGGAGAGAAAGAGTTAAAGGAATTGGTTTTCGTGTTGAAAAACTATAATGGCCATTATTGTTCAGCGTGAATTTTAAATCTATTTGGCACGTCGTTTCTCTAAATAGAGATACGCGTATCTAAGGATCTTTTAGGTAAACAAAGTGAAACATACGTCCAGTAACTAAGCAATTATAAAAAAAAATGACATTTATCTAGAAACCAGACGTTGGCAATTCAGAACGTAGACGACCTCTGTCATTTCTACACTACTTTCAGTAAGTCAGCGAAGGATTGGAATGTTCATTGTGTCCCATATTTTCGTTTTCACGCGTTCTCTCGCCTTGCACTGTTACCATAGTTACATTGTTTCTGCCAACTTTGAACTACGCCGTCAAGTCTTCCAGATATGGACCTGCTATCTAAGCTTTTTAATTTTGACAAAGCCAAGAAAATTAAAAAAAAAAAAGATCAGTTCTATTGAAACTCGAGTGGCCGCTCTTCACTCCTTTACCGGTTCTATTGCTATTAAATATGTTTTTAACCAGAGCAATTAATCTCCGGAAATACGAATATTTGTGAATTTCTAGCTACGGCGCAGCGGACAGGGCGAAATAGACTTGGCGACTATTAGGCTATACAGTTGATGTACTGCTATTATCTAGAAAAAACATGCATCCTAATCCTGAAAATAAATGTATCTGAATCCCTTCTCGTTAGGTCATTCATTTTAGCAACTTTTTTCGCCAAATCACGACCTCTATCTGACCCCTTGAGACTTCTACCCACAGTGTGAAATGAAGACGCAGACGATCGGTTGTATTGAACTATTAACTGTCCTTGACATTCATGGACCCTTTTGCACTTACAGACTATCAGTTCCTACACGTTTAACAAGTTATTTTGAAAGTTATCCTTTTCTTGAAAAGAAACAATTTCGTTTTACAACTGAATGTTTTAAACTAAGTTTTAAATAGTTACCTGCTTATTGGTTTAGGTTTTCCTCGTCGCCATATTGCAGCGACCATCGCTATGACAACGGTTGATAATGACAACAACTGAAATGTGGTGAGCTCCAACATGATTGAAAATTAATTTGTAATGAGTGTCTGTTGAAAAGAAAACACAATTTCACATTTAGAATGAAGGGGGATAAATGCGTTCAGCAAAGTTACTTGACATAGCTTCCCTTACTCTAATGGAAACTCATCTTTAATAATAATGACAATGACTTCGATTCCAAAGATTAAGGATGCGTGCAGTGATTGACATGACTATGCAGACCCAGTTTCGAGCTGCATATTTTCCCGCATCTCGTGCAGACAAAGCCGTTGTCCGCTGGCAGTCTAAGTTTTCTTTCCGTCTTCTGCGCCTGTCTTCGTTAATTGTTTTTCGTTTGAGTCTCAAATGTTTGTCCCGCAGCCTTTGTGAAAGCTTTACAACTGTCTCTTTCACGGGCCATCTGCTGCCAGCTACTTCCTCTATGCCAGTGAAGGCCAAATTTCACTTTATTCAAATAGTTCGTTTTTCATCAACTCAAACTTTTTATTCCAACTTGTCTAGCTCTATGGCAACCTTTCACAAACATACGCTTGTGTTGATTAGGGTTGGATAAAATAATAAAGTACATAGACGCATTCATGCAGAGTTTAAAATTGTTTATCTCTACATCTATAATCTTTCTAGTCTATTGACACAAGAGGTGTTTTTTTTTAACCCTATTCCTAGTCAATACGGATATAGATCTATGTGAGAAACATGACAATAGAAAAGCCGAACGCACTGAAAATGTTTTCTTATTGACTTGATAGAAAATGCGCTAGTGAGGAACAATTAAGGGTGAAAAAACTGGAGGGCAACAATATATTTTTATGCAATGTTTTCCCCCTTTCCATAAAAGTACATTCTATTGAAATATACCACAAACAGGGTGATGAATTCACCAAAACATGCAGGACAGATTGAGTAAGAATACTTTCAAAGCAAAACAAAATGAAAAGTTTCTGCTGCAGGCAATTATCACTGCTAATTATGGTCGCAATATTACATCTGTATTAAAAGTTTTTCTCCCCTAATTTAAACCGCCACTAACTTGTTAGACCTGATCCAACAAAACTATTTTGTAAGTGCAGCATCGAGGCGATATAAAAGTAGCCATTAGAATCACATATTAAGATTCTGCGTTGTACGAAATAGAAAGCAGGCGGTCTAACGAGGGAAAATAAAAGGGGTACTATTTTTACATATATCAACTAACAAGTCTATTAAGGTAATCTAAATAAACTTTGTTGATGTACATTTCTAAAATCAACGAAGTATTATAAACAAGGTCGGATTTAATGCGGAGGAAGCGGGGCTACAGCCCTGGGGGTCTCACAAGAAAGGCCCTCAAAGGCGCCTCCACTAAAGGGAAATATATCAGAATTTAGACGGGTCATAAACTTTTTTTTTCGTATTGTTACGGCTGGCAAGAATGTCTTAAGAAGTGTATGCTTGTAGCATGGCTCGGAATAAGTCAATACCCTACTGCTAAGGCTAAGGATTAACGACAGTGCATTACCCTCCAGAATACTAAAAAAAATATACAATACATATTAAATATTTTTTATAAGAAAAGTGATATTAACTTTACGAGAACTAAATATACCGTGCTTTTAGATACAAGTCTTTAAGTGAATCTTAAATACAGCTTTCGAAAAGGTGTAGGGTCCTCCACAAACCTAAAAACCGTCCCTGATGTGTGATCATTTTTATTGCTTCAGTATCTAGATCCAATACAAGCGTATTAAGATGGTAAATTCACATCAATTTATGCTCCTACCTTTGGGGTGCTGTTACAAATGAGTAAGAAAGTTCTAAATTTCCTGACGAAATGTTACAGATTCTACTCCAGTGATTCGTCTCGACTGCACGAAGTAATCTCCTCCTCCTCGTGGTTTGACGAGTCTTTATATAACACGACTCGGCTTGACGTGGGTTCGTTTAGCTATTTTAAAACACGGCAAGACTTTGGCCTACAAAAACCACAGGAATTTTTGTGTGCATTCTTTTCATGTTTAAATGGGGTTCACTTTTGACTCTCTACCCGTGACAAAAGAAATTCATTTCCATCTCAGAAGATACCACTCATTAGAATTTCTTTTGGCCAAACCTTTTTTTTTTTTCAAGACATAGATCTAGAAGTCTAGTTTATGCCCCAGACAGAACTATACTGAGTCAATATTGTTTTGTTTTTTTTAAATTATCGTATCACTAATATTTAAATTTTTGACGTTAATGATTGTGTCAGATTATTTTCAACAATGTTGATGATATCCAGTGGACAATGTCACGACAAAGTGGCTATTCCTTCTCTTTTTTCTTTTAGTTATGTTCCTTAGAAATACTATTAAAATACTCAAGAAAGACACAAAGGTCAAGGCACATTTCCTATTCCATATGGTAGGACAAATTCTTACAGGTACGCCTTCTTATGTAAAATAATTAGAGCTTAGAATGGGTTGCCTGAATCAGCCAGGAAAACCAATGACTGAGTAGAATTTATGTCTCTAATTAAGATTGATACGCCTACGATATAATTTTCTTTTTCAATGAAGGGACGTCTGCAATTTATAGGATAAGAAATACCCTCCTGTTGTGAAAGGATCTTGGTGTGTGTGTGTGTGTGTGTGTGTGTATGTAGCAGAGCATGAGTGTCACCCTTAAGCTACGCCCCTGTTCTGTACCTGTCCAGCGGTTGAATGGGTCAGCCTAGCGGGGTAGCGAGAAGTCAGGAATGCAGAAGCTCAGTAGAGCGGCTAGGCCTGTTGGTGTAGGTTGTGAGGTAGAAACTAGAGAGGAAATAAAGTGCTGTATTCATAGACAAGAAAGCTAGTCGAGTTTGTTACTTTCATGTTTTGTGGTTCATTCAAATTAGGAAGTCGTCACCCCCCCCCCCCCCAAAATAAGTAAAATTCCAATTCCAGATCTCGCGATCTATTGGGCACAAGATGTAAAGCTCATCTGTTTCTCTGGTTTAAAAAAAGGGTGTCAACTTGCCGGCACACGCCAGGTAGGCTGCCCATTAAAACTGGATGGGCTCAGGTACATCTTAAGAATCCTAAATCCCAGTCTTTACTTGGGTGCACAGACATGAGACTTTGTTTTGTATATAGTTCATTTGAATATATATATATATATATCATACATACACTCTAACATGACTCTTGTATGACACCGTGTTGAGTCAGTTTCAGAAGCAACAAGCAAAAAAAAAAGTTAAAAACGTATATAAGGGGAAGAACTGCACATTATCTGCTATATCTCTAAATAGTGCACAACTTATTTCCTTTTTATATTTAAAAAAAAATTAATTACCACACATTTATTAATGATTGGTAATTTTTAAAGAATCGTTCATGTGTTGTCATCGACAATGAGCAATCGACAACATTTTCAACTGGATCCGAAAATGAGTGATGGGAGACAAAACGTGTAAAAGAATCCAGACAGCCAGCACGGAGAGAGTTAATAGAATCTTTGTAACAAGAACAGATTTAAAAAAAATGGACCTCATTCACCAATCGTTAACAAACATTTAGTCACGTGGTAATATTGATAAAACAACGAAAAAAAACTGTCTCGTGATAGCCATAATGTATTAAAAATTAGATCGTAAGTTGTATAGAAGAGATAGAGAATCACGTGACTAAATCTTGTTTGTTTACGATTGGCGAATGAGGTCCATTGAATAGTCGCAGAATCACGTGTAGTTCAGCAACGATAGGGGGAAAAAAAACATGATTCTCTCTATTTATCATTCAGTCGTAGAAAGACTTAAGGTTCATCTCGTTACTTTATTCATAACAGTCTTTACCCAATCACAACTCTTAAAAACTAATCATGAAATAGCAGATCTAGTGAAACATATCTAATGGCCCGAAAGCTTCCTCACCACTCACATCCAAACACCACACATCCATACACACAACACTCACACACACACAAACTCTTACCGGTACATCAAAGAAACATCTCTATAAACCTCTTAACAGCCCCCACCTAGGCACAACAAGCACCACTCTCACATGCACAGCACACAAACACCTATACAAAACATCCATACACAACACAAACGCCTACACCACACTTCCATAGACATACATACACAACACACACACAAACACCTACATCCCACATCAATACACACCACACACACAAACACCTACACCCCACATCCATACACACCACAAACACCTACACCACACATCCACACACATCTTCATCACACAAACAAACACCAACGCACCATACACACCCTTCACCCACACATACCTACGCAAACCACTCGCTCTCACACACTCGGACATACCCGCACCACACACACCACACATCCATAGACCACACACATCCACTTTCAAGGATTAGCTTGAGAGCTAAATTTCTTTTGTTGGTAGCATATGTACCACCGCCGTGTGTGATGGAAGGGTGTGTAGAGGCCTACTTGTTTTTTGAGCTTCAAGAAATCCAGACAAGTCCGTTGTTAACTCGTTGCATTTGGCAGAAGTTGACCTTCACCTTTAATTACGACATTGTTGAATTTTACTTCTGCTTACTGAACTTCCGGTTAGTGATGGCGTAAAAGAAAAAAATGTAAGTAAGAGAAATATTGAATGTAAAAAAAAAGGCAACAGAAGACTTTGATATTTACTGAAAAAAACAACAACTCATTTACATAATACATCGTTTATTAACTCTTTAAGTGCTGAGCTTTTTTACAATGAGTGCATACAAAATGGATTTACAATGCTAGAGTTTAGAGGCTAATATACCAGACGAGTCTAAAGGGTTAACTCCTGATAAAAACGTAATTCGTTGCAATCTCCTGATAACTTTATGTTCTGCTTTCCAAATTCTATTCCCTGACGTCTGCACACGAAAAAAATGAAGTGACATATTTTTAAGCCCCATTGTATTTAATATTTTGAGAATCACTGCATGGGATTTTTTTTATTTTTACAAGCCATTTTGGCTGTGTTTCGATTGGTCACTCTTGTTCCTAATCCTAGTTGAACCCAGGGACTTCACTTAACTGAAATCCGATTCTAAATCCATGGCCGAAGCTAGAGAGGCTTGAAAAGTGAAACACGAGTATATATATTTATTACCGACTGTGTGATCACGTTATATTGAGGTTTATAAAAGTATCACTGCTAGACAGACGTACGCAGGCTGAATTGCAATATATTCTAGAAAGACATACTGCACAAAAGACAAAAACAAAATAAAGTGACAATTTTTTTAGGGTAAATAACAGCTTAACATCTCATGATTTGACTCATAGCTTATGAGCAAAATTAGGACAAGGTTTGGATTCCATTCGAAGTCCCTGAGTCTCTGTTGGAATCTGGAATACTCACCTACCTACTCAGGCACTACGCCGGGGAGGGGGGCAAAGAGGATTCTAGCCCGAGACTCTTACAGAAGAAGGGGGGGGGGCATTCACGCTTTATTATGCCTCTACATGTATGTAAAGGTGTTTCGGCATGTGGGGTGAAGACAGAGGGTCCCACGCTTACTCGTATGTCTGGGGCCCACATTTTTCTGCCGGCGGGATCTACTTAACTCTTCTCAGACGTAGTAACGACCTGACCTGTTAGAACAGCGGTTCTCAACCTTTTATGCTCGGCGACCCCTTTTTACAATCCCCCACTCTGACGCGACCCCCCCCCCCACACACACACACACAGAAATAGCAGAGTAGACAATAACAATCCATATTTTCGATGGTCTTAGGTGACCCCCCTGGCAAATCGTCAATCGACCCCCAAGGGGGTCGCGACCCACAGGTTGTTAGAGAGATTAAAAGGGGATTAAACTGGTGACCACCTGACCTATATACTAGTATATACCTCATTGTCTTCCTCGTAGACCTCATTGTAATGGGTCTTTTTTTTTCTTACTTAACACAGACTGATATTTCAGGTACTAACTACAGACTGCCATCTCCTGGTAAACATGCAGTTTAACGTTACCACAAACTTTGAGTGCAGCACTCGAGCACTCGAGTTGTCTGTTGTGATTCAGTCACTGACTAAGCTCTTAAGGCCAACCTAACACAATAATACTATTTACATCCTAAAGAAGGTCAAAACCTACTATTATATACTACACCTCTGTAGCCATTCATTCAAGTCGAATGGAAGATTTCTCTTTTGGCAGGGATTGGAAGGTCACGGAGTCAAACCATTAGCGCGCGACCATCACTGCCCTGAGAAAATCAAAGGAGAATGTATTCACATCAAGACGTAGATTTTTATCTATGGAAAAAAAAAGTGTTACAGCTGAAAAGAAAAAAAAAATCTATTAATATGTTTAAAATTAGTTTCCCAACTTCTTGCGGGTCATTCAGTGGAATATAACAGATCAAAATAAAACATATGCAACTATCTAAAAGCTTAAGTAAAACACACAAAGCCCAAAAGGGGGAACCACTTTAAAAAAACAACATAATCAGTTATCAAATGCATTTGTAAATATGCCGATGACGTCAAATAGTTTAGTAAATAAAGGATACATAAAAATAGGAAATAACAGTTAAGTCGTTGTTTGTTAAGACTTGAATTCTTTCATTAACTGTTTACATCTAGAGTGATCTCATAAGGCAACTAGTTTGCACTTTTAATATTTCAAGATTATCATTTTACGTTTTCATATTCTTTCATTGTGACTCAGACAAAACCGAAAATTTTACTTTTTGTTGGTTTGTTGTTGTTTTTTTTCTGTAAAAAAAAAACAGGAAAAAAAAACTAAAAACAAGCAAAATATATTTAAAAAAAAAAACAACTTCAAAATATGAAGCTTATCCAAAGAGAAAAAACGCCAAAAATCACTGCTATATCTCTCAATAATGCAAGGATCAAATCCCTTTTTATTTAAAGCAAAATTAATTAATTACCACTAATTAATTTACTAATTGATCATTTTTTATTGAGGCTTTTTGTTTCATTTTACTTTTGAAAAACTCCTTTCAGCTGGAAGCTGTATTATAAACAAAATGTAAATATTTTGTGTAATTGTGTAATTCAATTAATTGTTCCGTTATGTATTAGAGTAGCTTCATCTTTAATGACATTATGTGATTGTCCTTATTGTGTAAATAAGGGATCAGGCTTCATATATCTCTTCATCTGATTTGACATGTTGGACTTACTGATCTCCCCCACTCGTAGGACTGTTTCCTCTTTTGGCTTACTTTTAAACTCGGAATTCATCTTCAATATTCCTGTGGCATTTTTACGTCTCGAGAGACGATCTTTTCCCTTTGCAACTTCTTGTGTGACTAAAGAGGCCAATCGTTGATACACAGCTGCGATCGCAGGTTGGGCATATATAATCACCAGGCGCCGTTGCATTTTCACCCTTCTTTCTGCTTCAATATATGAACTTTAAATCCACTGGAAGCTTAAAATTGGAACCAGGGAAATCTGCCCATGTGGAGTGTCATCACTGAATGCTGACCTTGTCCTTTAAAGCTGCTCTCTTTACCAAGAGGCCCGAACAAGACACTGGCCCCAAAACACCCCAATAGAAAGAAAACTATATGGAGAGCTTCCTGATTTGGAAACCACTGCGCAGTTATCTCATATATTGGTTTAATCATATTTTTTTATCTATTCTCCAATTGTTATAATTATTAAATATTCACTGATACAGTTTTCGATTCTTGCTCCGACTGATGTAGGACAAAACTTAAAGATACTTGATATTTGTTAAACTTTACAACAGTCTTTAGTAGATTTGATTAAAAAGAATATTATTTTGACCCTTTTACACCAAAGCTCACTTCATCCGTAACTATTGTGTATATTTTGAAGAAATGAATTGAGGTGATTATAAACCACCAGTTTCTATTATTATAAAATAGATAAGCCTTCGAACCGCGAGGCCGTGGGCGACCGCCCACTTCGCCCACTCTTAGCACCGCCTCTGCACAACTGGCACATTGCTGATTGGCCAATTTTTTTCTCATTCATCTGGTTGTTATCTAGATAATTCTAACATTAAAAAAAAAGGCAGAGTTTCATTTCTCTTTCTTCATTCCAATAATGACTGCAGTTTTTATGCCCTTCCTATATGAAAGTGATATGAGACACAAGTAGGGAACAACTTTAATGAGATTCGAACGTGATGCCCCCCAGGCGCCAACGGAATTAGCTTGGCGAAATGTCACCCAGGAAAAGATAGCTACGTTAGTAAGTTCAGTGCAGGATTAGTGTTTGCAATAAGATTGGACCAATGAGATAAGTAGCAATAACCTTGAAACAGACAGGCTGTGTCTTCGATTCCGAAGATTAAGAATGAGTGCAGTATTTATCATGACCAAGTCAGCATGCATGCTTTGCTACATCTAATGCAGATAAAGCGTTTTTTTTTTTTTTTGTCGTCTGCGCCTGTCCTCGGCAATGGCTTTTATTTGGGTCTTAAATGTGAGTTCCCCGACCATCGTGAGAAATCTCCTGCTGCCTCTTTCAGAGACCAGTTTCTTTCCTCTATGCCAGTGATGGCAAAATGAAGCCTACTTTGATACGTAAAGCGCTTCCTCTGGGAAACTCTTAGGCTGAATCTTCAAGGTCTCAAAGATGTCTGCTAGGTCAAATGTCACCAATCCTACAGCTGATATTAGATTTGGGAATATATAATTTTATGTCAAAAAGTCAAAAGCGGGGTAAAAGAACAATGGTTTGTGCCTCTACCCCCAAAGGAAATGCCAACCTTTGCCTGCGTTGTCTATAGACGAGTATCTCTCTCCAGATTGAGTCACACGAAGGGGTGCTACGCGAAATGAGCCATAGTCGTTCTACGGCTGGACTCTACTGCTTGTTATTATGGGGCTATCAGAAAACTTACATATAACCCCTGCGGACAACGGCTTGTCTGCATTAGTAGAGGCAACATATGCAGGTCAAATCTGGGTCTGTGTGATCACGTGAAATACTGCAACCTTTTTTAATATTCGGAATCGAAGACAATAACTTATTAACCGATAACCTGCTGCAGTGCACATGGTAGTAGGTTGTACATTTTACATTTTAGGGGGTGGCGAGTGGGGCAAACGCCCCAGGCTCTGCGCTTTAAGGGGGGCCCAGCAATAAAGAGAATCTTTTGTCACCCTGACAGAGGCCGCCTCTGGTACCATCTCGCTGCAGTAATACTATTAGAGCTCTGATTCCGCTCTCCTTTAGCTGCTTTTCAACTAAATCGAGACATACAGTTACCGCCCCTAAAGTAAAAACATAATATTAACTTTCCTACGCTACAAACGAATAAACATAAAATCGTAAAGTCAAGTCCGGAACTACGTCAAGGGACTGTAGTAAAAAAAAAAAAAGAGTTACATGCCCATGTCCTTCGTTTTTTGTTTTTTTTCATTCATACACCAGTCTATTTTTAGACTCCAACGTCCTCAAACGAGTTCAAGAATAAAATCTTTTTTTTTTTTTTTCCAAAGGTAAGGCAAAGGTCAGATCCGAAATGATTTCTAACACGTACATGTCTATGTCGCCCACTTGTGACGTCAGAGCAGTTCAAATGATGCAATCAGTAGAAGGCGAGTCAACTCCATTACTAGAGAGACTACGGTAAATGACGATTTCACAAATGTATAACCTTGAAGCACGAACTTCTAATATTAGTAAATGAGAAATGAAAACGAATGATTTTAAGTGTAAATCAATTCCTTCTTTATGTTCAAATATTGTATTTTATTTTTACTTGATCTGTGGCTTAAGATGTGCATGTTTTGACCACATTCTTTCCACATTTGGCCTATAAAGCAAGTGTCAGCTCATAGAGAGCCATAGTAGGAATTGAAAACATAACAAAACAAAAAAAATTTTTTCAATAAAAAAAAAAAGCCTAATGGACCTCATTCACCAATTGTAAACAAACAACATTTTAGCCACGTGATAATATTGATAAAACAATGGGAAAAAAACTGTCACGTGACAGCCTGTGTGTATTACGTAATTTGTATAGAAGAGAGAGAGAACCACGTGGCTAAACGTTGTTTTTTTACGAGTGGTGAATGAGGTCCATTGGTAGGCTTAACTATAGTACCCCGTGTGTAGCATTAATTTGTTAACATTCTACTTGGTGAGGAAGAGATATGTTGTAATCTCACATGCATAATATTCTGCTAAGAAGGAACGTCTGTAATTTATAAGAGAAGAGAAGATAAGATAACCTGATGTGACGCTCAAAGTTTGAATCAGTGGTATTGAACCGAGGCCAATCGTTAGAGAAGGCCTCACGACATGTGATGTGTCAACGAGCTATGGGTAGGCCTATAAACTGCTGTTGTAAGATATGATAGTTATTTTACCTTGAATAAATAATTTTAAAGAAACCTCCTGCAAAACAGTATTGCCACTGGTATTAAAATCAACTATTATGACAGGGGTGGACTGGGCATTAGGGTAAATGCTCTGTGGGCCACTACCCTAGCGGCGGCGGGCTATGGGCTAGTAAGACCATTGCTGAATGGGCTGCATAGATGGCGTTAAAATAAAATGGGACCACAGGAGGTAATGATTTATTAAAAAATACTTTACATTTTACTACTAGCATAATTGATGTTTGGAAATAATCCAGTAGCCCAGTGATACCCAAATTACAGCCCGCGGGACAGATCACGTGGCTCCAACCGGCCCGCAAAAATGTCGGCAAAAAGTGCAGAAAATCGCCTTCCTCCTGCTCCTAAGAAAACAAAAGGTATAGTAATAATCTTCACCTAAGTTTAGGGCTCTCACTTTTCTCTGATAGATTGTTACAGAGGCAGTTAACATATTGGTGCGTTTATGAAATGGGACTCGGACTATATCATCTGCCGGGAAACTTGAACTCTCCTTTTGATAATATGCCAACATATTTGTTTTGTTATGAAAGTGTGACTGTTTAATAAAATAACAACATATAAACGCCATTCATTATAAAACAAATAGGAGGGCATTTTTGTTTTGAGACGCAAATAAAAAAATTGTTAAACTACGCCTAGAGATTGGAGGATTGATGGGAATATTTACCAAAACGAGACAAGAAAATGAGTCTGTGGTAAAGATAGCTATAATGTTGCTAAGATATCAAGTAGAGAAGTTAAGTCATTTTCTGACGTGTAAAAATATATATATAAACTTCAAATAACCCATCAATCAGTGTAAGTACTAGATCTACAGGTTTCTAATCAAATAGTTTCAGGTCAATTTCACTTTTGTACCTTTTTATCAATATGGCCAGTGATATGAATGTTGGAAATTGGAATGACCCACAGACCAAAAAAGTTTAGACATCAATGCATGAGTCTATGCATGTAGACTCTGCATCTTGTTAGCGTCATCTATTTATACTATAGAAATAACTTAAAGTCAATTTTTGTTTTATAGACATAGCATTTGTGAGAACATATTCGGATGAATCTTCTGTAAAGTGGCCCACAAACAATTTCACGATGCCATGGAGTGAGAGTATCAGTATTGTCTACAGTAGTTACTTAACTTTTCATGATGGTTTTGTGCGACAGATACAAATACATGCCCATCATATGAGACTAATTTGTGGGACACATTGTAGGGTAATGTCAGGAGCCATTGGGACACCCAGTCCGCCTCTGCACTGTGATAGCATCCTAGTTCACATATACAGCCAGTGTTGATGGTCTATTTTGTTGATGAGTATATATGTTAATGGTGCATGCGAGTCCGTATGACACAACAACAGAATGAATAAAGAATATACTTAATAACGCAAGCTGATAACTTCAATAATTTAATAAACAATAAAAAGGGCACAGTCCTCTGTCGTCGCTAGCCTAGCGTCGTCCTCTAAGGCGTCTTGTCCGTTATTCTTCTTGTTCGTAATCCTACTCTGTTCTTACTCGTCACATTACTTAGGAAAAACCCGATTCACATCAACTTCTACGCATCTTGTGTCATTACACCAGTCAGAGTGAGATTTAATACAACTGAAGACTTAAGTTCAAAGTGGCATGATTGTGAATTAATTCAAAACAAAACTTGTTCAAAATATGCAGAAAAGCCCATGACACAACCTAGCCCTCTCCTCCAAGTCACATAGTGTCAGACTCTCTTTTATTTCTCCTTATTCACTAACCTGCTAAGGTACTTACATTACCTACAGCACTATTTAGCATTACTAATAGTTCTTGCTGGTTCTACTAGACATTAGAAACACAAAAGTCATCAAAATGTTTTAGGATTTTATTTGTCTTTGTCTATCCAAACACACCACAGATTGAAACATATACTGGCTTCAGTAGTATCCACATCATCAACATATGAAGTGTATACTGAATAAAAAAGAAAACTGGAAAAATCTGTGCCTGTATTGAACATACAGCTACGTAAACAACAACTTGAACATTGGACAGAGAGAATACTTTAAGTTTGCATTGATTGAAATAGAGATAACTTCAAAACTCACCACAGTCTTACTAAGTTCTCTCTCTTTCCTCTCTGTCTCTCTCCCTCTCCTCTCTCTGTCTCCCTCTCACCTTTCTCTCTCTCTCTCCTTTCTCCCTGTCTCTCTCCCTCTCTATTTTACCTCTTTCCTTTTTCTCTCTGTCTCTCTCCCTCTATCTCTCTTCTTTCCCTCTCTTTCTCTCTGTCTCTCTCATTTCTCTCTCCTTTCTGTCTCTCTCCCTCTATCTCTCTTCTTTCCCTCTCTTTCTCTCTGTCTCTCTCATTTCTCTCTCCTTTCTGTCTCTCTCCCTCTATCTCTCTTCTTTCCCTCTCTTTCTCTCTGTCTCTCTCATTTCTCTCTCCTTTCTGTCTCTCTCCCTCTATCTCTCTTCTTTCCCTCTCTTTCTCTCTGTCTCTCTCATTTCTCTCTCCTTTCTGTCTCTCTCCCTCTATCTCTCTTCTTTCCCTCTCTGTCTCTCTCATTTCTCTCCCCTTTCTGTCTCTCTCCCTCTATCTCTCTTCTTTCCCTCTCTTTCTCTCTGTCTCTCTCATTTCTCTCCCCTTTCAGTCTCTCTCCCTCTATCTCTCTTCTTTCCCTCTCTCTCTCTCTCTCTGTCTTCCTTTGTTTACATATAGGGCATTGCTATTAGCTCTTCTCTAAAGGAGTTGTGTTTTTTTTTTTAAAAGAGGTGTGCTCTGGACGTTAAAGTGTTTACTTAAGGAAGAGAGGGGAAATGTTTGGCTGTACACTATACACACACACATTTGCAGTTGTATTGGTGGGCCCGCCCTGCTTCTTTTTGTAGGTAGCTCCACCCCAGTCTCCATATAAGGTCGGAAAGTCAAAGTGACGTCATAAAACATCTATCGTCACAATGCCTGCACCTCAGGACGTGACGGAATTACATTAATCCCAAAATCGATTCCTTAATTCCAAACATAGCCCTCCTCTCCCTTGAGGTTGGTCTGTACTAGAAAAGGAATGCAGTTGGGTCTTTAGTCTTTTGTTTGTTATACATGCCTCCGGTGATCTTTCAGAATTGGAGATTATTATTTCCCTTGGCCAAACCCCCAGAACGTCTGCGAAGGGTGGTGGCTGGCAGTCATCGAACATTGGGTCACGGAGACGAGAGTACTGTAGTAGTAACACATAAAACACTGAACCATTATTTACTCATTTAAAAATACATAAAGAAAGAGGAAATTTTTTAAATATTTCATATGCTAAGACAAATTCGTACAAGTGCTCCTTCTTCCCTAGTGATATTAGAGCATGGAATGGGTTGCCTGAATCAGCAAGGAAAACCAACGACTTAGCAGAGTTTAAGTCACTGATAAACATGCATGATAGAAAATCCAGAAATCAAAACATGCGACTAGACATCTATCTAGAATGTACCCCTAGATCTTTCTATTTTTTTTAATTTTATTTTGTTAGCTAATTAGTTGGCCTCCTTCAGTCGTAGAACGACTATGGTTCATCTCACACAAAGCGAGATGAAAGCCTGGGCATTGTTTATGGTCGGAACGATGTCGCCCACACAGCAGTTCCCCCCTCTCCGCGCAGCTGATGTGACCAAAGGAACGGAATATCCTATCAATTTGGGATCAGTAGCGCCGCAGGCTCTGTCAGGCTGTAGCACGGTGTGCCACAATCTGCCTAAGGGTCACCAGCTCCCGATTTTTCCTCAGGGTTGTCTCCCGAAGCCTTTCCCGCGTTTGGGTATAACCGCGAGGCAGCGGAGGTTTGGATTCAGAGTTTTCCTTCTCCTAGATGGGTAGCCAAACAAGGCTAACGAGCTAATTTTAACTACTATATCTGTCTGGTATTAGCCTCTAAGTTTATTCACGTTATTTCTCCCACTTCCAATTCACGGATCAAGCTGAAACTTTGCACAATTATTCCATGTCGATGATAACACATACATCAATGCAAACGTTGTTTTTTTTTCCATCAAATAGTTGTAGTTAATTAATTGTGTTTTATACAGAGACAGAAGGGGAGATGAGCCTGGTTTAGAGAATTAGAGAATTTCGTCGTTGGCTAAAAATGTGAAACTACCAAAGGTAAAAACAAAAACTTTTATTTTATAGATCAGTGTCAAGACTCCTTTCCTCTCCAATATATGTATGTGTACTCCAATGCTGATTACTAAATGTACCCAAGTCCTGGGCAATACCACAAGAACACATACAACGACAAAACAAAGATTCAAAATGCCAATTCACAGACATATAACATGTTTATTACAATTGTCTTTATTATAGTACAGATTATGTAATCTGAGTAGAAAAATGAGCTGCGGTATGACGAAACCTTCCTTTGGGCTGTGGCGTCTCTGGGGATGGATGGATTTTCAAATAACCTCGACATTGGTCTTCATTTAAACCTAGAAGTGGGAGAGACAAAGGGAGAGAAGGAGAAATTAGACAAAGGGAGAGAAGGAGGGAGAAATTAGACAAAGGGAGAGAAGGAGGGAGAAATTAGACAAAGGGAGAGAAGGAGGGAGAAATTAGACAAAGGGAGAGAAGGAGGGAGAAATTAAACAAAGGGAGAGAAGGAGGGAGAAATTAGACAAGAAAAGAAAGAGAACAAGTGAGTGTATGAAAGAGAAAAAAAAAGAGTAAAGAATACATCAGACTCTGGTGGGCTAAGGGATGTCCTGAAAATCCTGAAATTCAAAAATCTCAGTCTTCGCCGCAATGCAAACCCGCAGCCTCTCGGTTATGAAGCCTAGCGGTTTACCACTAAGCCACCGCTCCCCACATGAGAGAATAAGAATGAAAAAAAGAGCGAAAGATGTTTCGTTACATCCTAAATTATCTAAACTCTAATCTACAAGATCTCCTGTTGGTCAGTCATGCATCTCACATCACTTGGTAGCAAGAATAAAAAAAAAAATATTCCGTCTCAGGAATAAAAGAAAAGGAATGGTTTCCGGACCAAAAGAGTTAATCTTATATCCGTGTCAGGCCAGGAAGTTAATGTCAGAGGATAGCAGCCATTTCATAATTGTATTGCTTTCCAGCCATCTGATGTGTTGATAATCATGAATACATACGCTATTTAATCCGCTATTTAAAGCTTCATGATATTTTATATTTCTTTAAATCACCTAAAAACGTATTATAGCGACTTACAAAAACCTACCTACATCTACTTATTCTTTTGCATTCCCATTCTCGTGTTGGGAGGGTTAAGATAACTGGTCCAATATCTGCGATAAATTGCGCAATCGTTTCCAGATTAAGCAGCTCTCCATATAGCTTTTTCTTTTATAAGAGTGTTTTGGGGTCAGAGTTTTGTTTGGGGCCTCTAGATAAAGTATGCAGTTTTGGAGGATAAGGCCATCATTCTTAACTTATCCTATTTTATAAAATACAGACGTGACTGCAAAAAAACAAAAACGAAGATGATTACGTCCTACGCGTCATGCATCTAGTCATGCATGTCAACCAATGACTTAAACTCTTCCAAGTTATTGGTTTTCCTGGCTGGCTCATGCAACCCATTCTGTTCTATGACGATAATTCCACAAGGACACGGTTCGCTACTTCCAATTTTCAACAAACGCAACATGTGTTGTTTTTATTTTGTTGTGACATGTTTAGAACCGAAAAGTTATTCGTTGATCGTGTTGAGATAACGTGAAATTTGAATCTACTTGCCAAAAAACTCAATGTTCGCCTGCAAACAAAAAAATAAATCACAAAATTATCTCTCATCTCATTTGTCCCTTGACTTTCATCGTAAAGGGGCTGAGACAATTCGCGTCACCAAATCCCACCACTTTTCACGGTCAGCAGCTGTTGTTATCAGGATATCAAAAGAGTGACCGTTCCAATTTTCTACATTTCCCAACCTGATTCAGATCTCCAAATGGTTCGAGGCACCCCCCCCCCCTTTTTATGAACCATGTGACCCGAGAAAGGATTTTATATCGTTTCCAGGATGAGAAATCGGCTCTTCACCGATCTCTCTGTCAGGAGGCCCCCGTCGACTAAGTGATTCATTTATTCACACCCGTCTTGACATGTTGCACGTTCTTCCGAGCCCCTGCATGAATTCCTCCTTTCATGTGTGGCTGGAAGCTCAAGCCCCACGTGGGGGCCATCCTTATGCATATACTGTCCCATCGTACCCGTGAGGGGACCATCACCATACGTATGGGTCCCTTTGGGAAACGGGCTGATGGGGTTTCGGACTGGTTGAGAGAGCCTTTTTTACATCCCTACCACGTGTAATGTTCCCTCGCTAGAGGGTACGTGTGGTAGCCCACTGAGAGCTATGTTAGCTACCATTCTTAGCCCATCCACTTTCCCGGGCGGACGTTTCCACGGAGGCGCCACGCTGAGGCGACGGTAGCTGGAATATCCTCCGACATTTCCCAACCAGCTTTTCTTTGGACGCCCCTTTTTTTTCGTGCACCCTTCTCGGAAGACTTTAGACACTATGACCAAAGCAGCTCAGCTTTAGTTTCTTCACATTATTGAAGACTTCCTTCTTTTTGCCAGCCAGAGTGTTGAACAAGCTCATCTGTCTTCTTTTCCTGATAATTGATACTCAGCATTTTTCTGTAGCATTTGCTCTCAAAAGCTGTAATTCCTCTTTCAGCCTCAGTGTTCCAACTTTCACAACCATATAGATATCACAAGCGAAGACTACAGATTAAATTTTACCGGGAAGCTGATGTTACTCTTTCAGATTTTCCACAGTTTGCTAATGGCAGCGAATGCCAAGCTTAAATGAGATTTTATCTCTTTCGTTGATCCTCCATCTTTTGTTAGGTGTGACCCTTGAAATTTAAATGAGTCAACTTCTAATGTTTGGCCATTCAACTGTAGGCAAAATCTCGAATTCAACTGTATGCAAAATCTCGCATTCAACTGTAGGCAAAATCTCGAATTCAACTGTAGGCAAAATCTCGAATTCAACTGTAGGGAAAATCTCGAATTCAACTGTAGGCAAAATCTCGTACTATCTCCACCACAGACTAGTAGTGTTTTTTTTTCCTGCACTGGTTTCCATGCCAACCGCTCTAGCTGCAGCATTCAGTTTTGAAGTAAGATCTTGTACCTGGCCTGCATTTTCTCTAATGAAGTCTATATCGTCTGCAAACCTGAGATTGGAAATAGGCCGCCTGTTTATTAGTGTTTATGGTTAAGCTGGGAGTATACCCATCATGGCTGCCTGGTCTGTCGTTCGGGCTTATCGATGGTTCCGGGTTCAAACCTTGCCCTCTCCCATCCCCCGTCGTCCTGCGGGAGGTTTGGACTAGGAAGTAAACTATCTTCAACTCTGAAGGAGCATCCGAAACATGTAAAAACATTTTGCAACATCATGATATGCTACAGAAATAGGTTTAAAAGGAGAAAGAATCTGGGTTGGATAGTGAGCACTAGGTCTTGCCGCTCTCCTAAATAGAAGTCCTAAATAATGGGATTTCAAATCTTTCTTTGTGTGTGTGTGTGTGTGTGTGTGTGTCCTTGCTCCCCTTCTACCCCCTCCCAAAGGCCAAGAATCCAGAATAAAACCCAAGAACCCAAGTATAAAAAACCCTAGAACATTGCACATGCCTGCGTGTTACATAATAGTGAGATTGTCTTGACCCGTCTTTTCCCAAACTGTGTTCCGCGGAACCCTCCTTTTCCGCGAAGCCTGCATCAGTGTTCCACAAACTTCTGAAATGATTAACAAGTAGGCCACCACGTGAATTAATCTCCCTAAAGAAATAAGCAAAGTGTTCCGCTCAATACTCAGAATGTGTGAAGTGTTCCGTTAAGAAGAAAGTTCGGGAAACACTTCTAGAGTAAGCCTCCTATCCATTTCTGAGAGAGAATTCCCTGCTATTTGTTTAATGTCTAGTAATCCTTACATGCGGGCTAATTACTCTTTTTAAAAAAAAAATAATTGAACGTAGGACTAAGGGTTGAAACTTACGTGGCTTGGCAACAAGTTTAGTAAAGTAAACAAAGCTGAATTCAGTGCTGGTAATAAATTGACGATGTTCACCTGTTTTATGTTATGAATTAAATTGAATAAAGATTTTCTTAATGAAATATTTAAGTCCAGAGTCAAATTCATAGAGAATGATATAATAATATCACTTAAATACGAGTCGGAACATGAACTAGCAGTGCATTATTTCACGTAGCTACACTGCCCCAGCTACGATCTACAAATTTTGCCATTAAGTAAATAAAAGCAAGAAAATCATGTAAAAATATTAAAAAAAACAACCAAAGCTTTTATTTAAGTGTAAATGTATCAATTAGTTTGGATCAGTCATGTAATTGTATGGAGTGAATGGCTTAGACGTAATAGATCTGTGCGATTAAAAATAGACGCACACAAATACAAACAGACATAAGATACAAACAGACACACATATATACAGACAAACAGATACACAGAGATACAATCAGACACACATATATACAGATACACATAGATACAAACAGACACACATATATACAGACAAACAGATACACAGAGATCAGAGATACAAACAGACACACAGGTACAAACATACACACACAGACGCACACCTATATATACACACACACACAAATACAGACACACATATATAAACATACAAACAGATACAGACACACGTATACAAATGGACACAGATACCAATAGATACACACATCAAAAAACAAAAATAAGACATCAATTGGTGGCATAAATGCGTTTCAAGTTTCCAGATGCGTGTGTGTGTGTGTCAGTAGTTCGTCTGCTGTACTAGAACGTAGCAACAAGTTTTTTTTATGGACAGCGGCCATGCTGACCTTGCAAAGAGCATTGTGACATCGGGATTCACCTCCTTTTTTTCTTGGTCACGTTTTCTGTACCATGTAACCGTCAATGTAACACATTTAAACTGTTTCAAACGCTAGACCTAGACCCAGGTTCAGACTCTGCAAACAAAGAAGGTGGTGCGTGTTGATTGAAGGCGACTGTGTGGACTCCGCCTTGATACGTTTTACATTGCGTTCAAAGTGTTTATGTTCATTATAGGCGACTGGGTGGATTGTGCAGATGACTGTTGGCAACTGGGTGGATTGTGCATATGACTGTTGGCAACTGGGTGGATTGTGAATATGACTGTTGGCGACTGGGTGGATTGTGCATATGACTGTTGCCAACTGGGTGGATTGTGCATATGACTGTTGGCGACTGGGTGGATTGTGCATATGACTGTTGGCGACTGGGTGGATTGTGCATATGACTGTTGGCGACTGGGTGGATTGTGCATATGACTGTTGCCAACTGGGTGGATTGTGAATATGACTGTTGCCAACTGGGTGGATTGTGCATATGACTGTTGGCAACTGGGTGGATTGTGAATATAACTGTTGGCAACTGGGTGGATTGTGAATATGACTGTTGCCAACTGGGTGGATTGCGCAGATGACTGTTGGCGACTGAGTGGATTGTGAATATGACTGTTGGCAACTGGGTGGATTGTGCATATGACTGTTGACAACTGGGTGGATTGTGAATATGACTGTTGGCAACTGGGTGGATTGTGCAGATGACTGTTGGCGACTGGGTGGATTGTGCAGATGACTGTTGGCAACTGGGTGGATTGTGCATATGACTGTTGACAACTGGGTGGATTGTGAATATGACTGTTGGCAACTGGGTGGATTGTGCAGATGACTGTTGGCGACTGGGTGGATTGTGCAGATGACTGTTGGCGACTGGGTGGATTGTGCAGATGACTGTTGGCGACTGGGTGGATTGTGCAGATGACTGTTGGCGACTGGGTGGATTGTGAATATAACTGTTGGCAACTGGGTGGATTGTGCATATGACTGTTGGCGACTGGGTGGATTGTGAATATAACTGTTTGCAACTGGGTGGATTGTGAATATAACTGTTGGCAACTGGGTGGATTGTGCATATGACTGTTGGCGACTGGGTGGATTGTGAATATAACTGTTGGCGACTGGGTGGATTGTGAATATAACTGTTGGCGACTGGGTGGATTGTGAATATAACTGTTGGCGACTGGGTGGATTGCGCAGATGACTGTTGGCGACTGGGTGGATTGGGCAGATGACTGTTGGCGACTGGTTGGATTGTGCAGATGACTGTTGGCGACTGGGTGGATTGCGCAGATGACTTGGCAACTGGGTGGATTGTGCAGATGACATTTGGCGACTGGGCGGATTGTGCAGATGACTTGGCAACTGGGTGGATTGTGCATAAGACTGTTGCCAACTGGGTGGATTGTGCAGATGACTGTTAGCGACTAGGTGGATTGTGCAGATGACTGCTGGCGACTGGTTGGATTGTGCAGGTGACTGTTAGCGACTAGGTGGATTGTGCAGGTGACTGTTGGCAACTGGGTGGATTGTGCAGGTGACATTTGGCGACTGGGCGGATTGTGCAGATGACTTGGCAACTGGGTGGATTGTGCATAAGACTGTTGCCGACTGGGTGGATTGCTCAGATGACTGTTGGCGACTGGGTGGATTGCGCAGGTGACTGTTGGCGACTGGGTGGATTGTGCAGGTGACTGTTGGCGACTGGGTGGATTGTGCAGGTGACTGTTGGCAACTGGGTGGATTGTGCAGGTGACATTTGGCGACTGGGCGGATTGTGCAGATGACTTGGCAACTGGGTGGATTGTGCATAAGACTGTTGCCGACTGGGTGGATTGCTCAGATGACTGTTGGCGACTGGGTGGATTGCGCAGGTGACTGTTGGCGACTGGGTGGATTGCGCAGGTGACTGTTGGCGACTGGGTGGATTGCGCAGATGACTTGGCAACTGGGTGGATTGTGCAGATGACATTTGGCGACTGGGCGGATTGTGCAGATGACTTGGCAACTGGGTGGATTGTGCATAAGACTGTTGGCAACTGGGTGGATTGTGAATATGACTGTTGGCAACTGGGTAGATTGTGCATATGACTGTTGGCGACTGGGTAGATTGTGCATATGACTGCTGGCGACAGGGTAGATTGTGCATATGACTGCTGGCTACTGGGTAGATTGTAGGCCTAAATAAAACTGTTGGCAACTGGGTGGATTGTGAATATGACTGTTGGCGACTGGGTAGATTGTGCATATGACTGCTGGCGACTGGGTAGATTGTGCATATGACTGCTGGCTACTGGGTAGATTGTAGGCCTAAATAAAACTGTTGGCAACTGGGTGGATTGTGAATATGACTGTTGGCGACTGGGTAGATTGTGCATATGACTGTTGGCGACTGGGTAGATTGTGCATATGACTGCTGGCTACTGGGTGGATTGTAGACCTAAATAAAACTGTTGGCAACTGGGTGGATTGTGAATATGACTGTTGGCGACTGGGTGGATTGTGCATACGACGGTTGGCAACTGGGTGGATTGTGCATACGACGGTTGGCAACTGGGTGGATTGTGATTTTGATTGTTTGCAAGCTGGTGGATAGTGAGCCCTAAGTCTAATAGCAAATATTTTTTTTACTTTTCCATTCAATTTAATTCAATATAATTTCATTCAATTCACCTAGGAAACACACAATCACACTCCATAACAATTGGTAACAAAAAATATACATAGCATTTTCTAATCGCCCACCTCGATAAAATGTAGACTGTACACTCCTTCAATGAAAAACAATTTTTGAACAACAATATACACAAGAGTAAGTAAGATTATTGAACTTGAACTGCTATAACACTGGTAGAAAAAAATCACTCAATTGAAAGGCAATTCAGAAAAGTTACAAAGTAAAGTAGCACAATGCCTTAAATCACCTGTTTTTGGACGGTCGTTGACTTGTAGCGCCAAACTGCTGAATAAACCGCTCTAGGAGTATTATATGTTAATACAATTTATTAAACTTGTAAAATGTTTCGGTTGTACCTTCAGAGTTGAAGATAATTTACTTTACGGGGGATGGGAGCGGGCAGGGTTTGAACCCGGGACCATCGATAAATCCAAACGACAGTCCAGCGCGCAAACCGCACGACCAGGCAGCCAGCCTTATCTTATAAAGCTTGAAATAACTTTGATTAACTTCTTTGTGAAGACTATTATACATAACGTTCAATACAGTATAGACAACTTTAACTTAAGATGGAATGAATAAATGCGATAAACTTTAGTAATAATATATAATGATATTTTGAACAAAGTCTAACTCACCACGTCTTTTCAGTCTGGCGTTCAGGAGTCGTCTGTGGCCTACCCCAAGACAGCTGACGACAATGCTGCTCATCTTGCATCATTCACACTGCATAGCCACCTCTTCCCACCGTTACCATAGAGACAAACACACTCCATAACACCCCCAAACCATATCTTTCAATAATCTCACGTTAATGGCTAAGGGAAGACAATCCTACAAACATAGATATATAGTATATTTAAAGACATGATATAAAGACAAGACATTTCCTGTTCCATCAACGAAGTCAAATTTATATAAAAAACTCTTTCTAAATGTGTTTCGATCGTGGATAGGATTGCCAGTTACAACCAGGAAATGACTGTGCAGTTTATAGTTATAATCAAAATTAACGAATGGATTGGACATGTGATGGAAATGATTCTTATGTAAATGGCATATAGTCAGGGCCGGCCTTAGGCCACTGCAACCTATGCGGTCGCAGTGGGCCCCGCGCTTTCATAGGCCCCGCCCTTATTCTGTGTAAATTATTAAATTAAACCATTATAACTTTTTATATAAAAACAGGGTTTCCACGACCTCCTGATTTTCCAGGGCCTCCAGGAAATCGCCTGAAAAGGCAAAATATACGAAAAAGTCCTGAGAATCTTCTGAAATTATTAAAATCTCCTGAAAAATAGACAAAATTGTCAGTTTGGGATGCTAATAAATAAAAATGGCATTGCGAGCTTTCATTTAATAAAAATGTATTGCTATGACAAAAGTATTTTCTAATTTTAAAATTTTTAATTTTGATATTATGCTTACCCCTACCTAGACTAGGCCCCGCGCAATCCGTTTCGCATAGGGCCCCGCAATAGCTAGGACCGGCCCTGCCTATAGTGATAGAGATTTTCATCAGTGACAGAAAAAACTATAAATAGCTAGCTATTTGGTGTCTCCGGTGTGCAGAAGACGAGTTGATAAGCTTGGTTTTTTTTTTTTTTACAAAGCTTATAAAAACTCACTCTGTTGTGTGATTGTCAAAAGATTTGAGCCGAAGGCTATTCGAACTCTAGGCCGTGTAAGCCTGCTTGAACAAACCGTTCTGTCTGGAAGAGGTCCAAGTCAATGTCTAGTAAAACATTGCTTTTTTTCCGATGTATCTAGCACTCTGGGCGCATGGACTAGAGTACATGGCCGAAGGCCGAGTAAACCGGGAACCCCCGCCATCTTCCTATGTTTTACCAAGCTAACCGTGCAGGACTCGCCATTAGTGTAACGGTCCCTTGAGGAACGGCGCATGGATTATCGATAGAGACGTGGAAGCTCTCTTTCAACTCCGCACCGTGCAATGGGAAAGCTCTCGCCTTCCCTTGGACACTCCCACAGGAGTTTTGTTTTGCTACTCATTTAGCCTAATCGCTTCCTCTAGCGATCGTTTCCACCCGAGTGCCACTTTGAGGCAGAATAGCGTACTCGGGACTCACTCTTTCTGCCCTTTTTGTGTCTGGTAAAAATTTTGAACACGTTATTTCTCCCACACCCATTCTCGCATCAAGTTGAAACTTTGCACAATTATTCATTGGCGAAGACAATACCTGAGTTAATAAAAAATAATTTACCAAAAAAAAAACAGTCAATTAATTACTGGTAATTATTTTTTGTTGTTTGAAATCAACAAGGGAAATTAATCCTTCAGTATTCCAATATATGGCTAAATACATGGGGTTGTTGTTTGTTTGTTGTAAAATGTTTTCCATGTTTCGGATGTTCCTTCAGAGTTGAAGATAGTTTTACTTCCTAGTCCAAACCTCCCGCTGGACGACGGGGTTGGGAGCGGGCAGGGTTTGAACCCTCGACCGTCGATAAATCCGAACGACAGTCCAGCGCGCAAACCGCACGACCAGGCAGCCAGCCTTACCTTAGATAGTTGTTATTATTGAGATATATAATTGTGAATAAGGAGATCTTCCCCTTGCATAATCCCAATTTTTAAAAAAATGTTTTTGTTTTATAATTTGCTTGTTATAAGAGTTATAAAGTTATAAAGCTAAGTTATAAGATTATTATTTTCTTCACTTTTACGTACGACAATCAAATTTTCCAAACTCTTCTCATGTCTATGGCTTGTTTGTTGCTCGTTTACCTGGCCACATTGAAGTTCAGTTTAGCATTTGAGTCTATCGTGAAAATCCGTATAAAGACACATTGTTGGTGATTTTCAAGCTAAATTTTTGACTCTAAGCATAGACCTATATATATACTATATCTAGACCTCAGCGTTACTACTATAGCAAGAATAATATAGTAGGGTGAGGTAGCTGAGTGGTATAGAGCTTGGCTTCCGAAGCTGGGGTCTTGGGTATGAACCTTGGTGAAGACTGGGATTTTGAATTTCCGGATTTTTAGGGCGTCCCTGAGTCCACCCAAGTTTTTAGAGTTGGGGAAAGTAAAGGTAGTCGGTCCTTGTGCTGGCCACATAACACCCTGGTCGTTAACCGTTGGCCAAAGAAACAGATAACCTTAACATAGTCTTCTCTATAGATCGCAAAGTCTAAAAGGGGAACTTTAATTTTTTTGCTAATAAGAATAATGATATAGTTTATAGAGGCCAATACAAACAACTTAAAACACAATCGAGCACACACACACACACATACTTTCCCCACACACACACACACAACCAGGGCTTGATGACTTAGTCTCCAAGTGTACAAGGGATGACGAACGATATTGAAACATCCTGACATTGAAAGTGGAAGAAAGAAGTGTCTAACTCTGTTCGCGACCTAACGGAGAGGAGCCGACCTCTTCATCCAGATATGATGTGACTGTGGTTTAATGGGCGGACATTATCTTTAAGGATGTTATGCGTTTTGGAAAGGCAACTTTCATAATAAAGGCTCTTTAACTCTTTCTCTCCGTAATTATTTTCTTCGTTCCGATAGAATTATTTTATTTGTATTTCACTATCCTGTTAGGATTAAACTTCAATAACTTTTTTTTTTGTTATCAGAAAATGTTATATTTGGTATTGAGTTATAGAGGAATACCTGCTCTTTTTACACAATACTAATTAAAGTTTATAAATAAGCAAAAACAATTAATTTCATGGGGTTAAATCAGGGGCGGAATGGGTGTCAAAATCTGCCCGGGCATTTCTATGCAATTCGGCCCACAAATTGTTAGCCACATGATTGCCTTAGATAATTGTTAGACTTTAAATTGTAAAAGCTCTCTTAAAATAATTTACTGGCATTCATGAGAACCTTTCGGTGGCCCTACCTGCCCAATTGGGTACCGGCCCACCGGGCATTTGCCCGAATGCCCATATAGCCAGTCCGCCCCTGGGTTAAATCAACGATGGCATTGTCATTCAGGAGAGAAAGAGTTAAGAAAAAGTAGCTGTGTTTGAGTGATATAAAATGCTTTTTTTAATTAGTCTATTTAGTCGATGTCTGTGTGCCATATTTTAACATACCAGCAGGCGATGGCCGAGGTGATTAAACACTATTTTGCGTCTATTATAGTTGCTTTATAACTTCATAAGTTGGGGGTCCCAAACAGAGAACGCATATTCATATATTGGCCTAACCAAGGTTAAATAGAATTACCATTTTAAGTTCTTGTTTGATTTGTAAAAATTACCGTAATAACAAATACACATAATAATGACAAATACTTCACAATAGCTGAAGTGTAGGTTAAGTAGCACTTAAATAATTGAGATTACAATTAAAAAATCTTGCCGGACTAAAGTTGTTACCTTGGACGCTACTTAAAATCCCGGAAACTCTCAAGGAACTCCTGAACTGGGATTTGTCATGCGCACTGCTTTTCATTACGTCAGACGTAAGAAGTGTTTTGTTTATAAACACGGACTCCCCCTTTGTTTAGTGTCAAAGGTCAAACCAGTTTCCCACCGCACGGTTTGTCTTGGAAAACTTTTTTTTTTCTTTTTCCATAAACGTAAGGTTTAAGAGGCGTGGAAAGGGCTGGTGTCAGCCGGTGCGGACTGCACCTTTCGAAAATCCCCACTCCCGTTTTAGTGACGCCCTGGAAAAGTTCTGGGCTGGCTTTTTTTATGGTGACCCTGAATTCTTGTACTGAGAAGGGAGGCTATGTCACATCATTTGCTTCTGTGGCTCGCTCTCCGGTTTTTCTGTTGTATTTTGTTATCAGGTTTGTACTGGCTATCTGGGCGTATGGGTAGGCCGGCACCCCATGGGCCCGTGGGGCCACCAATAATGGGCCGTTTTTATTGACAGTAAGGACCGTAAAATATTTTAAATAAATGTAGTTATTTAAGTTTCATTGTGATTGTACTGTAAATTTTGTTTTGTTTATGCGTTAAGATTTCTAATAGCCTCTAAGCCAAATTTCACGCAGAAATAGAATAGATTACGTAAGCCCACGCCTTCACATGTTAAGTTTTCGATGGAGTTTAACATATTTACGAATCAGTGCCATAATAGGAATCGCAATTTAAGGGCCCGGATACTACTCTAATGCCAGGGCCGACTTTGACACCCAGTCCTCCCCAGTTTTAAATGCTCGTCGGCATTGAGCTTTGGAGACATGCTCAGCTTAGCGGATCCTTTACTTAACAAACCAAAGATTTCCCGCTTGAATGTTTGTAAAACTGTTTCATGTCTCGGATGCTCCATTTGAGTTGAAGATAATCTAGGTCCTAGTGTTATTGCACATTGAAGAAGGAGGTACAGATAAATTGTGACATGACTGCAAACGTTTGATACAGATTTATGTAATTAAAGAGAAATTTTACACTGTGATCTCTATTAATGAGTTTAATAAATTATGTATGTCTCCTAAACATCTTCAATTTTGACTTTCATTGAATGTCCGGCAAGTGCAAATGGGAATCATGTGTAAATTTGGAAAGTTTGATGTGTTAGCGAATGTTCTTTTATATAAATTATAATTTTATTCATTTGTCAGGGTTACTTGAGCTCCATGGAAGCCATTAGGCACTACGTTCAACAGAGTTTCTTACCAGAGCTTTACCTTGCTTTCCTCCCCTGATACCATTAGCAGGCCATCCAAGGTTCTTGTTGTTCAATGCATTTCTATACAAAATTTACGTATTAAAACTCAATTTATGAATGTGCTGCTCAACCTTTTTCAAAACGTACACATTTTGGTTTATATATTACAGATTTAAACACATTTGTCAGCTCAAAACTGAAATTGACATGTAATGGGGGAAAATTTATCGCCAGACCAGACAATTTGTAAAGAATAACCATTCATAGTTTTATATAGTCCTCTAAATTCCTTATGAGCTCACTGCAATGCTGTCTGGCCTCAGTCTTGGGTTGACGATAAGTTAGCATCATGAAATCGTACCGTCTGTCCACTTGTGGAGCTCCCGACGTGATGTCCAGGCACATTGTTGATTAGCCCAGCTTTAAGTGTTGGATATAAAAACATCAGATCAATAGGACTTCAGGCTGATCTGTCAGCTGGTAAACGATCCAACAAAATCTTTATGAATAATTTTGGATCTTCGATCTTGCAATGAGCATGAAAAACTGATATTACTTTGACTACTCGCTAGCTCCTATATCTGCGACTACAGGATTTTAGACACAAGCCTCCCCCACAGTTTGAGAATGACTGAGTACTGACAACACACCATCCATAACAACTTCTGTGTGTGTGTGTGTCCCAGAACTGCTGGACTTTACTAGTAAATAAAGACATTGCCCTTCAAAACTCCGAAGATCATGCATTTCGTGTGAGATATGTAAGCCCATGTGGGATGTATGCAGACTTTCACGTTTCTAGGGCGGGAAAATAGGACAAGCAAATGAACAATTTCTGAACAAAGTTTTTACATGTGTTGTTGTTATTTGCAATGTAATCTTTTGGAAAGTGAATAAAAGAAAACTGGCGGACCTTACTTACACTATTATCTTCATAATTAGTGACTATTCACTGACTATTAATACTAACAGACGACAGTCCAGAGCTTTACAAAACGACCAGGCGTAACAATTCAGCTGTCTGCAACATCTATCCTCGAGTATCAATAAAAAAAAAAAGTTTATTTCAATGAAAAAACAACAACTTTGCATTGTTAAAATTGACCCAAAAAAAATGCATATTTTCGAAGGCCCTAAGCGACCCCTGACAAAGTGTCGCGACCCACAGGCTGAGAACCCCTGTGGTAAAGTGTTAACAACAATGGAAAATCTCCTTTGACTATTTTTTTTCTTCTGATGGATGAAGCGTACACTATAGGGGAACAAACTCGGTAATTTTTTGATTGCAGAAAAATGGGTATGAGTTATCCCCCCGTTTTTAAAGTCTTTTTAATGTAGAGGAGACCAGTTGCTTTTGGCGTACTGATAATACAGAGAAATAATTAAAAAAATAAACACAATAATGAACAACAATGGTAAGAGTAGACATTCAGACCACGTCCCCTCCTGACGAGAAGTTTTCACAATACAATCACAACAAACAGTGAAGTAATATATCAACTCATATCACGTTCTGCCTTTCAAAGTTCTTACCACAGAATCGAGATGCTATCGAAGGATCCTTGGTACCACCTACAATGACCGCATCTCAAATGTGAAAATTCGAAACAGGATCACAATAGCCAATGGGCACCACGATGACCTGTTAGCGACAGTTAGAAAATGCAAGTTTAAACTCTAGGGCTCATAAAGACTTTCATTCAGGGAACAGTATCGGGCAAAAGAAGAGACAAAGAATGGACTGGGCCGTCATTCAGAGAGATTCTAGTCAAGGAGGAATACAGAGAGGAATGGAGAGATATGGTCGACAGATCCTGTGTGGTGCCCCAACGGCCCATCAGACTTAGGTATAGGTGAAGCTGAAGGTGATCATAGTAGGTTCACCAAAACACATTTCATTGTATTACTTTTAAAGCAGCAGAACTAAGTTTGGTTTAGCCTTAAATATGTTGGCCTCCTTCAGTCGTAGAACGACTATGGTTCATATCTAGAGTCTAGAAGCATTATTTATGGTCGGAACGATGTCGCCCCCCCCCCTCTCCGCGCATCCGATGTGTCCAAAGGAAAGGAATATCCGATACAGTTTGGGGTCAGTAGCGCCGCAGCTGTCAGCACGGTGTGCCACAATCTGCCTGGGGGTCACCAGCTCCTGTTTTTTTTTCAGGGTTATCTCCCGAAGCCTTTCCTATATTTGGGTATAGCCGCAAGGCAGCGGAGGTTTGGATTCAGCGTTTTTTCTTCTCCTTACATACAGTCAATGGATTACCTCACGTGACTGCTTTCTTATCACGTTGTCCTGAGAGGTCACCGACAAAGGTTAAATAAGAATTATTAGGGGAGACAAACATGGGAGTGGGATTTCAAAACTGTCACAGTCTATGACGTAAACAACTACAATAAATAAATGCCTACAAAAGAGGCTGGAGGGCCCAAAAAAAAGAGGCAAATAAAGCCCACAAAAGAGGCTGGAGGGCCAAAAAAAAAGAGACATATAAAGCCCACAAAAGAGGCTGGAGGGCCCAAAAAAAGAGGCATATAAAGCCCACAAAAGAGGCTGGATGGCAAAAAAGAGGCATATAAAGCCCACAAAAGAGGCTGGAGGGCCCCAAAAAAAGAGGCATATATATAGCCCACAAAAGAGGCTGGAGGGCCCCAAAAAAAGAGGCATATATATAGCCCACAAAAGAGGCTGGAGGGCCCAAAAAAGAGGCATATAAAGCCCACAAAAGAGGCTGGATGGCAAAAAAAGAGGCATATAAAGCCCACAAAAGAGGCTGGAGGCCCCAAAAAAAGAGGCATATAAAGCCCACAAAAGAGGCTGGAGGGCCCAACAAAAAAGAGGCATATAAAGCCCACAAAAGAGGCTGGAGGGCCCAACAAAAAAGAGGCATATAAAGCCCACAAAAGAGGCTGGAGGGCCCAACAAAAAAGAGGCATATAAAGCCCACAAAAGAGGCTGGAGAGCCCCAAAAAAAGAGGCATATAAAGCCCACAAAAGAGGCTGGAGGGCCCAAAAAAAGAGGCATATATATAGCCCACAAAAGAGGCTGGAGGGCCCAAAAAAGAGGCATATAAAGCCCACAAAAGAGGCTGGAGGGCCCAAAAAAAGAGGCATATAAAGCCCACAAAAGAGGCTGGAGGGCCCAAAAAAAGAGGCATATATAAAGCCCACAAAAGAGGCTGGAGGGCCCCCAAAAAAGAGGCATATAAAGCCTACAAAAGAGGCTGGAGGGCCCAAAAAGAGGCATATAAAGCCCACAAAAGAGGCTGGGGGGCCCAAAAAGAGGCATATAAAGCCCACAAAAGTGGCTGGAGGGCAAAAAAAAAGAGGCATATAAAGCCCACAAATGAGGAAAAAAAAAAAAGAGGCCCAAGAATTCCGATGATGATAAAGCTAAAATTGAATAGCGCAAATTCTGAGGTTTCCTTTTAAAAAAATGAATAAATAAAATAAATGATTAAACAACCTACACGTCTTGGGACTAAGCAGTATTTATTTGTTTCGTCAGTAGCACAAGTTAAAACTTTGAAATAAATATTTAAACATTTACATAATACAGGTTTGATTTCGTATTAACTAAAGAACAAAATTAGCACTTAAGATAAACCACTCGACGATTATTTCACTATTTCTTTCACCAACCATTTTACAACTAGCTTCACCACCCATTTCACTGTTCCTACACCAACCATTTCTCTCTAACTTTCACAAACAGTTTCACTGTTAGTCTCACCAGCCTTTTCAATATTTCAACATCAACCATTTTACTCTCATTCTCACTTAAGTTTCACTATCACTATTACTGTCTCTTACCGACCATTTTCACTAGCAGTCTCACCAATAATATCACAGTCATTCTCACCAACTATTTACTTAATTCGGTGCTCTCCCTTGGGATCATAGGCCCTCAGCCACACCTCTCCACCAAACTCGGTTCTGAGCAGCTTTCTTCATCTGCTCCCATGTCATTCCAGTCTCATCAAATTTACTGATGACTGACCTCTTCCAGGTTTGCTTGGGTCTTCCCACTTTCCTCTTTTCTCTCGGATTCAAATCAAGTGCCTGTCTTGCAACATTGGCAGCCGGTTTTCGCAGGGTGTGTCCTATCCAGCTCCACTTTCGCTCTGTAATGCCTTGGGCTATGGGCTTTTGTCTTGTTCTCTCCCACAAATTGACAGCAGTTTTCTTTTCTTGCCAGCTAATTCCTAATATCCCGTGTAGGCATCTGTTATTAAAGGTCTGGAACATTTCCATATTTGTTTTATTGACTCTCCATGTCTCTGGACCGTATAGAAGGACCGAGTTCACGTTTGTATTATAGATTCGTATCTTATTATGTAGAGATAGTGCCTTAGAGAGCCAGATTGCTTGAAGTGTGGAAAAGGCAGACCTAGATTTATTGATCCTATCATTCTAACCATGACTTTGAAAAATTGTATCTAGTATTTAACCGACGCAGTTTAGCCCTCGGCACCAAAATCAGACTGATGCGCTCTCTGGTCATGGCCACATTTTTATATGCTTGCGAGTCGTGGACGTTGAATGCAGAGCTTGAGAGGAAGATCCTAGCAATGGAATTGAGATGCTACAGAAGGATCCTAGGCATCACATTCAAAGACCGCATCACAAACCAAGAAATCAGAGACAAGGTTACTGTAGCGATCGGACCCCATGACGACCTGCTAACTATTGTAAAAAGACGAAAGCTTAAAACCTTTGGCCACATTACAAGATCTACGGGGCTCGCAAAGACCTTCCTTCAGGGAACAGTGCCAGGGAAAAGAAGAAGAGTCAGACAGAAAAAGCGATGGGAGGACAACATTAAAGAATGGACGGGCCTGCCATTGAGAGAGGTTCTAAACAAGGCAAAAAATAGGGAGGAATGGAGAAAGACGGTCGACAAATCTTGCCTGGTGCCCCAACGGTCAAACAGACTAAGGGATAGGTAAAGGTAAAGGTAAAGTTTAAAAAACACACACACACGCGCGCGCACGCGTTTCAAAGAAAAAAAAACACTTAATTTTTTAAATTTCAGTACGTTTTGAATTTCATCGTGTAGAGAAATGTTTTTTTTAAAGAATTCCCCCTCCCCACCTGAATAATAATCTTATCCCCTATTATAGAAATGAAGTGTTGTGCCAATCTGTAACATATGATTTTCTATAGGCTAAATACACAAAAAATGCCCTACCCTTTCTATCGTAAATTATAAGTCACATTTTGACCAATCAATGGGTTGTACACAAATCAGGTCACTTATGAACCCGAAATATTTCGCGTTGAACCTGCAAGGTGACATCCTATTTGATTATTTAGTAACTTTTTTTTTTTTTTTTTACATTCATGTCTGCTTGATCAAGGGGGATAATTAGATCTCAATTAAACTCTCCCCCTTCTCATTCCGTCCCCTTGTCTCTATCACAAGGTAGCCAGTCGTGCGACTAAATCATTGATTCATTTCTAAAGGGCACTCCCTGGACAAAGCTATTTAATCATCAAATGTCCAAAGGGCAGAGGCTAAGCAAATACTGACATGTGGTTTCCCTCGGGTTATAATCGGCCCTTCACCCTAATAGAATGCATTCGCTATCGTTAAGTGCGTCCATACTACGAACATACACTTGTATTATACAAATTCATGTCCGTGATTAAATAAAAAAAAATAAAGCATTGAATTCGAGTGTGAAGTTTGAAAAAGAGGTCACAATTAAAAATGACTACGAAGACCTTTCTGTGCCCTACATATTTTGCCAAATCTCACAAGGTTAAACCGTAGTCTGCTGAATGTTTAATTTAGGTTCTCTTCACGACTTCTGATACTTTCTTTGGTGTTATGAAGGTATGTTTCACAGTTTTTATTTTTAAAAATTGTTTATGTTTAGACTAATTTTTCTGTTCAGCTTTAGCTTTATAATGAGTATCTAGTAGGATTCATGTAGCAGTGCCGGCATTAGGCATAAGCACACTAGACACTGATTGGTGTTGAAACAGCAGAACTAAGTTTGGTTTAGCCTTAAATGTGTTGGCCTCCTTCAGTCGTAACGACTATGGTTTATCTCGTAGACGCGAGATGAGCCTCGAACTGCGAAATCGCTAAAAATGGATCAAATCTCAAGAGCAAAACCTTTGGCTCTATTTCTACTGTCTACTAGCCTCGATCCATGTCATGATTGTCATCTACTATAATGTTACTATGTGCAAAGGTTTAGATCTTCTTGTTAGATTACATATGTTAGGTGACTATTGTTACTTTCTTTTGGCGAAATGTCGAAATGTTATTTCTAGTCCAGTGATCATGAATCGTCCATGAAGTTTATTCGTGCTATAATCGTTGTATGAATTTAACTTATTCTGGGTTGCTTGAGATCTAGACACGGTCATGTTTTTAATTCATTGCGTATTTTTCAGTCTTTATTTTTTTTTTCTATTTCATTTGGGGGGGTCACCCTATTTATTTTTTTCCACAGGGCTTCCTATTGCCTAAGGCCGGCCCTAAGTCTATCTCTATGCAGCACCGCTGCACCAGCTAGACTAGAGTATTTACTTGCCAGGTGAACTGAGGTACTTGGGCCTACCTAAGTAATTAACACTGAAGTCTGTATTACTTCAGAATAGACGGTTATCACGTGTTTTACTCTTTTACTCACTTCAAATCCTTTCAAAATCATGTGATAAAGTTTTCAATCCGGACTAATAGGGATTACGAATTGCACTGACTTTTTTTTTGTTGGATTCATATATATATATATACTGATATAGCCTCTTAGTCTATCTTTATATAGAAATACAATACGTTAGGTTAGTGATGCCCAACCTAATTCGACCTGCGGGCCATTTTAATTTCCGACACTTGCCACATGATCAAAAAAAGGTAAAAAAAAATGAAATTGACCTGAAACTATTTTAATTGAAACCCGTGGATCTAGTACTTACATTGATATTTGAGGTTTATCTTTAATCTAGTTTTTATTCGAAAAATGGCTTCGTTTCTGTTGAAATTGTGAGCAACAGTGTAGCTAGGCTTACCTCTAATCCATTTTTTCGTCTCTTTTTGGTTAATATTCCCATGGATCCTACAATCTCTAGGCGTAGTTTAAATATCTTTTATTCGAGGCTCAAACTAAAAATGCCACCATATTTGGGTTTTTTTTATATGCTGTTTCTAGATCTATATGTTGTATATTTGAAACAGCCAGATGACTTCATAAAACAAATGTTGTGACTTATTATAAAGTTCCACAAATAAAATTCCCTTTTCATAAAAGCAATAATGTTAAAGGTCGTGGTACCAGTCCATCAGAGAAAAAGTGAGGCGGACCGGGTAAAAGCTTGTCGCGGGCCGGATGTGGCCCGCGGACCGTATTTTGGGCATCACTTCATTAGGTCGATTGACGCTGGCATAAGTTCAGTTTTCGATGGTTTATCAAATTTTACATATAATGACGACAGGTTAGACTCGAGACATATCGTATGACACGCAAGATATGGGCCGATATTAAGTAATGCCAGGGCTGATTTGGCATCCAGGCCGCATCTGGAATTCTGTCAGGACTGAGTTCTGGTCAGCCTTGGTCTCCTGTTTACTGTAGAGGAGAAGGGGGGCAATTCAGGTGGTTGATTTCAAAACTGTTATTGTTTTGGGTTGTTTTTTTTTTGGTGAGATGTTTTGTTGAACATAATGTAACTCATGATAAGGCAGTGTGTTTTTGTTCCTAGTCCAGGACAGTTGGACTTTTTGGATATATATAGTCTAAGTGTAGACTCTAACTATTTTTCTGTATTATAGTGAAAATAATGTAATTAAACATGTTATATGTCGGTAAAGTGGCATTCTGAATCTTATTTTGTCATTGTACGTGTCATTATGGTATTGTCCAGGACTTGGGTACATTTAGCATGACACATACATATATTAGTGGAAGAAGGTCTTCTCCACACACACACACACATACACACATTGTTAGAGGCAAAACATTCTAACCATAGACATAAATAAATATAGAGTGGCCGATAAAAGAGTTTTATGAAACGAAAATTTGTGACTTGCATTTTTGTGTACTTTATTATACAGCAGTGTAGTTTTGTTTAATCTCTAAGACTGAAGATCATGCAACTTTTCAGAATTCGGAAATCCGACAGCAATAGATATACATGTTTTCAAGTCACATGAAGTTATTTCCTTTTTCCAGTCTATATTTATTGATGTCTATGATTCTAACCCATTACAATATATTGAGGTACAAGATATACATGTCTTTTGGTGTATTTGATAAGACATCACAGACTAATATAGACAGTGCCATTCCCTAGTCCTTGTAACGTCATGCGTTCTTCGATACCAAGCCTCTAACACAGGGTTCTCAACCTGTGGGTCGCGACCCCCTTGAGGGTCGAAGGACGATTTGCCAGGGGTCGCTGAGTCCATCGGACGTTTGGTTAAGATGGAGTCACCACAAGTCACCAGAACTCACTGTGTGGTTTATCGACGCATACAAGTAATGAAGACACTGACACAAGAATTTCAAGAAGCAATGAAAAACGTCACTCTGCAACATGCCTCGAATTGTCTGGAAAATAAAATCGGATCCTTGCAAATAAAACCAATGTTACCAATCTTATCTGCTCTCTCTCTATAAGGAAAAAGACATTGAACCTAACAAACGAATGAAATCATAATTTTTGTGAAAGAACATTTCCTGGTGAGAATCTGACAAGTCCATTCAAAGTCTAAATTGAAGATGTTCCGAAGACAAATGGATTCTTTTCAACACCAGTTACACATTTTGGATCATGTGTTTGTAGTCATAAGCCGATTAGTCTAAGTTGTGCCATTTCTTCCATTTTTAAATTTATTTATTTTTTATTTTGAGAAGCATAAGTTTTCCAGCCTGTTAGTTATTAGATCTAGATACAGAAGTGGACTTTATGCAGTACATAACATACGCTATCATCTTACAAGAATACGATAAAATATAATTACGATTACTTAGGCTTGTGAACGAAAATAATTTTACTAGGGGGGGGGACGCTGAACAGTGGGGAATTTTAAAGTGGGGTCGCCGAGTTTAAAAGGTTGAGAACCGCTGACTCTAACATGTCTCGATTTTGTCCTATTGGGATTATCTCCCAGAGCAAGCGTAATTTGTTTCTCTCTACTAATTGTTATCCTTTTTTTTTTCTGGCCATTACGCACATCATAAATAATTCATCATGGCCCTTTCCTAGACCTTTGTCAACCTGACAATCTCTAAGTACCTCCCCTGTCTCCCCTTTCCCTAAAAATATACATCGATGTGGGTGAGCGAGACACACTGCACGTTAGAATGAAACGACAAGGGGACG